>NC_135487.1:73468904-74163404 GCF_052094955.1 Ictidomys tridecemlineatus | reverse complement strand
CGATTACCTCTCTGAAGCATGAACTTGAGATAAAAATCACACATCAGAAAATTCGCCGTAATTATTTTGCGATGCTATCAGCACCGATCAATCACGCGCGCGGCCCAGTGCTGGAATGCCTGGCGCAGCCCTAGACGCGCACCCGCGTCCCGCCTGACTGACAGTTTTGGTAATTAAGTGATTGTATAGACCTCTCCGACTGTTCTAACAACCTTGTCAGGGCCTGTCTGTGGACAGAACAAGCTGAAATCAATGTGCTTCCTGCTCTCTGAGCAGTTCTGATCGTGTACTCAGACTGATGGGGAGCGGGAATCTGACTAAAGGAAAACAGCAGCTCTAAACGATCGGATTATGGGGGGAGAAGGCGGAGGATAGAAAGTTTACTTCTTTCGGAAAAGGAAGCGCGGAAGGCTCTACCAGGTCACTAGAGCTTCGCTGACCAGGCCGGCTGGCCGGAGGGGAGAGAAGGCCCAATGCTGTTACTTTCTGGTCCAGGGGCAGGGCTGGTGGTACTTCGCTGGCCCCCGGGGGCTGAGGCCTTCCGGGCTATAGCTGAGTAGCCCGGCCCAGCGGACAGCAGTGTCGCCACAAGCCTCAGCCAGGACTCTGTGGTACAACCATTTTCGCCCGGATTAGAGGCAGTGGCTGGTGGCTCAGTGTAAATGTCACGCAGCAGCTTTTAATAAAGGAATGTTCAGATTGTTAGATTGCACAGTACAATGTGAATCCTGTGCTTCCCCCTTCTCAATCAGGCTTCATCTCCCCCTCCACCATTCGGCACACGCATCACACCTCGGCGCGCGTTACAAATATGTTACATATTCACAGTGATCTCCGCGAGTCGCCCGAGGGAGGGGCATCTCTCAGAGCTTAACATCCACCTCGCCGAGGGCTGCAGGGCGCCGGAGCCCACCGCTGACACCCGGAACAGGAAAAAGACCCAGATGGGACCTGCTCTGCGGGAGCTTCTTTTACACCCCCACCCTCGAATCTCAGAAAGAAATTTCCATTGGGATAACTAAAAGCGCCAAGCTAGGAGGCAGAACCTCCAATTCTTGGCTAAGGGGCTCCAGTTAAGGGTGTTTTAGTTTGTTCACACCGGCACTCCCAACCCTTAAAAACCTAACCAATTGAACACACACACACACACACACATACACACACACACACACACACACACACACACTAGGGGGAAGGGAAGCAAAATCAATCCAAAGAGTTCAAAGCTCCGGGTCGCTGGAGGAGGCCGCAGGGTGCTCGGCGCAAGGCAGTGTGCGCAGCGGAGGGTCCCATCGACCGCGTAGAGACTGCGGATCCCACCCGGTGGACTTCCAGTTTAGACGTGTATGTTTGAGTGGTGCGGGGCGTCACGCCCTAATTCAGCCTGTCGCTAGCCTGTCTCTCCTCCCCTGCCAGCCAGTAGCCGCCCATCCTCAGAGAGAAAAATGTGAGAGTGGGCACATTACGCACCATTAGGGAGATACTACGTTTTTAATGTGGCCTAATTAGTGCCGCTAACCGAGCAAATATTATTATATTGAATAATGATAATATGATGAAAATATTAATGCTTTTGAACTTTGCACGTGGGAGTCGTTTCTTGAGTTCTCCCAGGACGCCGTCCCCAAGCATGCTCAGACCCACCAACAGATGTGGTCGGAAGCACCTCCAGGGAAGGCGAGCCCACAGCCCAGCCCAGGTCATACTAGTGTCATCGTAGGCACATAAAACACACCCTGGGCCATGCCACACATCACCCCTCATGCAAAAGACCCTCTTCCAATAGCATTCTCTTTTTCTCTGTAGGAGGCCGTTAAAAAGCAATTCAGACAGGAGTCCTCTGAGGTCTCTTTTTTCCTGCGTTTCTGCTCTGCACCCCAGGAATGTTGCAGTGGGCGCGCCCGGTGTGTTCCGTCTTAACCAGGGCCCCAGGCAGGTGGAGTTGCAGAAGAAGAACTCACTTAATTAGCATTTAAATTCACAGTCCCCTTTTATTGCCAAATGTTTCTCCCTCAGGAATTTGGTGAAAAACAGACATTAAACAATTAAGGAATGCAGAAGCTCCTCAAAATAAGGATTCAAGATCTCAATTCTCTTGAGTTTGGAGGGCCAGGGATGTGGGGAAGCGCGAATGGGCTGGATGAGAGGTAGGTACTGGCTGGTGAGTGCCAGACGTGTCCCAGAGGATCAGCAAACCCTCTCTCTCTTCCCTCCTCTCACTTCTATCCTTAGGGAGTTCCAGGAGACCAAATCTAGAAGGTTGGCTGTCCTTTCCTTGATGCCTGACGACAGATTAACTCCTCCTTGGTTCTGGGACGCACCTGGACAAGGATTTAGAAGAAGTTTTCAAAAGAGGTGGTGGGTCTGTCCTGGAAAATGGGGATGCAAGATTCCGGCCCGAGAGCGCCCCCTCTTGGGCTGAATTTTCTCCTTCCCTTGCTGGCAGCCCCTAGGTCGTGTTTTGGAGCATTCTGGGAGCTCTTTTTCTGAGGCAAAGTCGGTGTAAGTTGCTGAACGCTTATTCTTCTATGCAATTCTTTACTCCCATGTGGGTGTGTCTGGACTACAAATCGCCACCTTGACATTTACTCAGTTCTGTGGGTCCAGGAGCAGGGGTAAGCGGTTCCTCAAGGGTGAACCTCAGAGTTGCAGAATTCTGTGGATCACCGAGAGGCTTCGAGAGAGCAAGCAGATCATTCCCCTGCCTCCGCTCGCGATATCTGGGAACCCAGCCCCGCCTGCACCAGAGGCAGGAGATGGGGCGGGGAGCTTTCAATTTGTTCCAGTGATGGCTCTAACTTAATAAGGCGATTGATTAGCGCTCAAAGTGCCGTTTTAATTAGCCGCTTGTTAATTAACATCGTAAATGAATTTTCCCTTCTGTGATTGGCATCTTTGCTTAGTGCTCTGAGGCTTTCCTTTTTCCTCCATCGCGGCCTCTCCATTCTCTTTTAACCTCAGGAGTTGATAGAAGAATCGCCTCCTACCCTGAGGTCTTATAGGCTTCGTTTTTTTTTTTTTTAACATGTGACGTGGCTGTGTCACAAGAGGGCTCTTTAATTTCTCTAGGAACAGGACTTCAATGGACATTTATTCAGTTTAGAGTGTGAAATACCATCTCTCTCCATGTTCTCCCTCAGCTCCTCCTCTGTCTCCATATTGTCATCTTCTCTTCCTTCACCCCTGAACTGGAGGAGATATTTTTCTAGGCCTGCTAAGATCATCAAGCTTTCCAAACAATTGAAAATCTAGAAAGAAAAAAGGAAGCTGGAGTGGGAGTAGGGGAGAAGGGATGCAGTCCTGGTTTGAGAAGGGCTGGATCATCTCTTAGGATCAGATCTGAAGACTGTGTAAGCTGTTGTAAAGACAGCTGTTCAGGTTTGTGAAGGTGTGCCTACGTCCTTTCCCTCCAAAGTGTTTCAAGAATATTTTGTCTCTTTTAGCTGCACTCAGGAGAGATTCCCACAACACAAATAGCCTAAAGATTGCAGCCCAGCCCTAGTCAAGGGATTAAAAGTTTGGGCAATGTGTGGACATATTGCACCATTACCTTTAGCTATCATAAAAATCCCTCTGCATTCCACTAATTGGAATATGTCCTTTTCTTTCATGACTAACACACACTCCAAATCCTTTAGGGAACCTCTCTGTTGTCCCAAGAACCACTCCCAAGGTAATCCCACTCTGTTTTCTGAAGTTCCACTGTAGTAGGTTCACATTTGCATCATGGTATTTATAACAATTTCCAAAACACACAGCTTCTTTCAACTCTCTGAAGTTGGATAGTGTCCTATTCCCAAACACCTGACATAGAATGTCCATTCAGTAATGTTTATTGACTGAGTAAATAAGCAAAACGAACAAGAGAAGGAAGGAGTGGAAAAAATATGGCTAATGTGTGAGTGTTGCCCATAGCTAGAAATAACTGCCACCTTTGCCTACTGTGTATGTCAACTCTTGCTTCACATTTTGTAAAGAATTTTTACAAAGAAGACCTTATTTGGTCCTCACAACCATCCTATTCTAGGCAAAGGATAATTTTTTTTTAAAAAACCAGGGACTCAACCACTAAGCTACATCCCCAGTCCCTTTTGAAACATAATTGAGACAAGGTTTTTATAAGCTGCTTAGGGCCTCACTGAATTTCTGAGGCTGGCTTTGAACTTGCAATCCTCCTGTCTCAGCCTCCAAAGTGGCTGGGATTACCAAGCCCTGCAACTCTCCTTTTTTTATAGACAAAGAACTTGGTTGTCAGTCAGGTTAAGTATCTCACCCAAGAATACTAGAAAGTGGCAAAATGGGATGAAAACCCTCTCTTCCAGCACTCTTACCTCCACATCTGCTTGGCTTTCCTGTTTACTCCTACACATCACACATCTAATTTCCATAGTCCAGCTTCCATAGATCCCTTCTAAGCTGTTTGTCTCTAAAGTTTTGAAAGTGAAAACTTTTGCAAACTTTATCAAGACATTGGAACTGCGTTTCAAAACTTTTAGTCCCTCCTGAACAATGATTGATTATACATACTATCATTTTAACTTGTTTTAAGTTATTTTATTTTATTTATTTTTAAAATTTCATTTTACCTTTCTCCCAGTCTCCACAGGCTAGGTTTGGGTCTACTAAAGGAAGAAACTCAATTTCAGTATTTTCATGTCTTTCTCGTTCACACATTTTCTAAGTAAACATGCTTCAAGTCCTTAAGCAGTTGGAATTACATGAAGAGAATGCAAAAAGAAAAGAATCCTTTCGAGATTTCTGAAACTTTGAAATGACAGTAGGTCATACAATCTTCAGGGAGTTAGCCTTTGAGGGTGGACAGCTTATCTGTGTATCCTGCATCTTTTATAGAAAGAAACAATAACCGGCTCCCTCGGTCCGGGATTCTTGTCGCCGCCCAGTGGAGGGAAGCGCCTTTGCACCTCATTAGGGTCAGCTGGCACTGTAGTCCTGTGGACCCTGAGAAACGTTCAAATGAAATGTTAAAAGAAACCCCAGCTTCAAGTTCATCACAATTTTTTTTGGTAAAGTTAAGCTAATATTTTAGAAAACTGATGCTTCAGTTTAAAAGACTCCCAAATCTAGGTAGTGAAAGTGGTGGATGTGTTAAGGTACAAAACTTAAGATATGTCCAAGTATTTAAATTATTCTCTGTGGTGAGAAGGAAGTATCACTGGTACTGATATGTCTCCAGAGCCAGCAAGGAAATGTTTGTCCTCTATCATTCACAGTTGGAATATAACTGTTTTCTAGGCATTGATTCCAAAAGCTTCCCAGAATTAAAGAATTTTTTTCATCCTTCTTAAGAAGAAAAGGTGGACCTGGAAGTGGGTGACTCTCTTAAAATTCACGTCAGTTTAAGGACTCTACTTATTGTTGTCTTTCATACAGTGAGAAAATTTGAGATTAAATTCAGTTAATGCATAACTATTCACGTGGAAAATTGACTAATCTGCGCCCTGATTTATAGAAAATGTAGTTTTAAATGTCCACACTATATATATGCTCGGGGGTCGGGGAATGGCAAAAGAGGACTGTCTGGAGGAAAAAAAAAAAAAGAACGGAGAAGTTAAACAAGATCTTATCTGAAAAATTTGTTTTTCATGAAGTGTGTGTGGTTTGGTCTTTGAGTCCCTCTTCTGATTGTTTAGGCCCATTATTAACATTTCCTCTCTGGCAGGGACCCAAATATAAGGGCGTCGATAAAAGTCAAGGTCGTATTTTCCCTTCACCATTGTTGCTCCCGAAAGTTAATCTTTCAACACCCAACCAAAGAAATTGTCTATGATATTAACCTTTTTTTTTTTTAAAGAAAAGATGACCTGAAACATTCACAAGGTGGGGGTCTACTGGGTCCCTGGATGCATAAAACACGCATTCCCTCCCCCAACGCTTCGCCCCTTCCTCTTTTCCTTTCCTTTCCGATTTCTTTTTTTTTTTTTCGTAGGGTCATATTTCGTCGTCTCCCCTGCCAATGTTGTGAATTATTCCAGGCAAAAAACGCTGTCGAACCGCCCAACACAAGCTGTGCGATCAGCCTTTTGAGCTCTTGAGTCATTTTAGGCGTCGGAACAAAACAAAAACAGGCTTAAATGAATTATTTATCAAGGTCGAGAATAATTGATTTGTGCAGTGCCGTCAGTTCTGGATTTTAAATTTGTTTTTCTCTCCCTTCCCACTTCCCACCCTGAATACGCAGCGAGGGGAGTACGAGTTGGAGACCCAAGGGCGAGGAGGAAACGCACCTCAATTGGGAAGTTGGTGGGTGATGTCAGAATGGGAAGAACCCTAATCGATAATTGAAGAGGAAAGAAAGTGGAGCATTCGTTGGCAGTCTCGGGCAGCTCCATCGCCCTGCCCGCTCTTCCCACGTTGGTCATCAGGGCCAGAGGCGACGGGCGTGAACCCCGCGAGGGTGTGCTGCGCCGGGGCCTAAAGTTGGGGGTGGGGTCTCGGCCTCGGATATCCATATGGCCTTTGTACGTTCCCCGCCGGTGGTCGTGTAACCCACGGCCAGAAGGAAGGCCAAGGCCTGGGCCCGAAAGCTCCGGGGAGGGTGTGTCTGGCCTCACGCAGTTCCCGCGTCAAAGACGAACAGATCCAACCCAGCTCCGGCTGTGATCCAGGCTCTCTGCAGCCTCTCAGTCTAGGCTGGCCTGACCCCACCCAGCGGGGCCCAGCCACACGTTCTTCCAGCGTGCTCCGCACCCCTCGGGCCAGCGTTGACCTTTGCCTGGAGCACCTCCTACGTCCCCCGCCTCGTCTCACCCACCCTGGCTCCACGGCCAAATTCCCCTCGCTTTCTGAGAAAAGGGAGAGAGCAGCCCGGATTGTACATCTCTTCGCCTCGGTCCCTCCAATCCCCGCTGTTCTCCTCAGAGAGAGCACGATGGAAGATGGTATGAAGGTGATCCGAAACAGCTCAACCTACCCTCGAGATAGCTCGGGCTTTTTTCGGGGTCAAACACCTCGATTGTCCCAGTAAAGCGCAGGGAGGATGAGTCTGCCACGCACCCCTTCCAGATCTGGGGTTCACACAGCAGTTCCAATCCAAGGGCAAGATCTTGTCCCAGGAGGTCATTTGCCTCCCCGTCTCAATAGAGACACCTTCTCCCCGTCTCAATAGAAAAGAAAAAAAAAAAAAAAAAAAAGCCAAAGCGACCTACAAAACCGCAACTACACCCCAGATTCGGCCCTTGGAGACTTTAAAGGCCATTTTGTAACCTCATTCTGCACCTAGTCACGGAAGCTATGCCAACCACGCAGATTCATGGGGTTCTTAAAATGGTAATTTGGAGTAAAATGTAACTCAAAGAACTTTGAATCATTCATTAGCACCTTATAATTACTCCGCTAATTAGGTTGACACGGCACTTAATCAGGAGTAATACGCCGTCTTGTCACTGGCACTTCCCATTACTCTGACATTCAACAAGAGACAGGTTGGAGACGTCCTAAAGAAAATAATGCAAGTTGATACCCTCCGACGAGGCGTCACAGTCATGCTCCGGGTCCCAAGTGGATCCATAGTGACTGTTTCCTTTCCAAAGGATAGGCCGGTCAGAAGGGGGAGGGAACAGACGTACCGGTATGTGGCGTGGCCGGGACACAGGTTTTGGACTCGTCACCCCTGTTCCTGTGCCCCACGCCGCACTGAACCGTGGCTGCCTATCCGCTAGTGAACGCCTCGGGCACCATTTCCCCCGGTTTGGGAGAAAGTGTTTGATCAGGCATTCTTTCAGCACCAGCTCTGATTGGAGCCAAGGCTGGGCCTGGGTTTCGAGTCCTGGGCTCCATCCACCCGGAGAGTGCCTGGTGGATGCAGACCCTTCTCTGTTTCTCTAAGGGATCCGCTACCAGGCTGGGCTAAGCCCGGGCGCACGGGTTCCTTGAGCTAAAAGTCACAGCTGGGAGCTTGCTCACCCACTCAGATCTCTGGTTCCTGGAGTTACCCACTTTCCCGAGAGTCCCCTCAGGGATCTCCTTCTCTGTTCTTAGAGTCTTCAGACTATTTAAGCGTGTATTTGGGAAAGCTGAAAAGACGGCCGCCTGGAGTCTAAAGGTGAGTCGGCCCGGTTCTTTTACTCTTTTCGCCCCAGCCTCTGACTTAAGAAAACGGGCAAATAGTTACCACTTATTATTATTTTTCTCTTTTCTCCCTTTGGTTCCCTTTCTCTAGTCTCCTTCTGTCCTCTTCCCCCTTTTCCCTTTGCCCCTCAATCGTGATTGTGGACACCTGGGCCACTGGACTTTGTGTTCGGCTCAGGGCTGCAGGCAAAGGGATCTGCGGGTCCTCAAAAGAGCAGCGGGGTCCAAGCGGCGCTCACTGACGGGTTTGCGAGCGGTGTGCCCATTGGTTCCTGGTACGTTGGCGTCGCTCGCTTGCGCGGGAGCGGCCAATGGGGGCGCGGGGCCGGGCGCGCGGCCTCGGCGGCGGGGGCGCGGGCCTGGCGCGGCGCGGAGAGCGGCGGCAGTGGCCGTGACGTCACGGGAGGGGGTCGGCGCCGCCCGTGAGCCGCCGGATTACAAGCGAACGCGCCCGGCAGCGTCCGGAGTCGCCCGGCACCGCGTCTCTGCCGTCTTCTTCTCCTGAGCCTGCTCCTTCTCTTCTTCTTCCTCCTCCTCCGGTTGCCGCGGGCACTGCGGCTGTGCCTGCACCACAACTTTCCAAGAAAGTTCTGAAACTCGGCTCCGAGGGGGCCTGGTCGTGCGCAACAGCCACCTAGGGAGCTGCGGGGGAGGTCCGAGGGCGTGCAGCCGCCCCGGTTTCGCGATCGCTGCACCTGCCAAGTCCGCCGCCGCCGCCGCTGCCGCCCGGTGCCAGGCTGTGGGCAGACCCAGGCGGCAGCGGCAGCGGCGGTGGCGGCGGCTTAGGGGTCGCTTCTTTCCTCCTGCGCCTTCGCCTAGGTCTCCTGCGCCGCCCCCGCCGCCCCACGTGCGCGGTGGTCCCCCCGAGCGCAAGTTCCTGGCTTTCCCTATTTTTCTTTTTTGGTAACCTCCCAGTCTTTCTTTCTCTCTATCCCTACCTTTTGCGTCAGGGGGAAAAAAGTTGTGTCGAAAGTGTCCACCGATTACCACCTTCCCACTGTCCTTCCTTTACCCCCGCCCCACTTTCTTCTTCTCCTCCTTTTTTTTTCCCTCCCCCGAGCGCGGCGGCAACATTGTTTAGTGTTTATTTTCTTTTACGATCAATAGCTTTTTCTTGGTCCGGGCGGTTACTCAACGGCGGAACGGCGTGGACCTCATGTAGAAATGACAACAATGGAAGGGGCCAGCGGGTCGAGTTTTGGAATAGACACGATTTTGTCCAGTGCCAGTTCTGGCAGTCCCGGCATGATGAATGGAGATTTCCGCCCGCTCGGCGAGGCGAGGACCGCGGATTTTAGGAGTCAGGCTACCCCGTCTCCCTGTTCGGAGATTGATACCGTAGGAACGGCACCTTCTTCTCCTATCTCGGTCACCATGGAGGCCCCGGAGCCGCATCTCGTAGCAGACGGGCCCCAGCATCACCACCATCTCCATCACAGCCAACAGCCGCCGCCGCCGCCAGCCCCGGCCCCGACGCAAAGTTTGCAGCCTTCGCCCCAACAGCAACCGCCGCCGCCGCAGCAGCAACAACAGCCAGCAGCCCAGCAGCTGGGCTCGGCCGCCTCGGCCCCCAGGACTTCCACCTCTTCTTTTTTAATTAAGGACATCTTGGGCGACAGTAAACCTCTGGCGGCGTGTGCACCCTACAGCACTAGTGTCTCCTCTCCCCACCACACCCCGAAGCAGGAGAGCAATGCAGCGCACGAGAGCTTTAGGCCAAAGCTCGAGCAGGAGGACAGCAAAACCAAACTCGACAAGCGAGAAGATTCCCAGAGCGACATCAAATGCCACGGTGAGTCGCGCCGCCCCAGCTGCCGTCTGCTTCTTCTCCTGGTTCCCTTCTTCCCTTCAGCTTCCAGCGAATCTCCAATGGGGAATTATTCCGGGAGATTGTTGGGCGATTGGGCGATGGTCAAAGAATGCAAACTGGAGAGAGGCCTGGGCGAGCGATTAAGAGACGCTACCGAAGTTGTGTTTATTGTTACATTTTTACCTCTTAACCTTTACCGCCATCCAGTTTCTTTCTTCGTTTTACTTAATTTTAATGTATTGGGAGAGGGCCGCGACGAGGAGGTCTGACGGGAAATACTTTTCCTTGACAAAAGGGACCATCTTGAGTTTTTTTTTTTTCTTTTCTTTTCTGGTTGAGACCTTGGGAATGGGAGTGGGGGGTGAGATGGGAGACACAAACTATTTAGCTAGCGTGGAGTCTAGGGGTGTGATCACAACCTGATGTTTATTCTTTAATGCAAATGATTCCCCCACACCCCCCCGCATATTTTCTAAACACCATCACAGGAATTATCAGATTCGAGGAAGGAAAAATTTCCGTTTTGATTAACAGGACAATTTGGGATTAATACAAGGAAGCCAGTAAAGATTCATAATCATTTTTTAAAACACCCTTTTTGCCCAGTGGTCCCAATAGAATTCTGTATCCTCAGTAAAATTTTTGGCCCCTTACAAGTAATAGGGAGGTAGTATTTTTTTTAAAAGAATTTATGAAATTGAATTTGTCCATTTTTGTAAAATCAGATGACAATGGAAATTGTCTTTCAACTCCCTTTCTCCATTTTCTCCTCGGACAATGTCATAAGAAGGTGTTCTGATCTTTACATGGTAAGAGTTTTAACATACCAGGGGAGTACTTTTTTACCTTACTGATAAGTTATTTATTATTATTAATCTTTGGTTCTCTGGCAAAGATAAGTGCTGACTGGAAGATAGGATATTGGCTTCTCATTTTACTATTATAGTATTAGCATAATAGTGCCCTAAACAGATGTACAGTCTGGTCTGGCGATTTTTCGTGCACCAACCTCCCCAGTGGGTCAATTAGAGAGATTATTGTTCTTCCTGCAGGGAAGATCAAGGAGCGCTGCACAAACGGGTACAAACAGAGAGGGATTGACATATCGATTTCCCAGCATTTCAGTAAAAAACCAAAGTTGACAAATAGAATCCGGAAATCTCTGCACTGTCACCTGGATGGGCTCAATGATTTTGAGTTCAGCTCCGTGTCGGGCAACAATTTTTTCCAAAGCTTTCAAAGACCCAGTACAGGCAGCTGCAGAAAGCTTGATTCCAACATTTCCCAGGTGCATCTGAAAAAGAAAAATATGTGCCTGTAACTCCCAGTAAACAGAAAAAAAGTTAAACAAGCAAGCAAAAAGTGTCCTCTTCTAAAAAAAAAAAATCCACATAAAAGACTCTTTGGAAAGAACTAAATTAGAAAAGTGGTCCTGGTGAAAACAATTAAAAAAATGGACAGGGTCCTCCCCTACCCCATCAAGGAAAACAGAAACAAAAAGTCTTTTATTGAGAATTATTTTTTAAACTCTTAACTTCCAATCAGAAGATTTTTTTTTAGAAGAAGAGGGGTTCTTTTAGAAGAACCCCTTTAAAAGAACCCTTTTAGGATATCTCTCCACAGGGCCCAAGAGTCCCCAGCCAGAAAACAATCCTCTTCCGATACCCTGGCTCAGACCCAAGTATATGTGTGTGAGGGTAGTGGCAGAGTGTAGTCCCCTGAGACCAGTGGTTGTCTTGGGAATGTGAAAGTGTGTGCCAGGAGGATACTCCACCCTTTCCTATTTCAAGCTAACTTACATGGCTGTGTCTGGGTTTCTATTGTAGGAACAAAGGAGGAAGGAGACCGAGAGATTACAAGTAGCCGTGAGAGTCCCCCTGTGAGAGCCAAGAAGCCTCGAAAAGCCAGGACAGCTTTCTCTGACCACCAGCTTAATCAATTGGAGCGTAGCTTTGAGCGGCAGAAGTACCTGAGTGTTCAGGACCGCATGGATCTGGCAGCTGCACTCAACCTTACTGACACCCAAGTCAAGACTTGGTATCAGAACCGAAGGTAAGGCAGGCTCTTTGAGGAGCAGAGATGTCTGCCCAGGTCATAAACATTGCACCAGTCTTCTTCCTTCCTGCCCTCTGGAGACTAGGGACTGAGAGTCAGAGAGCCTACTGTGGGTGAGAAGGTGTTTTCAGACTAGGGGTAGGGATTAGCCAAATCTCCAAGGTGAGAGAGACCTTAAGGCAGCTGGAATTGGGCAATTGTGCACTTCTAAGTATCTTAACAGGTGCTACTTTCCCTTGGAAACCTGAGCTGCTGGAATTCCCCACACTTTATCCCCAAATCAATCAAGCCACACCTTCTCAAATTGAGACATCTGTGCAGCTGACACTCAGGCCCAGAGAGCCTGTATGCCTGGTGCACCCCTTGGGCCTGCCCCAGGCTGGTTCCAAATGTCTGTAGTCGGCAACATGGCCCAGCCATTGTGGTCCCCACAGAGCTGTCCCACCAGTCTTGGCTTAAATGTGAGGTCGTTGGGAGAGCCAGGGTTACAGCCTTAAGCCTTAGTCCTGCATCTCCTCAGAGATCAGGAGAGTCCAGCTGGGTTAGAATTGGGTTCACAGCCCCAGGCTGGAGAATCAGGCAGTTGGCCAGGCGTCTAGACTGGGTGTCTGTCCCCTATACTGGCTTCCTCCACTGTCTCAATAGGGAGAAAGGGTGCCACAGAGCCTGCCCAGCCCTGCTGCATTTTTAGAAAGGAAATTAAGAAAGCAGCTGGCTGTGCTTGCAAGGTCCTGAACTATAGGACTGAACCTGGGCAGTCTGAGACGAAGTTATTCTGTGTTTCCAAGCCTGGCGCTCATCTCCCTTGTCTCTCCCCCTCCTTTTCTCTCGTTTGTGTTCTAATCGTCCATAAGTGCGGTTGGAAATGCCCATCCAGTTGTCATCTTTACCATAATTTTCTGTCTCATTACATACGGATTCAGCCACCCTAATTCTGTCGGAAAACATTAGTGTCATTTGTAGCCAATTTAAAATGGGCGACATGTTTATTAATTTGGTTGGAGCTGCTGGGTATGGACAGCCCACCAGCCTTAGGTTCCTTCATAAGGCATTTGAGCCAAGGGCCTGCTCCTGTCTTCTTCCTAAAGGGGGGTGTAGATGGGGGAGGGAGGAGACCAAGAAAAACTGATCACAGGTTTTAATTGTTACTTGCCCCAGAGGAGGAATTGTCTTGAAATGCATCTCCCCACCCCAAAGGCCAGGAGGTAATGTCCTCCTGGGAGAGCCCTCTCTCAAATTCCGATTTGAAACCTTGTCTCCTTCCTTGCCCTAAATCCCCTACTCACTGTAAGGATCTGTCGGCTGATAAGAGAATTGTCTCCACAGCCCTGGGGAAAGACAGGAGCTGGGATCTGAGGCCCAGGAGAGACTCTGTCCCTTTGTTTACAGTTTTGGTTATTTCTTTCTCCGTGGGGAGGGGGAGAGGCTGAGAGCAGACACTTTGGAATTATTGGGGGAGCACTTTGAAAGAGAATTAAGGGAGGAGGGGGAAGAGTGTGGAAAGAGGTGGTCTCCTTTGGTCTTCAGGAAAGTTTCAGGAAGTAGCCACAGTATGAGGGGGACAAGTAGAGCAAAGGGACAAGAAAAGGCAGCGGAAGCTTATAGGATTTCATCTTCCAGTGTCTCAGACTCTGAGGGTGTAGTTTACAAAATTGGCTTTGGGTTTGAGTCCTCTTGTGAGCTAGGTGGGGGCAGGAGATGCACATTCCCAGTTCCCAGAGCTCTCCGAGTCTCCCTACTGGGTGAGGGAAAAGGAGAAGATGGGAGAGGACCAGGGAATGGGTCGGGCCTCTGTGCCTGGTGCCTGGACCATGTCCACAGCCGCCTCTGGGTGCATGTGCGCCTGCTTTCTTTCAGGACCAAATGGAAGAGGCAGACTGCGGTAGGCCTGGAGCTGCTGGCAGAGGCAGGGAACTACTCAGCGCTGCAGAGGATGTTTCCTTCACCTTATTTCTATCACCCAAGTCTGCTGGGCAGCATGGACAGTACGACAGCCGCGGCAGCTGCAGCTGCCATGTACAGCAGCATGTACCGGACTCCTCCAGCACCCCATCCCCAGCTGCAGCGGCCCCTGGTACCCCGAGTGCTCATTCATGGCCTGGGACCCGGGGGACAACCAGCCCTCAATCCCTTGTCCAACCCCATCCCAGGCACCCCACATCCCCGGTGAAGAAGGAGGGAAGGCTCTACAATCCCTCCCAATCCCCGACCTGACCTGGACAGCTGCCCCACCTCTTCCCGCATCAGACCTCCGTTGCAGCGGACACTGGGAGGCAGAGGAGTAAGAGAGGAAGATACTCACCTATGGGCCAGGGTCCCCAAAGAGGAGCCAGCTTTCTGCTCTCCATCCCAACCCCCCAGAGGCAGGGCTGGAAAGCTCCCCCACAGCAGTGTGACTGGTGAAAACGCTGACCCCACACAAAGTGCAACCAGTAAGTGAAAACATCAACAAAAACAAAACCTCAAGTTCTTTTTAAAAAAACGACTTTAGGGACAAGCAGGAGGGAGGGAGGGGGGAGGGCTAAAAAGGGAAGAAAGAAGGGCATGGAGAGGAACTGTAGGGGCAGAGAGAATTGTAGGTGGACAGACAGCCTCAAATATCCAGGCAGAGGGTGTTGCCATGGACATTCATCTGCCCCAGAGAAAAGAGGAGGGTGACTGAGAATTTTGCACTGATTTCTCATGACCTTTTTTCTTTTGGAAAAGTGGCATGCTCCATAATATGAAAAAAAAATTGTACATTTGAAAGACTGAGTGATAAGTGATATATCATATTTATTATATGTTGTCCAAAAAAGAGTCACTTATATACGTTAGTAAAAACATGATTTTTCTTTTCATGTCTTTTTGATTCAGTAAAATAAATGCTTAGACAAAAAATATAGATTTTTTTGTGATTGAAAATTACAAAAATAAAGTTTATCTTTTTTTAACAAGTGATGAAATCCCAGGGAGCTGATTTTACTAAAGCAGAAAATTATGATGAAATGCGCGACTAGGAAAAAACAAATTCCTTCCCGAATATTGGGAATTTTCAAAATCTGTAAGACCTTGGTGTGGCTGGTGTAAAACCAGTCCCATTTTTTCACGCTGGTCTCTTCCGAGCCATTATTTGCTTTATGTGAGCGCCTTTCTTTTTAGGTGGATGGTTTCAGAGCGGCCGGTGAGGCCACGGGAGAAGTCTGTGCTCGCGGGCTGTTGGAGCTGGCTAAGTAGGCGTCCAACTTCCCCTGCCGCCCCTGCTGCCTGGAGGCCTCTGGTTGACCGCGTGTTGGGACCCCTCTGTCTGCCCTCCCCCTTCTCCTAGGGGTCTTCCTAGGGCGGCGCGGGTCCCAGCGCTGGGCAGCGACGCCGGCAGGGCTGGGCAGCGGGCGGACGCTCCGCCGGCCTCGCAGCTGTTCTGCCGCCCGCGGCTGGGCGCCCGCGCGGTCGGACAGCCTGTGAGCGGGAGGCTTCAGGGCGAGCAATTAGGACACCCCAGGGGACGCGGGGAGGCCCAGCTAACAAACCCTCGTCACGGCTTTGATCCTTGCCTTCTCAGTCCCCGGCGGCGGGCGTCCAGCCCCCATCTCCACGAGGATCCCCTTGTCCTAGCGAGTTCTCTGTGTTTCGATGCCTGGAGCGGGAATGCAACGGGGAACTGTGGTTGAGGCAGGCTACCAAAACGTTTTATCCGCGCCCCTGAAACGGCCGGGACCCCAAAAGAGAGATCTTGCCCAGATTGTGGAGGAGACCCACTGCCGGCTTGCGGTGTGTGTGTGTGTGTGTGTGTGTGTGTGTGTGTGTGTGTGTGAAAAATATTCGTAGCACCCCGGCCAGGGCTTGACTTTCGACCGCAGTCTCCCTAAACCAGGCTGATTCCCCACCAAGCCCAGCTTTCAGGAACCGCGTGAAGACAAACTGAAGCGTACAGCTATTGAGCATCTCCCACTCCTCTCCAGCCCTGAGGTCACTTTCTGAGAAGCTGGAAAGTCGGATCCCCTTATCTGAGTATCCTCACATCTGTATCCTCGCTCCTGCCCTAGTGTAGTGACAAAGGGTAAGACAACTAAAACACATCTAGACCTGGCCTCCAACTTTCTCTGATGCTTAAATCTTCTTAGATTTTAAAACATTGTTTTTCTTTTAAACAAGGTGGAATGGTGTGGGAATGTAAATTGAGGAGTGCAGGGAAGGAAGAAGGAAAGAAAAAGGTGAAATCCGAGAGGAAATTGCCTCGGGCACCTTGATTAAACCTTGGGTAATTAGGGAGTGGTTTGCAGATTTCTCTCCAGCTCATCAATTTGCTTTAAAAAACGGTCCTGGTCTTCTTTGATTCTAACAAAAGGGTTTGGCCTATCCCTTCTCATTTTTTCCCTGCTGAGCTGGGACAAACTCAGACAGCTGGGCTTGGCTGGAAACTGGGCACCACTATGTCCAGTGGGGATGCCCAATGCCTGGGTACTCAGCAGACTCTCCTTGTTCCATTTTAGCTGTGCTTGGGTTGGATTTTTAAAATAGAGTTTCATCACTTAGCAATGATTTGCCTAGGCCTAAAAGGGCACTTTCTGAGGCTTCTCGCTGCACTGTGTATGGGTCTGGTCAGCTCTGGATACAAGGAGAACCTGGGAGAGTACAACATTTACACCTGAGAATGACCTCAGGTCCAGGTGGGGGGAAAACACAAAACAAACTTACAAATGAGGCAAGGCTATAACACCTATTTGCTGCCAGAAGCCCACCACTCACTCTGAAGCAGCCTACTGGTGCTTCACTTTCAACACTAAAATTGTACTCTCTAAGTGGTCAGTTCATGGGAAAGCATTGTGCCTCCAGAGAGCAAGGTTTTGCAATTGACTTCATATTCCACCGCTGCTAGTAATTATTCTGCATATATTAGAGTTCCCCCCACCCAATTTACTTCTCCTCAAAGTCATGTTTTCTTACACCTCTTATGTAATGCAGCTGAAAGTGTCAATCCCCCTTTTCTGAATTTGTTTGGGTTACTTGCTGTTCCATGTAAATTGGAAAATTCAATGTGGGGGAGATTGTCCCAGGAAGAAAGATGAGTACTGGATCCCTTCTTTTCATCCATTTCTTAATTTTTTTTCTTTTCCTCTCCCACCCTCAGGCAGTGCTGCAAAGGGTGTCTTAGTAGGTGCCCAGTATTCAAAAGCCCCCAAATTACCGCTTAAAAGTAAAACAAACCTAGTCCATTCCCCCAAGAGGCATCCTTCTGTACTTCTATGCTTGTCCAACAAAGTTGGGGGTTTGGCTAGAAAGTAAGGAGGGCAGCCTCAGGTTTTCCAAGAAGCAGAGCAAGCTAGCATGCCCTTTCTCTTGGGAGATCTAGAGTTAGTTACAGAGGTTCCAGGATGGCTGTCCTTGGGAGCTGCACTTGTTTTCTCTACCTTCAGCTGGTGTCTGAAGGGCACTCCATGGCTGGACTTCTTTTGCATTCTCTTTTGATTAAATTGAAGTCTGGCAAAACAGACTTTCAGGGGCCCTTGTTTCCTATAGGAAAACAAACTTGTTACAGAGATGTTAAAAAAAACCCACAAAGAATTCTTAGATCTGCCTACCCCAATATTAGCTCAGGGACCCCAGCAAACCCAGCACAAATCTGTAGTTGAGTGTGAAGGAAGGAATTGCAAACAGCTGTTCTAGCCCAACCCAGTGGCTTTCAATGAGTTCTGAAGTAGCGATTGCTGCTTGGCTTCATGCCTCCAGCAAATATACCTACCACCCTGTATCAGTTTATTTTTGCTCCACCCCTTAAAATGAAAGCCCACATGATGGCAAATTAGACAGGCGATTTCCTCTGTTGCAAATAAAACCGCTTCCTTACCCTTAGACCAAGTCTTCCCTCCTCCTCCCTCTCTGTCATCTGACTCCTGTCTAGGCAGCCCTTCCCCAGGAGCCTTCTGAATCCCACCTCCCCTCTTTAAACAGGCGGCTTGTGAGTAGTTTGTTTTGCTATATTTTTAACTTTCTAAAAATATTTGGAAAAGCTCTCCCCAGGGCTAGGGAAACTTTAGTTCTTGTTAAGTCACGTGGTTACAAAAATATACTAGAAGAGCCGCTGCTTATTTTCTTGAAAAAGCCAGGCAGGGCTTGAAGTCAACATGCTTGAAAAGAAACTGACTTTTCACCACTAGTGGGCACGGTCAGGGGCAGGGCCAAGCCTCCAAAGGAAATGATGATTCCTCTGTATCTCTGAATCGTTGGTGAGAGAAAGCTGGCTAGCCTGGTGCTCTGGCTGTTGCCTAGAGAGAGGTGTGGCAGATGGGTGGGGGGGGTTCTCCAGGGTTTATTCCATGGACTTTAGAATAGTGTCCCCAGGCTTTCTCATTCAGTCTTCGTCCAGCCCCACTTCCTTGGCCAACTCTAACCTTCTATCTGCCACTTGCTTATTTTTCTGGAGTTGGGGCCTTTCAGCCAGTGCCCAGCAGATGGTCCTCCTTACCTCTAGCAGGTTGAATATCCTCAGACTGGGTAAGGTTAAGTGTGTAGGGAGGAGGGGATATGTTTCAAAGAAAGGAAGGTGTCACTGGCCTCTTGCATTAGAAAACCAGGTCAACAGTCTCTGGACGATGAGGTGACCCAGAGTTTTCCCCTCCCCCGCTCCCCTGCTGAATTTTGAAGGTCTTTTTCAATCTGAATATTGGGTGGACCGCCTGCGTCAATGTCATATTTTCTATTTCTTTCCTCTCTACTTCTCCAGTCTCTCGCCCTGCCTCTCCTATTTTCTCTCTCCTAGCACCACAGACAGCTCCCAGGTCTCTCAGTGGAGCCGGGTGCGGGTCCGGGCGGGTTCCCTGCAAAGCCTGGGCGACCGCAGGGGGCGCCCGGGAAGGGTCGGCGGCACCCGCTGGGGAGGTCCTCGAGGTGATTACAAAGAGTCCTCCCCGGCAGCGTTTCCTGATTAGCTTAAGTCCAAACAGGGTCACATTCCAAAGAACAAAATCTTCAGATCAATAAAGTAATTCAAAAACCAAAAGATCTCGGGGTAAGTAGTACTCTGTGACAGATCAACTCTAAACCGCCTCTGTTTAATAAGTTCTTAGTGGAAGCCAACTAGGGAGGAACGAGGCTTCTGGTCTGCTGCTCCGAAGCCTCGCGCCGCGGCTGCATCGAAGGCGCCTGTGGAACCTCTCTAAATGGAACGCATTTCCTCCGCTCGCACAGCACTGAGCGCGCTCCGCCAGCCTCAGCCTGGGTGGAGGCCCAGAAAAGGCGTTTCAGAGGCGGCCGCCTTGCGGGTCGGCTGACCTGAGGCCAGGATGCGCACCGAGGTTCCCTTCCCGCGGGTTTTCTAAGCAGCTCACGCCGGTCCCGGGCGGAGGGGATGGGGGTGAGGTGGGGTTGATTTGGTCCCTTGGGAGTTCTGCTGCTGCTGGTGGTGGTGGTGATGGTGTGTGTGTGTGTAGTGAGGGGGGGGGGGGAAGGACCATCGCCAGCGCTACATCGAAACTGATTTTTGATAAAAGCGCCTTGTCACTTTGTGGAGTTGATGGGTTCCCACCTCCAACCCTCCCCATCTCCGGCCTTCAGACTTTTGATTCTTTAGTGAATAGGTCCTCTACGTGGATGTCCTACAGCTCCTACTAACGATTTGCACACGGCATAGCTAAAGGTTTGGCGTAGTGGCCTCTCCGCCCTGCTGTAGAGCCCCAGGTCCGCGCGTGTCTTCTGCGGAGCATACTCCAGGTGGCTCCTGAGCTCGGCTGGTCGGAGGGTCAGCCTTGGGGCCACGATTTCCTGCACCTGGTTACAGATGGTGTTTTAGGGAAGATTGGGTGCATCACGACAGGAGCACTATAGACCTGGGACAAGAATTAAGAAGCTTTCAGGGATGGCGCTTGGGCCTACACAGCAGGGTCCTTCTGTCATATCTTGAATGGGCTGTAGAGAGAATATAAAGCCTCTTTCTCCCATGAAAATGATAAAATAATGTTTGCTCTGGTGGACTTCAAATCTGCATCCAGTGTCACCTTCCCCTCATTCTTCCAAAGGCCACATGGTTGCAAATGATACTGTGTTCAGATCTTCCCTCAGTTTTTGGAAGTCAATTTCTCTGTTGATAAGTCCCTCCCTCTCTCCCTCCCTCCCTTCTGGCTTTCTATTCCACCATTATTGTTGGAGGAATAAAAATGCTAAGTGGAATTTAGAAAGCTCTAGGGATTTGTAGCAGCAGGTTTGTAGGTTCAGACACCATTGGGGAACCAGACATTTTCCCAAAGCCTCTGGAGGAAGAAATGCTCCATGATGCCCATTGGGTACTCCATCTTTAAGTAAAAATGGAGGGAAAGTTTTCTACAGAGCATTCTGTGCTTCTGATGCCTCCTCATGAGAGAGGAATAAGTCTTTGGTGGTGCATCAATGCCCCACTCCAGAGTGCCCTGGTGGAAAAAGTCTACATTCTAAAATGAATCAATCTACAGATTTAGGAAATGGACATGGAAGTCTATGCTATGCACTTTCTACTGCACTTTCTACCGTAGGGAAGCCAGACTATTTGGTATAGTTTTCAAATGTGGGAGTTTCCCAAGCGAAGGGACTACAGTAGGCCTCTTACATACTAGCTAGGTTTCCTATTGACTGAACTGATTTTCTTGTGATTTAATTTTAATAATAAATTATTTTCATAATAAATATCTCTAAATTAATAAAAAATTGTCATACCCTAATTTCTGAAAGATGCAAATAGTATTTAGTAATACCATTAAGGAGTTGATTGCTTGCTCAACTTCCTCTTGAATCAATGCTTATCTCCTGCTAGCTGTATATTCACAGATCTCTGGGCAGAGAAGTTGCAGCCCAGATATTAAGAGAGACTGAATTTCCCACTGGAAGTACAATGAATCAGAGCTATAGTCACTTTAAAATGTCACTTTCATATTCATCAGTTCCGTTTTCCATAAACTGTTCTGTTATTAGAATTTTACCAAGTTGTTGCCATTAAATTAAGAGGATTTTAAAGGGAAATGTGTGTCCTTACTGGCCTTGAGTGAATACACTTTGGTATTACATTAAACTTATTCATATGTGAATAAAGGTATGAATGTTGCATAATTTTTCATTGCTCTTCAGTAAGTAGATTGGCCCAGAAAGTCACATAAAGCACAAATGGATAAATGTGGGCATAGCCTGCTTGCCTTTGTCTTTTCTGGTGCAGGGGATTGAACCTATGAACACTCTACCTCTGAGTTATATCTGAGCCCTTCTTTTTATTTGCTTATTTTTTTTTAGTTTTCATTTTAAGACAGAATTTCACTAAGTTGCAGAGGATGGCCTCAAACTTGCTATCCTTCTGCATCAGCCTCTTGAATTACAGGGAATTACAGGGTGGCACCACTGCACCAGGTCTGTGTTTCTTCTTTGTTGGATTATTTTTGAAATTTCTGGCAATCTGCATTTTAGATTTCCTCACTAATTCCTCTAGATTTATATAAGAGCTGACTACTAAAAGCAGGTTTTTCACACCAACCGTCCAACCCATCTGTGTCATGTGACTGACTATCTCCTACTGGCCCACTTTAACTGTGGCCAAATTGCAAGAACATAAGTGGCTGTACAGTTGCCAGAGGCTTCCCTTGGTTCTTTGCCTCCTTTTCTTTCAGCCCCAGAGCTTGCCTGGTTGCAAAGACCCCGCCCAAATCTTTATTTCTCCTTTCCTTTTAGCCATCTCTTATCATTTTTTAGTTAAAATTCTTTGCCCCTGCCAACATCTAAGGGATGACATTATATAACTACACAGGAGTCATCTTGTGTCTTGTGGCCTATTTTTCCCTGAAGAAGGCACAATTTTATTTTCACATGCCCAAAGTCCTCCCATAGAATGAAATTCATATTTGTGGGGCTATGGCAGTGGCTCAGGGTAGAGCGCTTGCCTAGCATGTGTGAGGCACTGGGTTTGATCCTCAGCACCACATAAAAATAAATAAATAAATCCAAATTCATATAACATTAAGACCTTGCCATTTCATTTAGTAAAGCAGTGGTGACTACTTTCTTTTTAGGAGCTGGTAATAGATTTGATAGCCAGAGATCTAGTGAGAGGCACCAGGGGAGCAAATTCAGAAGAGGAAAGCTCTGGCCTACCAGGAGACTCTGAAGGCCTTGGTCCACTGATTCTGTTTTTCTTTCCATTCCCTGCTTGTTTTTGTCCTCCTGATTTTTACTGTGTTATTTCATATGCCTGAGGTGTTTTCCTAGGGCAAAGGTGATAAGCCAAACATACCCACTGAGGGATGTCAATGCCAAAAAGATGGACTAATGTTGAAAATGTATTGGATAATTGTTAATTAATATTTTGGAACAGAATTTAGAAGAACCCAACAAATATTTAAAACACTGCTTCTTTATAGCAGTGTTGTACATCTCAGTGGTATTCAGGAAGGGTTTCCTTTATATGTTAACATATTTTACAGGCTTTACTCCCCCCCACCCCCCAATAATCTAGTCCCTTAGGGGAGCATGATTTCTACTCAGTTATGCCCAGAAATTTGGCAAAAGGGTATTTCCAATGTCTGTGTCAACATGCAATTGGATTTTAAGCAGAACTGATCTTGATCCAAACCTAGAAATTGGAAGGAATCTCAAAATTCATCTAGTTTAATACACATTCTAAACATTAATTTTTTTAAAAGAGAGAGTGAGAGAGGAGAGAGAGAGAGAGAGAGAGAATTTTTTTAATATTTATTTTTCAGTTCTCAGCGGACACAACATCTTTGTTGGTATGTGGTGCTGAGGATCGAACTCGGGCCGCACGCATGCCAGGCGAGCGCGCTACCGCTTGAGCCACATTCCCAGCCCCTAAACATTAATTTTTTTCTATAGCATATTTACTTAGTGGTTTTTCCTTTTCAATCCCACTTTTTTTCTGTAATGATAGAAAGGGAAAAGGGAAGGTAGGAGAAACTATAGGATTATAGCATTTTCAGGTGATGCTTGACTTTCAGTTTTAATAAAGTTAAATTTATGTCATCAAATTATACAACAAAAGAAACTGAGACTATGTAAAAATTATTAAAATCACTTTCCTATTGTAAAAGTGATGCATGCTCAGTGTAGAAAATTTGTGAAATACTGTCAAGTAGAGAGAAGAAAAATGTCCATCTTCAACCACTCAAAGAAAACTACTGCTAACATTTGGTTCATTATTTCTAGGTTTTTACTGTTCATTTCATCGAGTTGTGTCATTTCATCAGGGATGTTTGTTTTTTCCATGTAATACAAGTATTTCTCTATATTATTTTAAATCCTTTGTATACATTGTATTTGGTACATAATATTATCTCCCATAAATTAAGTCAACCAGTCTTCCATTGCTGGACATTTAAAATTAACTATTAATTATTTATTATTCTTATGATCATGTTTTGTAGTGTTAAAGATTGAACCTAGGACTTTTAGCATGCTTGATAAGCATTCTACCACTGAGCCCCACCTCCACCCTCATTGCTGGACATTGAGATTATTTTTCTCAGTTCAAGATAAGTAGTAATTCAATGAGCATGAAAGCAAAAATTTTGAGACTGTTCTCTTTGTGCCATTTAGTGTGTCACATTATTATTGATCTTAGGATAGCAGAAGCAATGCAAGAGCAAGAGCAAGAGCAAGATGACCAGCTCAAGAGGGAAACTGAGCTGTTGACCAAATGTAGTGGTTTCAGTGACAAGTACAAATTTAGCCTGAGTGAATTGAGAGCTACTTGAGTTAGCTGGAATAGGTTGTGGAGAAACAAGCTAAGAATGACATTTACCATTGGGGAAAAAATGTATTTTAAGTCTTCCTGACTTTAGGCATGAATTTGGCAACCTCTGCTCCAGAGCAGGAGACTAAAGAGTGGGAAAGAGTCTCTTTCAACTTAGGATGGTAGCATATAATGTTATCCACCCAGCTTACTCTATAGTTTTTTGTGCTTAGACTCCTCTGTGGGTAAATAGAGGGCTTTATCTTCTAGTGATGTCAATCTGGCACCTTTCATGAGAATTAAATTCAGGTTAAGGGAAAAAATGAAAAACCATAACCTATAAAGAAATTTGAGGGTGGGGGTTGGGGGTTTGAGGAAAAGACTTAAATAGCAATGGTCTATCCTTTCATTTACATGACACACATTAACCGTACCATAGAAGTTCCAAGAGAACTGTCTTGTTCTCTTGTCTCCGGGAGCCCATGTAGGGTGCTTTAATTGCCACATTTTCAAACCAATATAATGGTGGGGATGTCTTAGTAATTACCTTAATGAGATAACACCTTTCCTTCCCTCAACCTACTCATTATCACGCCTCTTGTTCAAATTTCAACTACAAAGAACTATACTTGTAAAAAAAAATAGTCTGCAATGTATTGTTCCAGGTCTCATACCCTTAAAATAATCACATTGCACATATCTTAAAAATATGAAAGAAATAGTACACACAGGCAATTCAAATATGTTAAAGGAAAGGCTTGAGATAAGTAAACTAAACATCTGGGTGCCCTTTAATTATTCTTGGTTGGATTCTTTATCTTGACCTATAGTGATGCTAAGGTGCCAAAGTGATGAATTTTAAGATGTTGGGCTGTGAAGACGTGCAGCTGCAACACTGATGGATTTAGGAAGGGATGGTAACAAGGTTAGCTGCATGTGAAGTGTGAATTGAGATTTTTGCAAAGAGACTGTGATTGCAGATGGGCATAATGTTGTACCCTTGCATGAAATCTTGCTATTATTGTATAATGGTCAGACAGAGTGTGAAATGACTTATTACTTTTCTTTTATTCTTTAATGAAGTTGGTTAGAGTAGCCGTACTACTGCTAGTCAATAGTAGTAAAGCACACACATACAAAAAACTATATGACAGGTGCTGAAATATTAAATATTTATTTAGTTTTGACTTTTTCCCTGTAATTTTCATGAATATCCATATGCAAACAGAAGCATCTCTTTATCTATATAGACAAATTTGTACTGATTTGTGTGTCTGCACTTACCCTTATTATCCTATATAAATATCCATACAAGGCCCTGATGAGTATAAAGGATTTCAAAGTCCAGGAAAATTTCATAGCTCTTTTCAATGTTTAAAAATGCTATAGTGCTTTGGGGCTGATTTCTGCATGGAATTCTGATTTGAAAATTCTATTTGGAGTTATATGGGTAACCTTGAAATATTAGTTTATCACTATGTGACTGCAATAAAACATAATAAAACCCATTATGAGGTATACTTCTTAACATGGTTTTGGTTATGAGGAAGGTCAAATTATGGTTCTTCTGTTTTGTAATATAGAGTATATATTTTTCATATTTATACCACAGAGCCCATGATGTAAATTTTTCTTTACTTCTCAATATCAGAACCACAAGAAGATAATACTTAGCTTTTACAAGCAAAGGGAAATTATGTTATGATGTTAAAAACAAAACAAAACAAATATTCCCTACCTGGATATTCCTTCTATTGTCAATCTTTTGCCTCTAGATGCTTCTGTTGGAAATAGTATGAATTATACACTTGAAAAATTTGGTTTTGGAAGCTAGGAATTTTATTCATAAAGTGATTTTTTTATGGTCTGTTACATTCAGAATTATTCTTAATGTGTTTGTTTGATACACTTGATATGATTAGTAGGTGTTTAAAAACACAAAGAGAAATGTTTAACACAGCCTCTTAAATTGAAAATCTAACGTTTTAAAAGAAAGTTCATTTACACTTGCATTTTTCATAGAGTTCTTTAGTTAGACCTTGTTATAATACAAATTTTTATTCTGTGGTTTGGAAGATATCAAGAGTTAAATGCTGTTCTTCAAAACAACACAGATCAACCGTTAGAAACATAGAAACATTGACCTATAAAAATAGTGTTTAACCTTGTTCCTTGGTGCCAAATTTATGTACCCATTTCTCTACTTTGGCTCAGCTTGCTCCATAGGTTTAAAAAAAAAAAAAAAAACTTCCGTAACTATGAAGCTTCTCATCACTCAAAAGATAGGATCGCTTAGATTTATTAAGATGAAATCTGGATATACAACACAGATTGTATCTTCTTCTTTTTTCTTCATTTACAGACAAGTGTTATCTTTCACTAGGAGCCTTTTAGATAGTCTAACAGTGGAGTGAATGTTGGTGTTTCTGTATTGAGATTGCTCTAAGAAGTAAATTCTTAGGGTTGGGGTTAGGGTTATGGGGCACTGTGTAGAGAACACATTTTTGAAGGACTTGAATTTGTGAGATACCTTAACTCTGTGTTTTTGACATCAATTTTAGGAAGACATACTCCTCCTGTTTATGTGGTGACATGGCCATATCTTCAAAAAACTTTGACAATGTAATCAGTGATATCCATGTTTATTCTACATTTCCTAGAGTGCAATGCTGTGATTGACTTGCAGTCCACTAAAATCAGTCATTTTATAAATATATGAAAGTGAATCTGTATAAGAAAATCTATTACCTAACATAGGCAAGAATCTGATTCATTACCTTATGAACTTCAGATATTAAAAATATTGACTTACAATTAGCTGTGTCAAAGTTTCTGGAATTCCCTACATCTCGACATCAGTTTTGTAAAACTTTGAATACCTTCTCATTAAGAAAAGCTTTCAGCTTACCATGAAAGCACAGCATGCACATAAACATTTATCTCAACTAGTGTTTCAGCTGATAGCCTTCCCTTTGAGGTCTCCTTTCTAATCTCATTCTTGGATAAGAGACATTGGTCTTTGCTTGAAAGAACTTAATGTTTGTTTTCTTTAGCAAGATGAGAACAATAAGAAGTATTTCTTGTGAACTGGTCAGGGACCAATGAAATAAAATGCTTAAAGTTGAGTTTTATTTTTTTTTTCCAGTACTGGGGATTGAACCCACAGCCTCTTGCCTGCGAGGCAAGCACTCTACCACTGAGCTACATCCCTAGCCCTCAAAATCTAGTTATTAAACCAAATGTCATGTCTCCCCCCACTCTCTCTGTCAGTGCTGCTTTCTCAATTCTGGCTTGTTGTCAATAACAGTAATCCGTGCATACTTTTGATCATAACTAGTTAATTAATGTCTACTATTAGTCTCAGTATGTGAGATATTTATATACATGAAACTTTTTGCCCCTAATCCCCAAGTTAGTGCCTCGTTTAAAGCAAGTACTCAAGAAAGTTTATATAATTGAACATGAAGCCATTGATTAATTAAAAACAGCCTATCCAAATGATGGTGTTACAAATTGACATTGGAACCATATTCAATGTTTCATTGTATTTCAAGTACTAAGCCCAGTGACTTGAAAAATCCTGAGGTCATAATGCTTATTCATTACCACTATAGACTATGATGGTGATGTAGTAAAATTTAATTTTGATTTTCAGTTGTTTTTTTCCGGTTGCCACAGATTTCAATGAGAAGAACAGCATTTGGTAAAATCACATTAGTTTTGTGACATCAGTTTATTTCTGCACTAATTACACTACTGATCCACTTTTTAATTAAACTTACCTTCTATTCATAGAGAAATGCATGGAATTTGCTTCTCCCAAGTCTTTTCTAGATATTAACCTCCTGAATAAGGACATCAATAAGCAGATATCAAGGACAGATCCCACTTTCCATCGGATCCTCTAACCTAAATTGCAATGGTAAGTAAATCTAAGTAGCCACGTAAGTTTAGAAAAGGAATAGAGAGATCCTTGGCTTATTAACAGTGTTCTTAACAGGGTAATGACAACTGGGAGAATAAATTGAGTTGGTAATTTAATAGGTAGACTTCAAAGAATAAACAGAAGCAGATAAATTTCATGGTTAATAGTAGTACTATTGAAACAAGGCTGTTGGAAGACACTGCTAATGAAAACAGTGACTTTCAAAATGAAGCTACATTTAGCAACTATTTTTCACTAGAAGTATTTGGCATGATGTTTGGGTTCAAATTTACTATTCTGTATTGCTTAACTGAAATTTGTGATGTGTGCAGCAGAGGAGAGAAAACTGATGTTTTTTCATGTAAGAATGCTCACATTAAGATTCTCTGTATTTTACCACACTTATGTTTTAAGATGCTTAGAGAACAAAAGCATACCAATATGAAAAAAAATCTATAAAGTCATGTCAGGTATTATTTATGTATTATTTTGTTGAAAAGATGTGAAAATATGAAGAATTAGAAAACAGAACAGCTAAAATAAGTTATAATGAATCGCATTTCAAACACACACACTAACACACACAAGGGAATAAGAATGTAATGACAACACATTTTCATTATTTTAAAAACAAATTCTTTCTGATGGTTAAAAACTATTAATTGGATATTTTAACTACTTACCAAAGGAATATGTCTAATAAGTAGCCTCTCCTTCCAAAGGATAAAGTGGAACTAGTATCATGCTATTTGGTAAATTTAGCTCTCTTGTGCTACATAATTTGTGGATATGGAAATAGTGGAGAGTATGTTGAAAGTCTATAGTAAGATATTTCTTATGGGGATTTCAAATTTCCTAGATAGTTTAGATACCAAGGAATTTGAGGAAGAAATTGAAGAAACAAAGCAGGAACCTCAGAGACATTTTGACTATCCCCAGAGTATTGCAATGATTCATAATTCACAAGAGAACAAGGCTCAAGTGGATCATGCTTTTTATGATACAAATGGGATTAATATTGTGCTTCACAGATACAACATGTTTATAACAAAGAAGGCCACATTTCAGCTTTCTCATACTGTGTTAGAGCTCAGGAGGAAGAACACTAGAATATTTTCAAATTTCTAGATTAATAAAAGACCAATGGTTATTATCATCCAAAGGTGGAGATAATTTTAGAATTATTTTGGTTCTTTTCTTAGGTCTCTGATATCTCATCACACTAACTGTGTAGAATTGTAGAATTGCTGTGATTCATATTTATTGTTGGTGAAACATTGAAATATGTGATCATCTTTTCAACTTAGTAATTGTTTTGGTGGTACATGAACTTTAAGATTATCTGTCTCTTTTCCAGGTTATCATAACTCTAGGAAAGAAGTACATCTAAAACATTTATTTGTATGAATATCCTGGAGAATGCTGAGAGGTTTATATTTGCAGAGCTATTGTGAAGTTGTTAATTGTGGACAGTGAGAAAGTGTGGCTAGATAGATGATGGCATGAACATACCAAGGGGTACTTGATTCAGTTTCTGGGTCATTGTACCACTTTTCATTTTTTTATGTCATCTCTGTTTTCTTTCATTTTTTTCTTCTTTCCTCCCAGTCCTTCTACTCTTACATTTTATCCCTTATTCCTTTATTTGGTACTTTTGCCATTTTCTGTATGTGATATTTGATTACTTTTCTATTTTTCTTCTTAGACTACAAGTCTTTTGAAGTTATATAATACACATCAAAAATTTCCCAAGTGCATGCAAACCAGAGATGCTTGACAAATGTTTATTGAACTCTTTCAAGCTAACATTCTTATTTTGCAAGTTATGGAGGAGGCTATCAATATCATTAAACTACAGAGTAGGGTTTTTTTTCCATTATTAGTATCTGCATATGTAAATTTAAATGTCTGATTCATTTAGTTGGGACGTAGTGTATAAAGATGATTGATTGGTTTGGTTTATTAACACAAGCATTTTAAGACATTTAAAATGTCTGGCCAGTCAGGATCTTCAGTATGGATTCATTTTCCAGTGCAGCCTGTGGTTAGTGATGTTTTTCTTCAAACTATAAGGCTAGAGACAAACTCTCTATATCTGTCCTAAAGCAGCCAAGAAGGACTGAAGATACAGTTTTAGAGAGATCGGAGCTATGGAGCTGTGAAATCTTAAGGGCCGGCCTTGCCCACCTCCCAAAAGAAAAGAAAGAAAGAAAAAGAGAAGGAAAGATGTTTTCCTATTCATAGGCTTTGGGAAAGTCAATTAAACTAATTGGTGAAACGTCTTAAAAATGTAAGAGTATTCAATAACTATTTGATTATTCTGACTTTTTTGAAGTTGTGTTTGGTATTTATTAAACTCTTCTGGTGGCTAGTTTGTTGTTGGTTCATCTAATCTGAAAGGATAATTGAAGAGCTTTGATAGGTGAATATTAAAATGTGTCTTGTTTCCTTATATCTTCTGCTAGAGTTCTGTCCAAGGTTTCTCTGCAATGCCAAATAACCCGGGAGTCCTGGCAGAGTCTTCAGGCTTTGGCAATGGAGGATGGGCTTACATTTTCTCAACTGCCCAAATATTTTGTGACTTTCAATCTCAGCAGGCATCTTCTCCTCCATAGCAACAGTGCATTTGGGGGATTACTGTGTTTTTTCCCTCCTACCTCCTGTGGGAGAATACCACTATTTCTGAGCTGGGATAAATCAGGTCACTGGCTGGAATTCAGTATGGCCCTGTTGGACTCTATTTCTAGAGAGTAGAGTTAGCTATAATACTCAAAGGTAGGTCTTTTTTGGGGACTGTAGGAAAAAAAACCAGCCAATTTTAAATATAATGTTAATTTCTAGTGTGTATTTTTCTTTTGTAGTTGTAGAATGTGTTAAAAACTATATTTTCCTTTTAAGAAATAAACACAAATGTTAATAGTATGTCAATAACTACTCCTCAATCTTGAAGTCATTTTCATGGAGGACTCTAATTACACCAAAAATTTTCTATGGGTAATAATCAGGTGCCTAAATGATATATAACTATTCTTTTAGAGGACTTCACTGAAAGCATTTTATGCTACATGGATTGTTTTACTGTGAACATTCCCGGTGATTGGTACAAACCTTTGCCAATGAATGACAAATTTACATACACATCATGTCAGCCAGCAATATTTTGCAGCTTTAATTGCTTTAGCTTCAGGCATTCCATGTCAAAATAGAGTGTTTAATGTCCTGCAAGTTACTCTGTTTCTTTGCAGCGTTAAATTATTCTGTAATTTGCCTGTTTTCTTTCTAATGCATTGTCCATTAAGTCATTTAATAATTAATAATATAAAATGCATGATGCAACTTTAAAAAGCATGTCCGGCTTCTTTTTTAGAAGGTTCTGGAGTGGGGTTGTGTCCAGAAGACCAGAAAACCCAAAATGCATTTGCTTAAAATGTTTACCTCTACCTTACATCTCAGTTGAGAAGATCTTCCTTTTTGTTGCTAAACTTTTATTGTGCATTGTCCTGTGTGTGTGTATGTGTGCCTGAGTATTTATGAATAACTCATTTTTATTTTTAGATAACATAGCATTAAAAACTCCAGGTAGACATTATAGAATCCAACAAAAGGAAAAGGATGATATTATAAGCAGTCAACTACATTTTAATATTAAAGTTGATCTAATTCAGTTGATTTAATAACATCTAAGAGAATAAATGAGATTGAAAAGTTATTTATGCTCATTTCGTTAAGTCAATTTCAACAAAGATGAATCAATATAGAAACACAATCTTTGAATGTCTTTGGTTGTTATAAATTTGAAGTATATTGAAAAAATATTCTGTATCAAGCTTACATAAGTATCTAAGTTTTATTATTTTTATTTGTGAGAATTTTACTTTATGTCCATTTGCAAAGAATATCTGTTTAGTAAACATTTTGATTGTGATACTGTCATGCATATGTAAAATAAATTAGCAAAATTCACATATATGTGTAAAAGCTAAAGAACATTAAACAACTGCTTTTCTTTATTAAAGATATGATGTCACGTTCAAAGGTAACGTATTTTTTTTGAATTTTTTTATTGGTACATTGTAATTATATATGATAGTGGGCATCATTGTTACCTATTTATGCATGATGCATGTAACATAATTTGGTCAATTTCATTATTTTTTTCCTTTTTACTTTCTTTCTTTTTCTTTTCTTTTCTTTCTTTCTTCTTTTTTTTTTTTTTTTGGTGCCAGGGATTGAACTGAGGGGCGCTTAACAACTGAGCCATATCCCTGGCTCTTTTTTATTTTTATTTTGAGACAGGGTCTCACTAAGTTGCTTAAGGCCTTGCTAAGTTGCTGAGGCTGGCTTTGAACTTATGATCTTCCTATCTGAGCCTCCAGAGCTGTTGGGATTATGGGCATGCACCACTGCATCTGGCTCAATTTCTTCCTTAAGCCACATAATCATTTAAAATAAGATTCTAGTGAGTAATGATGATAACATATTCTTCAGTATACAGTACATGTTTATATTTTCAAAGTAGCATTAGTCTTTGATAAACAAATGAATTTATCTTTTATGTTTTTGAATACCTGTAAAAGACAGTTTTGTTTGGAACATTAAAAATGCAAATTGTAGCTTCACATATTATACATTTACCTCTAATGTTATCTCTCTGGTTATCTCCTTTCTCTATTTTGAGGGTGTTTCTTTAATTATTATATTTTTCTTTTGAGTTCCCAGAGTGTCTTTGGACAAGTTTAGCTATAATTTGATTGAGTCTGTGATTCTTAAAACAGGCTTAGACAATTATATAATTGGTTTCCTAAGGATTTTACAGTGCTGGAGGAATTTCTTGTTCAATCTATTACAAAACATATATTCAAGACTTTTTATGCTTTTGAACTCATGGAGAAAAGTGCATTGTCAGATCAAATGATCTCTGAAGATGCTGAACCCAAGGTTGATGTCATCTCTTGATAGTCCCTCATAAGGGAAAATATCTCACAATTCAAAGGTATTTGTGAGCCAACTATAATACTTACTGTGGGATTTAAAAACTATTGTATGATGACCCTATATTTGGAGTATTTGAGCACCATGGGAAAACTTGCCTTTGTTGGTTTTCCTTTTAGTGGGGTGTCTTACAGGAAAGGTTGATGAGGGTGAAATTTTTTTTTTTCTTCCCAGTACTGGGGATTGAACCCAGGGCCCGTGCATGCTAACCACGTGCTTTAGCAGTGATGCACATCCCCAGCATTTTTTTTTTTTTTTAATTTGAGTCAGGATCTTGCTAAATTGCCCATGCTGGCCTCAAACTTACAATCCTCCTTCCTCAGCCTCCTGAGTAGCTGAAATTATAGGAATATGCCACTGTGCTGGGCTGAGGGTGAATATTCTGAGATGGTGGGATATTTCTATCACTGGAAGCTTAATTGTTTACTTATCAGTGAAGCACCTTCCTTTAAAAAAGACAAGGGTTAAAAGACAACACATGTAGAAGATAAAAGCTGTAATGTACCTGGCTTTGGTGGCTTCAAATTGTATTCTGTGACTTAGAATGTGAAATAAGAAACATACTTACTTTGACAGCCTGAATTAAGTGACAGTTACTAGGATTTTTCAACTTCAGGTTTCCTGAACTGCCTGGAATAAATTTAGCAGAGGCAAGAATATATTTTAATGAACAATAAGAACCCTTCCATTGCATTCGATAAGGGCATTTTTAGATTATCAAGTAAATTGAGATGATTGGTAATAACATACATCTTCTTTCATTTCTATATTTGTTATATTTTAATGGAAACTATGGCCAGAAAATGTTACAAAGCAATGTGGAGATAAACGGGGCCTGACAATTCTTAGAGGAAACTCCCTACTGTTTGCTAATTTCCAGAACATTCATGGTAATTAGAACAGACTTCCACCCAGTGAAGAGAAAGGTATGTAAGTAAAAATCGATTCTTCTGTTTGCTTCCCCAGGTCCGAGCCTTTTTTTTTTTTTTTTTCTTGCTATCTCTTTGGAATCCTAAGGAATAACTTGATACTCCATCACGTGCCTGGGGTGGCGAGGGCACAGAAAGGGTGAGGAGAGGGGTGCTTGTGGCTACATTTCTGTATTGAATTTAATTTTTCATTGATAATTAGACTCTTGAAGCCACCTGATATTTTTGACCAGCAGGAAACCAAAGCCCACTGATTGACTCAGGGGATACACAGGAGCGGCCCCCACTGTGCTCACACAGCAGCTCCACAAAGACTAAAAACAAGAGCTGTGGCAAATTGGATCACCATACAAGTTCCAACTGGCCCATTGTGTACAAGTAGTAAATTGGGAGCTGATATTTCTGAGAACTATTTATTAGCAAAGCTTGGTGTTTTACTCCCTCTCGTCCCCTCCCCCTCTTAGTTTTCTTTAGCAAACAGCTTTTTACCAAGTTAGATAAGCAATCTAATGCACTTACAAAAAATTCAGTTAATTATCCAAAGAGTTGTCCAGGCTAGAAATGTACTGATCACGTATGATAAATTGAATAAATTTTTTTCCCCAGTAATCTTAACAGGCATTTATATGTGTGTAATTGCAAAAAAGGCGAATGGGTGACATCTGCAAGAGTTTACTGAAATGCAAAAAAGTAGAGTAATAGTTTAAAAATTCAATCCTATTGCTGCATGTCTTATTACAATTTTTAAATGAAGCTGTCTCAGTGACAGCTTCTGGTGGAGTGATCAGTTCTAACCATTTAGTACAAAAAAGGTGTGAAAATACTAGGCTGTGGCCAGTTAGCAGAAATCATAGTTACACAAGCCTAGACCTGTATGTCTTACAGAAGAATTGATAACTCTGGATTTTTTTTTCAATTTGAGTAACGCAAATAGAAAAAAAAAATGGAGTCTGTTTCATTAGTTGCTTATATATGTACCGTCTCTGAGAGTTTTAGCTTTTGGTGCATTGGGAATATGGTATTATTGCTACTATCAATATCATAGGGAAAATGTATACATAAACTTATATAACTGCAAAAATATAAAGTTTCTATAATTTTTCATAATAAGGCTTTTATGGTGACACACTTTATGGGCATTTATTCACTTGATCTTTTATAGGCACTGCTGCATACATTTTGGTGTCTGTGCTCTTTCATTTTCAACCAGTGTATAAATGAATTCTATGTATATAATGAAATGATTTGGTGAGAGGAGTTCAGAGTCACATGGATAATATTGGTGTTTCAGCCAGGGAACACCAGGGAGCCCACGAAGAGAGGGCACAAGCATGCTCTGGTTGTTATTTTGTTTCTGAGTATTAGTATACAACCATCAAATATTAACAAATGCTGATGGAGTCATGTAATTTGTTGGGTGTTGTAGGAGAATGAGAAGAGGATAATGCTTGATTTCTCATACCCAGAAGTTTATCATCTAATAGGTACATGAAAGTTAAAAGTTACCATCATAGAATAATTAGCAACTGTTCAGCTGCTGAGTTTGCTAGTGTATGTTGCAGAGCTGTGGGTAGTTGAGTGCCTAATTAGGTTTTTTAGAAAGAATTAAAGTGTCAATTTCATTAACTTGGTAGCTAGTATGAGGTGAGTGGGGTTCTTGGGAACTTAGAAAATTATAACATAATTCAAAGACATCTCAATAAGGTAGAAAAAAAATTCATTTGATGTTTGAGAACCAAAACTGACATTGGAGATCAGGTTACTAAGATATTAAACAATCTCAAAGACTGGGGAAATACTATTATAATACAGTATATATGTTCAAAAATAACTGGGACTGGGGCTGTAGCTCAGTGGCAGAGTGCTTGCCTAGCAAGTGTGAGGCACTGAGTTTGACCCATAGCACTGCATAAAAATAAACAAATAAAGTAAAGGCCTTCTGTCCATCTATAACTACAAAAAAGTTAAAAAATATTATTTTTTGTCATTGCAGATTTTTTAAAATTAGAGAAATGGAAGAGGAGCAAAATGAGAAATATTTGTAACAGTTCCTCATTGGGTTAAGATGAGGATTAAATGGCTAAAGTATGTGCCTAGCATATACTTTGTTTTCAGTAGATGCTAGTTGTTTCAAAATAAAGCTTCCATAAATGTTGACTAGTTTCTCAGTGCCTGAGAGTCAGGACCTGTTTGGAAGTGACAATTCATGATTTTTCCACCTGGGTTCTCAAAGGGGCAGATGGGCATGTGGGCAGCTGCCTGCCTCTCTGTTAGCAGGGACTGGACCCAGGGCTCTCTTTAGAGTTGTAGCACTTACTCCTTAAACTATCCCTTTTTTGACACCACAGGAAACAGATCTGATTTCTAGATCCTGTGGACTTTTCTCTAAGCATTTGACACTTTTGCCCTTCTTCTGGTCTTCTAAAAATTCCCTCTTTCTTTGGCTTCTGAGATAATCACGATTTCTTATTTCATCCATTTTTTTCTTGACCTTCTCTCTATATCTCTTGATGGGTTCACTTCTTTCTCAGCATACCTACCCCACTTTTTAAAAATTTTTAACCCCAATTCTATCCTCACCCCTGTTTTTTTTTTTTTTTTTTTTTTTTTTTTTTTTTTTTTTTTTTTAGAGCGCTTTCCTAGGAAGAGATTCTCACCCTCTTCCCTTTTTCACAGCCTCAGTTCTTATACAATGACTGACTGTTCTCCATATCCAGCCCCAACTTCTGCACTGGGCTTTGAGAATACATTTCTAACTATTTTCTCCTTATGTTTTCTGCAGTTATCCCTGATCAGTGCTCAGGATCAACACCAGGGCCTTGTGCATTCTAGGCAAGCATTCTATCACTGAGCTATATCCCCAGCCTATACTTAACTTAAATTCAACCTTCCCATAACAGAATTTACATTCCACATCAGAAACATTTCTTCTCCTGAATTCCCTGTGTAAGTTACTGTTTTTTTTTTCTACCATTTTGTTACCTGAACACTTTGCCTGGGACTGAGGAATTTGCCAACATAGAGGACTTTCAATGTTAAAACTGAGAAATTCCCAGGAAATCTGAGACTAGTTGGTCATCCTCATTAAATACAGATCCACCAAACCAGAATTGAGTTTCCTTTACATTCTTTTCTCTCTCATTTGCCACCTCTAATTAATCACCAGATTCTGAGTACCATGTCTTGCCTCTCTCTTGAAACTTCCTATTCTTTTATTTCTTCATATGACTGCCTGCATTCAGACCTTTATTATTCCCTACCTTGAATATTGTGAAAGAATTCCATTCGGTATTCTTGATTTTGATCTCATTCATTTTATACATCACCCGAGTAATCTGCATAAATACAGATCTAATCATCTTGGTGCTATTATACAATAAATCTAAAAGTTGGAAGGGATAAATCCATAGAGAAAATTGAGTTTTGCCATAGATTAGAGGGTTTTGGCTCTTCAACTCGACCACAAGAACCCTGTGACTCTGAAAGGAACCGATTGTAACCTCAGTATAATAGATGTCTATTAGAGATCAACACAATTTTCTCCTCAGCATCTGGATCAATTTTTCCCTTCTGTCTGGACAGGAGTGCTTGCTTTTAAAAAAATTGCTATGGGAACATCAACTTGTATTATAGTCTAATCAAAATAAAATTAAAAAATCTGTGCTTATCTAAGCAATAAAAAAATGCTAGGTTCTGATAATAGGATAAGGAGGTAAGAAATAGCACAAATATAAAATTTAACCAAAAACAAATACAGAAAGTTTGCAACTTAGATATATTAATTTAATCTCCCTATGTCCTACTCTAGGACCTGTCTATTGTTTTAACAAGAGTCTCACCAACAGTGATATCATTTGTTGCTGATTGCAAATGTGCTCCATCAATGTGGCAGATGCTTAAATTTGGAATATGTGGTGGTTTTTTTAAAAAATTTTTTATTCTAATTTGTTATATAGATGACAGGGGAATGCATTACAATTCATATTATACATATAGAGCACAATTTTTCATATCTCTGGTTGTATACAAAGTATCTTCACACCATGTGTGTCTTCATACATGTACTTTGGATAATGATGTCCATCACATTCCACCATCATTTCTAACCCCATGCCCCCTCCCTTCCCTTTCCACTCCTCTGCCCTATCTAGAGTTCATCTGATCTTTCCATGCTCCCCCTCCCTGTCCCACTACAAATCAGCCTCCTTATATTAGAGAAAACATATATTAGAAAAAACATTTGGTTTTTTGGGATTGGCTGACTTCATTTAGCATTATCTTCTCTAACTCCATCCATTTACCTGCAAATGTCATGATTTTATTCTCTTTTATTGCTGAGTAACATTCCATTGTGTTTATATACCACATTTTTTTAATCCATTCATCTACTGAAGGACATCAGGGTTGGTTCCACAATTTAGCTGTTGTGAATTGTGCTGCTATAAACATTGATGTGGCTGTGTCCCTGTAGTATGCTGTTTTTAATTCCTTTGGGTATAGACTGAGGAGAGGGATAAATGGGTCAAATGGTAGTTCCATTCCCAGCTTTCTGAGAAATCTCCATACTGCTTTCCATATTGGCTGCACCAATTTGCAGTCCCACCAGCAATGTATGAGCATGCCTTTTTCCCACATCCTCGCCAACACTTATTCTTGTTTGTATTCTTTATAGCTGCCATTCTGACTGGAGTGAGTTGAAATCTTAGAGTGGTTTTGATTTTCATTTCTCTAATTGCCAGAGATGATGAACATTTTTTCATATATTTGTTGATTGATTGTTTATCATCTTCTGAGAAATGTCTGTTCAGTTCCTTGGCCCATTTATTGATTGGTCTTTGTTTTTTTGGTGTTTACCTTTTTAAGTTCTTTATATACCCTAGAGATTAGTGCTCTATCTAATGTGTGAGGGGTAAAAATTTGCTTCCATTCTGTAGGCTTTCAATTCAGCTCACTGATTGTTTCTTTTGCTGAAAAGGAACTTTTTAGTTTGAATCCATCCAATTTATTGATTCTTGATTTTAATTCTTGTGCTATAGGAGTCTGGTTAAGGAAGTTGGGGCCTAATCCCAGAGATTAGGGCCTACTTTTTCTTCTATTAGACACAGAATCTCTGGTTTAATTCCCATGTCCATATCCACTTTGAGTTGAGTTTTGTGCATGGTGAAAGATAGGGGTTTAATTTCATTTTGTTGCATACGGATTTCCAATTTTCCCAGCACCGTTTGTTGAAGAGGCTATCTTTTCTCCAGTGTACATTTTTGGTGCCTTGTCTAATATAATTGTAATTTTGTGGGTTAGTCTCTATGTCCTCTATTCTGTGCAATGTGCTGCTGAGAAGAAAGTGTATTCACTTGTTGAAGAATGAATTAGTCTATATACGTCAGTTGAGTCTAAGTTATTGATTGTATTATTGAGTTCCATAGTTTTTTTTTTCAGCTTTTGTTTGGAAGATCTAGCCAGTCATGAGAGGGATGTGTTAAAGTCACCCAAGATTACTGTGTTGTGGTCAATTTGACTCTTGAACTTGAGAAGAATTTGTTTGATGAACATAGATGCTCCATTGTTTGGGGCATTCATATTTATAATTGTTTTGTCTTGTTGTTGTATGTTTCCCTTGATCAGTATGAAATGTCCTTCTTTATCTGTTTTGATTAACTTTGGCTTGAAGTCTACTTCATTTGATATGAGGATGGAAACCCCTGCTTGCTTCCACAGTCTTGTGAATGTATGTGTATGTCTTTTCCTAACAGATGAGTCTCTTGGAGGCAGCATATTGTTGGGTGTTTTTTGAAAAATCCAATCTGTTAACCTATGTCTTTTGATTGGTGAGTTTAGGCCATTAACATTCAGTGTTATTATTGAGACATGATTTGTATTTCCAGCCATTTTTGCTTATTTATGTTATTTAACTTGACTTGGTTTCTCCTTTGATTAGTGTTTCCTTTAGGGTACTGCCTCCCTCTGCTGATTTTCTTTGTTGTTTTTTGTTCCTCTTCATGAAATATTTTGCCAAGGATGATTTGTAGTGTTGGTTTTCTAGCTGTAAATTCTTTTAACTTTTGTTTTTCATAGAAGATTTTTATTTCACCATCAAATCTAAAGCTTAATTTTACTGGATACAAGATTCTTGGTTGGCATACATTTTCTTTCAGAGTTTGATATATATTGTTCCAGGATCTTCTAGCTTTCAGGTTCTGGGTTGAAAAATCTGTACATAATCTAATTGATTTCCCCCTATATGTAATCTGATTCCTTTCTCTCATGGCTTTTAATATTCTCTCCTTATTCTGTATGCTGGGCATTTTCATTATAATATTTCTTGGTGTGGATCTGTTGTGATTTTGTACGTTTGGTGTCCTGTAAGCTTCTTGAATTTGGTTTTCCAATCCATTCTTCATGTTTGGAAAGTTTTCTGATATTATTTCATTGAAAGGATTGTTCATTCCTTTTGGTTTGGAATTCTATGCCTTCCTCTATCCCAATAACTCTTAATTTTGGTCTTTTTATGCTATCCCATATTTATTGAGTGTTCTGCTTTACCATTTTATTGTGTGGTCTACATTCTTTTCAAGATTATATATTTTGTCTTTATTGTCTGAGGTCCTGTCTTCCAAGTGCTCTACTCGGTTGGTGATGCTTTTAGTTAAACTTTTAATTCGGTTTATTGTTTCTTTCATTTCAAGGATTTCTCTTTTTTTTTTCTTAGAACCTCTATCTCCCTATTGAAGTAATCTTTTGCTTCCTGTATTTGTTTATGTAGCTCATTGTCAAAATGACCTTTTGCTGTCTGAATTTGCTCTCTTATATCATCCTTTAATTCACAGAACATTTTGACCTTGTACATCCTGAACTCCTTTTCTGTAATTTCATCTGCTGTGCTGGCCATGGATTCTTATAATGTGGCATCTTAATTTGTTTAGGGAACTTTCTTCTCTTGTCTTTTCATGTTGGTTGTGTGTCTTCCCTTCTAGAGCTGTGGGTCCTAGGTGTTATAGTTTTTACCCTATAGGTTTATAGTGCTCCTTTAGGGTTACAATACCTCCCCTTTTTTGGGGAAGGACAATGTTAACAGACCCCAATATAAACAATATACCACCTATAAGCAATTTGTTGCTATTAAGACATTTACAGTTTGGTCACAATGTACAGAAATGTTGAATTTGATTATTATCTATAATATAATCAGTAGGTTTGTAAAAGGCTTTTCAGTTTCTGACGGTGGACAATGAACTGGGGGTGAGGTGTACGATGATATGCTAAGGAGGCAGGATGTGAGGATATATGTGAGCATGAGCTGAGCATACCTCATTGTTTCTAGTTAGTATATCTTAGGAAGTGTGAAAGAGAAATCTAATGAAGAGGATTAGTAGCAGGAGAATGAACAGGAAGTAATTTTGGGTAGATGAAGTATGTGGGAAGACAGTAGAGTACATAAAACAAACACACATATGCATAAAGAAAAATAAAGGATGTTAGAATAGTCAAAGTTGGAGAAAAAAAGAAAAAAAAAGGCCTATATTACACAAGTATAATATACTATTCAGACATCCCAGTCCTCAAAATTCTAACTTATGCAAAATACTTGGTTTCACATTTGTTGGGGATGTGAGTGTGGGAAAATAGAGAGGGAGAAGAAAAAGAGAAAAAAAAACTCTCAAAGGAAGAAGCCAGGGTCGTTCATTGTTTTGGCTGGAGATCAGTGTCTTCTGCTTCCTTCTCATTTAATAGGTGGAGTTATCTGTTGTTAGCTGGTACCTCCACCCTCAGGATGATGAAGGTAATCAGGTTGGGAAGGCTGGAAGTGAGGCGTGGCACCCGCCAGTCCCTGCAGGGAGACCGCACCTCAAGGGTCTCTTTTTGGGTTCACTCCTATGACTTGAGCCCCTGATCCTATCTCCCCTATCTTGCCTGAAGATTTCCAGCTCCTGGTTTCTCTGTTAGTCTCCAAACTGTTGCACCCTCTCCCTCTCCCTTACTAGTTCCCAATTAAGGGACCTCTCTCACGGGGGCTCCCATGGGCGGCACCCTGGTCGCACTGCACACCCATCCCCCTGAGAGCTGTTTTGTGTTGGACAGTTACTGTGCCAGGTTATGGGCCACTGATACCTGGCCAGCTGGAGTTCCCATCTGAGAGCTGCCCCCATCAAAGGTGGCAAGGAAGGTGACCCAAGAAGGAGGTGGGCAGCTTCCAACACCAGGGTTTCAGGTCTGGTGGGGGGAGCCAGCGATGTCATTGTGCGATGTGTTCGGAGGAGATGAGCTCTCTGGCTTGCAGTTTTGGGGTTTTGGTCATCTTCAGAGCCTGTGGGATGTCCCCAGGCAGACTACCACTGGTAGGGGACTATGACAGTAGCTGCCAAATTGTAAGATGGAAGCAACAGGGGAGACCTATGTTGGTAGATGGGGGGTCCACAGGAGAATGGTGACTGGAGATTCTGTGGGTGGGTAGCAGCTGAGTGTCCTGCATGACAGCAAAGAGGTATTTGGGAGTTCTGCGCCAGGGCTTATGCAGTGATCATGCTAAGGCACTGTGAGCCCTGGGTGGGCTAGTAGGGAGTTGGTTATCAGGAGTTGGGAGTCCTGCTCTAATGCAGAGGCACAGAGCCCTGCAGTGGGCATAGTACTGGTGATTTCTGCACAACAGCAGCTGTGTAGGGTTCTCTGTTACTCTCAGAGAAGCAGTATTTCCACTAGTTGAGATCCAGATCACAGAGTGATACAGAATGCTGCTTCCCTTTGTCCCACCATCTTGAATCCCTCTGGTTTTAAAATATGCCCAGATAGCCTTTGATATTTCACTGTTCAGCATGTGGAACTTAATTTAACTTCTCTTGAGCATGAGATGAGCATACCTCATTGTTTCTAATGAATAGAATATGGCAGGAGTGACTGCATTCAGACTGCATCTGTATGGTGAAAAGCACTGTGCACTGTGGCTTCTTTCTTGTTGGATCACTTGCTCTGGGACAAGCCAGCTCACATATCATGAGAGTGCTTATGCATCCTTTGGGAGAAATCTACATGGCAAGGAACTGAGGTTTCCTGAAGACACCTAAAACTCAACTGGCCAGGTATGAAAATGTGTGATCAGCCTGAAAGCGATCTTCTCATCCTGGCTAAGCTTTTGGGTGACTGTAGCCTCAGCTAATGACTCTGCAACCTCATTACAACCCTGAACAAGAACTACCCAGGAGCTATATCCAGATTCCTGACCCATGAAATGGGGTGAGATAATAAATATTTCTTGATTTATACCACTAAGTTTGGGGGTGATTTTATTATGCAGCAATAGATAACTAATGCAGCATAGTTTTGTTTGACCTTTCTCACCTACTTATTTCTTTTCAGCCTTTTTTCTAAATGTTCAGACCTTCAGGTCATAATACTTTTTTTTTTTTTGCTGATTCTTCTGCAAAGAAGTGATATTACTTTCCCTTCATTTATTTAATTTACTGCTTCACTATATTCCTTCATTTCTTAATTCTTATTTTTCCATATGCTTATTCTGTGGGACTTTCTATCCTGTACTTGTTGGGAGACAACGCTCTGTAGGTGTTTTACAGTTTTTAAATATCTTCTTAGCAGAAATGCTGTCTTTTTGTTCTGGGTGATTTTTTCTTTTTCTTTTCTTTTTTTTTTTTGGTGCTGGGGATTGAATCCAGGGCCTTATGCATGCAAGGAAAGCGCTGTACCAACTGAACTATATATATCCCTAGCCCACTGGATGATCTTTTTGAGGATGTGGATTTGTTTACTGTCCAGTATAATAAGATCATAACTCAGGCCTGGTGCTGTAACTCAGTGGTAGAGCACTTGCCTAGCACAGGGTAGGCACTGGGTTCAATCCTCAGCACCACATAAAAATAAATAAATAAATAAATAAAATGAAGTCATGAAAACATATATTTAAAAAAAGATCATAACTCCCTCTAGATCAAAGGTCAGACAGATTTGCTGACTGCCTATTATAAAAGACTCAGGTTTTATAAGGTTGGTGTTCCTTAGCTGTGATGCAAACCCACTGCATGTGCAGGATTCAAATAGGCCCTTCTGCATAAGCCCAGACACTTGGAAGAAAAGTGTTAACTGAAGAAAAAGCGACACTCATGTGGCTTGCTGTGCCATGAGTGATTAGGACCTTTGTCTCTGATCCAGGATCTTATGACTTGCAGGCTAACATGTCAGTTTGTGATTCAGGTGAATTCTCAGACTCGTCATAGTTTCTGACAGTTTGTCCCATTCTCCTCAACCCTTCCTAAAGCTGTAACCATGCCCCTTTTCAATTATTTTATTCATTTCCCACATGAAAACTGATCATATTTACAAACCTTTACCTACCTCCCATTTTAATTCCCTGCAGTTTTTTTTTTCGGGGGGGGGTAGGAGATGCATCTGAACAAGTGCTTCAGCACCCTTATCTCATTTTTGCCCTGGAACTACAGAATGATGATAGTTGTTTCCGTTACCTCTTCTTCTTTTTCTTTTCCGTAGAAACATGACATCTGCCACTTTCAAGATAAATGCAGAAAACTTGCTTCATCTGGGAAATACTTACCCATTGTTCTCAATTGTGTCCACAGTCTGATCAGAATCACCCTATTCTATCCTTGCTTTCTCCTATCTCCCTTAAGTACTTTGCTCTTACAAGTTGTTAATCATAGACATAAGCTTATGGTTTAAAAAAAGCCCTATGTTATACAGATGTTGTTTTTCACCTATATGAAATAAGAAAGCTCTGGAAAGCAAGCAACTGGCTTTAGTTTTCTTAGTAGGATAAGCAGATCTGGACAGAGAATGCTTTACATTGTGGTCATTTACCCAGTGTTGGCAGATCCAAATGCTTTTGTTTAATCCAAATCTCTTTGGTGACATTGCCTTGTTTTTTGAACACAGACTTAGGAACAATCACTGAAATAGCTCCAGTCCTGGGAAGCAGATGGCAACCCTTGAAACTGCCTCTGGCTGCCACTGCAGAGCCAGTCCTGTCGTCTAGCCCAAGTCTTTCTTACAGTCTTAGCCTTTATCCAAGACTTTTTAGTCTTTCCCCCAGGCTCCTGTAGTTTAAGTCATCGTCCAGAAAAAAGAAATACCACCAAAGCACGCCAATCTTTTGCCTATTGAATAACTCTTCATTTCTCTTTCTTATGCTCTTTAATGTTTTTTTTTTCTCTGAGTTAAGATCGGGCTCCTTGGTTTCATATTCTATTCTCTGTGGGAAAGCATTAAAAATAAGTACTAAACAAAAAGTTTTACTCTAAGAGGAATTTTTTGTCTCTCCTTTTTGATGTTTAATCTATTCTGCAAACACAGAATTTTGGGCTAATATGTCCTTCAGTCTATCTGTATCCTGGAAGTTCAGTCCCTATGGGCATTTATATATGGATTTTTTAAGGATCATCTCTCTTCTTCAGGTTCATTTGGCTGCAGGCTTGTGAACTTGAAGCAGTGTCTGGGTGCACACATTAGAAAGAGAACAGGATTTTCTCACCAAGCAGGCCCTTTCAATTGTCCTCAGCTAGTTTTAGAATCTGGAGGTGGGGTGAAGAGAAGAGGGTGAATTTGTCCCTGATGACTCATATAGGCAACAGCTTCTTCAGATTCTGTTGATGTTGTAACATAGTAGCTTTCCCTATTTTGTGACTTCGCATCCTAGTCCTATAGTTTGGATGGTCTGAAGTTCTATTTAAAGTAGTCAGAAGAATCAACAAATATATGAAAAAATGTTCAATATCTCTAGCAATGAGAGAAATGCAAATAAAAACTACTCTAAAATTTCATCTCACTCCAGTCAGAATGGCAGCTAGTAAGAACACAAACAACAATAAGTGTTGGCAAGGATGTGGGGGAAAAGGCACATTCATACCTTGCTGGTGGAACTGCAAATTGGTGCAGCCAATATGGAAAGCAGTATGGAGATTCCTCAGAAAGCTGGGAATGGAACCACCATTTGACGCAGCTATCCCTCTCTTCAGACTATACCCAAAGGAATTAAAAACAGCATACTACAAGGACACAGCCACATCAATATTTATTGCAGCACAATTCACAATAAACTGTGGAACCAACCTAGATGCCCTTCGGTAGATGAATGGATAAAGAAAATGTGGTATATATACACAATGGAATATTACTCAGCAATAAAAGAGAATAAAATTATGGCATTTGCAGGTAAATGGATGGCATTGGAGAATAAAATGCTAAGTGAAGTTAGCCAATCCCAAAACCAAATGCTGAATGTTTTCTCTGATATAAAGAGGCTGATTCATAGTGAGGTTGAGAGGGGGAGCATGGGGGTATTAGATAAACTCTAGATATGCCAAAGGGGTGGGAGGGGTAGGGAAGGGATATGGGGGTAAAAAAGATGGTGGAATAGGATGGATATCATTACCCTAAGTACATGTATGAAGACACGAATGGTGTGACTCTACTTTGTATACAACCAGAGATATGAAAAATTGTGCTCTATATATGTAATATGAATAGTAATGCATTCTGCTGTTATATATAACAAATTAGAGTAAAAAAAAGAAAAAAAAGAAAGAGAAAAATTAAGGTTAATGTTCACATTGTGCCTGTGCAATTTCAGGTTTCATGACCTTATTTTATCAGTAATGAAATGATATATGGGAAATACAATAGAAACTTCTTTTCAATATTCTTATTTATTTATTTTTGAAGTTCTGGAATTGAACCAGAGTGCTTTACTACTGAGCTATATCCCTAACCGTTTCATTTTTTTTGGGGGGGACAGGTTCTTTCTAGATTAACCAGGTAGGTCTTGAACATACAATCCTCCTGACTTAGTCACCAGAGTAGCTAGGAATACCATCCTGAGTCACCACACCCAGCTTGAAAATGTTTTTTCTTCATATTGCTATAAAATCCCAATTGGGAATGGGGGAAACTCATGTTAGAAAGACCTCCTTTTGCTCTTGAGAAAATAGGAAGTGTTTTTTTTCCTATTAGTTTTTGTTGTAGAATTAATTAATTTCTCCCCCCACCTATATTTTGAAGGTTTTTTACTTTACAAGTTACTTTCAGAAGAAGAAGAAAAAAGATAAGCACAATAGATATTTTCACCTGATATTTCAATATTTGAACACTTTTTCTCCCCTTGGCCAGATTATTACATTACATTATATTATATTTAATGACATTTCTAGAAATTATTATGTAACTGGCAGAGATATTTGGTTTGAATGACCATAATATATATGTAACAGTGTCTTTGAAACACATGCATATATTGATAAAAATTATGAAATATTTCAAAAATACAAAAAAAGATATAACAGACACCAGGATTCACTTTTGCCTCTTGTCCTAAAGCCCATTTCTTTTCTTTCCTTTTAGAGGTAAATTTAATTTTGCTATATTTTAGGTTGGATCCCCCAGAAACAGTCCCCGAGACTCTGAGATTTGTATGTGCACATTTTTGGTGGGGGGTTTCAGTAATCATATCCATGAAGAATGAGGGAAGAACTGGGTAAAGGGAAAAGTTGAACTGTGATTCAGTCATAACAGACTTTTTAACTGACCCTACAGAGAGTCTTGAAGTTGGTCTGCCCAGCAAAAAAAATTGTCTGCCTTGAACGTAGGAGGTCAAGCCTTCATCTCCTGGCATGGTAGCTACTGGATGCAGATTTTCCCCAGGGAGGAGGTGAAACCTTGAGCAAAGCAGCTTTCTTCTACTGACTCTTAAATCTGGTGGGTATGCTTCTTATAAACATTTGTGGGTGAGTTTTCTGCAAACATAAATTTTCTTTTCTCTAGGATGGATTTCTGGAAGTGGGATTATTGAATCCTATGGAAAGTATAGTTTTAATTTTATAGAAGCTGCTAAACTGTTTTCCACAGTGGTGGTACCATATTTCCTTTCTACTGGTGATGTCTGAGACTGTCAGTTTTGTTCTGCATCCTCTTTAGCACTTGCTCTTGTTTTTAGCCATCCTAATAGACAGGCAATGCCATCTCATGGTGGTTTGAATCTGTTTTCCATGTCATTTGATGATGTCAAATATTTTTTTTTTTCATTTTTTTATATTCAGGCTTTCTTTGATGAATTATCTGTTTATATATTTTTCGTATTAAAAAATGTTAGGTTCCTCTGCACCTAATTGCTGAGTTGTCCAAGCTTTTTATTTCGTAAACAAATTCTTTGTCATATGTGTAGTTTTAAATATTTTTCCCAGTTGATGGCTTGTCTTCTCATTCTCCTTATGATATTCTTCCTAGGACAACATATCTTAATTTTGATAAAGTTCAATTTGTGAATTTTTAAATGCAGCATTGTCCTAAGAACTCTTTGACTAACCCAAGGTCCTGAAGATTTATCCCTACGTTTTCTTGGAGTTTTCTGTTTTACTATTTTACAATTTATGCCTCTAATTAATTTTTGGGCTAATATTTGCAAATGATATCAGACATAGTTTATTGATCCAGCTCGATTTATCAAAAAATTCTTTCTTCATTGAATCGATTTTGTACATTTATCCAAATTTAATTAAACATTTATGTGGATATATTTTTGAACTTTCTGTGTGTCTATTCTTTCATCTTTCATCTTTCACTAGTGTCTCCATAACTACAGCTTAATCAACATTGGGTAATATGAATGCTTCTACTTTGTTTTTTTCAAAATTGTTTTAACTATTGTACTTTATTTTCCATATAAATTTTGGAATAAGCTTGTCTGTATTCACAGTATGCCTTTCTTTTTTTAAATTTTTTTTTTAATATTTATTTTTTAGGTGTCGATGGACACAACACAATGCCTTTATTTTTATGTGGTGCTGAGGATCAAACCCGGGTCCCGCCTGTGCGAGGTGAGCATTCCATCGCTGAGCCACAATCCCAGCCCCTCATAGAATGCCTTTCTAATTTTTTTTCTTAGTACTAGGTATATTGAACCCAGGGACATTTAACCACTGAGCCATATTCCAAGCTCTTTTTTATACTTTATTTAGAGACACAATCTTGATAAGCTGCGTAGGGCCTCCCTAAGTTGCTGAGGCTGACATTCAACTTGGGATCCTCCTGCCTCAGCCTCCTGAGCCATTGGGATTATAGGCTGTACCACTGTGCCCCATGCTCTTTTAGAATTTTGATTGCTATTGTATAGATCACTTTGGGGGGAAATTGATCTATATCTTTCCTATTGTCTATGTGCAAAGTCCTTAAGTACATTGAATCTTCTAATCCACTAACATGGAGGATTCTTTTATCTAGAACTTCTTTGACTTCTTTTTTTAAGTGGTTTATAGTTTTCAGCATATAGATTTGCACAGTTTTATTCTTTAGAGGCTATTGTAACTGGTACTGCTTTTAAATCTCAGTTTTCATTTGTTCATTGCCAGGGTCCAAAAAACAACAACAACAAAAAAACAAAAAACAATTGACTTCTGTTATGTTTACTTTGTATCCTGTGACCTTGCTAAATGCACTTGTTAGCTTTCAGAGTTTTTGTAGATTCTTTGGGATTTTTCCACATAGTCAAGCATGTTATCTTTGATAGGGATAGTTTTATGTCTATTTTCTAGTCTGAAAACCTTTTTAAAAAATCTTTTTTTACTGTACTCATTAGGACTCCCAGAACAATATTGAATAAGAATGGTAAGAGTAAATTATTCTTGTTTATTTTCTGATCTTTGAGGGAGCATTAAGTCCTTCATTATTACGTATGATCCTAGTTGTATGGTTTTTTCTTTTCTTTTCTTTTTTTTTGTATATGCCTTCTGTCACATTGAGGAAGATTCATTCTATTCTTTTTTTGCTGAGTAATTTATTTGGCCTTTTTCTTCTTTAAATATCATGAATGGATATTGAATTTTTTCACATGCTTTTCCTGCATATACTGTTGTGATCATGTGGATCATTTTATTCACTTTGTAATATGGTGGATTACTTTGATTGGCAAATTACTCTTACATTTCTGGGATAAATCCTATTTGGTTAAGATGTGTTATTATTTATATTTATATATGAAATTTTATTTGTGTGATGATTAATCTAGAGTCAACTTGATTGGATTAAAAGATGCCTAAGATTAAGAGACTTTTGGGTACATAAATAAGGGTGTTTTCAGAGATGATTGGCATGTGGGATAGCAAACTGAGGAGAGAGAACTCCCTTGAATGTGAGTGGCACAGTCCAGTAGGCTGATGAAGGAAGGTGGAGAAAGAAGAAGCCAATGCAGACAAAGTTTCATTCTTCTTGAGTGGGTGCTTGGATTGCTTCTGGATTGCTTCTGGATTTTTGAGGACATTAGACTCTAGTTTTTTCACCCTTCCAAAGCAAACTCAAATCAGCAATTCTCTAGGGTTTTTCCAGGTTTTCAGTGTCGGATTGGGACTGTATCATTGGTTCCAGTTTTCTGAGGTTCCAGCTTCCTGGACTGAGTAGCTTTCCTCCACCACACCCTTTTCCATGATGTTCTGCCTCACTTCCAGCCCAGAGCAATGGAGTTGGCTGACCATGGGCTAAACCTCTGAAACAGTGAGCCTCAAATAAACTTTTCCTGCTCTAAGTTATTCTCTGGTATTTTGGTTACAGTGGTAAAAAGCCGAATGATACAGAAGGTGGTACTGGGAAAGGGGTCTTTGCTCTGACTTACCTGACCACATAGTTCAGAAATCTTTGGAACTTTTTGCTGGAGGACTTTGGAAAAGTTTGGAGACAAAGCCTGGAAAATCATTAAAAATGTTGTAATCAGAGCCCAATGGGCAATTCTGTTGCAAACTCAGAACAACAGAGTGCTGATAGGAATATGGACAGTAAAGGCTGTGCTCATGAATTTTCAGAGGGGCATGGCTACTTTACTGAGAATTAGAATAGAGGCCATTCATGTTATATCCTAGCAAAGAACTTGCCTACATTTTGCCCATGTCCTGAGATTTTCTTTCAGCTGAATTTAAAGGTGATAGACTAAATTAATTGGGTGGAGGAAATTTCAAGGCAGCACAGATTTGGCCTGGATATTGTTGGCAGCTTTTAGTAAGATTTACTGTGAGAATTGTAAGCAGATTGGAGGGGAAAAAGGATTTTAAAAATTTACTATTTGGTCATAAAATTACATGTAATATTGGGGCCAAGATGGTGTGGTTGTTGAAAAGATTGGCACCACTAAAGAGAAGTTAAGAACTTTGCACAGAGACAATAGGAAAGATGCCTTGAGGGAATCTCAGGAATAAACAAGAGCAAAACCATTTCATGATCAAGGGTGTAGAAATTAAAATGCATTTAAGAGAACCTGGGGGTACCCTGCTCACAAAGGGGTATCTAGAAAGATGTTTTACCAGGATTCAATTCAAGTACTCAACCACCCAGGTACTACATCCACTGAAACCATGGTCCAAGAGGCCTCAGTTACCAACACAGCTGGTATTAGACCTTGATGTTATCCACATGGAGTTAGGGAATCATGGAGGCTTCCACTGAGATTTCAAAAGAAGGCCTGGGACGGCTGAGGTCATGGCTCAGTGGTGGAGTGCTTTCCTAGTATGTGTGAGGTCCTGGGTTCAATTCTCAGCACCACATATAAATATTTAAATGAAAGTCCATCGACGGGAGGGCTGGGATTGTGGCTCAGTAGTAGAGCACTTGCTGGGAATGTGTGAGGTACTGGGTTCAATCCTCAGCACCACTTAAAAATAAATTAATAAAAATAAATAAACAAAAATAAAGGTATTGTGTTCATTTACAACTAAAAAATTTTTTTAGAAACAGTTCTTTGATAACTAAAAAATATTTTAAAGAAAGAAGAAGGCCTGGGAGGCTAGGCAAAGTGCAGTAGAGCCAGATACCCTGTTGGTAACACCTTGGGAGAGAGATATGTGAAACTGTGAAGGTGAAGCTGAAGCTGCAGCTGCAGTGGAGACTCCCAGAATCAAGAGAAGCTAGTAACCTGGACTGTCTACCAAGAAAAGCTGCTGTCTGTGGATTGAGTCAGCCTAAGACAGAGGCCAGGTGGGCTGCAACCAGCAGGACCATAAAGTAGGCTGCACAAGCCCCATGGAGATCATACTTTACCACTATGTGCCTCAGATGCTGGACTTGAAGCTACAGGACTTGCTTGTGTAGCTGGGTTTCAATCTTGTTTTGTTCCCATCCATTCTATCTATGCCCCTGTTTCTCCCTTTTGAAATGTAGGTGTTTACTCTGTGCCACTATATATTGAAGATGTAGATATCTCTTACTTTTGATTTTTACTGGGGCTCACAGCCAAGAGTTTAACTTAAGTTTTGGAGGAGACATTGGATTTGGAATTTTGAAAAATACTGAAACTGATACGACTATGTGGACTCTTGGAGATGGACATGAGCTATTGGGAGGCAGGGGAAGACTGTTGTGATTTGTATATGAGGTGTTTTGTGAAAGCTATGTGATTGTAAGAATGTTTAGAGGTGAAATTATTAGATTATGAGAGCTGTAACCTAAAAAGTGGATTAATTCATTTTATGGACTGCTAATTTGGATGGATTAATTGAGGGGAAATGTAGGCAGGAGGAGCATGGCTAGAGAAAGTAAGTCACTGGGGGTGGACCTTTGGGGTTTATATTTTTGTCCATGGCTCCTTGTGTGTCCTTGTATTAGTCAGGGTTCTCTAGAGGAACAGAATCAACAGGAAGTATAATTATAAAAAGGGGATTTATTAGGTTGGTTTATGTGACCAGAAGTTGGATAGTCCACAATGGCTGTCTGCAGGCCAGAGAGCTGGCAGAACCAGTAGCTGCCTAGTTCAAGAGGCTAAACTCCCAGAATGGTGCTCTCCTACTCTGAGACTGAAGGCTTCTGGAGAATCACTGGCAGAGTCCACTTTGGAAGAGTTAAGAAGTGAGAGTACAATATCCTCAGACTATTGCAGCAGCAACCAAGAACCTGATCAAGAAGAAGCAAGCTTGTGTCTGCAGCCACTTCCTTGATCTTCCAACTTTTATTCCATCTAAGCCATCACCCTATTGGACGGTACACCCCATGCCTAGGGAGGGTCTCCATTTCAGTTGGCTATCTCACATGCCAATCATTCCTAGACACACCCTCTCTGACACACCCATAAGCCACTTAATAATGGGCTTCTCTTAATCCAATAAAGTTCGGGGGTTCAAAGTAATCATTACAGTTCTCTGTTTACTGGCTACTATAAGGTGAGCAGTTTTCTTTTGCCATGACCTTATGCATAATGTTCTGCCTCTCCTGGTCCCAGAATAATGGAGTTGGCCAGCCATGGACGGAGATATCTGAAACTATGTCCCCCAAATAAACTTTTCCTTCTCTAAGTTGTGCTTGTTGCATATACAAATTGTTAATATTTTGTTGAGTATGTTGAATCTTTGTTCTAAGTGATATTGGTCTGTAGCTTTCTTGTATTGTCTTTGGGATCAGGGTGATGCTGGCTTCCTAAGATGAATTTGAAAGTGTTTTTTCTTTTATAATTTTCTGGAAAATGTTGTGTGGAACTGGATTTTTTTTCTTAAATATTTGGAAGAAATAATTTGCTAATTCTGGTTCAGGATTTGTGTTATTGAAAAGCTTTTAAGCTGTGAGTTTTACTTATATAAAGGATATACAACTGTTCAGTTATCTATTTCTCTTTTGAGTGAATTTTGGGAGTTAGCATCTTTTGAAGAATTGGTTCATTTCATCTAGGTTGTCAAATTTATATGCAAAGAAGTTTTTTTTTTTTGGTAGTATACTTTCATTATCCTTTTAATGTCTGTGAGTTTTGCTGTGATATTCCCTCTTTCATTCTTGGTGTTGACAATTTGTGTCTTCTTTTTCTTTCTTGATCAATCTGAGTTTTGATCAATATTGATCATAGAGTTTTATGTATGTTTTAATTTTTTTGAAGAAACAGCTTTTGGTTTCATCATTCCTCTCTTTTGTTTTTCTGTACTTAATTGATGTTTTCCTTTTTGTTATTTTCTTCCTTTTCTTTTTTTCAGGCTTATTGTGCTTTTTCTTTCTCTAGTTTCTTAAATTAGAGGTTTAAAGCATGGATTTGTCCCCTTTATTTAATTCTGTTATATGCCTTTAAGACCATAAATGTCAGCTGGACATGATGGTGAATGCCTATAATCCCAGCAACTTGGGAGGCTGAGACAGAAAGATCATGAGTTCAAAGCCAGACTAAGCAACTTAGAGAGGCCCTAAGCAACATAGCAAGAACCTGTCTCTAAATAAAACATATAAAAGAAGGGGATGTGGCTCAGTGGTTAGGTGCCCCTGGGTTCAATTCCAGTACCAACAAAACAAAATAAAACAAACCAAACCATAAAATTTCCTCTGTCCACTACCTTAGTTTTATCCCATGAATTTTGATATATTGTATTTTAATTTTCACTCAGTTACAATATTTTTAAGTTTCTCTGAGACTATTCCTTGACTTGTGGATTATTTAGTAGCATGTCTGGAGTATTTGAGGGATTGTTCAGATATGTTGTTAATTGCCATAAGTAGAACTGAAAACAATTAAAAACAGATCTGAAAGACCTTTGTTTAGTTTAATTAGACCTTTGTTTTCTTTGAAAATGCATCAACTAAAAATTTAGCTTTTCTTCCTCTAAGAATGTCCATATTTTACCATCATTCCCATGGATAATTTTACTATAGGATTAGGTTGACCTGTTTTTTTCTTTCAGCATTTTCAAAATACTATTCTTATTATGTTCTGAATTCCATAGTTTCAGATAAAAAAATATAGTAATTAAGACCTCTTGTTACTCATTTACAATATAATTTTTATCTGGCTATTTTCCAGATTTTCAAACTTTATTAGTTTTCAATAGCTTCATTATGATATATATAGGTTTTAAAAAATTTTATTCTGTTGTGTTTTGCTGAAGTTCTTTGAATTTGTAAATTTATGTCTTTCTTTCAAATAATTTTTTCTGTATTTTCTTTTTCCTTTGTTTCTGTAACTGCAATATGATAAATGTTAGATTTTTTTTGATGTTGTTCCAATGGTCTCTGGGGTGTGTTCACTTTTCAACTTTTTCCCATTTTTTGTTAGATTGGACCTGAACTATTTTTAAGTAGATAGTTGAACTGTGTTTTTTGATCTAACTTCAAGTTCACTGATTCATCTTTCATCTCATTCTGTAATTGAGTCCCTCTTATGAATTAGAAAAATTTTGTTGTATTTTTCAGTTTTAGAATTTTTATTATTATGTCATTTTTATTGCTTTTCTGAGAATATTTATCATTTCATTTGTTTCTAGATTGTTTGCTTTACTTCATTGAGACATGATCATAATAATTGCCATAGATTTTTTGTGTATGTGTGTTTGATAATTCCACATTTGGGTCATCTCAATATCTCAATGTTGGTATTTGTTGACTTCCTTTTTTTGCTATTTATTTTTCTAGTTCATTGTATATTAAGTAATTTGGATTATATCTTGGTCCTTTTGAATCCTGTGAAATAAAATTCTGAGCCTTTTTAAATCCATCTGGAGAGTGGCTTTTTATTCCAAGAAGGCACTAAACCCTACTGGATTTATTTATTTATTTATTTATTTTTATTGTTGGTCGTTCAAAACATTACATAGTTCTTAATACATCATATTTCACAGTTTGATTCAAGCGGGTTATGAACTCCCAACTTTACCCCGTATACAGATTGCTGTATCCCATCAGTTACCCTTCCATTAATTGACATATTGCCTTTCTAGTGTCTGATGTATTCTGCTGTCTGTCCTATTCTCTACTATCCCCCCTCCCCTCCCCTCCCCTCCCCTCCCCTCCCCTTTTCTCTCTCTACCCCTTCTACTGTAAATCATTTCTTCCATTTATATTATCTTGTCTTACCCCTCCTTTCCTCTTATATATCATTTTGTATAACCCTGAGGATCGCCTTCCATTTCCATGCGATTTCCCTTCTCACTCCCTTTCCCTCCCACCTTTCATCCCTGTTTAATGTAAATCTTCTTCTCAAGCTCTTCGTCCCTACCCTGTCCTTGTTTACTCCCCTTATATCAAAGGGGTCATTTGGTATTTGTTTTTTAAAGATTGACTAGCTTCACTTAGCATAATCTGCTCTAATGCCATCCATTTCCCTCCAAATTCTATGATTTTGTCATTTTTTAATGCAGAGTAATACTCCATTGTGTATAAATGCCACATTTTTTTTAATCCATTCATCTATTAACCCTACTGGATTTAGATCGCAAGTCCTGATCTGGTATCTGTAGGCTTGGTTCCAATATCATTTTAGTTTTCAAAGACTTTACAAAATGGCTATTCTGGTTTTCACCAATGACATCTTCCATTTGTGGTCTACACTGTAGCTCAGTTCTGAAAAACTTTGCTATTCAGATTCTTGTCAATATCATGCACCTTCAGATTGAACCCAAGGCTTCATACAGAGATTTAAAGGATCTCTCTTTTTCTTTCAGCTTGTTCCTTTCCAGGCCTTTGTTCATTGACTGTTTTCTATTATTTATTCAGCATTTCTATGTGATTATTGTGTCTATGAGTGGGTTCATGTTGCCAACACTAGAATCCTCATATTTTCTTAAATGATTAATTCCAATCATGTAATCTATTTTTTTACAACAAAATCATGCAATTTACAATGTGATATTTGAAACTTTTACAAAATGTTCATGTAGCAAATGCTGCCAATGTTCCATAATTATTTCCTTTTATCCTTTCACCATTTTTTGTTCATGTTGATTTCCAGTGGATTTTACTATTGACATACAGCACCTGCACTATTTATTCAATAAGTTTGATCATAGGCTGTGGGTATAAAGTTTTCCTGTGGATATCTGAGGAGTCTGGGAATTTATACACCCCTGAGTATCCCTGATACCAATGGCTGATAGGAACAGATGTATGATACTCCATTTTCCTTACCCAAGATCTGGACAACCCTTAGATGTAACCTAAACTGTCTGCTGAGCTTCTTAGTGGAATTAAGCTACATTTATCTCCCATAGGAGCTTTTTGAATATTGGTACTTCTGCTTAGTTTCATTTTCTTTCCTGCCTACTTCCCTATTTTTTTAGTTGGTTTTCCGTAGACCACCTCTTGATAAATAGCTATTACATCAATTTTTGCCCCAGGGTCTGCTTTTGGGGAACACAGTGTGGTAGGCAGAATTATTAGATGGCCCTCAATGTACCCTGGTATACAAACCCTGTATAGTTTCTTCTTGAACATGGGCAGGACCTGTGAATATGATGAGATATTAATTCCCTTGACTCAGTTACATTGTACAGCAAGGATGATGGGAAAATCATTCCCTGGATTTTGTAGGACTCAGTCTTAGCAGACTGTCTTGCTGAGCTTGAAGAAGTAAGCTGTCATGTGTGAGAGTGTCACAGGGCAAGAAATTGCTGGGTCATGAGGGCCTAAGGGTGGCCCTTGACTAATAGCTAGCAAGAGATTGGAGACCTCAGCCCTAAGGCAAGCAACTGAATTCTGTCGGCAGCTATGTGGGCTCCAGAAAGGCACATATTGTGTTTGATGCCTGGGTTGCAGCAGCCTTGTGCCATATGAGCCGTCCAAGACAGGCTATGCCTGGTCTCCTGCCCCATGGACACTGTAAGATTGATACACATAGATGGCTTTAAGCACATAATTTTGTGGTCACTTGTTATGTAGCAATAGTAAACTCATACAACAACCCAAGACAGTTAGCTATTCCAGTATTCTCTATTATTTCACTAATGTTATCAATGCTGTTAATATTGAATGAGGTTTTTGATGATGATTCTGAAACAATTATTGAATGATCTGAGACCACAATGGATTGAGTGACTGGCATATGTAAGTTGCATTTTTAGAGTCTGAAGAGATATCAAAATGAATATTACCCCTCCTTCCCTAAAGGAACTGATATTATAGAAGTAGGAGAAGATATAATTGTGATGACTAACAATGATGTAAGCCATATTCATAAAAATACTGTAAGGAAGGCATAAGCAAAATGCTATGAGAAGAATCTTCATGGAAGGCTCTGTTAGAATTAAATTTAATGCATGTAATGTGCCTATTTAAGTGCTGAATTCACAGTTGAAGTTAAAAAATAAAACAAAAACAGAAGTGTGGCATAGGGGATAGAGTAGTGATTTGGGCGTTCAATAGACTTGGGTTTAAAAATTCAACCTCTTGGTTTTACTAGCTGCTTGACTCTAGGCAAATTATATCATTTTCACTCGATTTCTTTATTGGTAAAATCTTTTTGTAAACTTTATAAGTCTATCTAAGACCTGGAGCAGATTATTTACAGCATGCCCCACAAATGACCATGATAGTATGGAACCAACAAAGTTATCCTTCAACAAATGAATGGATTAAGGAAACATGGTATATATCACAATGGAGATTACTCAGTCATCAAAAGAATGACTTTATGACTTTTGATGGTAAATAGATGAATTTGGAGATGCTCATTCTAAGTGAAATAAGCTAATACCTCCAAACCAAAGATTGAATGTTCTCTCTGATACATGGATGTTAATACACAATGGTCGGGGGCAGAATAAAAGTTCAGTGAAATAGACAAAGGGAAATGAAGGGAAGGGAGGGGGAATAGGAACGAGAAAGACAGTGGAATGAATTGGACATAATTTTTCTATGTTCATATATGAAACTCTATATCATGTACAACCACAAGAATGGGATTCTAGTTATAATAAGTTATATTCCATGTATCTTTAATATATCAAAAATACAGTCTACTGTTTGTATATCTAAAAAGAACAAGTTTAAAAAGTAAGTGAATTGAAAACAGGAGATTCTAGGACTAATTCTGAAAAGAGTTAAAGAGGGCTTAAAGTCAGTGGCAGTGGAAAGGAGAGTGGATTAGAATTATTCAGGAGATAGAAGAGATGGGACTTTAAAGATAATTAAGTGGTGGGGATAGAGGATGAGAAGAGAAAAATAAAAAAAATAATTGAGGGGCTGAGGTTGTGGCTCAGTGGAAGAACACTAGCTTAGCACATGGGAGGCACTGGGTTAGATTCTCAGCACCACATAAAAATAAGTAAATAAAATAAAGGTATTGTGTCCAACTACAACTAAAAAATATTTTTTGAAAAATGATTGAATAATATGACATTTCATATTTGCAATTTATTATCTCATTTGATCCTTTATCCCTTACCCTTTAGTAGAGAGTACAGTTCTTATGAATTGTAAGAATATTGTAAGAATTCATAAGAATATTGACTCTGGAATCAGACTGCTTTGCTTGCCACCCAGCTTTTTCACATTCTTGTGAGGTGATTTTGAACAAGTTACTTAATCTCTGTTCACTTTCCATTTGTGAAATGGGAATTCTGACAGTACTTACTTCATATTATATCTGTGAATTTAATGAGTTACTTTACTGCTTAGAATAGTATATGATACAAATAAAAAATCTTATTAAATGTGAACTATAAGTATTATCACCAAAATATATTATTATTATTAATATTAGTAGTTAGTAGTAAAGAAATAATTGAATATATAAAAATATAATATTAAAATATCAGCATTTTATAATTTCAAATTTATTTAATAAAACACATTATTAATCATTGTCATCAAGTAATAAAACTGGTGGCCACATTTAGCAGCAACGCATCACCTAAGAGGTCTGGAATTATGACCCCTTCCTCCTTTTCCACTTTCTCTACACCTGCTCTGCACATCTTTGAGCTTATCCATCTTCCAGGGCTCTGCAATATAAAGCTTTTCCCGACTCTGTCCTCTGGAATTTCACATTTGTGTACTTACATTTCTTTCATGGCATTTATATCTCCTCCTTCATTATTTGAGGGTGGGAAAGGTCTTATTTTGAACTGCATACGATAGAAACTACGTATGATAGAAACATATATTTGTTAAGTGGATGTGTGAATTAAGAACATTAATAGAATATTTAGAAACCTAGAAGATATTCACTTGCCTTGCTCTATTCATTTCTCACAAGTGACAGAGTTCCATTCTAAGTCATTAAATAGGAGCTTTCAAAATAATGATAATAAATAGACAAAACAGTTAAGTTTTCAGTGGTTCTTATTGGAAGTCTGTTTTCATGGGAAATCTCTGTCTTCTCTTGAACAGAATGGCAGCACTGTGGAAAGTAACCAGTGGGACCAGAGTGGGCAGAAAGCATTCTAATGCTAACTGGGGGTAAGGCTCCTGCAGATCTCCTAGGTGGGAATGTTATCTGGATACCTAAAAATTATCTGGGGACTCTTTTAAAATCTGACTTAGAGTATTTCTAAATATAAGGCCTGCTTTTGGATTAGAAGTTTGTTATGAGTCTTGCATTTTGGTGCTTGCTCAGCAGATGCCAGTTTCCTTTTGGACACTGAAGCATCAGGTGCTTCATCTCAAGATGCTTATGAGAAGCTGGTGATTTTCCCTGACAATAGCATAGGAATGGAGAATATGTTAAACAGCTCTTAGAGTATATGAATGAATGGTGTGCTCTTTGTTACCCAGACCTTATATTTTTTTCTCTCCTACAATGCAAGACAGGTATAGTCGTAATTATCATATTACCTAGCCAGTTAGTTATTCTGTGAGACTACGATTATGCAGAGTGTAGTGAGAACTTTATTTATGAACTTATTCTCCAGAAAAAAAAAAACAAAAGCAAAAAGCTAAGCCAGCACATCATCTAATTCTCAATGTAAAATAATGCAGAAGTGCGGAAGATGAACATCTGATTTGTCACATCTGATACACTAATGTTTTATCCAAAAGGAAGAACACATTGTAACTTGCTCAGTCATCTGCATAAACACCACCTGGCCCTTTACAGGCACCTACTCAAGTAACAGGAATCAACGAATGGCAGCTCTGCTCATAGCCTTTTCACTGGTAGAAATAGAAAAGTCTCTTTTCTTTCTTTAAAAACAAAGCATTTTATATCAAAGTAGCAGCATCTAATACATTTTTTTCCCCAACAGCATAAGATCTAGGTGATTAAAGTGAAGCCAATGGAACCTTCCATGTTAGGGAATATATGATCACAAATTGCCTAGATTTTGAACAGCTAAAAAAAAATTCGGTATTCTTAAAAAAAAAAAAAAAGGTAGATCAAACCAGAGCTTGTGCAATCAGGTATTTATTGCAATGTGAAGCCACTTTCCCCTTGGGTATATCACTTAGTAAGTCTTACACCGGAAGTAACTATAGTTTATAGTGTAAAATATTTTGCCAAAGATGGGAGGATTTTCTTCCCCCTCCAAACTGACACATTCTGGCTGTATGCCTCAGTGAGCATACCTTTGTGCTACATTACACACACAGAGGTGGCATCACATTTCTCAGTTGTACCAATATAAAAATGAGGAGCCTGGGTCATCAAGGTATAGTATACCAGTCCTGCATCTTTTCAAAGAGAAGTCAGTGGAAGGGTGAATGAGCCTGATATGCTGTCACAAAGAAGGGATTAGGAATTTAAGAAAATCTTACTTGCTTTTACATTTTAGATTCAAGTTGGTTAACTAGAGGGTGTCACACTTTGTTTCTTTCATTGAGAAAACATTGCTAAAATCTTGGTGTTTTCTGTTGATAGAGAACAAGTTAGTCTTCTGGGTGTACTAATTGTTGTTGTTTTGTTTGTTTGAATTTTTTTTTTTTTAAAGGAGACAGGATGTTGAAGAACCTGGGAACTCTGCTGTTGGCTCATTTTATTGACCACCTGTGGGACATCTCTCATTTAAAAAAATTTCTACCTTTAAATAAATAGTTCTCTTTCACCACAAATTTTTCCTGGGGCCACTTGAAAAATAATAGTCTATAGTTCTTTCATATCTGGATCAATGCCCTGAGTTAGTGTTTCCATTAATAGATTTTTAACACATTTATTTGGTGGTGAGAGAAATTGGTTTCCCTGTTTTGAATTTAATGCACTATGATATTTTGCAGTTCAATTACACAGGAATTCTATGCCAATCTAAGGTAAATGTTGAATCTTGTTTATACTGCTCAAGTGCACCTTTCCTGATACTCTGGCATATGTTCCTCTTTTAATGGTATTCCCTGATTATTGTTGGAAAAGTATCCTGGTTAGACTGAGAAAGGTCCTGCAGACTGGAAAGTAATTTCATTCATTCAAATGTTCTACTAATAAGTTCAAAGTTCCTTCTATGTGCCATTGTTAGGCAGAGACTACTGAAAGGTAGACATTAATCCTGCTTTCATGTTGCATAAACTCTAATAATTTTGAATGAATATTCTTGATTCCTGAAATAATTGACAACATTTCTGCTTCAGGACCAGAAAGATAACACAGTCTCAGCAATTTTAACATAAAATTTCATTTTCTGAGTATTTAGTATCCACCAAACGCTATGTTAGACATCATCTAATTTAAACTGCACTACAAACCTCCAGAAGAGATTATATTAATTTAATTTTACAGATAAGGAAATTGATACACCGACAGGTCCCATGACTTTTTCAATGTGACATGGCTATCCAGGTCTACTTGATCATAAACCTAACTCCTGAGAGTTTCTGTTGGGCTCTGGAGCTCTCTTCCTCTGCTAAGTGAATTTAAAATTACATAATTTAGATGAATAAATCAGAAGTATCACTTCCTTTGATGCTGACGGAAAGTTGCAAACTCGAATGTTTATAGAGAAAGTAAGCTGGTTTCATAAAGTAGTGAAACAGGAGGATAAAAATAGGGAGTGGTTGGGAGTATGGTAAATTCACGCTTACTTGCTTTGTCTCAATATTCCAGGTGATTGCTGCTATGTGTGCCTGACTGCCCAGGATAACATCAGTGCTAAACTCTATGGCATGTTTGTGCAAATTGGAAAATAACACACTTTCCCTTTCATGGATATAGACTCAGTCTGGCTGATGAGTGCAGACCTTGTATACATGGCTTAGCAAAGGAAGGAGGAGCCTGGAGCTAGCCTCACTAACCCCTTAGGTTGATGCCCTGTGCAGGGAACAGCCTTTATAACTTTAAACTTTAAAAAATAATTCTGTGATGCTGAGGAACCAAATCCAGAGACTTGCACATGTTAGCAAGCACTCTACCACTGACCTATATCCTGACTCTTATAGTCATTGAAAGAATATATTTATTAGTACATTATATTTATTAGTACATTATTGTAGGGTTCATTCTGACATTTACATACATGCATATAATTTGCTCCATTTCAGAACCCAGTACTTCCATTCCATTTTCTCTCCCTTCATTCCTCTTCCTCTATTCTACTGGTCTTCCATTTCTTTTATCTATCTATCTATCTATCTATCTATCTATCATCTATCTATCTATCTATCTATTTATTTATTTATATTGGTGCATTAGAAATATACACAAATGTGAAATTCATTGTGAAATACTCATACATCCACATAACAGAGTTTGGTCAATTTCATTTTGCAGATCCTCCCTTTTTCTATCCCTCTCTTCCATTTTCTTTTTATACTCCACTGCTTTCCCTTATATTTTTATTGGGTTCCTCCCTTTTAAAAATTCCTTAATTCTCTCTAATTTCCACATATGAGAAGAAACATTGGACCCTGATATTCTGGGTCTGGCTTATTTCACATAGCATGATGTTCTCCATGTCCATCCATTTACCAGCAAATGACATAATTTAATTCTTCATTATGCTTGAGTAAAGCCCCATTTGTTTCTTTATCAGTTTGTTTTGTTGACAAGCACCTGGGCTGGTTCCATAACTTGGCTATTGTGAATCAAACTGCTATGATCATTGATGTACCTGTATTACTAAACTATGCTGATTTTAGTTCTTTTGGATAAATTCCAAGGAGTGGGATAGCTGAGTCTATATAGAATTTTTTTGAGAGAAGTAGGATATTTGGAATTTAAAGTGGAATTCTTGATTTTCAGATGTTGGCAATGGATTTAAAAAATTAAAAACCTCTGTGTGGATCAAATAAAACTCATTTGTAGAGTAGATTTGGTTTGTTGGCTACCATTTGAAACTTCTGGATTATTCTGTGAAGTGAGAGTAAACAATTATTATTTATTTGGTTATCATGCTCCTTAAAAATTTGGAGAAAAAAACTTTTCAATTTTGATATCAGAAGTGAGAAGAAAGAAATGTTTTCATCTCTGAGAAGTCTAGCTGTAAACTCAGGTGAGTTGTTATTTGATAATTACCTACACCTAACATGAATAATTAGTAATCAAAAATGCATCAAGATCAATGATCAAATGGTGCTTAGAACTTGTGTAAATCTTAAATGATCTTGAATGTCTCTTTTAGATATAAAACATCAGCTATGGCCTATGATTGGTGTTGAAGAGTAATATTTGATAATGCTAATATACTGAACTAAGAATAAACCGGAAAAATTTTGCATTCTCTCTTCCATAAAGGGCTTGGTTGTGTAGCTCAGTTCTAAAGCATGTACTTAGCATGTGCAAGGTTTTGAGTTCCATCCCTAGTACCACTGGAAAAAAAATTTGCTTTTTGGCCATGCAGTTAGGTTGTTTCAAAATTATTTTGCCATAATTTGAGTTAATTATTTCTCATTTTAATTAGGTTTTTGCCTTTTTAATGAATATTTCTTTTGGTGCTATTTTATTTAATTAAATTAAACCAAACCATACACCATGTGGACCAAGAAAATCATGAAAATAATGTGTTGCAGTGACAAAGGAGAGGTACCAGAGATCTACCTCAGCACCCAGTTGCCTTCTCAGCTGGTGCTTCAGGCAAATCTTGTCTTGAGTAATGATGGGAGCTGCCCAGAAAGAGGAAAAATGATTATTTTTTGTAGAGGTGGGAAGAAAATACCAGTGGTGTGTGAGTGATTTCTAATGATCTCTCTTTTTTTAAAAAAATATTTTTTAAGTTGTTGATAGATCTTTATTGGTTTGTTTGTTTGTTTGTTTATTTATTTATTTATATGTGGTGCTGAGAATCGAACCCAATACGTCACACATGCCAGGCAAGTGTGCTACTGCTGAACCACAGACCGAGCCCTCTAAAGATCTCTTTTGATGAAGTGCGGTTCTTTCCAGGGACTGGAGTTGTTCGGACCTTATGTAGTCATTACTTTTGTGAAGTTCCATAAGCACGGAATTCTTTTTCATTCTCAGGGAAAAGAGAGCACAGGTCAGAGCGAACACTTTTCCCCTCTCCTTCTCACAATGAAATGCTGTATAGTTCTATACATAGGGTTTTTTTTTTTTTTTGTACTAGGAATTGGATTCCATGGCACTTTACTACTGAACTATACCCCCAGTCCTTTTAATTTTATTGTTTATTATTATTATTATTTAAAATTTTGAGATAGGGTCTTTCTAAGTTGCAGAGGCTGGCCTGGAATTTGTAAGCCTCTTGCCTCAGCCTCCTTAGTAGCTGGAATTACTAGTATACACCACCACACCTGGCTTCCATGCCTAACATTTAAAAAAAAACTCAAACAGCAAAACTGAAAAACTTTAATTTGTTACTGGAGATTGAACCTGGGGATGCTGAGCCACATCCTCATTCCCCCATCTTTTATTTCTTTTTTTTAAATTTTGAGACAACGTCTCATTAAGTTACTGAAGGCCTCACTAAAGTACTGCAGCTGGCCTCAAACCTGCAATTCTCCTGCCTCAGCCTCCTGTGTCCCTGGAATTACAGGAGTGCACCAAAATGCCCTCCAAAATGCAAAACTTTAAGCCACACATATTGAATTGCCATAAAAATAGCTCCTTGTTTAGAATCTAGAGCATTCTGGAGGAGCTTCTTTTTTTTTTTGTTCAGATGGAAGCTTAGAACTAATTTCACTAGTGTTGAAAAGGTTTCCCTAGAAAATAAGTTAGAGCTACAAAATACATGCACAACTACTGCTATTTTCACCTTCAATATTCAGCTTCTTAATTATTATGGCAGCTGAGGATGCAAAAACAGTTCTAGTAGAATAGTTTGCTGTAATATTCAGCTTTAGCTTTCCCCCTAACACTTTTTTATTTTGGCTAAAATATTAGAACTGGAAGGAATCCTAGTGATGCATTTGATTTCCAAAGTGTGATCCCTGGAATTTCAATTTGCTTCAGTGTTTCTGTAAGAATTTCATTAAATTTTTCATTTAAAAATTATGAGGTCAGTTCTTAATTCTGTAGGCTGTCATAGATGGCAAAGGGGGAAGTTTTCAGACAGGGCTTCTGAACCCCAGCCATATTAAGGCAGGACGGCTTCAATTTTATTCATTTATTACCTAAATATGTATCTAGTACCTACAGTATGACCAGACATTAATAAATAAATAAAGAGGTTGAACAGGTATATTGCATTCCTTATCTCATGTTGATCATGTCATGGGATAGGGTGGGACATGGGACAAGAACAGATTTCCAATTAGCATCTTAAGGAGTAATAGAAAGACCTGTGAGAGGGCTAAGAGATGAGGTCCGAGGGGGTATCAGATCAAGACAGTTTTGCCTGGAAGGCATGAGAAGGAGTTAAGATTTTTATTACAAATGCAGGAGTGATTTAATCTGATTTATGATTTAAAAGAATTGTCTGGCTTCTGTGTGGCAAATAGCCTACAGAGTGTCCAGAATGGAAGCAGCAAACCCTGTTGGGAGTTGTCTATAGATTTCTAGTTCTGAACACAATGTATTGGGTTGTGTTAAGGCATTTCTCCTAAAAACAAGTAGAGAAAGCTGGATAAATTTCAAAACTTACAGTTTTAAAAGCATAGAAGGCTACAGCAGCAATGAAGACAATTTTAGAAGGGAAGCTGATGATCAGGAGCCCTTTCTCCACTTCTTGCACTTGATGGTTCTGGGCATGGGCTAAGAGGATCAGAACTTGACCCAAGCTGAAATAAAGGAAATAAAGATTTCAGTGCTTGTTTGGGGCTGGAGTAACAAAATTAGAGACTAAAGGGATCTCAAATGCATGGTTAGTTTTCTCCATATGACATCTGCTGAAATCTGAGGTTTCTCCAGGGATTAAAGAGTGAGGTTGAAAGCTTATGAAAAGTAGAGTAAAACACAGTTTCTGGTGCATAGGAAACCCGGAATTCTCCAAGACAGGATCCTAAATAATGAAATATGCAAGGGATAAAATCCCTTGAAGGAGTAGTGAATTGATCTCTAGGCATTTTTCACCAGAGACACTAAATCTAGGTTCATGTAGAGGTTGAAAATCTAGGCTTTACCTCTGGCAGAAAGCCATTCCTGGAATTTGGCATTTTGAGGTGCTGAAATAACAGAGACTTAGGAGCCTCACACATAGCTGGTCTTCCTGGAAGAATTTGCCACATTCAAAGCTTGTGGGGCAGGAAGCTCAAGAGCTAAGCTGTAAACCTCTGAAGGGCAGAACTGAATCTTCTTTGGTCTTCAGATTTGGTGAACCAGAGTCTTACCAGGCTTATGATGAAAAATCCTAGGAAGCTATACCTCAGGGTCAAACAGAGTTAGATTGAATTTTACCAAAATATCATAGTAGTTTCAACTCAGCTGGATTCCTTATTAGCTTGAAATGATTAATTCCTCAAATACCTGACCATGCTATTAACATGTCTGATGAAAGATAACATCACTCAGAGACTGTATATGGGAAGGGGGTTTTGGAAAGCAGGCCAATAGAAAAATACCCAAGCAGAAGTATAGAAAGAAAAATAATGAAAACAACAACAAAGCCATCAGTAAGAGTAATATAAAGCATGCTTAAGAGAACATGTAATTGAAACTTCAAAAGGAGAGATTAGGTAAGAAACAAAATTCAAGTTAAAAGCTAGCAATTTTCTAAAACTGATGAAAGATATCAATCCACAGATTGAAGTAGGATAAATTGAAAGAAAATGATTCCTGGTAATTCATATGCAAAACTGCTGAAAGCTAATAAGTGGAGAAAGTGTATCCAGAGAAAGACTTTTCCCAAAAGAATGTCAATAAAACCTACCTCTGACTACTTAACTGGAACCATGGTAGTCAGAAGGCAATAAAATAGCATCTTTAGCATGTTGAAAGAAAATAATGGCCAAGTTGCAATTTTATACCTGGTGAATATATACTTCATAAACTAAGGTGAAATAAAGATATCTTTAGATAAGTAGACATGAAAGGAATTTCTTGTCAGTAGTCCCATATTAAAAGAAACAGTAAACAAATATCTTCAGGAAAAAAATCATGTAAATTCAAGAGAGAATGGAAAATATCAGAAAAGAAAAACATCTTGGTATTGGCAACAATAGTAATGTATTTGGAGTCTTAAATTACTGTATAAATAAAATGCACAACAAAAATGCAAAATATAAGAAAAGATTAAAAAATAGAATTCTAGTTTTCTAAGGTTCTAGCAATAATGGGAAGTGAGAAAAGTAACAATTTATATTAGAAAGTGATAACTCAAGTGTTTATGATGCAATCTAAGTAATCTATAGGGGAACAATGAAAAGAATGATGTAAGTTAACACATGAAAATAGGTTTGATGATTCTGGAAAAAGAAAGGAAAATAAAAGGAATATAAAACAGAGAGTAAATTATAAAGCACATGGCATGGTAAAACCAAACTCTAAACTACTATATTCATAATTCTATTAAAGTAAATAGATTAAATACACCACATGGAAGACAAAGATTGATACTGGACAATACAAAGCCCAACTATATACTTTCTACAAAGAATAAAAGATGCAAACATATAAGGATACAGAAGGTTAAAAGTTAGAAGGTTGGAAAAGATATACAGGGGTCATCCTTTATCTGTGGGAGATGTTTTAAGACTCCTTGTGGAGGCCTGAAACTGCAGTTAGTATTGAATCTTGTAATTTGCTGTCTTTTTCATCTTAGTTAAGCATGTATTGTGCCCTGTGGCCACAATTTTTGAAGTTTAAGGTGTGTTAGCAACACTAACATGGAGTTATTTTTCTTCTTCACAATTTCATGGATAGCTTTGTTCTTACCGTAGATCTCAGCAACTTCAGCATACAGTTTTGTTCTTTTCTTACTAAATTGAGAACTTCTAGCTTTTCAATTAAAGGAAGCACTTTGAAGTTTCTCTTTAGCACATCTGCACTGCAGAACTACTAGCCTTGCATGTTGGGGCCATCATTGAGTAAAACAAGGGTAACTTGAACATAACCACTGTGCTACTGCGACAGTCCATCTGATAACAGAAATGACTACTAAGTGACTGACAGGCAGGTAGCATGCACAGTGTAGATGTGCTAGACAAAGAAATGATTCGTGTTCCTGATGAGACAAAGCAGGATGACTCCAGATTTAATCATGTTGCCCAGAATTACATGCCCTTGAACCCTTGTGAATTGTTTATTTGTAGAATTTTCCACTTCATATTTTCAGATCATGGTTGACTGCAGACAATTGAAATCCTGGAGAGTGAAACCATGAATAAGGGAGGGCTATTCTGCTTGAAAACACTAGATAAAAGAGAGTTTTTGCAGCTTTATTGATATCAGACAAGGTAGACTTTTAAGGTGAGAAGCATTATTAGAGATAGGATTTATATTTCATAGTTATAAAGGATATAATTCATCAGGAAGGAGGCTATTGCAGTAATTGATACCAGAGATGACAATACTTGAACCAGGAAGGTAGCCCAGTGGATGCAAGGTGAAGTAATCACATTCTGGATCCAATATATGGGTTCAAATAGGATATGTTGTTGGATTTGAATGGAATGTGAAACAACAGTATTAAGAACAATTCCAAAGTTTTTGTCCTGAAAGACTAGTTGAATAACAGTGCTATGTATTGAAATGGGAAAGTTTATTGAGATGTAAGTTCAGGAGAGAACAATAAAAGTTCTCTTTTGGTCAAGGAGAACAGAATTGGGGGGCGGGGAATAGCAGTAATTCAGTTTTGTTGTGTTGCTCCCCAGAGGACATTTGGAGACACAAATATCCAATCCTGACTGACTCTTCATTTTCTAGATTGAAACTCATTTATAGCCACACAACAAGTCAGTAGCTGAACCAGAACTAAAATCCAGGCCTTTGGGAGCTAAGCCTCCTTGTTCCAAGCCATACCATATACTATTATCTAAACTTTGTTGAATTACAGAAAAAATTCACATAGAATAACAATAACTTGTTAAAATGCATTGAGTGTGGAGTTTATGTCAGGTATAGTACTAAATATGCAAGAAACTTTTAAAGTCTTTTATTAATATATAGGTACTCTTATTCTCACTTTACTAGATAAAAACCCTGAACGTTTGAGGTTAAATAACCCTCCTAAGTTCATAGAATTTGTCAAGCTGGTCAAATAACTAGGGGATTCAACTTCTGTAACTACTAAGCTATCCTTTTTCCTCGTATGGTAGAAAATAGATATTCAATTTGTGCCCCATCCCCTTTAGTTTCCTTTCTTTCATGGGGTTATCATCAATTTGCATGTCCACTATTTGATTTCTTGGCTTCCCTGTTTTTCCTTGAGGTTTTCAATTTGAGGAGCCATTTCCATTCAGTTAAATTTAAGGAAATCTCTGATTCTTCCGGCAGGCTCTTTTCTCTAGAGCTCTGGTGAATACCCTATCAGGACAGAGTGCTAGCTTTTTAAGTTCCAGCAGCTGTAACTGCTGTCTTTTTGGAACAAAGAAGTAATTAGAGATCATTTGTAATAAAAGCCTCCTCTCTTTTTCTGATATAAGAGCCTTTGTATTTTTGTTGACCTCTTTGAAAATTACAGAGAAAATAAAAATCAATCCATAAAAAATCCACAAAACTCAACACCTCAACCAAATTACTTTCCCAACCCCATCGGAAGCATCCTCAGAAGAAGGAGGCTGCTTTGGTCTTTAATCTAAGGGCAGTGTAAAAGCCTGGGTAGTCTCTGGGACTACTTTAATCAATTTAATGGAATTTGTCGACTTCAGGCTTTTGACTAGTACAAAGAGACACTCAGATGTAAGCCGGTGAGTGAATGCTTTCCCAGGGCATTGGACTAAACCAGCTCTATGATAAGAGGAGAGGTCCAAGAGGAGTCAATGATATGGTCCATTCTGGCTAGATTGATACAGTCTGAAAATGCGCTATGCTACCAAAAGGTGCAGTGGCAAAAGCCAGCTGGTTCCCTCATCTAGCATAATTTCCTTTACAAGGCATTTGTGAGAAAAGACATGTACGGCAATGGACCTTTGTTAGTTCAAAGGTTTTTACCTCTTTATTCTAAAGCCCCATTGTGAATTCACAGGGCTTAAAATATGTATTACTGTCCCTTTCATTTTATCATTCTAAAAGAAATCAAAGACGGAAAACTTTTCTCTTCCCAATAAGCTTGTCTGTTTGAAATCACAGGGTGTTTGTACATATGGTCTCCTAATATTTCAGCTGTGTCTCTGTGAGTTCAGTGGGAGTTGGTGAGACATTGTTCTTCCGCAGGGTTTCAAGGAACATTTGCAAAAAAGACAGTTTTGCTTTCTCTTCCTTTTCAATAATCACAGCTTGTTTTATTGTAAAATGAAACAGAGAAAACTACAAGTACATTTTTAAAGAGATTTGAAAGACTGTTAATTGCCCCCACTCCTTTTTGACTAAAGGTGTGCAATTTGTCTTGCTATAATCCCAACCCTTGAGTATTTTCTATCTACAGCTTTGCTTCAACCAAATGAAGTAGATTTGGGGCCTGAACATTGTGTGCTGTATAGTGTGATGTTAGTAAAAAAAAAAAAAGATTTTGGCTGTATGATTGAAATAATTCCCTTATGAGCATTACTAATTGCTGTTTTACTACTATTGGCCTTAGGAATTTCTCCTGAAGGAGCTTATTTCATATTGTGATTTGCTTGCCCACCAGAGTCTCTATGTATAATATTTTTCATCTGACATACCATCCACACTTTAAAGTCTATCTTTTATCCATTCAATACGGTCTAAAGTAAAAATTCCAGTGATTGACAGTTTATAAAAAGAAGAAATGCTCATTTTTTTTAAAACTGGAAAAACAGAATGATTTCTCAGTAGTACAAAAACATTGGTGACACTATCCAGTTTCCCAAAGAAGTATTTTGTTCATCATCTCCTAAAATGTGATTCAAAACACTCACGACAGGTGAATGAAAAGAGAAAAATTAAGATACGGGCACAAACAAAAGGCAGCATTAATAATTCAGGTAAATAAAATTTGTATACAAAAGAAAACTGTCAAGGTGATGGAGAATGTTTCTGCAAGTACAGGACATTTAGGCAACAGCAAAATGAGTTGAGATTTGAATGTTTTACATCTCACACAGGGGCTTTATATGGTTTGAATTTTTCTCTTCCAGGTTTCATTGTTCTTGCAAATATTATTTATCATGGTCTATAACCTTTCTTCTGTTACATGGATTGAAGTTTTTTCCTATACCACATACATTGTTGTGATTTTAAAGGACTAACCACAGGTAGTCTGTAAACTGTCCTTTAATACTTTACAATTTATTTCTATTACCCTTAATTGATTGGAAATTTTTGCTTTCTGATTTGAGTCATTTATTCTGTTTTACAATTCATCAGTAGTTCTCTCAGTGGGCCTTTCCGTGTCGGATGGATGATTAGATTTTTAAGGCACAATGTAAAAGCATTATACATCAAAGGTATCTTGAAGGTGTGAGTCAGGAGACCACCGACAAGAATAAAAAGATGAATTGACCACATTCATTGTTTTTAAGGAAGAATGTTTTTTTGGATTGGAAGAGTTGTCACTATCTGCTTTAGGACAACAGCTGTTTTGTCTAGCTTGCTTCATTTATTTAATAAATATTTAATGAGATCTCATTATATATCTGGCACCATAATGGGATCTGAGAATAAAAAATAAAAGAGGTGATGTCTATATGTTCATATTCAGAGTTGAGATACAAGTGAAACAGTGAAGAGGAAAAATGGGAATTAGGTAGAAAAGAGAAAAGCATTTCAAGAGAAAAGCATCTGCTTCATAGGATGAAAATGGGAATGTCTAAGTACATGGAGTAGCAGGTTTTTGTGTTGAGAAGAGGAAAGAAAGTATTGCCAAGGTAGATGAGAAAAGCAGGGACCAGTTCACAATGATGTAAGATGCCAAGTAATTTAGATTTTACTGTGAAGAACTTGTATTCCCAAGACTTGCATTCTGAAGAACACAAGGGCTTTAAGACAGGGAATGCCTTGATAATATTGGGATTATTAAGAGATCACCCTTAGGATTATAGGGAATATAGATTCAAGAGGTACTGGATGCAGAGAGTTGATAAGAAGAACATTGAAGTAAGCTTAATTACTATGTTAATTAAGGCACAGTGGATGTCTGGTTGGGTATAAATTTGTGAGCAGAAAAGGAGATAAAAGAAACCATTTCCTTTAATAACAGGAACAAGACAAGGATGCTCACTCTCACAACTCCTATCTATTCAGTCCTTGAAATTCTAGCCATGGCAATCAGGCAAGAGAAGGAAATTAAAGGGATACAAATAGGAAAAGAAGAGTTCAAATTATCTCTGTTTGCTGATGACATGATCCTATATTTGGAAGACCCAAAAAACTCCACAAAAGACTTCTAGAGTTCATAAATGAATTCAGCAAAGTAGCAGGATACAAGGTCAACACTCAAACTAATCATGTTCCTATATTCCAATGATGAATCTGCTGAAAAAGAAATTAGGAAAATTATTCCATTTAAAATAACTTAAAAACAAACAAACAAACAAACAAACAACTTGGGAGTCAATCTAACAAATGAGGTGAAGGCAGTAGCTAAATTGTGGAACCAACCTAGATACCCTTCAATAGATGAATGGATAAAAAAAAGTGGCATATATACACAATGGAATTTTACTCAGCAATATAAGAGAATAAAATCATGCCATTTGCAGGTAAATGGATGGAGTTAGAGAAGATAATGCTAAGTGAAGTTAGCCAATCCCCAAAAAACCAAATGCCAAATGTTTTCTTTGATATAAGGAGGCTGATTCATTATGGGATAGGGATAGAGAGCATGAGAGGAATAGATGAACTCTAGATAGGGCAGAAGGGTGGGAGGGGAAGAGAGGGATCATGGGGTAATTAATGATGGTTGAATGTGATGATCATTATTATCCAAAGAATGTGTATGAAGATACAGATTGGTGTAAATATATTATGTATATAACCAGATATATGAAAAATTGTGCTCTCTCTATATAATGAGAATTGTAATGCATTCTGCTGTTATATATAAATTAAAAAATGAGGTGAATGACCTCTACTATAGAAAACTAAAGAATACTAAAGAAAGAAATTCATGACACCTTAAAAGATGGAAAGACTTCCCCATGTTCTTGGATTGGCAAAATCAATATTGTCAAAATGGCCATACTGCCAAAAGTTCAATACAGATTCAATGTAATCCCCACCAAAATTCCAATGGCATTATTCACAGAACTAGAAAAAGATGTACTGAAATTCATTTGGAAAAATAAGAGACCCAGAATAACCAAAGCAATTCTTGTGAGAAAGCCAAGAAAGAGGCATCATAATACCGACGTTGAATTATACTACAGAGCTACAGTAACAAAAATAGTATGGTATTGGCACCAAAACAGGTATGAAGATCAATGGAATAGAATACACATACAGAGACAAACCTACATACATGCAGTTATCTGCTACTAGACAAAGGTAAAACATACTTTGGAGAAAAGAGCCTCTTTAACAAATCATGCTGGGAAAACTGGAAATCTATATGTAGAAGAATGAATTTTAACACCTTTCTTTCACCCTGTACAAAATCAACTCAGAGTAGATCAAAGACATAGGCATTAGACCAGAAACCTGTAGCTGCTAGAAGAAAATGTAGGCCCAACACTCAAATGTGTTGTCAGAGTATCTAATTTCCTTAACAAGATTTCTAAAGCAAAAGAAATAAAATAAAAAAATCAATAAGTGGGATGGCACCAAATTAAAAAGCTTTGACACAACAAAGAAAATAATTAAGAGCATGAGCAGAGACCCTATAGAATAGAAGATCTTTGCCATCTGATCCTCAGGGGCATTAGTATTCTGAATATACAAAGAAATAATAATAAAAAAACTTAACACCAAGACAAACAAACACCCCTCCCCGACATAAACCCACAATCAATAAATGGGCAAAGAAACTGGACATTTCTCCAAAAAATAAATACAAATGGTCAACAAATATATGAAAAAATGTTCAACATCCCTAGCAATTAGGAAAATGCAAATTAAAGCTATATTGAGATTTAATCTCACTCTAGTCAGAATTACAATTATAAAGAATACAAGTAACAATAAATGTTGGTGAGGATGTGGGGAAAAAGGTACACGCATACACTGTTGGTGGGACTGCAAATGAGTGCAAGCCCTCTAGAAAGCAATATGGACATTCCTAAAAAACTAGAAATAGAACCACTATGTGACCTAGCTATCCCACTCCTTGGCATATACCCCAAAGACTTAAAATCACAATACTACAGTGATACAGCCACATCAATGTTTATGGCAGCCCAACTCATGATAGGCAAGCTATGGAATCACACTAGGTGCTCTTCAACAGATGTATGGATAAAGAAAATGTGGTATATATACACAGTGGAGTATTATTCTGTCATAAAGAAGATTGCCTTTATGGCATTTGCTGGTAAATGGATGGAACTGGAGAATATCGTGCTCAGTGAAATAAGCTGCTCCCAAAAAGTCCAAGGTTGAATGTCTTCTCTGATGTGTGAAAGATAATCCAAATAAGTGGGGCTGAGGTGTGTGTGAAAGAATAGAAGAAAGATCATTGGAGAAGACAAAGGGGAATAAAGGCAAGGGAGGAGAGATGGGATAGGGAAAGTCAGTGGAATGAATATAAACTAACTTTCCTATGTACGTATATGAATAATACCACAGTGAATATCACCATCATGTACATCTACAAGATACTATTTTAAAAACTTGTAAGTAAAGAGCAGAAAGTTCAGTAGAAGAGGAAAGGGAAAGGGGGAGGGTAGAAGGTAAGCGAAGGGGAAGTTTTGGGGACTGAATAAGAACAAATTATATTCCATTCTCTTATAGTTATATCAAAGTGAATCCTGATGCTATGTATAACTAAAAAAGAATCATTGAAAATAATATATAGAAGGTATAATTATTGACAGCATTTGGTGATTGAATATAGGAGGTGAGGGAGAAGATGGAATCTTGTACACTTTCCAGGTTTCCGACTCAAGAGACTGGATGGAGGGTCATCAAATTACAAACGAGTAACCAAAACATGAGGGATGGTGGTGGCAGCAGTGGTTGAGACAGCAAGATCAGGGGGTTAGCTTGGAATGTTGAGTTTTAGTTTCATATGGGCCAGCATCAAGATAGAATTCTAGGGCTGGGGATATAGCTCAGTTGGCAGGGCACTTACATAGCATGCAGAAGGCTCTGGGTTCAATCCCCAGCACCATAAAAAAAAAAGATAGAATTTTAGGTCAAGGATATAGATTTAAGAATGTCTTATTTCAAATATTAGCTAATGCTTCAGATAAAATTACACAACTTAAAAATGTCAATATTTTTATCTTAAATTAAAAATACACGCATATGGTAAAAATCACATGTATAGAATAAAAACAAAAACCCAAAACTAAGTCTTTCTTCCATACCAGATCTACTATTCCACCCTCTAGATTTAGCTATTATTAGTAGCTTTAGGAAATGTATAATCCAGTATTTTCTTTGAGTACAAGCATATATGCATATGTGCATAAATAGGAGTGTGTGTAAATATAAGTATATACACATGTATACAAGTAGAAATGGTGTGGGTGTTTTTTGGTTTCCTCCTATATGCAGGCTTGTGCCTTATTTTGTTCTTACTATGGGATGATAAAGTGACCAGCTGTCTCTTTATTAGGATTCCCAAATGTCATTATGTATAAGTCCTTTGAGCTAGCTGGTTTTCCCAAAGGGGAACTTCTAATGCACACACTGCGACAGTGTTGGGAGGTGTAGCCTTGTGATTGAATCATGGGGGCAGATGGAAAAGAGCTTGAGGAAGTGAATTTGTTTCTCTTTTGCCCTTCTACCTCTGCCATATTATGGCACAGTGCTGGTCCCCTCCAGAGGATACAAAGTTCAAGGTACCATTTTGGAAGCAGATGTTGGACTCACCTGATACTGTGCCTTGATCTTGGACTTCCCAGAAATAGGAGGAAAAATATCTATTATATATCAATTTCCTGGTCTCAGGTATTCTGTTATAGCAGCAGAAATAGAATAAGATGAGTATATTTAGTCATCTGCATGCTATATTTTCCATTTTTCATTCTACCTCAGAGATCATACAATATAAACACATAGATCTACTTTGTTCTTTTTAATGGTTGCTAGTATTCCATTACACAAGTGGACCTAATTTCTTAACCTGCATTTTTATTGATGGTTATTTAATACATTTATTTATATTTTTCATTTCCCCTTTTTTTGGTGTTGTGGAATCAAACCCAGGGCCTTCTGTGTGCTAGGCAAATGTTCTAGCTCTGAGCTATATCTTTAACCCTTACATTTTTTTAGGATACATACTTCAGTGAACATCTTTGCACATATAACTTGGCTTGTTTTTGCAAGTAAATTGCTAGTGAAATTGCTGAAGGATGAATTCCTGGCAGTTAAGTTGCTTTGAAAGATAGTCAAATTGCTCTTCAGAGAGTTATTCTAGACTGAGGGTGTGGTTCAGTGGTAGAATACTGGTCTGGCACACTGGATACTCTAGGTTCCATCCCCAGCACAGTAGGGTAAAAAAAAAAAAATTGCACCAATTCACATTCTTAGTTGCTATGTATGAGGGAGCCAGTTTCCCTATAGTCTAGCCAATATTAGTTTTTTGTCATATTTTTAGCTTTGTCAATCTTGTGGTATATAATAGTATACGATTGAAAATGGATTGGGAGCTTCTCTTACTATGAGTGTATCTTGTTACTGTGATTTCCCTGAAAGTTCTGCCTGGTTGGAACACTCTAGGGCCAGTATCTTTAGGAGTTTCCTCTTGGGACTCTGGAGGGGCCTCTGATTCTAGCAATTTCCTGCTGGAAGAACTCATACTTGGCCAGTGTTCTGGGGCTCAAGGAGATAGAAATATATTTTCAATACAGCACTCATGCCCTTAACTGTGCCCAGTATTCCACAAGTCAAAGACCCTGTTTTAATACTCTGCAGAGAATCTTTGTTCCTCTTTCCTAGATATGAGATGGGCAGGAGTGCAGGAGGAGATGTAGGGATGAGTGCTTCTTTCTTTAAAAGAATTATTTATTGGTGCATATTAATTATACAGAAGACTGGGTTTCATTGTGGTACCTTCCTAAATGCATATAACATAATTTGGTCAATATTACTTTCTAATATTTCCCCCGTTTCCCTCCTTTACCCTAATGGTTTCCCTTCTCTCATGACATCCTTTTTTTTTTTCTTCTTTTTCTCCTTCTCCCAAAGGTTTCAGCTAGTTGACTTAATTTTTAGTCATCTTTCCTCCTTCACCCTCACTTTCAGAAGAACTGGAATTCTAATTCCCAGCCATAGCAAGGATTCTGCTTTATGAATTGTGTTGGTTCTCTGCTTTACTCAGTGCCAACCTAAGATTTGTGTGCTCTTAAGTCCACTAAGTCATTACTATTCTCTACTGATGTTCCATTTTTCAAAATATTGCCAGCCTTATCTGAAATAAAATGGGTGGTGTTTCTGGAAGGAACAAACTGGTAGTTGTATTTTTAATCTGTTGTTTAATTTCTCTAACTTGCAAATTCCTCATCTGTTGAAAGGCATAAGAATAGTATCAACTTCGATCATGAGCACTGAATGAGTGAGTACAAAAAAAAAAAAGGATGAATCACAGTTCTTCAATAAATGTAGGTTGTTATGGAGTACCATCACCTATATGACTACATTCCCTCTCACATCTGTGGTACACATTACAAATGAATCACATCTTTATTTCCTGCCTAAGTGTCATGGACAGCTATTATTCATGGATTGGAGAACTTTTTTTTTTTATTATATGTGCTAGTCCAGTGATTAGTCTGAGAGATACAATGCACATTTTATTCAAACAATCAGACAGGCAAATACATTGCTCCTCTATTCTAATTTGGATCAGACTCATGTGCCTCGCTCTATTATAGGAATGATGTGATTTTTCACTGGGAGTCTCCCAATGTCAGTATGTTTGGTCTTTTGAGCTGGTTGGTTCCCCCAAGTAGAAAGTTTTAGTGTTCTTCCTGGGGGGATGGTTCAGGGACCTACATCAGGTGATGGCCTCTGGCTGGCAGAGTCTGAGTTGGTGCAGGGCATCACTTGGTAAGAGAGAGGAGCACCCTTGTGGTCCTCTTCTGGATGCTTCCTCTTTTCTTTTTAAACCATCAGGATGCAATCATGGAGGTTCCATCCCAATGACCTTACCTAACCCAAATCACCTCTGTAATTGCCCACTTCAAGTGATTATCTCCGTTTTGAATACTCAGAGTTCAGTTAAAACACAATATGTTTAAATCAAATCCACTTAAATTAAGTAGTTTCAACAAATGATATTTATAGAAGGGGGCCTATAATTAAAGTAATTCAGATTAAAAACTGATAAGATTTGAGGTAATTTGTTAAATAGCACCCTTTTCTCAGCCTGAGCTCTGATCCAATCGAGAGCTGAACAAGAGATGGAGACCAAAACAGTAGCAGTATTACCAACAGTATTACCAGTATTTCTTCCTAGCTAATTTCTTCCATTCTATGTATGTGTGTGTACAACAATTATTAATCAGCCCCACCTCTAGACAACTTAGGTAGATTAAGCTTCTTAATAACTCTTAATAACTCTGTGGGAATGGAATTTCAATATGTGAACCACTGGGGAACACACTCAAACCATATAGAACCATAGCAAGGGTTATTTCTTAAAAGTCATGAATTTCATATGATTCATCTTTGTATCCCATGTCTTAGCCCACTGCTTGGAATATAGTTGACTCTCAACAAAAACTTGTCAAAGGACTGAATGATGGTGTTTATATACACAGAATGTAATTTGAGGAATGTGTTTCCTTTGTTAACTTTCCATAATCAGTAGCTAGATCTTTATTCAGGGAACAGTAATTCAGCCTAAAGCCCTACCAGCGAGTCTGTATATACATATTCAATGCATATCTATAGACTTATCATAATCTTGACAAAAAATCCAAAGGTCAGGGAGATATATATAGCAACATGTTTAAACCCACCTTGCACCCCATCTTGATAAAAAGCAAAGCAAACTGATGAAATAAGTTAATAACCATTTGCATTTAATAGAGGGGCAATGAGAGTCATTTCCTACTCAATCTTCTAGTTTTCATCGGGAGGAATTTTTCTCTTGACTTATTTCTTACTTCAAATCACAGAGGCACAGTGAATTATGTAACTAATGTGTTAAGGAGAAGAACTGAGTGCAAAACCTAGCTAATTTCTTCCATTCTATGTATGTGTGTGTACAACTGCATAAGGAAGTACACATTTGAGTATGTTTTTTCTATACACATTTTCTATAAAAGTAATTGAATGAACAAAAGGTAATATTTATGCAATGTTAAATGAGATCTTTGGAGAATATTTTTCTTCAATTTGATCTATTGGATGGCATTTCAATGCTGCATGGAACTGAGTGAATGGGCTTACTTTCCTTTATTGTTGGTACACACCTAAGCCATGTCCTTCAATCTAGACTGGCCTTTGTTGGTAATACTGCTACTGTTTTGGTCTCCATCTCTTGTTCAGCTCTCGATTGGATCAGAGCTCAGGCTGAGAAAAGGGTGCTATTTAACAAATTACCTCAAATCTTATCAGTTTTTAATCTGAATTACTTTAATTATAGGCCCCCTTCTATAAATATCATTTGTTGAAACTACTTAATTTAAGTGGATTTGATTTAAACATATTGTGTTTTAACTGAACTCTGAGTATTCAAAACGGAGATAACTGCCTTTTACTGATGGTGGTGTTTAATGTTGCTGAATACCTCATCTCTATATATTCGCTGGAGGCAGCACACATTATGTGTAAAAGTTCATTCAGTAGTTTCAGAGAATGAGCAGAGCCTGTGAAATTCATTAAATATTACCACAATAAGAAAAAGGACAAACCACAAGAGAAAAACAATCTGTACATAAGACTTCATTGCAAACTAGACTGTTTCAGTGTTTATAAATATTCGTCTGTAGAGAGAAGTACAGTACGTGTATAATAATAATTATGCATTAGTGCCTCATTAGTAGGGGGTTACATCCATGCTGTTTCTTTTTCCTCTAGTGTATTTCTGATAAGTTAGCATTTTAAAGTCTTATTTAAAATGTAATAAAAACAGAGGAGTGTGTGTGTGTGTGTGTGTGTGTGTGTGTGTGTGTATGCGTATTCAAGAGAAGATCGTTGTAATTCCTTCAGCTGAGTGAAGAATCATACTCCATGGGTTTCTGAGCCTACAGAGAAGATGTAAAGATTTGCCTTCCCCTTCCAGAACCAGAGCCCAATCACTTGAAGTGGGCAATTACATAGAACTTCTATATATTAACTTTTTTTTCTTCATGACATTATATTGTTATTTACACTTAAATTCTAGGTCCCTAAACACATTTTGTAAATGAGAATCCTTCTAAACCAGCTTTCCCTAAAATGCCTTCACATGCACTTTGGGTACATTCTAATTACAAAATCCATGGAAGTTGTTCAGTCCTTTTCTTCTTTTTTTGCTGAATTTCACATAGTTGATGTTTTTGCTTGCATTTCTGAAGTTCTATAGACCTTTGGATTTTGAATATTGCTTATTAATTGTTTTTCTTCAAACTTTCTATTTTTTTCCATTTCTTTGATGAGATTCTATTATTTTCCTTGCCCATATCTGACATTTGCCTGCATTCAATTTTCCCATTTCACGTTCATCATATCTCACACTTTAGGCTCTCCTAGATGACCCTCATTTTTTTGGTTTCAGTTATCATCTAAATGTTGATATTTATACATATATAGATAAGGCATTGTTGTATATCTATATTTGCTTCTGCTCTATATTGAATCTATGAACATCAAGTAGTTATTTCTAACTTGTTGTATATTTCTTTTTAGATATCTCATAGCTACTCAGAACTCAACAAGTTCAACCAGAATTCATCCTCATCTTTTATAAGCTTGCTTCCATTTCTTTATTCTGTCTTACGTGGTGGTATCACTGTTGTCTAGTCACCAAAACAAAAAACTGTGAAATTACCCTTGACAGCTTTCATTATGTCCTCTCCATGTCCATGTAGGCACCAAGCTCTACCAAATTTGCCTTTTTAAATGCTCTCAAATCTGTCCTTTTTTTTCCATCTGTCTTAACATCACCCCATTTTTAGCCCTGAAAATGAGCTTCCAGTACTATCACAATTGACTTCTCCCAATTCCTCTTGCATGTAATGTTGACTTCTTCTAAGTCATTTTCCATACTGCTCTGTGATATATCTCTGCCGGAGCTTTGTCCTTCTTAGAACTCTCCAGTGGCCTTCCATTGCATGAAGGATAAGAACCAAGCACTTAGGGTGGAACACAGGGTCTTTTTAAAACTGGATGAAAGAGTTGTGAGTAACTTATTATTTTCAGTACTGGGATTGAACCCAGGGCCTCATGCATGCAAGATAGGCACTATACCACCAAGCTATATCCCCAGTCCCAGTAAAGCATTTTTTGAGGCATAAAACTAGAACAATATTAAAATATAAAAAGTAATGAAAAAACACCTTTTCTTAATATAATTCTCTAGAGTAATTAAGTTAGCAATATATTTATAAAAGATTCTTAAGAGCACTAACAAATTTAGTTTTTTTTCATTTTTTTATTAGTTGCACACGACAATACAATGATCTTGACAAATTTAGTTTTGATTGACTTTAATTTATAAGTGGAGGTTCATAATTGCTGTCTGGATTAAACAGGAAAGAAATATATTAAAAGGATATGGACTAGCTGTCAGAACCAAGTGGAAAACGATGCAACTGGAATAGTGAAGAGCAATACCCAAAACAACACTGAAACTATCACTGTCATGAATATGTGGGACAGATCCTGGGGCCTATACCATTAGCAATGTCTCACAGGAAAGATTGGACATTGATCTGGCATTCTAGTTATTTCCTCCCTGGAACTGGCTCCTTCTGCAACTACCATCACTGCCAAATATACATATCTCCCTAGGTCCTGCCACTGGGCTGGGTTCTTGGGTTGGCATAGCCTAGATGCAATGATGACTTGGGAAAAAATGATCTGAGTTTTTCAGAGATAAAATCAGAGAAGTTTTAGAGATGAGACTCTGGAACTATACAGGGCTGCAGTATATACTTCTACTTACTGGTTATAATTCTGTGTAGATTACTCAACCTATCTTTAACAGTTTCCTCATCTGTAAAATAAGGATAATAGTTGCAATTGCTTAATGGAGTTGTAGTGTAAGTTATTTATTCTAAGAACCTTAAAACAGTTCATGATACATGTACTAAGTATATAAAGTGTTAACTTTATTCCAGATTATGTAGTGGAATTTGATTCTACTTCCCACTAAGACTTATAGAAAGAAGAATTGCCCAAATTTAAGAAAGGAGCTCCTATAAGGAGTAGATAGAAAGATTGACAGACATCTACTATCATATGCATTTTTTCCAGACTTTAACCCATACTCTACAATTAAAATTTTCATCTTGTGTGTGTTTGTTTTTAGTTTTAATAACCAACTGAAACCTAGTTCAAACTACCACAGACTAAAAGGGTGAGAATTTATTGGCTTTGGACATTGATCTGGCATTCTAGTTATTTCCTAGCCAAACCACAGAGAGGACAGGAGGCAACTAGATATTAAGAATGACTGGAAGCATAGACTTCAGTGCCACTAAGACTCTCCTCATCTTTTCCCTCTGCTTTTTATGATGTGTCAGTATCATTCTTATGTATGTACTATATTTACAAGACTGAAAAGTATCATCTCTGGCAACATTCAGACCTCCTGTATCTTCACTTCAAGTAAGAAGTGAAATATCTCTACTCCCAGATCAGGTGTCCTGGGAAAGCAGGTATGATTAGGTTGGCCTGGGTCAATTCCTGTGCTGGGAAGGTGGTACCATGAGAAATATGGAGACTCTTACTAAGACCAGGTGTTTGAAGACTGGGGAAAAGATTTTCTGAAAGAAGTGGGAGGGAACACTTGGCAGACAGTTTTATATATTTTACATATAATCAACTCTCACGGCAAGCTAAAAAATAAAAATAATCAGTTTTAAAAATGGTAGTAAAAAGGACACAAACCAAATGTTTTTGAAACCTTAGAGATTAGCAATGTGTTAACTTGGGCTGCCAGGTTAAGTTGTGCAGTTTCTTGGAATAAAACTTCTATCATCTTTTAATTGTAGAGTATATTGAATTTGTCAGGAAGCTTTTAAAAAACTGTTACTATTTGCAACCACTTATCTGTGTGAATCAATTCTCTGCAACCAAAACAAAATGCACACACCCGCAAACTCCCCCAAAACAAAAATAGGGATACTGCTATGACTGCAACTGTCACCTACCATTCCTATGTTTAATTCTGTGTTTAAAAAAACTGCTGGTTGTTCCATTGATTGACTTTATATTAAGTAAATATTATACAATTTAACTTATACAATTATTGTATACTAATAAAATATTGCTTTCAGATATTTTGTTAGATTTTTTTGGTACATTTTATTCAAAAGGATTTAACCTCTAAAAATTTGTAAACCATTATATTTTAGCAAGGGTCAGCCGATTTCTGGAAAGGGGCAGATGGTTAACATTTTAGGTTTTGTAGGCCATGTAGTCTCTGACACAACAGATCAGCTCTGCCACCATAGTGCACAAGCAACTGCAGACAATACACAAAAGATTGTTGAAGCTGTATCCTATTAAAACTTTATTTTTATGTATTTTTAAATTTTATTTTTTAATGTAACATGAAATTATTGTGTGTATTTATGGTGTACAGTGCTATATTTCAATGCATGTTTACCATGTATACTATTAATTCAGGGTAATTAGCATTTCCATCTTCTTATCATTTCTTCCTATTTGGAGCCTTTGAGCTTCTTTCTTTTATTTCTTCATAAGCTATAAAATTAGTTATCGTGATCTGTAGGCACTCTATTTTGCTGCAGAACACAACTTATTTATCCTAAGTGTGTTTTCATCCTGTTGCCTAACCACTCTACAAGCCCCATCTTCATAGCTTCTAGTATTTCTTTTTTTTTCCTACACTTTGAGATTAGCATTTTTGGCTTCCATATAGAAGAGAGAACTAGCAGTATTTGCTTTTCTGTGAAGGATTTATTTCACTTAATATAATGTCCTCCAGTTGTATCTTGTTGCAAATTACAGGATTTAGTTCATTTTTTTATAGCTGAATAATATTCCATCATGTGTATCTACCATAATTTCTTTATCCATTTATCCATCAGTGGACCCTTGTGTTGATTCCATATCTTGGTTATTATGAATAGTGCTACAGTAAACATAGGAATGCAGGCATCTATTTGATATTCTGACTTCATTTCTTTTAGATATATACCTACTTGTGAGATTAAGGAAACTTCATTCTGTTTTCCATAATGGCCATGCTAATTTATATTCCCAGTAATGGCTTAGAAGTTACCTTTTCCCTACATCTTTGCTAGCATTTGTTATTATTTTTTCCTTTTTGGTAATAGCTATCTTGAATGGAGAAAGATGATATCTTATTGTAATTTTGATTTGCATTTTCCTGATGGCTAGTCATATTGAATATTTTATATACTTATTAGTTATTTATATTTCTTCTTTTGATAAGTATTCAGATCATTTGTCCCATTTTTAAACTAGATTATTTATTTATTTTTATTTCCCTGTGTATTCTGAACAGCAACCCTTTGTGAGATAAATAATTTCCAAATATTTTCTCCCATTCTGTAGTTGATCATGTAGAATCTTCTTAGTCTGATGCAATCCCATTTCTCTACTTTAGCTTTCGTTGCCTGTGCTTTTGGGTTTTATAAAAAAAAAAATCATTACCTATACTGATGTCTTTAAATCTTCCTCCTATGTGTTCTTCTAGAACTTTAATGGTTTCAGAGCTTACCTAAATGGTTTTTTTTGCCATTTTAAGTAATTTTTGTATGTGATAACAGATTTAAGAGTCAACTTTCATTCTTGTGCATATAGTTATCCAGTTTCCCCAGAACTATTAATTGAAGAAGCTGTCCTTTCTACAACGTGGTTTTGGTGTCTTTGCTGAGAATCCATTGACTATAGATGTGTGGATTTATTTCTGGGATCTCTATTCTGCTCTATTGATCTATATGTCTGTTTTTATGCCAGTACCATTCTTAGTTACTATGTCCCTGTAGTATGTACCATAAAACTTTATTTACAAAGACGAGGGACAGACTGGATTTGGCTTGTGAGCTAGGCTGCAATCTTTCATCCCCTATATTTAGGGTATTTGCATAAATGTTAGATTAGGCTAACCATTTACAATTACTGTAAGTGAAGAGGGACAGATAAACTGCCTTCTTATTCTGTATTAAAAGTTATTTTCAAGAAGAGTCTTCTAAATATTTCTTATCTTAGTAATGTCACTATGTGCGTGGCTGGGTTGAAATCACGCATTTGGTTGCTCTACCAACTTTATGTTGACCCAAATACACAGTTGTTTAGTTTGTTCCTTTACGTAAAATGATCTGGAAGGGTTTGGACGCAGCCAAGCTAGGTGGTGCATGCATGTAATCCCAGTGGCTTGGGAGGCTGAGATAGGAGGATTGCTAGTTCAAAGCCAGCCTCAATAACAGCCAGGCACTAAGCAACTCAGTTGAGACCCTATTTCTAAATAAAACACAAAATAGGGTTGGGGATGTGGCTCAGTGGTCAAGTTCAATCCCTGGTACCAAAAAAAAAAAAAAAAAACCAACCAAAAACAGTTTGGATAGTCTATGTTTTATGATGGAGATTTATTCATTAACCCTTACTTCTGATCTCATTTGTTGAAGTGAGTATAGAGTATATACTAGGTATACTAATTCTGTCTTCCAAATTGATGTTTCTTTTTCTTTTGCTCACAATAATTTGGATGATATGAAAAAGGGCCTGAATAAATGTATCATTTGTCACTAGCTAAAAACTGTCATCATTAACTTGATTAATCAAATGCTGCTCTTAAAGATGGATTGAAACACAAAATAGCCAGTCTGGTTCCACATAATGAAGAGATTAATTTGACACACAAGACAACCAATTTAGTACTACTCAATGATCATGCTTTATTTAGAAAGCCATCAATTAGTATATTTTTCCTTGATGTGCTATTTTGTCTTTCTAACAAGAAATGATGATTTCCTCAAAAGTTAATCTGCTTTCCTTAAACATAAAAGGATATTTATCTTAGCACTCTTAAATTCCAAAATGTGAAATTCTGTTTTATGACTAAAGAGGAACTTCATGATGGATGAAAAAGCTTACAGTGGAATTATTTATTTAAGGGTATTACTTATTTTCTTTTTGTAACATGATTGAGAATATGGTAGTAGAAGTCACACCGAGAGAGATACCAAGGGCTTCTGCTCTTCTTTCTTTTGGATGGAGATTAAAATGGTCTCTATATACATACTGAGATGTAAATGGTGCACTACCTTGCAAAGAAATTAATTAGATTTTATTGCTTTTTAAAATGAGGGTAGTTGTTGGGAAAAGTTTTGGGCAAGGTAAAAAGCACATTAAGTCACAGTATTAGTTTGCTTTATATAACTGATACTTAAGCAACTGAGAGAGATATATTCATGAGGTTCATGTGGTATATGGATTTTTTAATCATCCCCCATTGAGTAGCATTTCTTATTATGATGAGAAGAAACAGCAGCAAACACTTCACTGCTAACTTAGGGCTAATGATGCTTTCAGGACTTTGTGTTTACTGTGCATGAGAGTTGGATTTGATGTTTAAAGAGTTCTGAGTTGGATTAAATTCAAATGCTAGACTTGAGGAATTTTTAAAAAGAGAGCAATGCTGTTTCATTAATAGTTCATGGAAATTTACCGTTTGAAAGAATGATCTGATGTGTTTTAGAACCTACTGCAGATTATTAAATGACATGCCATTTATGGATCTGACAGATTTTGAAATCTGTTTTGTTTTGGTTTTTCTTTTTCTTTCTCCTTTCTTCTTCTTCTTCTTTTTTTTTTTTTGTGGGGAGGGGCTTGGCAGAATGCTATGTGTGAAGCGTATATATGCCTTGCATAAGTGTAAATGTTTCTTCCCAAGCATGTCAGCCTTCTGGTGCTGGTGGAAGCTTTCCAGGATTCCAGGGGACGTCAAACATGGGTAGGGAGACTTCGAGTGACAGCTAAAGCTATCAATTTCCTGCACCAGCAATTCATCTTGCAGGCTTCCTCTACCAATGAAGCAGTATAACAATTTAATAAAAAGGAGTACCAAACATTCCTAATTACTCACTACTATGGGCAACATTAATGTTTATTTTATGATTGCATAATTCTTCTTACAGGGCAAGAGCCCCAAGGGGCTTTTTGGAATTGGGTCTATGATAGAAGTGGTCATAATTTTTCCTGTTCCTGATTTGGAGACATAAAACCTGAACATTTTAAAATCATTTAATGGTTTTTAGAAACTTGCTTTCCAAGAGGAGGACTATGGTCTGGGAGCCAGGACTACTGTGTTCTAGTCCTGTCTCCACCAACAAGCCTGCATCACCTTCGGCAAGTTGCTCTGCTCTTTCAGAGATTGAAAAGTATAGATTTATTACTCAGAAAGTGGGCAACAGAAGAGGACAACTTGAGAAGAATGCATTAATATTTTAATAGTTTTCAGAGGCAACAGCATGAACAGTTGTAGAAAATACTCACATGAGAGAAAAATAAGTTTAACATTGAGAGTGAATTCCCATGATGCTGAGACAATCTGCAAAGGATTGATGGCTTGATCTTTGCCCCATTCATATATTTTCCATTTTTTAAAAGCAAAAACATCTCTTCTTCTTCCTGCCGCCATTTCTCCTGATTACAAAAGAGAATTTTTTTTTGGTAAAAAATTTGTTAAATACAGAATATTATAAGGAAGATGAAAATTTATTTCCCAGAAATGAAAAACTTGTATAGCTTTATTTTGATTCTGTATGTGTATGTGTATATACACATAATCTAAGTCATACTGAATGTAATATTTTCAACCCATTGTTTCTATTTAATAATATACTGTGACCATTCTTCACACTAATGAGTATTCTTAAAATATAATGTGAAATGCACAGTATTCTAGAACTTGTACATTCTTTTCCATTAAAAAATGTTCATTGCCAAAAACTTTTGAAAATCAAGATAGAAGAAAAATAAAATCAATGATCACTTTATTATCCAAAAAACTAATCTTTTCTTCCACTCTTTTTTTTCTAGACATATTTATCATATTTATAATTTATATTCTGTCTTTTTATTAAATGGCATGACAAACATATTCTTCTTACATTATTAAAATTTATCTTACATTTTAACATTAAAATTTATCATTTTTAATTATAGAATTAACATTTATAATTAAATTCTGCATGATTATATATTATTTTATATAAAGTATATGTAATTGTTTTTTATAGTCCATGTACTTAACATGTTGATTAAGAGCCTATTATGTGTTAGACATTTGGCATAAACAAGTGAACAGAATAGATATAAATGATAAATGATAGCCTTTACACTTAAATGATCTTTTTGTGTTCTTTATCAGTGTGTGTTTCATATATGAGCTAGTATATTTCAGTGCTATTATTATAAGTGGCTGCATCTTAATCCACATACATGTATCATCATCTGTTTTACTGAATATATAATTTGGTGAATGTTTAAATTGTTGTCAATATTTTCCTGAGAGCATTGTGATAAATATCCCAAGTCAGTTATTTTTTTGCATTCTTAATTATTTCCCTATGACAATTTCCTAGTGTGGATCAACTTGATTAAAAATCACACATTTCTAAGACTTTTGATGTCTACTGTCAAAATACTGCTTAGAAAGTTTGTATCAATTTTCCATCCTAACAACAGTGTGTCATTTTCCCAGGTCAGAAAAAAGGGCATATTATTGGTGTTTTAATTGGTATATCTTTAATTAATATTAAGTTGAGTATTTTCATTAATGTTTATTGACCACTTGTATTTCTTTCTGCACTGATCTAAAGTTCTGTCCTTACATATGTTTGAATGTATTGCTGGAGCTTCTGGTCAATATTACACTTTTAATTTTTGTACAATTATTGTTCATTTTAATATCTTGAAGCACAGATTTCTCCTTTCTCCCTTTTCAGAACTTTCTTGGAATAATGTTTTTTATTTTTTCAGATGTGTTCTTTTCCTTTCCTTTATTCAGTTATCTTTATTAATCTTTTAAAACTCAACAGTTATTTGAAAGAGTGTTTCGAAATTGCCAACCACATTATTTTCCTTTCTTCTCTCCTCTTATTTTCTTTTTTATAAACTGGATCAAGCCCAGGGCCTTGTGCACGCTAGGCAAGCACTCTAATACTGAGTTGTATCTCTAGCCCTCCATTCTCTGAATTTGGATGATGTATTAGAGAGTTTGACTTTTATATTTTAAATTTTATGAAAATTTCTTTGAGGAATTAGTACATGGTCAACTTTTGTAAATGTTTCATTAATTTTTTTAAAAATATATCCTTTGGTGGTATAGACTTCTCTATGTGAGACTTTAAACCATACATTTGAAAATGTATTATTCAAACACCCTACTTTTAAAATTTATTTGTATACTGTTTTATTTGTCAATTTTGAAAATGGAATTTCTCCCCCAATTGAGATTCTGCCACATTTTTGTTTCATTTTAAACAGTTTTATCAAACAGTTTCATTTCAAACAGTTAGGTACATAAGGATTTATGACAGTTTCATATTCTTAATAGTTGCTTTCCCTTTTTGATTCTTTTTGAAATTTGGGCTTGAATTCTGTGTTTTCAGATATGGCCACACAAAACTACCTTTGTTTTATTTTCCTCATTCATCTCTGTCATTTTAGAAATATTTTATTTTATTATTTATTTTCTGATACTAGAGATTGAGCCCAGCATTGTTCTACCAGTGAGCCGACATCCTCAGCCCTTTTATTTTGAGATAGGTTCTCACTAAGTTACTGAGCTTGACCTTGAATTTGTGATTCTCCTGCCTTAGTCTCCCAAGTAGCTCAGATTATAGTCATGGTCTATTTCTATTTTTATTTATTTTCTGTCTTAATTACTGCATTTGATTTATGCTGAAATAATATCAATTTAATACGTTATAGTGTTTTTTGGGGTATGTAATTTTTTAAAATTAGAGCTTTATAGTTACATAATAGTAGTTGGGTTAATCCTGAAAAACTCATGCATGCATGGAAATGGATTTCAGTTCATGACCCCCTGTTTTTCCCTTTATTTTCCCCTCCCATCGTCCCTTCTATCTCCCTTTTTCTTTCTTCTACTCTAATGTACTTTTACTTTCACTTGTCTATTAATTTATATTTTGTTGGTTCTTTATGTTATCCTAACCTTTCTTTCCCCTTCATTTTATTTTATTTTATTTTTCTGGAAAATCCAAATAAATTATGTTTATTTATATTTTAAAATGGTAAACAGACATGTAGACAGCCTTACATGTAGTAATAATTTCATTTTTTGACCTATCCTTTTAATTGTAAATCTCTAGTGATATAAAATATCTGACTTCTAATATCACTAGAATAAACTGAATTAACTCTCATAGATTTTCATATATTTAAAAAAATAAAAAAGTAAATTATTTATATTCAACTTTTAATTGATTTTTTAAAATACACAATAGTGGAATGCATTACAATTCTTATTGCACATATAGAGTACAATATTTTATATCTTTGTATATAAAGTATGTTCACGACAATTCATGTCTTTATACATGTACTTTGTCTTTTTTTGCATTACAATTCTTATTACACCAATTTTTCATATCTCTGTTTGTATATAAAGTATGTTGACACCCAATTTGTGTCTTCATACATGTACTTTGGATAATGATGTCCATCACATTCCACTATCCTTGCTAATCCCCTGCCCCTCCCTTCCCCCGCCCCTTCCCTATCTAGAATTCATCTATTCTCCCATGCTTCTCCTCCCTATCCCACTATGGGTCAGCCTCCTTATATCAGAGTAAACATTCAGCATTTGTTTCTTTGGGATTGGCTAACTTCACTTAGCATTATCTTCTCCAGTGCCATCCATTTACCTGCAAATGCCATGATTTTATTCTCTTTTATTGCTGAGTAAAATTCCATTGTGTATATATGCCACTTTTTTTTTTATCCATTCATCTACTGAAGGACATCTAGATTGACTCCACAGTTTAGCTATTGTAAATTGTGCTGCTGTAAACATTGATGTGGATGTGTCCTTGTAGTATGCTGTTTTTAAGTCCTTTGGGTATAGTCTGAGGAGAGGGATAGCTGGGTCAGATGGTGGTTCCATTCCCTGATTTCTAAGGAATCTCCATACTGCTTTCCCTATTGGCTGCACCAATTTGGAGTCCCACCAGCAATATATGAGTGTACCTTTTCCCCCACATCTTTGCCTGCACATATTGTTGTTTGTCTTCAAAATAGCTGCCATTCTGACTACAGTGAGATGATATCTTAGAGTAGTTTTGATTTGCATTTCTCTAATTGCTAGAGATAATGAGCATTTTTTCATATATTTGAGATTGATTGTATATCCTCTTCTGAGAAGTGTCTGTTTAGGTTCTTGGCCCATTTGTTGATTGGGCTATTTGTTTTTTGGTGCTTAGCTTTTTGAGTTCTTTATATACCTTAGAGATTAGTGCGCTATCTGATGTGTGAGAGGTAAAAATTTGCTCCCAGGATATAGGCTCTCTCTTAATCTCACAAAGTGTTTCTTTTGCTGAGAAGAAACTTTTTAGTTTGATTCCATCACATTTATTGACTCTTGGTTTTAATTCTTGCGCTATAGGAGTCTTATTAAGGAAGTTGGGGCCTAATTCCACATGATGAAGATTAGGGCCTACTTTTTCTTCTATTAGACACAAAATCTCTGGTTTAATTTCTAGGTCCTTGATTCACTTTGAGTTAAGTTTTGTGCATGGTGAGAGATACGGGTTTAATTTCATTTTGTTGCATATGGATTTCCAGTTTCCCCAGCACCATTTGTTGAAGAGGCTATCTTTTCTCCAGTGCATGTTTTTGGCACCTTTGTCTAATATAACATAATTGTAATTTCATGGGTTAGTCTTTGTGTTCTCTATTCTGTATCATTGGTCTACCAGTCTGTTTTGGTGCCAATACCATGCTGTTTTTGTTACTATTGCTCTGTAGTATAGTTTAAGGTCTGGAATAGTGATGCTACCTGCTTCCCTCTTCCTGCTAAGGATTGCTTTAGCTATTCAGGGTCTCTTATTTTTCCAGATGAATTTCATGATTGCTTTTTCTTTTTCTATGAGTAATGCCATTGGGATTTTGATCAGAATTTCATCAAATCTGTATAGTGCTTTTGGCAATATGGTCATTTTGATAATATTAATTCTGCCTATCCAAGAGCAAGGTAGATCTTTTCATCTTCTAAGGTCTTCTTTGATTTCTCTCTTTAGGGTTCTGTAGTTTTCACCTTTTTTTTATTGGTTGTTCAAATCATTACAAAGCTCTTGACATATCATATTTCATACATTAGATTCAAGTGGGTTATGAACTCCCATTTTTACCCCAAATACAGATTGCAGAATCACATCGGTTACACATCCACATTTTTACATGACACCTTTTTTGTTGATCCCCAAGTATCTCTTTGCTGATTTTCATTGTTGTTTTTCATTTCCTCTTCATGGAATATTTGCTAAGGATGTTTTGTAGTGCCAGCTTTCTAGATATAAGTTCTTTTAATGTTTGTTTATCATGGAAGGTTTTTATTTCATCTTCAAATATAAAGCTTAATTTTGCTGGATACAGGATTCTTGGTTGGCACCCATTATCTTTCAGAGCTTGATATATGTTGTTCCAGGATCTTCTAGCTTTCAGGATCTGTGTTGAAAAATCTGCCATTATCCTAATTGGTTTTCCCTTATATGTAATCTGATTCCTTTCTCTTGTGGCTTTTAAAATTCTCTCCTTATTCTGTATGTTGGGCATTTTCATTATACTGTGACTTGGTGTGGATCTGTTGTGATTTTTTACACTTGGTGTCCTGTAGGCTTCTTGAATTTGGATTTACAATTCATTCTTTATGTTTGGAAAGCTTTCTGATATTATTTCATTGAATAGATTGTTCATTCCTTTGGTTTGGACCTCTGTGCCTTCCTCTATCCCAGTAACTATTAAATTTGATCTTTTTATGCTATCCCATATTTCTTGAATGTTCTGCTCATGATTTCTTACCATTTTTACTCAGATCTATGTTCTTTTCAAGATGATATATTTTATCTTCATTGTCTGATGTTCTATCTCCCAAGTGGTCTACTCTGTTGATGATGCTTTCATTTGAGCTTTTAAATTGGTTTATTATTTCTTTCATTTTAAGAATATATATATATATATATATATATATATATATATATATATATATATATAAAACCTCTATATCCATGTTGAGGTGATCTTTTGCTTCTTGGATTTGTTTATGTAGCTCATTATCGAAGTGATCTTTAACTGCCTGTATTTGTTCTCTTATGTCTTCTTTGAGATCCCAAAACATTTTAACCATGTATATCCTGAAATATTTCTCTGTCATTTTTTTCTTCTGTAGCTGCCAATGATTCTAATGATTTGCTGTCTTGATTTGTTTGTGATACTTTCTTCCCTTGTCTTTTCACGTTGCTCATGTGTCTTCCTTTCCAGCTCTGTGAATCTGGTGTGTTATTGTTTTTACCCTATAGATTTGTCGTCCTCTTATATGGTTCCAAGATCTCTCCTTTGTGGGGAAGGACAATGTTAACAGATCTCAATATCAACAATACATCACCCATGAACAATTTGTTGTTATTGAGACATTTACAGTTTAGTCTCAATATCCAGAAATGTTGAATTCAATTATTATTTAAACTATAATCAGTAGTTTTATAAAAAGTCTTACAGTTTCTGGCGGTGAACAATGAACTTGGGGTTGGGTGTAGGACAATATGCTGAGGGGAAAAGATGTGAGGGTACTGAGTTAATATATATTAGGAAATGTGAAGGAGAAATCTAATGAAGAGGGTTAGTAGCAGGGGAATAGACAGGAAGTAATTTAGGGTAGACAAGTATGTGGGGTGACAGTAGAGGACATAAAACAAACACACATATTTATTTAGAAAAATACAGGATGTAAAAATATTAAAATTTGGAGGGTAAAAGAAGAAGTAAGGAAAAAAAGGGAAAGAAAGAAAGAAAAAGAGAGAAAAAAAGAAAAAAGGGGCTTATGCAAATCCTCTATATTATGTTATTCAGGTGACTCAGTCCTCAAAGTCTCATTTCATTCAAAGTTCTTGGTTCCACATATGTTGGGGATGTGAGGGCCAGAGGATAGAAGGGTAGAAGAGAAAGAAGAAGAAGAAGAAAAAATACTTGGAAGAAGAAACCAGGGTTGCTGCTAGTTTCAGAGATATGTTTCTTTCTGCTTCTCTTCTCATCCAGTAGGTGGGGTTGTCTGTTGTAAGCTGGTGTCTCTGCCCTCAGGATGGTGTAGGTAGCCAGGGTGAGAAGACTGGACCTGGTGTAGAGCATTTGGAAGTGGGGAGTGCTGCCACCAGTCCCAGCAGGGAAATTGTACCTCACAGGTCTCTTTTTGGGACCACTTATCTGACTTGAGCCCCCGGTGTTATCTCCCTCTCTTGCCTTGAGATTTTCCAGATCCTGTTCTCTCTGTTATTCTCCAGATTTTAGTCTCCTCCCCTCTCTTACTTATCAGATCCCAACTGTGAAACCTCTTACCCCCAGGCTCACACCAGGTGGGCGACACCCTAGTCACACTGCACACCTGCACAACTGAGAGCGGTTTTTGAGTTGAGTGGTCACTGTGTTGAGTTACTGCCGTTGAGGAGGGGTGGGAATTGGAAATCAGGTACCTGCTCAGATGGTGATCTGATCTGATAGCCATGCCTACCACAAAATGGCGAGGAAGGTTTTCCAAGATGGAGTTGGTCTGCTTCCAGTGGTGGGGTGTCTGGTGAGGTTGGGGGAGCTGGGCGATGGCCTTGTAGTGTGGATAGGTAGCAGCCGAGTGACCTCTGTAGGAGCAGAGCTCAGTCTGGAGTTCTGCAGGGGTGCTGATAGGTGATTCTGCTAAGCTGCTTGAGAGCCGAGGGTGAGCTAGAACTGTAGGCTTTGGATCCAGAGTCTGGAGTCCTACTTGAACGCAGAGGCTCTGATTTCTGCACGGGGGGTCACAGTGCTGGTGATTTCTGTGAAAATCTGCTGTATAGGGGTCCTGTCACACTCTCTGAGGTGTTGTATTCTGACTAGGTAAGACCTGGGTCATGGAGTGACACAGGATGCAGCCTCTTTCTGGCCCACCATCTTGAAGTCAGAGAAAATCTTTAACCACCTCATCCACAGATAGGTCTTTACTACCCAGAATATACAAGAACTCAAAAAACTTATCACACCTCCCCCCAAACAACAAAACCCCCCAAACCTAATTAAATCAATAAGTTAAATGGTAAAAGGGCTATGCAGACATGCTTATCAAAAGAAATTCAAATGGGGGATGGAGTGGTGGCTCAGTGGCAGAGTGCCTGGTCAACAAATATATGAAACAAATGTTCAAAATGTCTAGCAATTAGGGAAAGCTACATTGAGATTTCATCTCACTGCAGTGAGAATGGCAATTATTGAGAATACAAATAATAATGAATATTGGTGAGGGTGTAGAGGAAAATGTGTACTCATATATTTTTGGTGGGACTGCAAATGAGTGCAATATCTCCTGAAAGCAGTGTAGAGATTTCTAAAAACAAAACACAAGAAATGGAACCACCATATGATCTACTTATCCCACTCCTTGGTATATATCAAAAAATTAGCATATTGCAGTGACATATCCACATTAATGTTTATAGCAGCACAACTCACAATAGCCAAATTATAGAACCAATGTAGATGCCCTTCAACAGATGAAAGGATAAAGAAAATGTGATGTATATATATATATATAAATATAAACATATATTTATATATATATAAATACATACACATACATACATACATACATACATACAGTGGAGTATTACTCAGCCATAAAGAAGAATACCTTTATGGAATTTGCTGGTAAATGGATGGAACTGGAATCTATCATGCTAAGTGAAATAAGCCACTTCCAAAGACTCAAAGGTTGAATGTTTTCTCTGATATGCAGAAGCTAATCCAAAATAAGGAGTTCTGGCATTCTGGGTCTTACCCTATTCATATATGGACTTTCATTTAACATTCATATTCTGTCTGATGATTCCCTCAACCTCAGCTTACCTGTGTTCTAAGTGCAAAGCTTTTCAGTTTATGTTTCTCTGCTGACTAAAGTTCTTTATGCCACATAAGGAGAGGCATAGTTGCCTTGCTAAGAAGGATGAATGGAAGAGTAGACTTGGGGCTTTAACTCTTCTTAGAATGGTGGCACAAATGTGAGAAGTCTTTAGGATATGGTAGAATGGATTCAAGTTATCTTTAGAGCCAATGGAGAGATACTAGATTTAGTCAAAGAGAAATGTGAAAAATAAATATATTAAGTGAAGAAAATGAAAACAATTTTGTCAATGCATATCACATGAAAGAATTGTTTGACAGTGCAATTTAAATGTAGAGGATCAGGGATGGCAAATTCAGGACCATCTAAGGACTAATTCTGAAGTTCCTTACTGTCACAATGACTTTAAAAATAATGAAGCCTCAGGAAAAATCATCGGATGTAACCTCCCTGATTCTGTGACATAGTTTCTCGACCATATGCAACTGTGTAGTAACCTGAGCCTACCTGAGAAGTTAAGTGTTGTGTCAGTAAATTATCCTCTCATTAACTCAATTTTCTTAAGATGGTCCATTTATTTTTCTGATGGTTCAGTGTCTTTGAACCCCATGATGGTTGAGAATTAAACATGAATAGATAGTAAATTAAACCCATAATAATATTTTTGAGTGAGTTTAGGAAAATTCATAAAATCAACTTATATAAAAGGGAGAGAGAAGGGAAATTGCATGGAAATGGAAGGAGACCCTCAGAGTTATACAAAATTACATACAAGAGGAAGTGAGGGGAAAGGGGGAAAAAACAAGGGGGAGAAATGAATTACAGTAGATGGGGTAGAGAGAGAAGAGGGGAGGGGATGGCAGGGGGGATAGTAGAGGATAGGAAAGGCAGCAGAATACAACAGACACTAGTATGGCAATATGTAAATCAGTGGATGTGTAACCGATGTGATTCTGCAATCTGTATATGGGGTAAAAATGGGAGTTCATAACCCACTTGAATCAAAGTGTGAAATATGATAGGTCAAGAACTATGTAATGTTTTGAACAACCAACAATAAAAATTAAAAAAAATAAAGTGCTAATGAAGAAAAGGAGATAATAGGAGTCAAGGGTGTTATCATTTTTTTTGAAAATAGAAAGTAAGAGTCTGTTGACCGAAAAAAAAAAAGAAATACTAAATGTTTATGGACATTCATATTTTTGATCATGCAGCATTTTTAATCTTACATTTTAAGCAAGTACATAGATTTTAAAATCTATGTTTATGTCTCACAGTTAAAGACTCCTATTAGATTAACATTATGATAAATTTAAATGAAAATTGACATTAGATTTGTATGTTAAGCTAAAATGACAAGAAATTTAAGCAATTTAAAAACAATACCAGGCCGGGCACGGTGGCACATGCCTGTAATCCCAGTGACTTGGGGGACTGAGGCAGGAGGATTGTGAGTTCAAAGCCAGCCTCAGTAGCAGTGAGGTGCTAAGCAACTCAGTGAGACCCTATCTCTAAATAAAATTCAAAATAGGGTTGAGGATGTGGCTCAGAGTTTGAATGCCTCTGAGTTTGATTTTTGTACCCCCAAAAACAAAACACAACAAAAAAATAATACTGAAAGGCTTAAGGAACTTTGGAGTTACTACTTTTATAAACTAAATTAGTAGGTTTATTGATTTAAGAATTATTAAGGTACTTGGATAGGTTTTGCTTCTTAGGGTTGTATGTTTCCCGCATTAAAAATTTTTAATGCTTAAAAATAAATATATTAAATTTATAAATATTATTTAAAATGTCTGCTTTCTTTGAAAAACCAAGTTTGTAATTGAGATTGTATTAGGTGAATTTAGTGTGTATAAAGTGGTTTGATGAAACATTGAAAGATAACACTTTTATGTTATTTTCTATACTTACAAAAAGATTGATAAGGTTATAAATTGAATTTAAAGGCTCAGGGAAATATAAGTATTAAAATTTTTGGATTTTAAGTTTAACATTGTAAATAAAAATATTAAATATTTTAAGTCTTTTAAACATAATTTTCCATTGTAAAAAGTCCTTCTTTGATATAGAAAGCCATTCACGTTAGTACTCAGTATTCCTCACTTAGACATGCAACAAATATTCTACTTCTAGGCCTAATCCCATCCCTGCCATCTCAATATGGAAGTTCTGGCTTCCAGGGTACAGAAGTGTGGCTCCATTTTGGCTGGCCTGCCCCTCCATAAACACTTAGTGTTCATCTTTTGCAGTTCTCTTTATTCTTCTGCTTCCTCTCCTAAAAATTTGTTGGTGTCTCTTGGCTCTTACTATCTCCTCTCCTGCAGTCTCTGTCTATGATTTTGCACTTTCTGCACATGCCCTTTGGGAGGGTTCCAGGGTAGTGTAGAGATGCATGCATGTGCTCAATCTTCTAGGTTTACCTGGAATTCATTATTCTTCCCCATCACTTTGTTTTCACCTTTGTATGTGATTTTGATTAAGCTGTTCCTTACAGATAACTAATGCTTAGTTGGGTTAAAAACATAACAGAAATGACAAAGCATAGATCTGAGAATCTTTGCTTTAATAGGAAAGTTGAACACATCTCATTGATTATGATGACGTGTGTTTGCTGATTTGATTGACATACTTCTGGTATGTTTAAAAAAATCTAAAGTTTTGACATCATACATATTTTTTTCTTCTAGTAGTTATATTTTAACTAATAACATTTGAACTTATATATATATATTTAAAATTTCTATTTATTTCATACATGACAATAGTGAAATGTATTACATTCATAATTATCCATTCACAGCACAATATTACATAACTTTGTATATAAAGTATGTTAATGGCAAATTATGCCATTATACATGAGCTCTCTTATTGAACTTATATTTTTAAGAATGAATTTTTCTCTATCTAGAGCCTATCACCATAGCCTCTCTTATTTTTATTCTTAGAATTATGTGAATTTTAGCAACAGGTTGTTATCATGTAAATAAGATTATGGTTATACTTTATTAGGAACTAATATTGCTTGAAGATCCACAGCTATATATTATTTAAGCATACATTTTACTGTTTCTTTCATTGCTTTTGCCATTTTCTTTGTTGAATTCATTTTTATTTTAGTGGCTATTTTTCAAGTAATTTTTTTTCCATAAAGGATTTATAATGGTAAATGTTCTGAGCCTCGTGCCTGAAAATGTCTTTATTTTGCTCTTAGACTTGAGTGATGGCTTTGACTGGATATCAGGTTTAAGGCAACTCTTCCTCAAAACTTGCCTCGTGCTGCGTAAAGTTGTGGGTAAAGTCTGATTTAATATAAGCTTTGGTTCTGTGTTTTCACCTCTGCAGCCTTGAGGATTTTCTTTTAAGTTCAAAGACAATTTACCAAACTGTATAAAAAAAATAGCTTTTAGTTTAATTCTTTCTAACTGACATTTGGTGGGCCCATTTAAAGAGATAGTGAGAGAGGAGAGAGAGAGAATTTTTAATATTTATTTTTTAGTTCTCGGTGGACACAACATCTTTGTTGGTATGTGGTGCTGAGGATCGAACCTGGGCCGCACGCATGCCAGGCGAGCGCGCTACCGCTTGAGCCACATCCCCAGCCCTGAAGGTTAGAATCTTGCTTTAGCTTAGATATTCTCCCACCCCATTATTTCTTTATTGACCTCCCTCTATTTTCTCTTCCTCTATTTTTCCTTTCTGGAACACCTAGTATGAAGATATAGGAACTTCTGGTTCTTTCATGCCTTTGAATTTTTCCCTCATTTTTTTTTTAAATGACTTCATTCTTTTTCATTATGTCCTGGGAATATGACTTTGTTCAATTTCTAGCTCAAGCCTGGCATAGTGGTACTCACCTTTAATCTCAGTACTCAGAAAGCAGATGTGGGAGGATCACATGAACTCATAGGTTTGGAAATGTACCTAGGTGACATAGTGTGACACCCTCACCCCCAACGCCCCTGCTCAAAAAACACGCCCCCCAATAACAATGTTCTAGCTTTTTATTTTACTTTTCTGCTGTTCTGTTCTGCTCTTCAGATCCTGCTTGACTTTTTTCACGATCACATTTTAAATTCCTTAAAGCCTACTATTTTTCTCTTATGAACGAGAATTCCTGTTAAATACTTGTGAAAATACTCATTGTACTAATTTAATCATTTACTGTTTCATATATAAAATGCCCGTCCTAAGGATTGTTTTCTCTCTTTTTAAATATGTATCACTTCCTCTCATGTTAAGGCTTTAAAGCTGCTCATATATGTGGAAGCTAGTATAGATTTAGCCCTGCTAGGTCAGAATCCCCATTTGCCCGTCAGTGAGCTCTGATTACATAAACTTTGTCCATGCCATGTATTTCCTGCTACTGCTGTAACAAATGGCCACAAACTTATGATGATGAATGTTTTGTCTTGCAGTTCTGGAGATCAGATAAAATGGGGCTAGCATCAAGGTGTGGGCATTGTGCCCTGGAGACTCTAGGGGAACACTAAGAACAAGTGAGCTAAAACTTCTTACTGTTTTAGCTTCTGAGGCTCCCACGTTCCTTGGCTTGAGACCCCCCTTCTCCTTCCAACGGCAAAGCCTGCAATTGTGTTGCTCCTGTCTTACACCCTCTCTGACTCTGGTTCTCCTGCCTTCCTTTCTCATTTGTAAGGACCTTATGATTCCATTAGGCCCACGAGATCCTTAACATAAAGACATTGGCAAGCACCCCTTTCCAGGTAAGGTAGCTTATTCCTGGACTCTGATGATTAGACATGGACATCTTTGGGAGGCCTAATGCTCTGTGATTGGGATGGTTGTACAATTCACCATGGTCCCCCACTGTGACCTTTGAGTTAACTGAGATTGAGTGTGCCACATGCAATCCAGGAGTCTCCCCTGACAGAAATGTCACTTTTAGAAATCTATTCTCGTGGCTTTATTCTGGGGATAAACTTTGGAGTCAGAAGACCCAAGAATAGGGTTTTCTGATTGTTTGGGCTGTTGATTAGTTATCTTGCCCACTGCCTAAGCCCTCCTCTTTATTCTGACTTTACATATAGCTTATTTTTGCAGGTCCCTGTTTCTTGGGTCAGACAGACTGAACATGAAGGTTGGCGTGCTTGATTACATAGTTCTAGCCAACACCTGTCTACCTGCATGTCTTTGACCCTTGCTAGTCCAACATTCTCCTATTGGCAAGATATAGAGGAGGGGATGCAAATAACCAATAATAACCAGTTGTTTATCTAATATAGAAAGAAGAAGTAATGCTACTTGAGTTTCATTAAACCTTTTTGTACACAGGCTGGCTACACTCTTTGTAGGGGTACCTCTTGTCGGAAGGGAGTGAGCCACTCAATCTTGTAGACTCTGTTAAACAAAGAGTATATTACAATGATTCTTAAAAATATGTGTTCTAGGGGCTGCAAAGTCTCAATAGCTGACAGTAGTCTGTCAAGGTTAGCTACCATAAGAGAAATAAACCATTATCAAAGTTACTGAGGCTGGAGGTCTCTGTGTCTTAATGCTTAGGATTCTCATGTTGCATCTACTTTTGTAGTACTCTTCTTTCCGCAGGTTGGCCATGTTCACAACTGTTCCTATGTCAGTGAGAACAAGGTCAAGTCACAGAGGAAGAAGCCTGACTGCTGTCTTTGCCAGCTTTTTCTCATCGGCTTTATATTCCCCAGAAATTTCTTTTTTGTTTTGATCTGCAGCTGGCTCCTCTCCCATGCTGCTAACACTGCAATGGATTAATTTTTTTTCATTCTTTAATTTTTGGATTTAGGGGAGGGAGAAAAGGAACATGTTATTGATCAGTCATCCTGAATTGGAATATTCAGCCCGTTTTTATGGAGAAGTGAGCATGGGTTATAAGAGGTATTAAGAGTAGTTAGCATACAGGCATCAAGGTAATGCTGCTCAGCTCCTCAGGCTTGTCAAAGAAATAGGTAGAAGTTCTCTCCCAGCGTTTGGATCATTGAAGAAATGCCACAAGCTTTAAACACGTAATTGTTACTGCCATCTTTGAGAAGGAAGACAAGGAAGAAAATTATGGCAATTGTGGCATGTTTGTTCTTTTAGCAGCGGTTACTTGGCCAAAATTTTTCTGGGTGATGTAATGTAGAAAATGCCTCTAGGGCCCAATGTCATACCTGATCAGCCTGCCTCTGTTCTTAGCTGTGACTGTGGTGGACAGTTCCATACAAGTTCATACTCACCTTGCCCTGACCATGCCCGACTTCACGTGCTCGCTGTGTATCTTTCTGCTTTCTTCCCCAGGGCTTTGTTGATGCTACCGAGGCTCCTCTATCCCCATTCAAATGCAGCCCCAAAGCACGTTGGTGTTAAAACTCCGAGGTCAACCCTCAGCCAATGACACACAGAACCAGTGGTAAGTGCTCCAGCCTCCTGTCCTTTGGATGTAGGGCTCTGGGGGTATTATGCATGCTTCTCAGGTGTACTGATGGAATCAGGTCTTTTTTTCCCCCCACAGTGAGGAGCTTGATGGTGCACTCTTGTTTTGGCTTTTCCTTGTTTCTTCTCCCATTCTCCTCATTCCCTCACCCCTGTTTCTTAGAATCACCTTCCAGGTCAATCACCTGCATGGAAGGCCTCATCTCAGGCTCTGCTTTTGCTAGAACCCAAACTAAGACGATGGCATTAAATATCTAGTGTAGATTTTTTTTTATAAAGTTTTAAATAAGATTGAGGTGTTTTGCAGCTAGTCTTCGCTGTATGGGAATTATAGAAAAAAGGACAAAGAATGCCACTGGGATTCTCAATGTGTTTTATGGGCCCTTAGAAACATTCTCAGATATAAAAGGAAAGCTTCTAAATTAATTCTAGCTCATTGGCCTCTTAGGGCCACAGTCCTATGGATAATGAGAGTAGGAATGAGCAAAGTAGCTGCCGTTTGCCGCATGTCTTCTTGAGGGCTATTTTAGGTGTTACACCTAATCCACTGAATAGCCCTTTACACACTGAAACACCCTTTTACAAAATTTGAGGTAAAAATGATTAAATAACTTGCCTAAGACCACAGTAACAATAAATGATAAATTTTACTTATTGATGACTCCATTTCACTACTAGTAATTTTAAATGGATAATGTATCCATGTATTTATATGCTCTCTTTTTTTCTTTTAAATGTTAACATTTCGATTTAAGGTTCAAAATTCCAAGATCCAAGAAGACCCAAGAAGATGTGCAGTGAGAAACATACCTCCATCTCAACTCTACTCAAGGCCCTTTATCTACTGGTATCAGTTTCTCATATATCCACCAGAGACAGATAGATGCTCTCTATCTGTGGGTTAATTTATTTTTATTTTTACATGTATCATGCACATGGCTCTTTTCTTTGCCTCACTATTTTACTTTAAAATATCTTAGAGGTACTTTCAATCGATTCACAGAAATTTGACTCATTATTTCAACTGTAGTACTGCATTCCATTGTATGACTGCATCCTGATCTATATTATCTGTTAATTTTTTTGTCACATGAAAAGTTAGCAATTCTATTTTAATTATTTTTTGTTCTAATCAGTTATACAAGACAGCAGAATGCATTTGACACATCATCCATAAATGGAGTATAACTTCTCATTCTTCTGGTTGTACATGATGTAGAGTTACACAGGTTTGTTCAGAGCCACAGCCAAGTTGGGGATGGCGCCTAGCATTTTGCCAGTACTTTTGAGTTCTCTCGGAGTTCCCCGTTGAGTTGAGTTCTGGTTGAGCTCTCGCGGGGATTCCTGGAGAGTTCGCATTGGTTGGTGAAGTTCCGGTGGAGGGAGTTCCGGTTGGTGTGTCGTGTGTCCTGGAGAAGGCCGCGTGGGTGGTGTTCGTAGGAGTTCGGAAATAAAGTTTGTTCCTGCTTGAGTGGATCGTAATTTGTGCCCAGCCAGACTGCAGCACAGGTTTATAATCATATATGCACATAGGGTAATACCGTCTGTTCAATCTACTATCCTTTCCAACCCCATACCTCCTCACCTCCCGTTACTCCCCTCTGTCTAATCCAAAGTACTTCTATTCGTCTCCTGCCCACCACTTATTGTGAATTAGCATTCACATATCAGAGAAAAACATTCAGCCTTTGGTTCTTTGCAATTCTTGATGTTGATTGACTCAATTATGCAAAAATACCTTTAAAACAAATCAGTGACATAAATTATAACTTGCAAACTGCAAGGAAGTATTTTCTAAAAATCAATATTAAGATGTTCATTTTCTCCTTAATATGTAGGACATTTTGACCTGTGTAGAATTTCCCCTGAATTTAAAAACTTTTATTATGAACCAAATTAAATATACACTAAGATAAAGATACTAGAAGAATAAACCCCATGGAAAGATCAGCAGAGTCAATAAATATGAAGATGTAGTCATATTTGCTTTATTTATTTATTTTTCTTTTCTTGTTGGTGTATTTTAAGTTGAAATCTTAATATCATGTCTTTTCATCCTTATTTTTAGGGATGAAATATATATATATATATATATTTCAATATGTATTTCTTTCTTTGTGTGTACATGCAAATGTGTGATAGAACATGTAATATATGATCTGTTCTGGTAAAGTTTTAAGTGTTATAACAATACTGTTAACTATAAGTGCTATACTGTTCAGTAGATCTCTAGAACACACTCATCTTGCATAGCTGAAACTATATATCCTTTGATTAACACCTCCCTCCTGTCCCCTCCTCTACAGATCCCCCTGGCAACTACCACCCTACTCTCTGCTTCTATGAGTTTGACTGTTTTAGACTCTTCATATAAAGAGGAATCATGCATTATTTGTCAATTGTGTCTAGTTTGTTTCACCTAGTATAATATCCTGTAGGCATCCATGTAGTAGGAAATGGCAAGACTTCTTTCTTTTTAAAGGTACTATTCCACTCTATGTATAGAGCATGGTTTCTTTGTCCAGTCATCCCTTAGTGGACTTTCAGATTGCTTCCGTGTATTGTCTATTGTGAATAATGCTACAATGAACATGAAAGCACAGACATCTTGTTGGGATCTTGAAGTAATATTGTTGGATCCTATATGTTAGTTTTATTTTTAAGTTTTCTCAGGACTTGGCTTACTGTTTTTGATAGTGACTGAACCAATTTACATTCACACCTGCAGTGTACAGGACTCCATTTTTTTTTTACATCTTTATCAACATTTTAAAGAATGGCCACCATCTTTTTTGATGAATGTAAGTGTATATATGTAAAGCACCAATTAAAAACAAACAATAAATAGAAGGAAGAGAGAGTAGAGGACAGGGAATGGGGGGAGGAAGACGGAAGGGAAAAACAAAACATGGGGAATTAAAATGAAGCAAATTATATCCCATTCACCTATGATTATGTCAAAAGAACCCCACTATTATGTACAACTATAATGTACAAATATTAAAATAATAGCCATCTTAGCAGGTGTGAGGTGATATCTCATTGTAGTTTTAATTTGTATTTCCCTATTAATTAGTAACATGAATCATCTTCTCATATACTTGTTGGCTATTTGTATGTCTTCTTTGGAAAAATATCTATTTTAGCCCATTTTAAAAATTCAGTTGATTTGTTTCTTGAGTTATAGAAGATTTTTATATATTTTGGGTATTAGCTCTTTATTACATATATGGTTTGCAAATTTTTTTCTATTTTGTATTTGTGTGTGTGTGTGTGTTTGTGTGGTACTTGGGATTGCACCCAGGGCCTTGTGCATGTGAGGCAAGCACTCTACCAACTGAACTATATCCCCAGTCCAATGATTTGCAATTTTTTTATGTTATCCTTGTCTTTTCATCTTTTTGATTATTTGCTAAGCAGACATTTTTTAGTTTAACAAAATCATTTTCCAGTTTTACTTTTTTACCTATGCTTTTGGTGTTATATCCAGGAAAGCAGTGACTTGATCAATGTCAAGAAATTTTATCCTATGTTTTATTTTAGGTGTTTCATAGTTTTAAGTCTTCACTCCTTGTGTATAGTGTAAGAGACCAATTTCTTTCTTTTTGTGTGGATACAGTTTTTCCAACACCATTTATTAAAATGAGCATCTTTTCCCCATTGTATATTCTTGATACCCATGTCAAAGATCATATACTGTTAGTTTATTGCATATACATATTGAGTTTATTTCTGGGCTCTCTTTTCCATTCCATTGATCTCTATATATGCCGGTATCATACTGTTTTGATTACTATAGTTTTGTAGTGTATTTTGAAAAACAGGAAGTGTGTGCTTCCAACTTTGTTCCTCTTGCTCAAGATTGCTTTAGCTACTTGGAGTCTTTTGTGGTTCCCTATGAATTTTAGGAATTCCTTTATATTTCTGTGAAAGACGTCACTGGGTTTTTTTTTTTGTAGCAATTGCATTGAATGTGTAGATCATTTTGGATTATATGGACATTTTAACAATATGAATTTGTCTGTTCCAATCTAATATTAAAGCTGAATATTATTGAATAATATTCTGCCCCCAACACACATACAGAATTTTTTTATCCATTCATCCATTTTTTAAGATTGATTTTAGTACACAGGGAGTCCTTTCATTTATTTATATCTTTAGTTCTTTTCATCAATGTTTTATAATTTTCTATGTACAAGTCTTTCACTTTGTTGGATAAGTTTACTCCTGAGTATTTTATTCTTTTTGATGTTATTGTAAATGAGATTGTTTTCTTAATTTCCTTTTTGGGTAACTTGTTAGTGTACAGACATACAACTGATTTTTATATGTTGATTTTGTATCCTCTAACTTCACTGTATTTCTTCCTTAGTTATAATAGGTTTTTTTATGTATGTGTGTTTGTGTAGTCTTCAAAGATTTTACATATAAGATTGTGTCATCTGAAAATAGACAATTTCACCTCTTTTCTGATTTGGATGCCTTTTATTTTTTCCCTCATCTAATTGTTCTAGTAGAACTTTCAGTACTATGTTGAATAGAAATGGTGAGAGTGGACGTTTTTGCCTTTTCTGAAGCTTAAGAAAAAGATTTCATGGGCTGTGCAGAATTTGAATTCTCTTCAGTTAGATATGTGTCTGTTCCTGTCTCTGTCTCTTTTCTATTTTAGAAAACATATTTTCCATTAAAATGTGTGAAATAAGCTAGGTTTGGTGGCACAAGCCTGCAATCCCAACAACTGAGGAGGCTGAAGCAGGACGATCACAAGTTCAAAGCCAACCTTAGCAGATTAGCAAGGCATTTAGCAACTCATTGAGATCCTGTCTCTAAATAAAATATAAAAATGGGATACAGATGTGGCTCAGTGGTTAGGCACCCTGAGGTTCAATCCCTGGTACAAAAGAAAATGTACAAGATAGATTATTTGCTATAAATTTATTTCAGAAGGCATAAGAAAATTTAAAGTATTTACATTTGATGACTCTGTTATTTCTTAGATTCATAAAGCCCTCCAAAAACTTGTGTTTACAGTATACTCATTGCTAAGACTGAGGATTTCACCAGCCTTCGAATGAAACCTGCAAACTGTAACTTGAAAAAGATCTGATGTTTCATACTATCTTTTACTCTGTCCTGTTTCTCAAAACTACAGTAGATTAGCTGTGCTCATTCAAGATCAATTTTGAAAAGTTGACCATTAGGGTTTTCCATAGATACAAATATTTTTTGTTTTCTTTCTTTTTAAAGTAAGCTTTTCATTTTGTGATAATTATAGGTTCATATGCAGTTTTAAGAAATAATACAAAAAACAAAAACAAAACCCAGTTTCCCCAATGGTAACTTCTTTTACAAACTGTAATACAATGTTACAGCTAGAACACTGACATTGAACAGCAAAGATGTCCAACATTTCCATCACCACAAGGCCCCTCCCCCAACCCATATTGCTATTCTATAACCACCTCCCTTTCCTCCCATTCCTATAGTCTTGAAGCCCTGGCACCCATTATCTTGTTCTTTTTTCTATAATTTTATCATTTAAAGAACATTATATATATGTAATCATACTCTATGCATATACATTTAAAGATTTCCCTCTTTTAAAAAAATATAGGCTCTTTCAGGAATGAGAGATAAACTCAGATACTATTCCAAAATTGACACAATGATATAGTCATTTGCTTATTTAAAAAATCAAATAACACCTTAAATATCCAACATTTTCATTTATAACAATTTTCATTAAAACTTACTGAATTAGTGGATCTCCTGAAAACTGACTTTAAGGTGAAGAGTTGTATCTAGAAGTTTCAGTGAAGCTTGTTCCCCAAGTCACACCAGTAAAGAAATGAGAAAGGCAGGATTGGGCAGGGCAAGCTGTCACAGTGCCCTCCATGGCAACTGAGGCCTCAGCTCATTTTATAGGGAGCTCTGAAAGCTTTGGTCATTTAGAGTTGTCCCAAAATGAGGCTAGGAGGCTATACCTACATTTTATTCTTGTTCCTTTGATTCTTCATGCACATTTTAGAATCAGCTTGCAGATTCTACAAAGCATCTCACTGGGATTTTGATTTAAATTGCTGTGAATTTATAAATCATTTTGGTGTGAAGAGGCCCATCAATAACATTAGATCTTCCAATCATTAAATGTGGTATATCTGTATTTATTTAGGTCTTTGATTTCTTTCATCTGTATTTTGTAGTTTTCAGCATACAGATCTTTGTTAGATTTATACCTAAGTATTTCATGTTTTTGTTGATATTATAAATTGTATTTTAAAAAAACTTTCATTTGCTCTTTGCTTTTATATTTTGTCCTATAATCTTGCTAAACTGACTTATTGGGCCTACCAGCTTTTTGGGAGATTCTTTAGAATGTTTTCTTTAAATAAACAATTACATCATGTACAGAGAAAGGGTGGCTTTATCTCTTCCTTTATAATTAACGTAGCCTTTATTTCTTTTTCTTGCTTTCTCTCACTGGCTATGACCTTCGTTTCAGTGTTGAATAGAAATGGTGAGAGTAGTTATCCCTGCTTTATTCCTTGGGAGGCTTGTTACACATCACTTTGTGTGATTTCAGTGGCAGGTCTTTTAGAGATGCCCTTTATTAGAGTAGGGAGTCTATCCTTGCAGTTGGTTAAGAGTTTTCATCATGAATGATGTTGAATGTTATCATATATTTTTTTCTGCATCTATTGAGATGACCATAAAAATTTCTTTAGTTTTTTTTTTTTGCCATGTATTGTTTGAATTTTTCAAATTAAACTAACTGTATTTCTGGAATAAACTCTATTTGGTCATGCTGTATTATTTTTAGAAATATACTGTTGGATTTAATTTGGTAATATTTTGTGAGGGTTTTTATGTCTGTGTTCAGGAAAACTAATGGTTTGCTGTAATGTCTTTGTTTGGTTTGGATATCAGAGTACCTAAGTATAAGTCAGCAAATGTTTATTCCTCTTCTATTTTTGGATGAGTTCTACTTTTTTAGGAGTTTATGTGGAATCTATTTTTTAAAATTTTTTATTTGGTTTAATTAGTTATTTTGTCATATACATGACAAAAGAATGCATTTATGCACTTTGATATATTTGGGGCTGGGGATGTGGCTCAAGCGGTAGCGCGCTCACCTGGCATGCGTGCGCCCCGGGTTCGATCCTCAGCACCACATACAAACAAAGATGTTGTGTCCGCCGAAAACTAAAAAATAAATATTAAAATTCTCTCTCTCTCTCTTAAAGAAATCCATTAAATAAAACCCTGCAGTTTGATATATTATACATAGATGGAATATAATTTCTCATTTTTTCTGAGTGTACATGTTGCAGAATCATATTGGTCATGCAGTCACATGTATACATACAGTAATAATGTCTATTTCATTCTACTATCTTTCCTATCTATCCTCACATCCCCACCACTCCCCTCCCATCACTTTCCTCTGCCTAAATTAAGGTAATGCTATTCTTTCCCGGTGTCCCTCAACTTATTGTAAATTAGTGTCCATAAATTAGAGAAAACATTTGGGGACTGGGGATGTGGCTCAAGTGGTAGCGTGCTTGCCTGGCATGAGCGAGGCACTGGGTTTGATCCTCAGATACCACATAAAAGTAAAATAAAGATATTGTGTCCACCTAAAAACTAAAATAAATAAATAAATAAATAAATATTAAAAAATCCCAAACATTTGGCCTTTGGTTTTGTGGGATTGGCTTACTTTGCTTAGCATGGTATTCTCCAACTCCAAGTATTTACTGGCAAATGCCCTAATTTTTACTCTTCCTTAAAGCTGAGTAATATTCCATTGAGTATATATACCACATTTTATTTACCAATTCATCTACTGAGGGACACCTAGGTTAGTTCCATAGTCTAGCTATTGTGAATTGAGCTGCTGTAAACATTGATGTGGCTGTGTCACTACAGTATGCTGATTTTAAGTCCTTTGGGTATAATCCAAGGAGTAGGATAGCTGGGTCAAATGGTGGTTCCATACCCAATTTTCTGGGGAGTCTCCATACTGCTTTCCATAGTGATTGCACCAATTTTCTGTCCCACGAACAGGATATGTGTACCTTTTCCACCACATCCTTGCCAACATTTATTGTTGCCTGTTCTCTTGACGATTGCCATTCTTAGAGTGAGATGAAATCTTAGAGTAGTTTTGATTTGCATTTCTCTAATTGCTAGAGATGTTGGACACTTTTTCATATATTTGTTGATCAATTGTATTTCTTTTTTTTAAATAGTAGCTGGACACAATACCTTTATTTAATTAATTAATTAATTTATTTTTATGTAGTGCTAAGGATCGAACCTAGCGCTGTGCGTGTGCTAGGCAAGTGCTCTACTACTGAGCCACAACCCCAGCCCTGTTCAATTGTATTTCTTCTGTGAAGTGTCTGTTCAGTTTCTTAGCTCATTTATTGATTGGGTTATTTATTTATTTATTTTTTGGTGTTAAGTTTTTTGAGTTCTTTATATATCCTAGAGATTAATGCTTCTTAAAAATAGTTTTGCTCTACTTTACAAGTCTGACAGACTACACTAGTAAAGCCACCTGTCCAGTAATTTTCACTGTTGGAAGGTGTTTTTTTAGCCACAAATCCATTTTCTTCAGTAGATACAAGAATATTCATTATTCAGAGTATGTATTCCCGTTTGAGTATGCTTTGGTAGTTTAAGAAATTTGTCCATTTCAACTATTTCATTTATTTTATTAATAATATAGCCATAAATTTATTTGTAATACTTATGCTTTTAAAAAAATGTATGATCTATAATGATGTCTTCTTTCATCTCTGATACTGGTAATTTTCATCTTCTCTCATTGTTTCTCAATCAATATGACTACAGGTTTATTGATTTCATTGATTTTTTTTCAAAGAATTAGCCTTTCATTTCATTGTTGTAATTTTTTTTTTCTATTTTCAAATTCATCAGTTTTGGCTCTTTATTATTTCTTTTCTTCTGCTTACTTTGGTTTAACTTGTATTTTTTCTTCAGCTTTCTTAAGACAGAAGCTTTTCACTGAGGATATTTTAAAATTCCATTTTATTTCCACTTTTATTTTGGCTTATTACTTATAATTCCTTTAAAGCCTTTCTTAGTTGTTGTCCAAGTGCTTATAATATATATATATATATGTCTAAAAAACCAAATATATCTTCAAATAATATTATATTACTTCATACTTGCATAAGAACTTCCCAACCTCATACCCCAATCTGAACTTCTTCCTTTCCTATCTTTAGTGCTATCATTTTACTTTTATATATAGTACACTACAAACCATCAATTTGTTGCTACTATTTTAAATTTAGATAGTCACTTTCTAGAGTTATTAAAATAAGAAAAACATTTTTTACATTTATTTTAATCATCACGAGATATTTAATTTCATTGTGTAGATTCAAATTTCTTTCTGATATATTTTTCCTTATTAAAGAATTAAAAATATTTCTTGTGGTGTAGCTCTACTGATAATGAATTATCTCAGATTTTGTTAGAAAGATATTTTCAATTGGTGTAGAATTCCAAGGAGGTAAGTTTTCTTTTTCTTTTTCTTTGCAGCATTTTAAAGTCATCCATCACTCCGTTGTCTCATGGGTTATATTGTTTATGACAAGCAATCTGCTACAATTTATATTTTCTCCCAAGCATGTTGTATGTCATTTTTATTCATTTTTTTCTTGCCTTCAAGAATTTCTCTTTATCTCTGCTTTCTAGCAGTTTGAATATGATGTACTTTGAAGTGTGTGTGTGTGTGTGTGTGTGTGTGTGTATGGTTGTTTGCTTTTTGTTTTTAGTATTCACTCTTTTTAGGTTTTTCTGAGCTTCTTTGATCTGTAGTTTGCTATCTTTCATTATTTTAGGAAAATTCTTGGCCATCATCTTTTAAAATGTTTCTTTTTTTGGCATACTAGACCACTTCATATTTTCCTACAGCTCTCAAATATTCTGTTCTGTTTTTTTCCATTGCTCAGAGTTAAAAAGCTCATGTATATGTACTTCAAGGTCTAATTCACTGTTCTGTTTTATTCAATATTTCTTCTCTTGATGTTTAAGGTGAGGTGATTTGTATTGGCTTATCCTCAACTTCACTGTTTTTCTTGGCTGGACTGATTCAACTGATGAGCCTGTGGGAAGCATACTTTATCAGTAATACCAGATTTTTTTTGTATGTCTACCATTTCCATTTTTCCCTTTCTTGTAGTTTCCAACTTTGGTATCATTTTATAGATGCATATTTGTTTGTTTAAATGAAAACTTTGATATATTAATCCTAGTTTGACAGTTTTGATATCTGGGTCTCACTTGATTGACTGTACTATCTCTTGACTGTCCCCCACCCACTTTACTTTTAGTGTATTTTGAAAGTTTTGATTCAGGGGGACCCAACAAGGCGGCCGGCAGGGAGGCAGCACTTTCAGTACTTCCGCATTAACGGGATCAGAGAGACGCATTAATACGCCTAGATTCTTCCTGCTGAGAAACTTCTAGCAAAATTCCGCTGAAAGGAGACCTGCCGGGAATTAGTAAGTTTATTGGAGGTGAAAGTTTTCCCCAGACGAGTGAATCTGAGCCACATGGCGCAGAGGTCCAGTCCCTCCGGCTGCCACCAAACGGCCACTGCCCGCTCATTGTGGTGAACGTTCGAACGGCCCCCGCCGGCCTGGATCTGCGAACGGCCCTCTCCCGCCCGGCTGGGGGGGGGGAGGGGGGAACAGTTCCCGCCCGCCTGGCTCTGTGAATGGCCCCTGCCCGCCCGGCTCATCAAATGGCCGCCGCCCGCCCGCCTCAGCAGGTGACATGAAGGGACTCTAACCAAGACTTTATGAAATAGCGAACCCGGAACTAAAACCAGAGACTGAGTCAGACCAGAGACAAGCCAGTCCCACTCCTCCCTTCAGACACTCCAGCAAGGAGCCTGGGGCCCACCATAGCAGAGAGGTGACATCACCAGAGTTTGGCCAACGAGATTCCTTCCCAGCAGAATCCACTTTAGCAGGTGTGTGACTCCCACCTCCTCCAGATACAAACAACCGGGAAACTTCAAAAATCTCTCCATAGGTGTGACCGTAAGGGCCAAGGGACTCCCGACCCCCAACTCCCCCTACCGCCAGTGGCGTGGGCGTGACTGTAGGGGCGGAGGGAAGCAGAGAAGACTCCCCACCCCCAACTCCCCCAACTGCCAATGGAGAGGGCGTGACGGTAGGGGCGGAGGGAAACAGAGGGCACTCCTGACCCCCAACTTCTCCTATCGCCAGGGGAGTGGTCGTGATTGTAGGGACTGAGGGAAGCAGAGGGGATTCTCGATCTCCAGCTCCCCTTACCACCAGTGGCGACACCCAAGATCTTAGCCGCCAGTTTCCAAGGGCGTGCCCACCACAAGGGTCCAGAAAAATTAAACTATTGGCTCCCAGATCACAGCTCCACAGCACTGGGGCTTAGATGAATGACAGAGAGAGTGCTCAGTCATTCGGGAAATAGGGCACGTGGTGGGGCTGAAAGTGTAACCAGATCCTTGGGGAACCACCTCCGGTGAGCAGGACCTGGCTGGCTGGCAAGAGGAAGGGGAGGAGGGGCCGGAGAAGTGAAACGGCTCTGGACTAACAGGATTGAGAGACTCCCAGGAGCCCCCTTACAGGGATTGCTGTCAACACATAGAGGGCAGAAGCTCAGCTTGGAGGGCACAACTCTGCCTACTGGAAGAGAAGAAAATGGATCTCTAAAACCTAATTTTATTTCTTATTTTATTTTATTTTTTCTCTCCCCTTGTCCTTCTTTCTTTCCCTTTTCAAGTTTTATTGTTCATTTCATTCTCCTCTATTCTATCTATCTCCCTCTCCTTCTTTCTTTTTAAGAGCACCTTCCTTCCCCTACCCCCCAACTTTCATCCCAAGCATTACATCCTCCATTATGTGTAATTGTCTAAATGCAAATAGGTGAATGTTTCGAGGCTGTCTATAGGGCTCCTAAATACCTAGCTACTACCAACACCCTGATCCAATCGACTGTTAGTATCCCCCTTCAGTAGAGCAATCTTCTAAAGTAGTCAAGACATACTAACCCTTGTACCATCATAGCACCTAATCTAAACATAAAGTCCTAAGAACAAACAACAAATCACTATATGCATACAGAACCTGGAAGCCTTTTATGAATTGAATGAATCAGCTTTAAAGTAAAATAAAGCCCAACATCTCTAGGCATAGTCTCCCACCACAAAGGAGAGACAACAGAGATATACAAAGCCAAAACAAATTTATAGGAGAAAGCAAAAACACAGCAGTCAAACAGAGCTGGAAAGTAACGTGAACAACATGAAAAAACAGGGGAAAAAAGGATTACAAACAATGCAGGACAACTTAAATCTACAGGAGGACCTAGAGAAATCAGAAAAATGGACAGAGAAAGAACTCAAGGCATACCTAACTCAGATGGAATGGAATATTAGAGAAGACATGAGACAGCAAGTACAAGAATTGAAAGTATATTTTGAAAACGAAATAAATAAACCAATCCAAATGGCAAAGAATGAGCTCTACCAGGAGATAGAGATTAAAAAAATCACACAGTAATCCTAGAATGCAGGAAACCATAAACCAAATTAAAAACTCAAACAAGAATATCACAAATAGACTAGATCAAGTAGAAGTCAGAACATCAGATAATGAAGACAAAGTTTATCAACTTGAAAAGAATATAGTCAACACAGAAAGGATGCTTAAAACTCATGAGCAATCTATCCAAGAGATATGGGATGCCATAAAAAAAACAAACTTGAGAGTCATTGGGATAGAAGAAGGTATAGAGGTCCAAACCAAAGGAATGGACAACCTATTAAATGAAATAATCCTAGAAAACTTCCCAGAGATGAAAGATGGAATGGATTGTAAAATCCTGGAAGCTTATAGGACCCCAAACATTCAAAACCATAATAGACCAACTCCAAGCCACATAATTATGAAGATATCCAACATACAGAACAAGGAGAGAATATTAAAAACTACGAGAGAAAGGAGGCAGGGGTAAACCAATTAGGTTAACGGCTGATTTTTCATCACAGACTTTGAAAGCGAGAAGATCCTGGAACAACGTATTTCAAACGTTGAAAAATAATGGATTCCAACCAAGAATACTGTATCCAGCAAAATTAAGCTTCAGATTTGACAATGAAATTAAAATATTTCACGATAAACAAAAGCTAAAAGAATTCGCAGCCAGAAAACAAGCACTGCAAAGCATTTTGAGCAAAATACAAGAAGAGGAATTGAAAAATAGCACCCAAAACCAACAATGGGAGGTATCTCAGTAAAGGGGGAGAAAAATAACCAAAGAGGAAAAACTAGCCAAACTAAAATAAATAAATAAATAAACATGACTGGAAGTACAAACCATATTTCAATTGTAACCTTAAATGTTAATGGCTTAAATTCACCAATCAAGAGACATAGGCTAGTAACCTGGATTAAAAAAACAAATCCAATAATATGCTGCCTTCAGGAGACTCATATGATAGGAAAAGATATACACACACTGAAGGTGAAAGGTTGGGAAAAATCATACCACTCACATGGCCCTCAGAAGCCAGCAGGAGTGACCATACTCATATCGAATAAAATCAACTTTAAACCTAAGTTAATCAAAAGGGATAAAGAAGGACACTATATACCGTTAAAAGTAACCATCCACCAACAAGACATAACAATTATCAATTTGTATGCACCAAACAATGGTGCGGCAACGTTCATAAAACAAACTCTCCTCAAGTTCAAGAGTCAAATAGACCACAACACAATAATTATGGGTGACTTCAACACACCGCTCTCGCATTAGACAGATCGTCCAGACAAAAGCTGAATGAAGAAACTATAGAACTCAATAACACAATCAATAACCTAGACTTAACCGACATATATAGAATATATCAACCATCATCAAGTGGATACACGTTCTTCTCAGCAGCACATGGATCTTACTAAAAGATAGATCATATATTATACCATAGGGCAACTCTTAGTAAATATAAAGGTGTAGAGATAATACCATGCACCATATCTGATCATAATGGAATGAAACTGGAAATCAATGATAAAAGAAGGAAGGAAAAATCCTGCATCACCTGGAAAATAAACAATATGTTACTGAATGATCAATGGGTTACAGAAGACATAAAGGAGGAAATCAAAAAATTCTTAGAGATAAACGACAATACACACACAACATACCCGAATCTATGGGACACAATGAAAGCAGTTTTAAGAGGGAAATTCATTTCCTGGAGTTCATTCCTCAAAAAAAAAAAAAGAAAAAACCAACAAATAAATGAACTCACACTACATCTCAAAACCCTAGAAAAGAAAGAGCAAAACAACAGCAAATGTAGCAGAGGACAAGAAATAATTAAAATCAGAGCGGAAATCAATGAAATTGAAACAAAAAAAAAATTGAAAAAATTGATAAAACTAAAAGTTGGTTCTTTGAAAAAATAAATAAGATCAACAGACCCTTAGCCATGCTAACGAAGAGAAGAAGAGAGAAAACTCAAATTACTAACATACGGGATGAAAAAGGCAATATCACAACAGACACTACAGAAATACAGAAGATAATTAGAAAGTATTTTGAAACCTTATATTCCAATAAAATAGAAGATAGTGAAGATATCGATAAATTTCTTAAGTCATATGATCTGCCCAGATTGAGTCAGGAAGACACACACAATTTAAACAGACCAATAACAAAGGAAGAAATAGAAGAAGTCATCAAAAGACTACCAACAAAGAAAAGCCCTGGACCGGATGGGTATACAGTGGAGTTTTACAAAACCTTCAAAGAAGAATTAATACCAATACTTTTCAAGCTATTTCAAGAAATAGAAAAAGAAGGAGCTCTTCCAAATTCATTCTATGAGGCCAACATTACCCTGATCCCGAAACGAGACAAAGACACTTCAAAGAAAGAACACTACAGACCAATATCTCTAATGAACTTAGATGCAAAAATTTTCAATAAAATCCTGGTGAATCGAATACAAAAGCATATCGAAAAAATTGTGCACCATGGTCAAGTAGGATTCATCTCTGGGATGCAAAGCTGGTTCAATATACGGAAATCAATAAATGTTATTCACCACATCAATAGACTTAAAGATAAGAACCATACAATCATCTCGATAGACGCAGAAAAAGCATTCAACAAAATACAGCATCCCTTTATGTTCAAAACACTAGAAAAACTAGGGATAACAGGAACTTACCTCAACATTGTAAAAGCTATATATGCTAAGCCTCGGGCTAGCATCATTCTAAATGAAGAAAAACTGAAGGCATTCCCTCTAAAATCTGGAACAAGACAGGGATGCCCTTTCTCACCACTTCTATTCAATTTAATTCTTGAAATACTAGCAGAGAAATTAGACAGACAAAAGAAATTAAAGGCATAAAAATTAGGAAAAGGAGAACTTAAATTATCACTATTTGCAGATGACATGATTCTATACCTAGAAGATCCAAAAGGGCCTACAAAGAAACTACTAGAACTAATAAATGAATTGAGCAAAGTGGCAGGATATAAAATCAACACGCATAAATCAAAGGCATTTCTGTATATCAGCCACAAAACTTCTAAATGGAAATGAGGAAAACTACCCCATTCACAATATCCCCCACCAAAAAAAAAATACTTGGGAATCAACCTAACAAAAGAGGTGAAAGATTTATACAATGAAAAGTACAGCACCCTAAAGAGAGAAGTAGAAGAAGATCTTAGAAGATGGAAAAATATACCCTGTTCATGGATAGGCAGAACCAACATCATCAAAATGGCGATATTACCAAAAGTTCTCTATAGTTTTAATGCAATGCCAATCAAAATCCCAACGGCATTTCTTGTAGAAATAGATAAAGCAATCATGAAATTCATATGGAAAAATAAAAGACCTAGAATAGCAAAAGCAATTCTAAGCAGGAAGTGTGAATCAGGCGGTATAGTGATACCAGATTTCAAACTATATTACAGAGCAATAGTGACAAAAACAGCATGGTACTGGTACCAAAACAGGCGGGTGGACCAATGGTATAGAATAGAGGACACAGAGACTAATCCACAAAGTTACAACTATCTTATATTTGATAAAGGGGCTAAAAGCATGCAATGGAGGAAGGATAGCATCTTCAACAAATGGTGTTGGGAAAACTGGAAATCCATATGCAACAAAATGAAACTGAATCCCTTCCTCTCGCCATGCACAAAAGTTAACTCAAAATGGATCAAGGAGCTTGATATCAAATCAGAGACTCTGCGTCTGATAGAAGAAAAAGTTGGCTCCGATCTACATATTGTGGGGTCAGGCTCCAAATTCCTTAATAGGACACCCATAGCACAAGAGTTAATAACAAGAATCAACAAATGGGACTTACTTAAACTAAAAAGTTTTTTCTCAGCAAGAGAAACAATAAGAGGGGTAAATAGGGAGCCTACATCCTGGGAACAAATTTTTACTCCTCACACTTCAGATAGAGCCCTAATATCCAGAGTATACAAAGAACTCAAAAAATTAGACAATAAGATAACAAATAACCCAATCAACAAATGGGCCAAAGACCTGAACAGACACTTCTCAGAGGAGGACATACAATCAATCAACAAGTACATGAAAAAATGCTCAGCATCTCTAGCAGTCAGAGAAATGCAAATCAAAACCACCCTAAGATACCATCTCACTCCAGTAAGATTGGCAGCCATTCTGAAGTCAAACAACAACAAGTGCTGGCGAGGATGTGGGGAAAAGGGTACACTTGTACATTGCTGGTAGGACTGCAAATTGGTGCAGACAATTTGGAAAGCAGTATGGAGATTTCTTGGAAAACTGGGAATGGAACCACCATTTGACCCAGATATTCCCCTTCTGGGTCTTTTCCCTAAAGACCTAAAAAGAGCATGCTACAGGGACACCGCTACATCCATGTTCATAGCAGCACAATTCACAATAGCAAGACTGTGGAAGCAACCTAGATACCCTTCAATAGACAAATGGATAAAAAAAATGTGGCATTTATACACAATGGAGTATTACGCAGCACTAAAAAATGACAAAGTCATGGAATTTGCAGGGAAATTGATGGCATTAGAGCAGATTATGCTAAGTGACTCTAGCCAATCCTTAAAAAACAAATACCAAATGTCTTCTTTGATATAAGGAGAGCAACTAAGAACAGAGCAGGGAGGAAGAGCATGAGGAAAAGACTAACATTAAACAGAGACTAGTGGTGGGAGGGAAAGGGAGAAAGAAGGGAAATTGTATGGAAATGGAAGGAGACCCTCATTGTTACACAAAATTACATATAAGAGTTTGTGAGGGGAAAGGGGAAAAAAACAAACAAGGTAGAGTATTGAATAACAGCAGATGGAGTAGAGAGGGAAGATGGGAGGGGAGGGGAGGGGGGATAGTAGGGGATAGGAAAGGTAGCAGAATACAACAGTCACTAATATGGCATTATGTAAATATGTGGATGTGGAACCGATGTGATTCTGCAACTTGTATTTGGGGTAAAAATGGGAGTTCATAACCCACTTGAATCAAATGTATGAAAGATGATATGTCATGAGCTTTGTAATGTTTTGAACAACCAATAAAAAAAAAGAGAAAACTGAAAAAAAAAATGAAATAAAGTGTGTCCATTCTATACCCAAGCAGCTTTCCATCTTGAAAGCCATGCAGCACAGATGAATCTTGGGTGTTTAATACTCACATTCACAAGAAGAAATCACTGATGTAAATCATTCTGCCTAAACTGGATTTTAGTTGCTTAAAATGTCACAGTCATATGATTCTTTAAAATGATGCTATAAAAGTTATGAAAAAGAAAAGAAAGTTTTGATTCAATGTTAGTCATTATAGAACAGCAGAGACTGAGGTAAATAGTATGTATGCTTCAAAACCGGCACGTGTCTTTTAGTTCTAGATCGTGTGTGTGTAAGTGTGTGTGTGTGTGACTGTGAGTGGGGTGGTAGAAGGAAGAGTTGAGTTAATTTGATCAGGAGTTGGAATGGGTTTGTTTCCCTTGTTCCTTCCCCCAAAGGTACAGTTTTTCCCTGTGTTTGCTTTAACCTTCCCTCCTCCACCGTGGATCTACCCATGTACCTCTGGGGTGACTGGGTTTGTACTCCTTGCAGCATCTTAAAGATTTTGTTCTGTGGAGAGGCAGAGGTGGAATGGGGTTTTGTGCCTCTCTGGCAGTGGCAGCTATTTATTCCTCTCCTCCCAACTTGCATCTGTAGGAAACTTTCATCTCCTGCTCTGCCCTAAAGACTTGTACACGCAATAGAGCCTAGAGAAGAGCTTTTGAGATTGTGAGCTCTCTTTGTTTCTGCGGCTCTTAAGGGTTCTATACACACACACATTAGTGAACATTGTTTACATGAAAAATTTTAAACTGTTTTTACCTTCATGTGTGGTCCCTTGAATCTCTTCTTCTTGTGCTCTAACACATCTGATCTGGCATTTGTCTTTTGGTCTCTTTAGGAAGACCATATTTCAGGCCATTTGGTTGCTCTATGATTTTTAGCTCTCTGATAGACTCAAGAGAAGTTAAGAATTCATACTTTATCTTGACTTTTCTTTTTGCGTGAGTGGGAGTGACCAACCTCCAGCTTTCTGCATCTCAAGGGGTTGCAGAATTCCCTCACTTTCACCTTTAAGAGCCTTCTTTTCTGCCCTGTAAGGCCAATACTTCTGGATTGTGTGGTATTTGGTTGGTACAGTGGATCCCACAGTCATATATTTACCTCCACATCTTGGCTATAAAGCAGGTCTTTGGTTGGCTGCACTGTGTGAGATTTCATGCCAGTAAATCAAGGACTTTCTAAATTCTTGGCAGTACTGGCTTAGGTCAAGGAGTAAGAAATATAATCTCTTATTCTGACTCCAGATTGATCCTAATGTTGACCCCATATGAGTTGAATTTTTATTCCTTCAAGAGCAGAAAGATTCTCATACAGTCAGTCGTCTTGCCACCAATGGAATACTTGGTCTCAAGGTGTGGTGCTATATGGGGAGCTTAGCACAGATCTCAGTTGCTGCCAGGTTGACAGTAGCAAATTAGATCAGCCTGGGTAAGTGGCTGCCTGTGCTGTGGGACCCTTGCATATCCTCCATCCCTGTAGTCAAAACTATTTCATTAATGAAATATGATAATCCTGTTATGAAATGATAGAGGCTGGATAATATCAACTGGCCAAGCCATACTGTCCTTTTGGTTATTTATTGCCTCTTCTATGGCAAATAGAAGAGGTGACTGTTAACATGTGATGCAAAAATCTTCAAACTTTGTTCCTACTCTCATGTATCCATCCTTAGACTTTCTTGTTCCCAATCCTCTAATCCATTTCTCTACCACCAAGCCCCTGAGAAAGTAGGCAGTCTATTCTCCATTTTCTATGTTCTATGTATGGTTTATTCCAAACTAATACTCTTTTCATATGAAGTGGATGACAAAATAGACTGTCTGGAGCTCTGTCTATTGGGGAAATTTTGTGCTACTATTTTCTTTCATGATCTTCTGAGTAGGTGTTTGAGTTCGCTTTTTTGCTGCTATGACCAAAAGACCTGACGAGAACAATAAAAAGAGTAGGAAAAGTTGATTTGGGGTATCATGGTTTCAAAGGTCTCAGGCCATAGATGGCCAACTCCATTCCTCAGGACCTGAGACAAGGCAGGACATCATAGTGGAAGAGTGGGGTGGAGGAAAGCAGCTTAGAGCATTGCACCAAGAAGCAGAGAGCGCGAGCTCCCTCACACTGACAAAATATATACTCCAAAAGCACGTCCCCAACAATTCACCTCCAAAGGTATGTCCCTAACAAATGACTCACCTCCTTCAGCAACACCCTACCTGCCTAAAGGTACCACCGAGTTAATACCTATCATTGGATTAACCCACTGATTAGGTTAAGGCTCATACAACTCAGTCATCTGACATCTAAATTTTCTTTCATTGTCTCACAATGAGTTTAGGGGGACACCAAATATCTAAACCATAAAATTCTGCCCTGGTCCCCTAAAGCTTCATCTTCACAGCTTCATGTAAAACCCCCTGAGGGGTTGCCCACAGGGAGTCTGACTCTGCTACACTTTGCCTGGCCTCCTAAGCTTTTTTGCATTCATAGTCGAAGCCTCCATGACCCCCTAACTCCAGCATCCTGCATTCCTGCAGAACCCAAGCAGTCACCAAGCCTTTAGGGACATGGCTGCAGCAGCCTCTGAGTGCTTGGGTGGCTGAGCACTATGAAACTTCCTAGGCCCCTTTATGCAAGCCAAGTGCCCCCATGTTCTCTTATCAAAGAATTTTTTTTTCTTTTACACCCTTGAACCTGAGATGGGTGTGGTCAATTCTTGAGATGCCCTCAAGGAATGCCATTTTTCCTATTGTCACCAAGTAAAGTATTTAGCATATTTTGGGTGGCTGTGATGTCTGTAACAATCACACCACTGAGTGGTGCATACCTATAATCTCAGCATTTCAGAAGGCTTAGGCAGGAAGATCACAAGTTCAAAGCCAGCCTCAGCAATTTAGTAAGACTCTAAGCAATTTAGCAAGACCCTGTCTCAAAATAAAAAAATAAGAATTAAAAAAAAAAGGGCTGTGGATGTGGCTCAGTGGGTGAGCGCCTCTGAGTTCAGTCCCTAGTACCAAAACAGACATAAAACCAACCACACCTTCCTTAGCCCTACTCGCAGCTCTTCAAAATTTTCAGCTTTGCTTTCTGCTCCCGATTATCACAATAAACGTGGCTGAAAACTGCCAGCAATACTCATGGTACTGCCTGAATGCTGTGCTGCCTAGAAATTTCTTCTGCCTGATTATTTAGTCCATCACCTTTGAATTCAGTCTCACAGAAAGTCTCAGGACATCAGCAAAATGTAGACAACCTCGTAACTGGAACGTAACATAAATTCCTCTAGTCCAGTTCCCAATTGTGTCCCCCTTCTCTGAAACCTCATGAGCTCAGTTTGCTGCCTACCATCCTTTTGGCATTCTGGTCTTTGAAGCTCCCACCAGAATTCCCCTTAAAACTCCACTTACAATAATCTGAAGCTTTTGCAGCTTGTACTGCTTAACTTTTTAAATTTCCTCCCACAAATTCCAAAAATTTCCAAAAGCTTCAGGCCAGGTTAGTCACAGTAATGACTCCACTTATCAACACCAATTTCTGTTTTAATCAGCTTTTTTTTTTTTCTTTCTGCTGTGACCAAAAGACCGGATAAGAACAATTAGAGTAGGAAGTTTAGTTTGGGGCTTATGGTTTCAGGGGTCCCAGTCCATAGTTGCCTGACTCCATTGCTCTGGACCCAAGGAAAGGCAGAACATTGTGGTAGAAGTGTGTGGTAGAGGAAGGTAGTTTGTTATATGGCACCAGGGAGCAGAGAGAGAGTTCCCCTCACCACTGACAAAATTTGTACCCCAAAGACACGCCCCCAACAACCCACCTTCTCCAGCCACAGTCTACTTGCCTATCCCTACCAGTGTATTAACACTGATTCAGTTAAGTCTCTCATGACTCATTTCACCTACAACAGGGTGGTATGTCATACCCCTTCATGCAGCTTACTTACGTCCTCTCACCCTGCACATGCCCAAACTTGAATGCATGACTTTTATCTTAGCCAGCTTGGGCTCATATAGTAAGATTCCATAAACAGAGTGGCTGAAACAATAAACACTGAATTCTTAAAGTTTTGGAGGCTGGACTTCTGAGATACCAGAATGGTTATCAGAATGGTTCCCAGTATGGTTGGTTCCCAGTGAAGACACATTTCCAAGTTGCAGACTGCCAACTTCTTGTTGTGTCTTCACATGGTGGAAAGAGAGCTAGATACCTCTCTGGCCTCTTCTTATAAGGACCCTAATCCCATTCATGAGGGTGCCACCAACATGACCTAGTGATGTCCCCAAAGCCTCACCATCAAATGTCATTATATTGGGGATTGAGAGTCAACATATCAATTTGAGAGACAAACATTAAGTTTATAGCAATTTCATCTTTAAAATTTTTTTAGAAAATTTGTTCTTTCTAGTTATACATGACACTAGAATGTATTTTGACATATTATTCACATATGGAGTATAACTTCTCATTCTTGTTGTACATGATGTGGAATTGCCCAGTCATGTATTCATATATGAACATTTAGAAGTTATGTCTGATTCATTCTACAGTCTTTCCTATTTGCAACCTCTCCCCTCTTCCTTTCATTCCCCTTTGTTTAATCCAAGGAACTTCTATTCTTACCCACACCTTGTTGTGTGTTAACATCTGTATATTAGAGTGGATTTGGCCTTTGATTTTTGGGATTGGCTTATTTCACTTAGCATGATAGTCTCCAGTTCCATCCATTTATAGGCAGATGCCATAATTTCATTCTTCTTTTTGACTGAGTAATATTCCATTGTGTGTAGGCACCACATTTCTTTATCTATTCATCTGTTGAAGGGCACGTAGGTTGGTTCCATAGCTTAGCTATTGTGAACTGAGCTGCTATAAAAAGGGATGTGGCAGCTTCACTACAGTATGCTGATTTTAAGTCCTTTGAGTATAAACCAAGGAGTGGAATAACTGAGTAAAATTGTTCCATTCCGGGGCTGGGGATCTGGTTCAAGCGGTAGAGCGCTTGCCTGGCATGCATGCGGCCCAGGTTCGATCCTCAGCACCACGTACAAACAAAGATGTTGTGTCAACCAAAAAACTAAGAAATAAATATTTTAAAAAAATTGTTCCATTCCAAGGTTTCTGAGGAATCTCTATACTGCTTTCCATAGTGGTTGCACCAATATACAGTCCCACCAGGAATGTATAAGGGTACCTGTTCCCCTACATCCTTGCAACATTTCTTGTTACTTGTATTCTTGATAATTGCCATTTTGACTGGAGTAAGATGAAATCTCAGTGTAGTTTTAATTTGCATTTCTCTTAGTAATTCCATCTTATTTGAGATTGTTGTTTTGCTTTATCAACCCAGTGGCTTTGTTGATCTGACATAACCCGAATCATGATGTGAAGCATTGTCTTCATGGTTACTTCCCATCAGATCCCTGTAACACTACAGGAATGACTTATCCTTGTTCCAGATTCCGTGGGGTTTATGCTATTTTCTTGGGCAGGAGCATCCTGTGCATATTAAGATATCTGTCAGCATTTCTAGCCTCTACCCATTAAATGCCAGGAGCCCTCCCCACTGCCTCTCCTAGAGATGACAAGCAAAAATGTCTCTAGACATTACCAAATATCCCCTGTGGAGCAAATTTTCCCTAGTTGAGAATTACTGTTCCCTTTTGATTATGTAATTATATGGGGAATGTGGGTTAATATAGCCCCAGGGAAGACTATAAATGTAAATTGTTATCAATTACACACAAATGTGATCTATATATGAGTTTCCTTGTACAGGAATGGAAAAATATACATCACCCAGATCAGTGGCCTTATACCAGGTCACCAATTCTGTGTTTTCTGCATTTGCAAAGATATCACATCTGGCATGGCAGCTACACCTGTGACTACTGCTTGGTTATATTTGCAGTACTCTATTTTCATCCACTGTGATCAATATGGTTTTTGTAGAGTCCAGATAGATGAATTAAGTGGCAATGCAAAAGGAACTACAGTCTTTACCTTATTTAAATCTTTTACATGGCATTAATGTTGCCATTCTCTGCAGAGCATGATGTTGGTTTTGATTTATTGGCTTGGTTGGGGATGGGAGACACTTTCCAAAGCTTTTGCATGACTTTATAATAGCTCTTCTCATTCAGGGTAAGAAACCAATATGAAGGTTCTATTGACTACAAAGTATGTCTGGTGCAATTATGTATTTTTGGACCAGGAAGAGGTCTCTAGGTAGGATGAAGTGGATTGAGTCAACCCAACATGAGCCAGAACTGGGCCATAGCTTCATTTATTACCTTGCCCCCTTGTTCTTACTCTAAAAGGGAAGCCATGATGGTGCTTTGTCTCCATATATCAGTGTTATTTCAGACCTTGTGTCCAACAATCCTTAACAGGTTTGAGTAGTCTCCTGTCTTCAGTACACGATTGTTCAAGTGAATGCCATGAATTCTTCTAAGAAAGGACTGGGAAAATTGCTACTGAATATATTTTGATGCAGTGTTGCAGGATCCGTCTTTACAGAATTGGCCTCTCCTTTGGTTAGTAGGTTCTAGAATTGAGAACTGGCTCAGGTTAAGAATTGTTGCTTTCCTAGGGTGTCTGCTCTTAGCTTCCTGATCATCTAATTATTCTCTCTTGATGTTTAAAGAATTGTACAAATTAATCAACATCCTTGTTGCCTGCTTACCTTTTTTTGCCTCTATGAGCACTGTGTTCCAATAACCATCCGTATCTCTCTAGGTCTTAAGGTGTCCTGGCTACAATTTCAATCTTGCCAGTCATTAAAATAATCATGCTCATCTTGATTTTAATGGTTAAATTTTGTCTTGACCTTTTTTATTTCAGAATTCTGGAATCTCTGTTCTGTAACAATACATCCTATCATCAGCCCGTGGCCTATAGAGAATGCCACCATACTTCTCAATGATGGTGGTTTCTCTTTCCCTAGCACATTTGTATCAGTAACTTTGGTAAGTGAGTGTACTCTGAGCCCTTTCATGAAAATAGTTGGCTTTATATAGTATTTCCCATTCTAGTAAACCTTTCTCTCTGATACTTTTAATTCCCTGTTTTCCAATCATACAGCAGCTCTGTGATTTTTACTTTAACATGGGCCATTGATTTTCCAAACATCCAGGAGCTCTCCTTACAGTGTGTTAGTATATTTACTGGAGGCCTTACCATGGTGACAAATCCCCTAGTAAATGGTATAATGGACCAACCAGCCCTGAAGATGGGATTTGGGAAGAGCACCAAGGTATCCACTCACTAACTTATTCCAAATCACACCACACCTACTACTATCTCTTGAATTTGCTTTGCAATGGATTTTGTCAAAAGTATTATAAACTGACCCAATGGCATTATCTCCAAATAAGAGACAGAAATGACAGAGTAAACAGAATTTCGAAATCTACAAGCCAGAGGGTGTCAAAGAAACAAAAGATATGTTTACTGAAGGAAATCTTTAAAATGATGTGCCAGCATTTCGAGGAATGGTAACTATAATAAACAGGCTAATCAGTGAATGGTCAGAGACAGTTATTTCCCTTATCTAAATAACTGTCATAAAATATCCCCAGAAATTTTATTCACATAAACACAGCATACTGAGGTCTATTATTATTTATTTTTTCTTTTCTTCTTTTTTTTAAAAAAAACATTTATTTTTTATTTGTTCTTTTTTAGTTATACATGACAGTAGAGTATATTTTGACATATTTATACAAACATGGAGTACAAAATCCAATAAAAATTATAGTCACCATTGCTAAACTTATCTTTTGTTATAAAATATACTGATAATAGTAAACCACTTACTGAGTATTTATGGCGCTAAGTGCTTTATAGAATATTAGCTTCTTAAATATTTATATGCCTATGAAGGAATGATGACAAAGAAATGTGGCCATTTTCAAAGCTATCATTTTCATGTTTCTATACTTATTACTATGATGTCAGTTATTATCACTTAAATAATCTTATCCTGTTGGTGAATTGCTACCAGAAACTATGGATTTCATTCCTTGCAAGATGATTTTTATTTTTGAGAGTGAGTCAAGGTCATTAAGGACCTAGTTTGTTGAATAATTTGGAAAGGTATTCAAAGTATGTATTATAATTTTAGTTCTTTAAAATAGAGGAGATTTGGCATTTTTTTTTACTCTTAAACACTTATTTTAGTTATCTTTCTATTAGTGTAACAAAATACCTGAGATAATCAACTTAATAGGAAGGATGTTTACTTTTGGCTCATGCTTTCAGAGGTTTCAGTCCATGGTCAGTGGCCTTCATTGCATTTGGGTTAGTGGTAAGGAATGTGTAGTTGATCAAATCTGCTAACTTCATGGAGGAGGATAAGAGAGAGAGAGAGAGAGAGAGAGAGAGAGAGAGAGAAACAGACAGACAGACAGACACACCAGGGTCCTGCATCCCATAGTCCCCTTTGAGGGTATGTCACCTATGATTTACAATCTCCCACTGGCCTCACCACTTAATTTATTTCACACCCTCCCAACAGCACCAATTTGGGGTCTAAAACTTCAATACTTGGGTATTGTGGGGACATTTATGACCCAAACTATAGCTGAAATATTATTCTCAGTTTTGGTAGATGTTTCTAAACCTACTCCAAAGCATTTCTTTAAAAAGCAGTTCTAAAATACATCACAGCAATGACAGCATTGTTAGGATGAGGATGATCTAAGGTGAACACCTGAACGTCTACAACTATCTGGATTAAATTCTATTAATTAAATTCATTTTACTTTGTACACAGGCAGAGAAATGGAAGGAGAGGGTTATTTTTATTTAAAAATGAAAAGATATGGTCCCTTTAATTATCTTAAAAACATATTTATTCATTCCCTACTCTTGTCATATTTGTAATATAAGGTTTCCATATACTGTGTTAGTCACCTTCTTATCACTGTGTCCAAAATACCTGTGAAGAACAACTTAGGGGAGGAAAAGTTTATTTTGGGCTCATGGTTTCAAGGTCCTCAGTCCATGGTCAGCTGACTTCATTGTTCTGGGCCCCGAGGTGAGTGGGAGGTAGAGGAAAGCAGCTAGATACAGGGTGCCAGGAAGCAAAGAGCTCACTCCCTTCACCACTGACAAAATATGTACCCCAAAGACACACGCCCGACATCTGACCTCCTCCAGCCATGCCCTACTTGCCTACAGTTATCACCCAGTAATTCATTCAAATTATTATCTGTCAAATGGATTAATCTACTGCTGAGTTTACAGGTCACATCGTCCACTCATTTCTGGTGTCCGGGGATATAGCTCGGTGGTGAGTGCTTGGCTAACATGCACATGACCCTGCTTTATAATTGAGTAAAACTCCATTGTGTATATCACATTTTCTTTATCCATTTGTCTCTTGATAGACACCTAGGTGTGTTCCATAACTTGGCTATTGTGAATTACACTGCTATAAATATTGGCATGCATGTATTACTATTGTATGGTGATTTTAGTTTTTTAGATAAATCCCAAGGAGTGGGATACCTGAATCATATGGTGGTTCCATTCTTAGTCTTTTGAGAAATATCCATACTGTTTTCCAACATGGTACTAATATGTAGTCCCACCAATAATGTAGAAACTTACCTCCCCTCCAACCTCCTCACCAGTAATTATTGTTATTTGAATTCTTGATGAGTACCAATCTAACTGGAGTGAAATGAAATCTTAGTGTAATTTTGATTTGTATTTCCATGATTGTTAAGGATGTTGAACATCTTTTATACATTTGTTGGTCACTTTTATTTCTTTTTTTGAGAGGTGTCTATTTAGATCTTTTGCCCATTTATTAATTGGGTTATTTGTTTTATGGGTTTTAAGTTTTTCTGAGTTCTTTATATGTCCTGGATATTAATCCCCTATTGAAATAGTAGCTGGCAAATATTTTCTTCCATTCTGTGTGTTCTCTCTTCATACTCTTGTTTCCTTTGCTGTGCAGAAGCTTTTTAACTTGATGCCATCCCTCTTATTAATTCTCAGTTTTATTTTTTGAGCCTTAGGAGTCTTATTAAAGAAGTCAGTGCTTGTGCTGCCCCTGTGGTTTCACTGTTTCTGGTCAAATTCCTAGGTCTTTGATTCACTTTGAGTTGATTTTTGTGGAGGGTGAGAGATACGGATCTAGTTTCATTCTTCTATATATGGATATTCAGCTTTCCCAGAACCATTTGTTTAAAAGGCTATCTTTTCTCCAATGCATGTTTTTAGCACCTTTGTTAAGGATTAGATGATTGTAACTATGTATATTTGTCTCTGTCTTCTATTGCATTCGTTTTCATGCCTGTTTTTATCCTAGTACCATGCAGTTTTTGTTACTATAGCTCTGTAGTATAATTTGAAAACAGATATTGTGATACCTCCAATCTCACTTTTATTGTTCAGGACTGCTTTGGCTTTGGCTATTCTGGGTGTTTTATTCCTCCATATGAATTTTAGGACTCTTTATTCTCTTCTATGAAGACTTTCATTAGTAATTTGATGGGGATTACATTGAATCTGTTGATTGCTTTTGGTAATGTGACCATTTTGATAATGTTAATTTTGCCTATCCATGAACATGAGAGGTCTTTTCATATTCTGAGTTCTTCTTCAATTTTTTTCTTCAGTGTTCTATAGTTTCACTGTAGAGGTCTTTCACTTCCTTGGTTAGATTTATTCCCAAATATTTTACTATTTTGAGACTATTGTATATAACATGTACTTTGTCTCTTAAATCTTGAATTATGTTGTCAGTACTTAGCAAATGAAAGCTGTATTTTTAGTTTCTATAGCATATGCTTTCATTTTTAAGGCATGCATTATTATAACATAGTGACAATGAATAGAAAACCAAACTTCATATGAAATTATTTTTTAAAATTATATTATTAAATTATATATTCAAAAATTTTATGAGTAGAGCATTATATTGTGATGTTTTCTCACCTTTATTTTTGGTTATTTTTCTCTTCTAATAGTAGATGTACAAGTTTATCCTAACATTTGGTGACAAAGTCCCCATAAGATATAGTCAAAAGGATACGGAGAGCCAGGTAGGTAGTGCACACTTGTAACCCCAGTGATATGAGAGGCCGAGGCAGGAGGATCTCAAGTTGCAGGCCAGGTTCAACAAATTTGTGAGACTTTGACTCAAAAATAAAAATAAAAAGGGCTGGGGATGTAGCTCAGTGCTAGAGACCTGGGTTCAATCCCAAGTACTGCCCCTCCAAAATCTTTAAATAATATTCCTATATGCTAAGAAGAGAAATTTTAGAGCATTTCATGAACAGGTAAAAAAAATCAATTAGTACAATAAGCCACATCCACATTCTTTAAAAAAGCAAATTCTCCTGTGGATGTGTCTATCACAGGTAGACTGCTGTGCATGTAAGATGCTGTATGTTAAGTTGTACTGAGAGCTTAACGATGATTTCACAGGTGTGAAGGTACGCAGGTAACTTCAAACTTGATTGTGTCAAATGTCATGCTTAATTAAAAGGTGTTCCTTGCAAATTCAGATCTAAATTTAGACATAAGAGCTTATCCTCTATCCTCCACTTTTTCTTAAAAAGCCATACATTGTAATTTTGGGGCTTGCTGAATAATTCAAACAAGAAAATTATGCTTTTTTGTTTGAAATTGAGAAGAACACTATTTTTCCTATTAATGTGAGCAAAAAGCTCACTATAGAAAATATTTGTTCTAGGTTTAATTTGGACCTTTTACCTTGGCTGAATTCTCATGGAAAAAGGTTTTTGTTTGTTTGTTTATTTGTTTGTTTGTTTTTTCCTTTCAATATCCCTGTTTAAACTTTGTTGGATTGCACTGCTGAAACAGATCTGATAGCCACAGTTCCTGACAGGCTAAGAAACTGACATGTTGCTATTATTCTAGGAGTTGGTTGTTACTTTTAAACATGGACACAATTAGTAGCATAAAGCACTATAGAAAATTTTCCTAGAAATAGGTCAGATGATTATTTTGACTATAGTCTCATCAGCATGGTATTTTAATGTTGTGATTATAGTTGTTCAGTAGTAAAAAATTCAATTATCATTTAACAAGCTGAAAAAAATTAAGTGTATATTTTTGTCTTAAAAATAAAAAAGAAGTTCTGGTAATTGATGACATATTCCTATGCTTCTGTATCATGCTACCAAAATATTAATCAACCAGACACTAAAAACAACCAGATTTCATGGTAAATATCAACATTAAGAATTTCTGCACATTGAAATTAAAAATTTTCAGTCTGAATTTAAAATTTAAATGCTGGAAAAGAAAATTATGAAAATGAATTATACGTTCTGAAAAGAATTAAAATGCAAAAGTGCATTTTAAATCTGTCTGTTCTTTTCCAAGGGCGACGGGGAGGGCCATTCTTTTCCAAGCAAACAATCTCTTGTAAAATCCACTTTTCTGCTTCTACTCGAATCATATAGCAAGACTGCCTTATTCACTGGACTTTGGAAATACATCAAGGACCATTGTCGATGCTACTAAATAATGTCCATGCTATCACCCGCCCAGCAAAGATGCCTTCTTTTTAGTCTCTTGCTGTCTAACTTGCTCCGTATACTAATGCTGTTCTGTGATGATTGTGTGAGATGTTGATATTGGGGAATGCTGCCGATCGGCTTTCTGGTTTCAGAAACCGCACCAAAGACTTGAGGTTTTAGCGGAATTGATAAGAGGAAAGCCAGCATAAGAGCCCTTGCTTTGATGCACGTTATAATAGCCAGCAAAACCCACCCTGGGCAGCCTTGAGAGCAGACCACTACTCTGAGGAGTACTCAGTTCTTTGGGGCTGATTATGGCTTATTGAGGCAGAAAACTTGTTCGAATTCAAACTCTTTGAATTCCTTGTTCACTCAATAGTGTGTCAAAAAAGAGCATTCAATGTTTCATGTCACAAAATCACCGCCGGCCTAAATTGTTCCTATTTCTCTTTTGCATATGGCGTGCAAGAAAATTTCCAACCCTCTTCCGTAGCACCATAATGCTTTGATATGGGGAACATTGCCATAACAGCCTGCATTAAGGAACTTATATTTTATTCTTCTTTTCAGTGTACATAAAAATCCCAGCTTAGTCCTTTTTTGTCTTTTAGATCCTTTGAACTCTTTCAAGCTATGTTTCAAGACTTTCTGGGCTTTGACGGGGCTGGGCATTCACTGTAAAAGCAGTCAATGCCTCAGTGAGACCACAAGCAAAACTGTGAGTGTCTTAAGCAGGGACCACACAACTCTTGTGAGTATTTGCATATTTTAGCAACTCTGTCAAGTGTGAATCTCAAAGCAAAGAATGCTGCTCATTAATTTCCTTCGTTAAAGATCTTGGGCCATATAGTTTTCTGACCAGAGCGCTACCTGTCCTGGCTTCTTTGGAGCTGGGGTGTGTGTGAGCCTGCATTGGTATATAGATGTGGGTAGGTGAAAATATGCTCGTGTATCAGAGTTGGGGTTTGACATTGTCATTAGAGAATATGTTTACACGGCAGTGCAAGATTCTAGAATAAAGTGCTGATTCAGACACAAAAGTATATACCCTGAAGTAGCCAACTGTGGGCTCAAAGAGAGCAAGGCCAAAGCTGGACTGCTCAGTTCATTTTCCAGTTCAGTAGCTGTAGTAATCCAGCTTCGCCAGCTGCTAACAAGATTGGGTCTGAAGTTTACCTCCACAATGAGATAATCAGATTACCAGCCACAAAGATCAAATAATGACCCAGCTTTCGAGCAAGTTCAGCAGGCCCTTGATAACACTGTGTGGTCCTTGAGGCTTGATTAAAAAATTAAATGGCTAAACTTTGCCTCAATATTTTGCATTGGGATTTTGAGTGACTTGATGATTCTTTTCAAGGTGCACTTTCCTATTCTTCTGTTGGTTTGAAATTAAGAGGTAGGAGAAAAGGAGGATGCTCCCGCTGTGCAGTTGTTCTTGAGCTGGGCTTTAAATGAAGCATGTAGAATTTTTAATTTGGTGGAGTAGGGAAGACAAGGCAAACTCAGAATCATTCGTGAGCAAGGAGTTGGGCCTTAACAAAAACAACAACCTTTGCTCTGCAGAGTGCTGTTTCCCAGCACTGTGCCTCTGGACCAGAATGGATTTGGTCTTTCTCTCCCAGGCCAAAAATGTTTGAAAGTTTGGGTTTTGGCTACTATATGATAGCTGTTTTCAGTAGTAAAGGGATTATTCTGAGAGGCATACAAATGTGATTGTCTCACAGCAGATGGTGCGCACTGCTTCACCTTTGAGAAAAGTTAATTAAGCCAAGCATATTGTGCCCATAGAGAGGAAAATGTAGATGAATATTGAGCAATCAAACTCAGTGTCTCCTTTTTTCATGCCTTTGCAATGGGACACAGAATCCCATTGAAAAAGAATTATGTACAGAATCAAATTAATTCACATCCAACTTTACTCTCTTCCCACGTTTTAACAGGGGTGCACACCAGGCCCTTCAGAAGTTTTGTCCACAATCAATGGGCCACACTGCGGTGTCCACTAAATTAAATGAACCAGTGCAGAAGAATCTCTTGTGAGATATTAAAAGGGTGAAAGGCTGTTTAATTCAAATCCTTCCGTAGAGTCTTTTCACAGCCCCCTTTCCTTAGTACAGTATAAATTATTAACTAACTCCTTTCATCTCAGATCAATTTACAAAACAGAAACAATTACCCCTTGTTAATGAGAATGAACACTTCTAATAATTATGAAAGTTGCGTTTGATTCTGCTTCCTCCCAGGTCCTTGTTTACAATCTAATTTAGAGTTGCCTGCAAAGGGAAATAAAACAAGAATTCTCAATTTGAGAAATGGCTGGTCATGAAGCAAACGGGTTTCGCATGTGAATGAACATTGTATGAGGAATACATTCAAATACGATTCCCGATACCTGCTTCCATTCAATTAATTCTAACTCTCTGATGGTGCTTGCAAATATCGAGCTTCCTAAGGGGGCTGCTTTTCGGGATGCGGGTTTGGGAAGGTGTTCCCACCACCCTCTCTACAAATGGTGGGTAATTGTTGTCCGACAGGCTTAGCTCCAGAAGAAGAGGGAGAAAGGGTTTTACTGCGGCCTGCCATGCTGAGTGGGCTGAGGCCTCAGGCAGCCTCCTCCAGCTTAACTTTATCTTTTCCTTCAGGATCAGTGACGAGTCCAAAAGGATAAAGGTAGATGTTAGACACCAAAGGAGCACTGAGTCGCAAATAGAAAGGCAGATTTTAATCTCAATTGGATAAAAAGGGGCCAGAGGAAATGACTCAGCTCACTGAAAGAAAAGGCCAAGTCGGAGGTAGGCCTAGCAGCTGGGTTTCTGCACCTGTCTAGCCCTCCTTCCCATGACTGGCCAACCCCCAGGCTCAGCTATTATTTTGTTGACTCGGGGCATATTCAGAGAGGGGAGCAGTGACATGGAGTCTGAAGGGGAGACGGAGGCACACCCTGCCAGGGAAGGGAGTGAATGGCAGAGGCTGAGTGATTGTTGGAAGGTCTTCTTTGACTATGAAAAAAAAAAACCAGAAAACCAAACAACAACAAACCCCAAAACAAAGTAGGAAGAATTTCAGTGATGACGTCAATCATAGAGAAATAACTTTGTAGAAGAGGCCATACAAATCAGACCTTAAGGTAGAATAAGAAATCTGACCATAGGGAAAGGAAAACAGAAAATTATTTGAGGTCCTAGAAATCAACAAAATAGGTATTATTATTATTATTCAGTTGTTCTATTTCACCGCACTTATACAAATTAAGCTTTTTTTTCGAAGTAGTACAATCACTGTGGAAAGCAGCATAGAGATCTCAGAAAACTAGGAATGAAACTACCATATGACCCAGTTATTCCACTCCATGGTATTTATCCAAAAGGACTAAAATCAGTATACTATAAAGATGCAGCCACATCAATGTTTTTAGCAAGTGCAATTTACAATAGACAAGATAGGGACCCAGTCCAGGTGCCCATCCATAGATAAATGGATTTTTTTTTAAATGGGGAATATATATACACAATGAAGTTTTATTCAGCTATAAAGAAAAATAAAATTATGGTATATGCCAGTAAATGGATGAAACTGGAGGACATCATGCTAAGTGAAATAAGCCAGACTTAGAAAATCAAGGTTCGAATGTTTTCTCCCATATGTGGAAGTTAGAGCAAAGTAAAAGGGCAGAAAAGTGTGTGTGTGTGGGGGGTCACATATCACAAGGATAGAGGGAAGATCAGTGGAGTAGAAAAAGGAGATGGAGAGGGAGAGAGGAGGGATGGGAAAGAAGGAAATGTGAAAACAAATTTGGCAAAATTACAGTATGCATATGTATAAATAACTACAGTGAATAACACCTAATGCATATCTATAAATCACCAATTAAAAATAAACGAACAAATGAATAAAAGGAAGACCAATAGAGTGGAAGGAGGGGAAAGAGGGGGAAGGAGAAGGAGAGGGAAAGCAAGGATAGATACCATGGATGCACCAATAAAAGCAAAAAAAAAATTTTTTTTTAATTTAAAATAGATTTGGTTACAGGGATGGTGCAGAGTTCTCATGTATACCATACCCAATTTCCCCTCTTATTAATATCTTACATTAGTAGAGTGTGTTTATGATAATTAACAAACCAAAATTGGCACAATTGTTAACTACGGTCCATAATCTATTTGAATTTTCTTGAGTTTTAGCTAATATCCTTTTTCTGTTCTGGGTTCTCATTCCTGATACACATTACACTTATTTGTCTTCTTGGTTGTAACAGGTTCTTTGTTTTTGAGTGGTTTTCAGGGATTGTTTTTGTTTTTGTTTGTTTAGAATATCCTTCAATTTGATGTTTTTCTCATGATTAGACTGGTTTATGGATTTGCAGGAAGACAATAGAGGTCAAAATGCGATCTCACCATATCATATCAAGGGGACATACTGTCAGTGTGGCATATCACTGTTGAAACTGACCTTGGTCACTTGGCTGACATAGTATGTGTCATGTTTATTTACTATGAAGTTGCTCATTTCCCCCCTTTCCACACTGTCCTTTCTGGGAGAAAATTATGTCATCCTCTCAACATGTGAGGAGTTATACTCTACCTCCTTAAGGACAGATTGTCTATACAAATTATTTAGAATTTTTCTGCATGGGGGATTTATCAATTTTTCCAGGTTCTTTATTTGGTCCTTTATATCAGTATAGACTTATGAAACTTTTATTTATTTATTTTTCAATTGTTTTTTTTTTAAATTCTTTTTAGTTATATGCAACACCAGGATACACCCTGACATAATCACAAAAGCATGAACACAACCTGCTCCAATTCAGTCTCTAGTACTCAGCCCCCTTTGCTCCCCAAATCTACATCCTTCCCTCTACTCCACTAATTCCTCTTCAATACATTTATAGTTTACTACTTTTTAAAATTTAATTTCCTATGGATACATCAAATTCTTTCTAAAAATTTAAAAATTAAAAAAAAATTTTAAATGGGACCCACCATGTCACATCCATGCATACATGTATGAAAGTTTCATCAGAGTCATTCTACTGTTCTTCCCTTTTCCCATTTCTTCTTCCTCCTCCTCAATCCCTTCTGTCTATTCTACTGATTTTTTCTTTATTTTGATAAAATTCCTTCTACCTTTTCTTTTCTCTCTCTCACCCACCATCTTCTTTTATTTGGACTAATTTCCACATATCTTTTTAAAAATTTAAAAAATTTGTTCTTTTTAGATTACATGAGATTAAAGTATGTTTTGATATATTATACATATACAGAGTATAACTTATCTAATTAGGATCCCATTCTTTCAGTTGTTTCACTGGTGGTGTATTCATATATGAATATAGGAAAGTTATGTCCATTTCATTCTACTGTCTTTCCTATTTCTACCCCCCCTTCACTTCTACTTTGTCTAATACAATGAACTTCTACTCTTCCCCTCTCTACCTTCCTTTGTTGTGGGTTAGCATCCACATATGAGAGAACATTTGGCCTTTGTTTTTTTAGGATTGGCTTATTTCAGTTAGCATGATAGTCTCCAGTTCCATCCATTTATTGGCAAGTGTTGTAATTTCATTCTTCTCTATGGCAGAGTATTCCATTTTGTATAAGTACCATATTTTATTTACCCATTCATCTATTAAAGGGTGTTGGGAGTTGTCCCAGCTCCAAAGACTAACCTCCCCATCCCCCGAGAAGAGCTGTCCAATGGTGAGCCCTGCTAACTCACATGATCCTTACCCACCAATCAGAACTTCCCCATTGCTGTCCAATGGTGAGTCCTGCTGACTCACATGATCTTTACCCACCAATCAGAATGCACCCCATGCCAGCTGCCAAAACCGTTAAATTGTTAAACTGTTTCAACCGTCATACCATCAGAGCTGCCTCAAGAAATGAGCATTTTCTCCGAAGGCAAGTTTTGATCGTTCTTTCATTGGTGCCAAAACCCGGGAAGGGGAATGCCTCACTGCTCAAGGGCCCCCTCTCTCAGGCTTGCTGTCCTCGTCCACTCTTTCGAGCGCTGCTCACAACACCGGCTCTTCAGTAGGTGAGTTCCCCTATCGGGTATCCAACTTCAGACTGGCTACGCAGGAGCTTTGACCGTGATCATCTGGCAAACCTCTGACACCCAATCTGGAGGACAGAACGCACCCCACCATGACCTTCATGGTCATGGTGGACTCTCTGGAACCCGTCTCATGAGCGGGAGGTCCTGAGGGGTGGAAGAACAGGCATTCCTCTCTCTCTCTCTCTCTCTCTCTAACCACCCTTGTCCCTCTCCTGGCCTAAATAAACCGAAAAGCTTGGTGCCAGGTGGTCTGTGACTTCCGGCCATTCTGGGCCTGCCGGCTGGATTCTTGGGTGACAACTCCACCGTCCTCCCGGCCCCCGAGTCCTGTTGGTTGAGCTCCCCTTGTGGGGACACCTGTGAGGAGGCTCATCCAATTCTGTTCCGGTCCGGACCCTTCCCACCTTCCCATTTCCTTCTTAGGGACCACTATGGGGGCCTCTTCTTCCCTCCCTGCAGACTCCCCCTTAAAATGCCTCCTGGCTAATGTGGATCGGCTATCCCTCATTCCTGATATAAATCCCAAAACCGTTAAACTGTTTCAACCGTCAGATCACCACTGGCTCTATAAATATGCAGAGCTGCCTCAATAAATGGGCATTTTCTCTAACGGCAAGCCTTGATCGTTCTTTCAAAGGGCATCTAGGTTGGTTCTAGAGTTTGACTATTGTGAATTGAGCTGCTATAAACATTGATATGGCTGCCTCACTGTAGTATGCTGATTTTTTTTAAGTCCTTTGGGCATAAAGTGAGGAGTGAGATAACTGAGTCAAATGGTGGTTCCACTCCAAGTTTTTTTGAGGAATCTCCATACTTCTTTTCATACTGATTGCACCAATTTTCAGTCCCACTATCAATGTATGAGTGAACCTTTACCCCCACATCCTCACTAACATTTATTATTACTCATATTCTTGATAATTGCCATTCTGACTAGAGTGAGATGAAATCTGTGCAGTATTAATTTGCATTTCACTAATTGCTAGAGATGTTGAACACTTTTTAATATATTTGATATATAAGAAATATATTTATATTTCTTATTCTGTGAAATGCCTATTCAGTTCCTTTGCCCATTTATTGATTGGGTTTTTTTTTTTTTTTTTTTGGTGTTTTTTTAAGTTCTTTGCAGATCCTGGAGATTAATGCTGTATCTGAGGTACAGGTAGCAAAGATTTTCTCCCATTCTGGAGTCTATCTCTTCATATTCTTGATTGGTTACATCAAATTCTGGGACCCACCATGTCACATACATGCATACATGTATGAAAGTTTCATCAGAGTCATTCTACTATTCTTCCCTTTTCCCATTTCTTCTTCCTCCTCCTCAATCCCTTCTGTCTATTCTACTGATTTTTCCTTTATTTTGATAAAATTCCTTCTACCTTTTCTTTTCTCTCTCTCACCAACCACCTTCTTTTATTTGGATTAACTTCCACATATCAGAGAAGATATTTGTCTGACTTTTGGGGACTGGCTTATTTCACTTAGCATGATAGTCTCCAGTTCTATCCATTTACTGGCAAATACCATAATTTCATCCTTCTTTATGGATGAGTAATATTACATTGTGTGTACCACTTTTTCTTTATTCATTCATCTGTTGAAGGGCTCCTAGGTTGGTTCCAGAGTTTGACAATTGTGAATTGAGCTGCCAAAAACATTCATGTGGCTGTGTCACTGTAGTATGCTGATTTTGAGGAATCTCCATACTGCTTTCCAGAGTGGTTGCACTCATTTGTAATCCAACCAGCAATATATGAGTGTAACTTTCTCCACATTTTTGTCAGTGCTCATTGTTATTAGCATTCTTGATAATTGCTATTCTGACTGAGATGGAATCTCAACGTAGTTTTGATTTGCATTTCCCTAATTGTTATAAGTGTTGAACATCTTTTCATCTATTTATCAATCATTTGTATTTCTTCATTTGAAAAGTTTCTGTTTAGTTTTTGACAATTTATTGATTAGGTTATTTGTTTTTCTGGTGTGAAGTTTTTTGATTTATTTGTGCATTCTGGATATTAATGGCCTATCAGGTAGCAAAGATCATCTCCTATTCAGTAAGCTCTCTCTTCATGCTTTTATTTTTTATTTTTTTAATTTGTTTTAATTAGTTATACATGACAGTACAATGACTTTGACCTACCATACATTTGAATCAGATGGGATATAATTTCTCATTTTTCTGAGTGTATAGGTTGCAGAATCATATGGGTCATGCAGTCACATACATAAACACAGTAATAATAATGTCTGTTTCATTCTACTATCTTTCCTATCCCCCCATCCCCTCCATTCCCCTCCCATCACATCTCTCTACCCAATCTAAGGTAACGCTATTTTTTTTTTACATCTTCATATATGTATTGTTTCCTTTGTTATACAGAAGCTTTTTTAATTTGATGGCACCCCACTTACTGATTTTTAAATTTTATTTCTTGTGTTTTGATATAACTGTGTTTATGTGGATTTGTCTTTGAGTCTTCTGTTCTGTTCCATTGGTCTTCATGTCTGTTTTGGTGCCAGTAACATACTATTTTTGTTGCTGTAGATCTATAGTATAATCGGAGGTTTTGGTATTGTGATGCTCTTGCTTGGCTTTTCTTGGTTAAGGATTGCTTTGGCTATTCTTGATCTCCTATTTTCCAAATTAATTTCCTAACTGCTTTTTCTAATTCTGTGAAAAATGTCATTGGAATATCGTATTGAATCTGTATAGAACTTTTGGTAGCATGGCCTTTTTGACAATATTAATTCTGCCTGTCCAAGAATATGGGGGGTCTTTCCATCTTATAAGTTCTTTACTTTCTTTCTTTAGTGATTTATAGTTTTCTTTGTAGAGGTCGGTCATCTCTTTTGTTGGATTTATTCCTAAGTATTTTAATTTTTGAAGCATTGTGACTTATGAATATTTATTTTACACTTTGTGTTATAATCTGATACTACTTTATTAATTGTGTGGCTTAAACTATTCTAACTTTGGCTAGTAGGAGCTTTTTCAGTTGGTTACTGCTGTGTTCTTTTGACAAATCTGGTTTTATTTTTCTGTTTTCCTTTTAGTAATTCTTACTTTCTAGCACTATAAGATGCTGTTGGTTCATTTCTTACCCAGCCCTAGAATTATCCTAGAATCATTTATCCAAGATTCTCTTGCTCCTTTTGTTGGAGAATGGTATTAGAAACCAGGATTTTGGTGACAATGGTGTTATCTTTTTAAAAAATATTACAAATTGTTAAGGAGAAGAATTGTAGGAAATCCTAAATTTATACATCTATCCATCTACACATACATTGCAAACTTTTTGAAAACTTGCAATGTATCAGGTTCAGGGCTAGACATAGGAATATAAATTAAAGAGTAAACTTTGTTCATATAAAAGTATAAGGTTGGCTAATGGCAGGAACTTGACAGCTACACAAATGCTATCATAAAATTTTGTTTAATTTTATTTGACAAATATTTGTGATATTGTCGTGTGCATTTGATATTATGCTAGGTATTTGAGGTACAGAGAGAAGCATGGTTCAATTACTGCTTTTGAGGAACTATACCTTAGTGAGCCAGTGTAGGGTGATGAAAGAACAAAAGTAGACAGGCAATCAAAATACAATGTGGTCTTACTCTGCGGAGTGCCCTATTCCTAATATATCATTTGAAACTTGAATACTGCACCCCAAGCAGCTTTCCGAAGGACAACATCAAAGAACAATGTGAAGGCCACAAAGGCCACATTAGCTATAAATCCAGCTCGGCCTCTCTTAGTGTCTGTCTCCCCTACTGTGTTGAGGAATTCTTCAAGGTTTTGCTTGTGTACAAAATGTTTGCCCTTGTCTCACCAATAGAACTGGGCTTGTATAGAATATTGCATACCTGATCCAGACACTGCTCTAGAATGAGTACCTATATTTAACTTTGAAGAAGTTGCACCTTTTCTCACTGCTGCCACCCCCTGGAGCTGGAGGGCATCAGTGTCCCCTTCTGTGTTTAAAGTATTTTGTTCCCTGGCTCCTGCCTATTTACTCTGATAATGGAACTCTCCTGTGACTTAGAGATTTCCTCAGACTGAATCAAGAGCTCAGATAGAAATCTGATGTAAATATTTATATTGTAACAGAAGAAATAGATGTATAAAACTCTCTGTTATGATTTGGATATGAAGTGTTCCCCAAAAGCTCATGTGTGAGACAATAATGCAAGAAGATTTGCAGAAGAAACAATTGGGTTATAGCCTTAATCTAACCAGTGTGTGTGTGTGGGGGGGGGAAATCCCTGATGGGATTAACGGACTGGTGGCTGGAGGCAGATGGGTGTGGCTGGAGTGGTTCATGAGGTAGGGGCTATGGGGTATGTATTTTGTATCTAGAGAGTAGAATAGCTTGCTCCCTCTGATTCCTGATTGCTATGATGTGAGCTGCTTCTCTCTGCCACCCTCTCCTGCCATGATGTTCAGCCTCACCTCAAGCCTGAGGAATGGAGCTGGCCTTTGATGGATTAAGCCTGTGAAGCTGTGAGCCCTCAAATAAACTTTTCCTCCTCTGCAATTGTTCTGGTCAGCTCTTTTAGTCACAGCAGTGAAAAAAGCTGACTAAGACACTCCCATTATCTTAACCTGGCTTTACATAGGCTTGATATATAGTGAAAGTATTTCATTTGGGTAAACAAATAGATGACTTTGACCACATCTGTTAATAGTAGGAGTAAGCTTTTTCAGGCCTCTCAGTTTTCATTTCTAGGTATGTGACCTTGGACAAATCACTTCATCTCTCAGGCTCAGTTTTCTCATTTGGAAGGAGGGTTGTGACATATTAGCTTACTTTCTCATGTCGCTGGGTGAGGATCCAATGAGATCCTGGATGGGAAACCATTGGTTTCCAGAGGAAATGTGTGATGACAGTAGTATTACTGATAATAATTTTTTTGAGAAAATATTCGTCAAATTTATAAGCACACAAGTTTAAAACTAGACGGATCTAAATCATAATCTTGAGACATTGAACAAGTTACTCACCTTACTGAGCCTCAGTTTCCTCATCTCCAAGGTGTTTTTGTCTGTTGACAACTATAAATTGATCATTCTCTGGGGGAGTGACGTTGGCACCTCTTGTTCTTCCATCTTGCCGACGTTGTTCCCTTTCTCACCTGTAAAGCGAAATGGCACTGATTTAGAAAGGGAGCCAACATGGGTGACTGAGTACTTATTTGGAATGAGTTTATTTATCTTACTATTGATGTGACACTGATAGCAGAATTCACATCAAAGAGAAGTATTTATTTATTTATTTATTTGGGGTATCAGGGATTGAATTCAGGGCACTTGGCCACTAAGCCACATCTTTAAATTGATTTTTTATTTTATTTTATTTAGAGACAAGGTCTCACTGAGTTGCTTAGTGCCTTGCTTTTGCTGAGGTTGGCTTTGAACTTTAGAACTTCCTGCCTCAGCCTTCAGAGCTACTGGGATTACAGGTGTGCACCACCTCACATGGCTAGCATTTATATTTGTGAAGACTAAGTGACATAAATGGTTCATTCCATGAGTATTTACTGATACATTTTAGATGCTGGAGAATATCAGTAGGGAATCAAATAGACAAAAAGTCCTACCCCAATGGAGCTTACATTCTAATGGTGGAAGACAGAAAAATAAAATAGGCGAATAAGTAAAAGATGTAGCCTGTTAGATGATAGTAAGTGTTAAGGGTAAGGATTCAGCAGAGGAGAAGGCTTTATAACTTAGGCGGGATAGTCAGGGCAGGCTTCATTGAGAAAATGGTCTTTGTGTAGAGACTGAAGGAGATGAGGGAGAGAGTCCAAGGCTATCTGGAGAAGAGAAAGTAAACCTGAGATGAGAGCTGATGATAGGCATGGCTGGTCCGTGAACTTCCTTTCAAGGCTGTGAAAGGGGAGATCTTTGTGAAGACCTGCTTCTGATTTCTTCTTACAATGCTCAACATAAGCAGCCAGCTCCAGGTTGAGGTAGTCTGATTTGCTATTAAGTTGGTACCATTAACTGGCCACAAAGCATCCACATGGCTTTTACATACAAGCCTGTTTTTGATGGCACACTCCATTGAGTGGGCCTGGTTTTACTGCAAAAATATGACAAGAGGAGCATCCTATCAACTTCCAGTTTCTAAGAAATATTCCCAGCCAAACAAAGCTGCTTACCAGGCTCTAGGATGGGATTCTCAACTTGTTCTCAAAGGGTCCTGCCTAGAGAAACTGTACAAATATCCACAGAGGGCAGGGAGACAGCCTGCAGACATGGTGAGCTTGGTGCTTCCTGAACACCTTGTTCATCATAACAACTAATATAACATTTAGAATGTACCTTCTCCATTTTTGTAAAATCTTAAGACTTAAAGTAATGATTCCTCCTTAGATACCTCTTAGTATACTGGTAGGTACTTCAAGGATACCCAACTTTGAGAAGTATTGAAAATTGGGCTGTCCTGAGTAGAATTATTTTGCTTTTCAGGTTAAAGACTTCCAAACAATATTATGGCTACAAATTTTGCCATTGCAGATTGTAGCCTTTGCCTGATTTCCCGCTAGTTACATTCTGTAAAATACAATTTCCCAATGTGGTTAAAGCATTGCCTCTTTTTGATACCCTTCTCTCTCTCTCTCCTTTTTTTTTTTTTGAAGATTTCAATATAACTTTAATAGTAAGGCCACATCTAGAAATTAACTGCATAAGGATAATTGAATAGGACCACACCATCGATCAACTGAATCTAGTTGACATTTATGTAATAGTTTATCCAAGAGCAGTAGAATGCATATTCTTCTGAATCTTGTAGAACAAGACACCCTTCTCTTGCCTCATGCATTCTGTATCCTTTGTCTTTGTACTACTGCAATGCTTACTCTCTTTGTAGTCAACTTTCTTTGTTTTATTACCTATATTGTTTAAAAATGTAAATGATAAAACCAGGTTGCTTTTCTTTTTCTTTTTTTTTCAATATTTATTTTTTGGTTATAATTGAACACAATCCTTTATTTTATTTATTTATTTATATGTGGTGCTGAGGATTGAAGCCAGACTCTTGCATGTGCTTGGTGAGTACTCTACTGTTGAGCCACAACCCCAACCCCTTTATTTTTCTTTTTCAGTAGCTTTATTGAGATATACTGCCTAGGTTTTGAATCTCAGCTCCACCACGTACTGGCTGTAGGAACTGGGCAAATTACTTAACCTCTCTATGCCTTAGTTTCTTTATTTTATAATGAGGATAATCACAGAGTCTACCTCATCGGACTGTTGTGAGGTTTAAATGTGTTAATGTCCATTAAATGCTTAGAATAGTGAACGACGTGCAGAAAGTACCCTGTAAATATTATCATTATTTATTATTAAATATTGTCTGCTCTTTTAAATTTACATACGTGGTCATCAGCGTGTGTATAATACTTGCAGGGATATTCACCTTGTGATTCCTCTACTCCAGATTATCTAGTTGCTCTCTTCCAGATGCTCCCATAGTATTTCATACAAACTCTACTCCTTCTCATTGCATTGTAATTATTTGCTTATGAAAACTGTCTCTCTCTCTTTAGAATAGTGGTTCTCTACTTGCTGTGAGATGTTGCCATCCTTACCACAGGGACAGTTGGCAATGTCTGGGGACATTTTGCACAACATTTGATAGCAAAACTGGGGTGAGTTGCTCCTGGCCTGTAGTGGGTTCAGGCCAGGGATACTGCTAAATATACTACAATGTGTTGGATAGCCCTATAATAATTATTCAGCCCCAAATGTCAATAGTATGTATAGTATTTGAGAAATCCTGCCCCAGAGTGAATTCCAAAGGGCAAAGTCTCATTAATCTTTATATATCTAGCATCTAGTATAATGCCTGGTTCATAGTCGACACTCAAACTGTTGAATCATTTCTTTCATGAATGCCATTAATGCAGAGGACATGACATTGGAGGTTCTGACTGCATAAATACTTATGGAAGGCTCTTAACTACGTACTCTGACATTTGCATGTTTACTAGATGTTTTTTCATGATACTCAAAAGACAGTACCAATAGATTCATAGAACAGAATATGTCTCTGGCTATATATTTAAACACACCTAGTTCGCATCTTTTTTGTGACACCTGGACATCTGTGAGGACATCTAACATTTAGCAGTTACTATGATTCAGACTTGCTTTAGATATCTACCTTAGAACAGTCCTAAGAAGTCCTCTAATCTATTCTGTTTTTCCTTTTCCCTCTAAGTTTCACTGCTTGCAAGACATCTAAAAATGTCTGAGAGGGGGAAGATTTTCCTCCTTTTTCAGGTCCTTTCTTGAATTCCTGGGTGGGTCAGCATGGAGGTGCAGCCTGGCCTTTTTCTTCTGTCTTGCCAGTTGTTACCGTCTGGGGACAGAGAGGAAATGACTAAAAATTGAATAGAGGCTTCCAACAGGGCTGTGAGGAGATCTAGCCCATTTTTAGCACCTTTTAATGTGAAAATGTCTCTCAGCAGGACTTCCCCCCTCATTGTTTGTTTAGTTATGTGATCAGGAAGTGGACACAATTTTCTTGAATTATTCCTGCCAGACACTAAATTATATCTCAAAGAGCAAACCGTTTGATTTTTTTCTTCACCATTCATTTTCATTTTTGTTATCACTGATCTAGTTGAAGCCATTTTCTCACTAAATTCTAGTAGAAGTGAGAAAAAAAAGAGAGAGAGAGAAAGAGAGAGAGAGAAAAGAGAGAGAGAGAGAGAGAGAGAGAGAGAGAGAGAGAGAGAGAGAGAGAGAAGAGAGAGAAAGGAAGGAAGGAAGGAAGGAAAGAAGGAACCAGCCCAGTTCAGAGAATAAGCAAGATGATGGAGCAGCGTACTATTGTGAAGATGAGTTTCTTTAACCCTCCTAGATGTACACATGGAAGAGATGCTATCTCAGAATAAGGACATTCTAGAAGGTATTGTCCCAGAATTGCCAAGGATGGGGTTGGAGTGTTGTGACTGGTTCGTATCTATTTGAAGTTGTCACTGAATGAAAAAAAAAAAGAGAGAATGGTTTGGGGCTAGGCATGGTGGCACACATAATCCCAGTAGCAGGAGGATCATGAATTCAAAGCCAGCCTCATCAAAAATGAGGCACCAAGCAACTCAGTGAGACCCTGTCTCTAAATAAAATATAAAATAGGGCTGGGGATGTGGCTCAGAGATGGAGTGCCCCTAAGTTCAATCCCCTGTGCCCCCCACATCCCCAAAAGAAAATGGTTTGGGATCACAAGAGAAAAAGAGAAATTATGCCCTGTCACTTGAAACAACTAAGCTGACATTGGTTGCTAACTGAAATACTACTAGGGGGAGGAAAACCATAAAATATCATGGACTATGAAAAAGTGACATGATTGCTAGCATTTTTAATTATTTTTCCATCTACTTCTATTGTTTACAAGAATTGCCTGTTTGTGTGTAGTTTGAGGCTGATTTGTACACAAAGGTTAGTTACTTCATTCAACAAATAGACACAGAAATGAAAGACACATGATTAAAAAACATCTTCTTACCTAGAGAATGATTACCTTGCCTCACCTTGTTGTGAATGAGACTCTTCATCTGAAACTAATGGTAATAGCTCTTTGTGTCTGTGTGTGTGTGTGTGTGTGTGTGTGTGTGTATGTGTGTGTAAGCCAGGAGATATTTTTTTATATTTCATGAGTAATTACAAAGCACCATCATGTTGTTGTTGTTGTTGTTATTATTATTATTGCACTTCCAAGTATGGAAGCAACTTATACGATTTCTACCCATATCTTTTTTTAAAATATTTATTCTTAACCTTTATATGGACCCAATATCTTTATTTTACATTTATGTGATGCTGAGGATTGAACTCAGTGCCTTGTGCATGCTTAGGCGAGCACTCTACCACTGAGCCACAACCCTAGCCCATGATTTCTACCCATATCATACTGGCTAGAACATATCTGAGTTAACTAACTACCAGGGCATCTGGAATGGAAGATCATCCGTGATTATTTGGTGAGCGCTAGTAAATTGTTTTAAAGGGATGGGTCTTGGGGGCAAAGCCCTCATGCACAGATTGATGCCACATTGTGGGAGTGAATTCTCACTCTCATAGGACTGAATTGGATACTGCATGAGAGTTGGTTTTATAAAGCAAGATTACCTGTTGTGCTTTGTCTGTTCTGCATGCATCTGCTTGCCCTTTGCTTTCTGCCATGAATTGAAGTAGAGCATGAGGCCCTAACCAGATGCAGCCAGCCAATCTTGAACTTCTTAGCTTCTAGAACTGAGCTTTGTGAACCTCTTGCCTTTGTAAATTACCCAGCTTCAGGTATTATGTTATAGCTTCAGAAAATTAAAAAAGACAACTGATTTTCTTGCTATAATGTATTTATAAAATAAAAATTATTTTTTCTCTGCTTGCACAACACTAGAACTTAGAAAGCCCTTCTTTCAAGTTATTTTGACAGTCTCATCATTATCCCTGCTATCTGACTCCTTTCAAGTCTAAAGCTTACCAACTATAGTAGATAATTATATAAAATAAGTGCAATTAATTATTCTCTAATTATTTTATGTATTGTCTTCCCCAAATTGAGCACTTTTCCTGTTTTCTCAAATTCTGCCTAATTCATAAAGTTACTCTGGAAAATAATGATCAGAAAGTGGAAGCAAATGGTAACTGGTGAAACTTAACACAACTAATGTGTGTAGGATGTCATTTTTGTGTTTTTATTTTGGATACAGAAATCCTCTTGCAGTTTTTTATGGATTTATTTGAAGAATTATCTGCTTGATAGTTAATGCCTCCAAATAGCCCAGTCTCACCATCATGGGCAAATGAATTTGCCAAATTTGCCAATGCTCTAGTCCTAGAGGAGAAAAAGAAAAAAAAAAAAAAGCTTTGGGCTGGGGACGTGGTTCAATCGGTAGCGCGCTCACCTGGCATGCGTGCGGCCCAGGTTCGATCCTCAGCACCACATACAAACAAAGATGTTGTGTCTGCTGAAAACTAAAAAATAAATATTAAAAAAATTCTTCCTCTCTCTCTCTCTTAAAAAAAAAAAAAAGCGCTTTTCAGTGGGGGCAGTGTGACTGGAGCTGGAAGGTATGATGTGAATACTTTGGAAGGCAGGCAGTGTGACTTGGGCAGCAGCTAGTTGGCTTTCTTAATGATTTTTACTTATTTCTTTCAAAAAGTTGTTAACATATTGATAAATGCCAGCTATTTAAGAATTTAGGGAGATGAGTGAGCTTCAAAAAGGAAGCTCTGCTCAGGTATTGATTTGCCTGTTGCTGTTCCTTAAATATGATATTATGATGAAAAATATTGGTCATATAAAGCATGAATGGGAAATAGTTTTTTCTTTTATTAATTAATAAAAGTTATTCTTAGCATGGTTTTATGTGCATAGCAAAATGCATGGAAAACACAGTTTCTATGTACTCCCTGACCTCACAAATGACAGACTCCTCCACCCCAACATCCTGCACCAGCGTTACATTTGTTACAGTGGGCGTGAAGAGTTTTTCACTTATAAATATTTTAGGCACATAAAGGTATAAAGATAAAAAGGTACGAATGATAATATAATCATCCCTGTCTACCTACTACTCATGCAGCCTTCATTTGTTCTTTTTCAATGCTCTTCCTCTGAATTTGGAGTTTCACATTTTCTCTAAGTTTTATTCCATATGTTTGAAGACCTGAACAATATGGTACCATTTTACATTTTTATCTTAACATAAGCATCATCATCTTTATGTATTATATGGTAACGTTTCTTTCCATTCAATATTGTGTTTGTGAAATAGTTGCATATTGGTTCAATAGCTCCTGTCCATTAATTTTCACTGCTCTAAAGCATTTGATTATATACATAACTTATTTTCTCTTCTACTACTGATGAACATTTAGATAATTTCTATTTTTGCAGTTAAAAATGAATCTGCTATCAATATTTCAAACTTTTTTCAACATACCTTGCTTTTGTCAGCTTTTTCGCTTCTGTGACTAAAAAATCTGACCAGAACAATTTTTAAAGGAGGAAAAGTTTATTTGAGGGCTCATAGTTTCAAAGGTGTTAGTTCATCGAAGGCCAGCTTCCTTCCTTGGGGCTCAAGGTGAGGCAGAACATCATGGTGGAAGAGTGTGGCTGAGGGAAGCAGCTCACATGGTGATCAGAAAGCAGAGAGAGGTCTCCACTTTCCAGATACAAAATATACGCCAAAGCCATGCCTCAATTCCTTCCTCCTCCAGCCACACCCTACCACTTCAGTTACCACTAGTTAATCCCCATCAGGGGATTAATTCACTGATTGAGTTAAGACTCTTAGAACTGAAAGAATGATCAAGGCTTGCCATCAGAGAAAATTCCCTTTATTGAGGAATAGCTCTGCATATTTATTGAGGAATAGCTCTGCATATTTATAGGGGTGGTTTGACAGTTATGACAGTTTAACTGTTTAATGGTTTGACAATTGGCATGGGGTGCTTTCTGATTGGTGGATAAGGATCATGTGGGTCAGCAGGGCTAGTCTGATTGGTGGGTAAGGATCATGTGAGCCAGCAGGGCTCACCATTGGATGGCTCTTCTCAGGGGATGGAGAAGTTAGTCTTTGGAGCTGGGACGACTCCCAATAAGAACCCAATCATTTCTCCTCTGAACCTTCTTGCATTGTCTCACACATGAGTTTTGGGGGACAGCTCCCATCCAAACCATAACATACTTGTATAAGAGTTTCTTTATAAGAAATGGAATTTGTGGCCCACAGGATGGCTACATGCTATTGACCTTGCTAGATTGCTTCTCCAGGAATTGCGTGTCCATTGACAGTTTTCTCTTGGCTCTGCATCCTTGTTAGCATTCAGAATGGTAAGGCATGGCCAGCCAATAGGACAGGTGTAAAATTGTATTTTAATTTATATTTCATAGTTTTCTAGTGATGTTGGATACACTTTGATGAGTTTTGGCCTTTTAGGTTTCTCATTCTTTGAAATGTCTCTTTATCTCTTTTGTTCTGAAAACCTTGATATTTAAAAATATCTCTTGAAAACAAATGCCTCCCCCCAAACAAACAAAACACCCCTATATACAAACAAAAAAACACCTCTCAAACCACTGAAACAACTTTAGGTCCATTCTAGAATCTGACAGGGTTATTATATGGTCTACTATGAGAAAAGACATTCTATATTATACATATCCAGACTATAGCTGAAGGAGAAGAATGTGGTCTTGGCCTGTAGCCTTGTGTGACTTTTTGAATGATTTGTCACTTCTCAGAAGGTGAAATGATGACCTGGGCAAAAACCTCACCACGATCTAGAGTCCTGAACAAGATAAGGGGACTGGATATTTCCTATGTGCTAGGAATCAAGACCAGGTGAGATGCTTCAATCTCAGGGATAAAACTGGAGATTGTATAGGGCTCTCTGCACTTCTACCTAGCACTTTTCATCTGCAAACCTCAAGGCATTCAGGAAACATTAATTAATTAAGCTTTCCAACAGCTTTGTGAAATAGGTAAGGATGTACAGGAATATCTCCAGGGAAACAACACGGCAGCTGTTTAGCAACATGCAAATACCAAGTGGCTGGCAGTAAAGAACTATAGACAGAGGCAACAAAGAAACGATGTGAGCTCTTGGAGGTTAGTTCTGATTTAGAGTTTGGTCAGATGCTGGCACTGACAGCTCAGCGTAAGGAGGAAGGCGGGTCCAGGCATGACACTGCTGAAAGCCTAGATGAGACACGGCCTATTGTAGTAAGTGCAGAATGGCAGTGTTTCCTGAGATATGATCATTTTTGTTTATTGTTTTAAAAAATACTTTATGATATTAAACCCCATTTCTCTTTTGAGGAGTGAACAATTCTAATATAGAAAAATCAGTAAAATATGTGCCCTTTTGAGTTAAAATTTCAGTCTCTGATCATCAAAAGATTTCCCCTGAGCTTTCTTTTTTAATACAAGACAATCTGGGAATGAAAGGAAGCCAGTTGGAAACAGTCCACACACTAATGTTGCCAGGGCTTAGGAATTAGAAGAAAATTTTAAATGCTTAAGAGTATCAAATTTAAGATTTTATAACTTTAAAGAAAAAAGTGAGAATGATGATTTAATTTTTTTTACTTCTATCTAGAAATTTCCCATCTTAAGATCCTGAGTTATTCTTTCTCATCTGGAAACTGCAGGCATTAAGGAATTTTCCCTGTTAAGGTCTTGAGTTATTCTTTATATCTATAAAGATACAATGTTGTGAACTTAAATGAAAATGGGGGGTAGTAGGTCCAGAGAAGAATTATTAACTTGAATGTTAAGGCACAATAGCATTCATATTTATGAGTATTTCTACTTTGTGCCAAATACCTTCCATATTATAATCTACTTAAACCTTCATTTACATATATACATATATATATACAACATATATATAATACAAACATATTATCTATACACACAGTACATTTATAAAATAAAAAGTAAAATATCTCCACCCTATCATATCTCCACTTTTGTATATATTTTCTGAGGAAAAGTGTTTATGGAAACATCTGTATGTTTAGAAATAAAAATAGCACAAATATGAGCATATGTATATGTGTTTATGTACTTTGTAATATATATGTACAGTTTTAATTTACATAAATAGGATCATAGTTTTTAAAATGTAAATATATATTAAATACATACAGGCAAACCTCATTATTTTTGTTGACTGTATGTGTATTAATATACTAGACTATATTAACTGGTTCTTGTTAGTAGACATTTAGATTATTTCCTGTCTTATAAAAGACATAATCAATTTTTATCCAAAAATTATGAAAATTTGTTTTTCTACCAAGAATGGAAGTTCTAACAAGAATTTTGAGTTTTTTCATATGCTAATGCCAAAAACTGTTTATAGTGTCTGTAATTTTTTGGGGGTGGGGCAGATTACCAGGGATTGAACTCAGGGGCACTCCACCACTGAGCCACATCCCTAGCCCTATTTTTTTATTATTTGAGGGACAGAGTCTCACTGAGTTGCTTAGCACCTTGCCATTGCTGAGGTTGCCTTTGAACTTGTGATCCTCTTGCCTCAGCTTCCTGAGCTGCTGAGATTACAGGAGTGTGCCACCATACCTGATGAGAATCAACTTTTTGCATCTATGTTGAACATGTTTTTGCAGGTATTTTGTCTTTTTACCTCATTAATGAATTTCTATCTAGATAATTGACCATTTAAAAAAATTCCAGGTTATATGTCCTGTTTTAAAAAGGTCTTTCTAATTTCAAGACTATAAATAAGTTGGCCCATATTTATTCTAATAAATTCATAGGTTTTATTTTTATACTCTAAAAGTTTTATTGGGCTAAGAAGCAATATAGTGATGCACCCTCTGTCTCTCCCTTCATGTTTTTGTCTTTCCTCTCCCTCCCTTGGTCATTAGCTAGCTAGATGTCCTATTTCTGGTTATTTTCTAATCCATCCTTGCCCCATTAATTTGAAATGTCTCCTTTATAATCTGGTCATCTCCATTTTGTGTGTAAGAAGTTGCACTAACAAAGGTAGTGACAGAGAAGAGCTTGATTTCTCGTTAGTCAAGGTCTGAGCATTTTTTCACATTTTACTAGGTTTTAGGTTGATTCTGTCTTGATTTAGATTTGGATTTTATTTATTATTTTGATTCCCAGATCCTTGTTTCATGTCATTTTCTCATCATTGGTCCAGCCTTGACTTTTTAAATGGATTATTAAAATAAACAACCATATACCTACAATTCAACATGGAAACGAAAGCTTTAGTGAATATGGCCCTCCTTTTCCTGGTCTTCCCTACTTGAATTTACCTATTCCAAATCTTATGTTTTTTAAAAAAATGTCTGTCTGTCTACCTACCTGCCACCTATCTACCTTCCTAAAATAATATTGTTCAGTGTTAGTTATTTTTAGCTTTATAGAAGAAGCAAAAAACTGTATAAAATATATTGGAACTTAAAAATAATTAATGCTATATTTCTAAGATTCATCCATATTTTTGTTATAGGTAACTGGGAAACCATTGGTATTATAAAGTTGAACATTCACATAGCTTATAACTCATTAATTCCATGTTTCAGTTTATATCCCAGAAGAAACTCTTATAAATGCATACCAGGAGGTTAAAAACAAGAATGTTTACAGTAGTACTCTAGTAATAGCAAAACAAATAATCAAATCCTGATAATAAGGGGAAAGGATATTTATCCTATTGGAGAATAAAAGGAATTTTTTCTATTTAAGAAAAACTATAATACAATTATGCTTACTTGAATATGTCATACCAAATTCAGCATATTAGAGACTATCATTGCATTAACCTGTGATGCCAAATTTGCCCAGATTTGTGTAGACTTAGAAGAAATCTACCATTATGTTGGTTCATATATTTGAAATTTGTTTAAATGTTTCATTGATTAGTAAGGTTGTGGTTCTACATTGGTCTTTTAAAAGTTCAAGCATGTGAGTTTTAAGAATACAAACAATAATAAATATTGGCAAGGATGTGGAGAAAAGGTACACTCATACACTGTAGATGAGACTGCAGAGTAATACAACCACTCCGGAAAGCAGTATAGAGATTCCTCAGAAAAACTGGAACCACCGTATGACCCAACTATTCCACTCCTTGGTGCATATCCAAAAGATTTAAAATTGACATACTACTGTGATGCATCCACATCCATGTTTATAGCAGCGCAACTAACAATAGCCAAGCTATGGAACCAGCCTAGGTGCCTGTTAATAGATGAATGGATAAAGAAAATGTATATGTATACACAATGGAGTATTACTCAGCCATAAATAATGTAGAGAAAGATGAATGAAGGGAAGGGAGAGGGGATGGGAATAGGAAAGCAGTAGAATGAACCAGACATAATTTTGCTATGTTCATATATCAATACACAACCAGTGTAACTCCACATCATGTGCAACCACAACCTAATTAGAATAAGTTATACTCCATGTATGTATAATATGTCAAAATATACTATACCGTCATGCAAACCTAAAAAGAACAACAACAACTAAAGAATGCCAGTAAAAGAATAGAACTGGAGAACATAATGCTAAGTGAAGTAAACCAGACCCAGAAAGTCAAGGATTCACTATTTTCTCTCATATGTGAAAGCTAGACCAAAAAAACAAAACAGAAAAAGGTCAGGGGGGTGGTCAGGGGAATCCCATGAAAACAGACCAGTGGAGTACAAGAAGGGGGATGAGGGGGGAGGTAGGAGGGGTGGGAAAAGGAGACAATGGTGGAATGAATGTGGTCAAACTTTCCTGTGTACATATATGAATGTACTGTAGTGAATTTCTCCTTTATGTATATTCATACTGCACTAATTTTTTAAAAATGAAACTGTTAATAAATAGAAGAAAGATCAGTAGAGTAGAGAAAACGGAAGAGGGCAAGGCAGGAGAGGAGGGAAAGGGACTAAATTGGAGCAAATTGTATTTCCTGTTTATATAATTATGTCAAAATGAACCCAAATATTATGTAGAGCTATAATTAGCTAATAAAAAAGTTCAATCATGCATGTGTATACTTGAACAACATTCTAAAATTTTCTATAATAAAAATTCATGCTCCTATAATGGGCTAATAGTAATTTGTATGAGTGAATATAAATGATAAGTGAAGGTACAGCAAGTGACCAGCAAATGTGTCATGCTCTTACATATTGATTATAGAAAAATTGAGTGTTTTTATATTTATAATTGGGAATAATGTTAAATACTGTTCAATATTTTTAAAATTTGAATAAAAAATTATGACATTATAAGAGAAACCAATAGAAACACTTTACCATCTGCAGTTTCTTATAGTAGATCAAGACTTTGTATACACTGATCAAAGAAAACACTCACTGAACTTGGACATAAATTTAATGTTAGCCTAATTTGATTACAAATACCACTTATACTGGTGTCCTGATCTGATCATCACCTATTTGTCATTGAGGTAAGTGTTCCTCCACTCTAAACAGCATATGCTGGATAAACATAGGATATCTTGGGGCTGGGGTTCTGGCTCAGTGGTAGCACACTTGCCTAGCATGTGTGAAGCACTGGGTTTGATTCTCAGCAGCACATAAATAAATAAAGACCCATTATAACTAAAAAAAATTTAAAAAAACATACAGTATCTAATATTGAACAGATAAAATTGACAGCAGATTATTAGTCAATATACTTAGAGCCCTGGGAAAGTGGACCTCGCAAGGCACTTGGGGGTTGTACTTGGGAGCAGATTGAACAATTAGGGACTGTTCTGACTTTCTAAGAAGATAAGGTGACCCTGAGATTCTGTGGAAGAACATGATTGGCTTGAGTAATTTTGCAGTGGCAGGGAAGTGAACCCCATTAAGCAAAGAATAGTGGAATGCAGGTGGACCCACCATCCAGGTGGGAAATTTTTCTTGCTGGATGAGGGACATATATGAGTAAAGTAGAGAAGCTTAATACTTTGGGGTCCTGTAAGGTTCAAAGGTATTAGAGCAAGCATGGAATTTTAGGCTTTACACTATAATCTACTAACTTGAACTTTTTCATTTATTAAAACATCTTCATCTCACTCTAGTCAAAATAGCAGCCATTATGAATACAAACAACAGTAAGTGTTGGCGAGGATGTGGGGAAAAAGATACACTCATACATTGCTGGTGAGACTGAAAATTGGTGCAACCACTACGGAAAGCAAGTATGGAGATTTCTTGGAAAATTGGGAATGGAACCACCATTTGACCAAGCTATCCCTCTCCTTGGTCTAGAGGTGGAAAGGGAAGGGAGGGGGCATGGGGTTATTAATAATGGTGGAATGTGGTGATCATTATTATCCAAAGTACATGTATGAAGACATGAATTGGTGTGAATATACTTTGTATACAACCAGAGATATGAAAAATTGTGCTCTATATGTATAATAAAAATTGTAATGCATTCTGCTGTCATATATAAATTAAAAATTAAAAAATAAATAAAATACAGAGAAAGATTAAAAAAACTTTATTCTCTCTATTGATGACCTTTGTGATGAGAAAGTGTTATAAATGTAGGACTTTGTAGTACTCTTTTCTGAAAAAATAATGGTTTTGCTAACCATAGATTTTCAAATAAGATATTAGTTTGAAAAAGATTTTATAAAAATTTTCTCCATCATCTTGCTTGTATTGTTTCTGATAAGCCTATTGTCATGTTTATGATTGCTTATGTAATTTGTCTTTTTTTTCTGATTGCTTTTAAGATTTTCTTTTCATTACCAGTTTTAAAGAGTTTGATTTTGTTGTATTTGGTATAATTTTATTCATGATTCTAGGAGTTCATCAAGTTTCTTTGATCTTTGGATTTAGTTTCATCAGTTTAGAAAATGTTCAGTAATATGTTTTCAAGTATTTTTTTCTGTCCCTATCTCCCACTTTCTTTAGTTACTTCAAGATTACATATAAATTCAGCCAGTTGGAATTCTTTTTTCCTTTTGATGTTTTATGTTGTAAACTTCTATTGTGTATTTTCAAGTTCATTTTTTTCTGTAAAGTCTAATATGCTTTTATCCCATCCAATATATTTTTTAATCTCAGAGATTATAGTTTTCATTTTTAGAAGTCTGATATTTTTTAATCTTCTAAATGTCTAGTTAACATGCTAAATTTTTCTTCTAGCCACATGAACATACGAAATATAGTTATAATAGCTATGTTAATGTCTTTTTTTTTTTACCAGTTTTATCTTCTGGGTCATTTCTTGGATTATTTTGATAGACTATTTTGGCTCATTCTGGGTAGAATTTTTCTTCCTCTTTGAATGTCTAATAATTTCTGATTTGATGCCAGAATTAGTGATTTTATTTTATTTTTTTTCAGTTTGTCAAATACTTTTGTTTTCCTGTAATATATATTGTGTCTTGCTTTCAATCTGGTACTTGGGTATGACCAAAGCAATGCTGATTCAGGTGCATGCTTTTCCTATGAAGAGGCAAAAGTCTTCTCAATACACTACCGGATGGTCTGTGAATTATTAGGTTTATCACTCAGGCTGATGGAAGTAGGAACTATATCTGCCCCTGTGTGACTCCCAAGTGTTGTTCCTTCTAATTCCTATGAGTGGTTGTTTCCTCTGTCTTGGGTTATGCTGATTAGTATTCAGCTGATACTCAAATAGGACTCTTTTCAGATCTTCAGAGTTCATATTCTCTTTCCAGAGCTCTCTTCCTTGCTGTTCTGTTTTGTGAATTCCAGTATATCTTAATATTCCTGAACTCACATTTTTTATTGGTGCATATTAATTGTACAAAGTAGTGGATTTCCTTGTGGTAAATTCACACATGCATAATATAATTTTATCAATTGCACTTCCCAATACTTCCCCCTCCCCTCCCTCTTCCCTTCTCTGAATCCTCTTCCTCTACCCTAATAGTCTTCCTTCTGCTTTCATGATGACCTGTTTTTTTTTCCTTCTAGCTTCTACATATGGAAAAAGAAAACTTTTGATAGTTGTGGTTCTGAATCTGGATTATTTTGATTAACATCATGCTTTTCAATTCCATCCCTTTTCCTGAAATGACATAATTTTGTTCTTTTTTAAATATCTGAATAAAACTCTATTGTGAATATATACCACATTTTCTTTATCAGTTATTTGTTGATGGACATCTAGGCGGATTCTATAACTTGGCTATTGTGACTTGTGCTGTGATCAATATGGGTATGTATATATCACTAAAGTACACTGGCTTTAATTTTTTTTGATACATTTTGAGAAGTGGTATAGATGGGTCACATAGCGGTTCTATTTTTAGCTTTTTAAGGAATCTCCATACTGATTTCCATAGTGGCTGTACGAATTTATATTCCCATATGAGTTCCTTTTCCCCAGCATTTGATACTTGTATTCTTGATAATTGACAGTCTGATTGGAATGAGGTAGAATTTTAGTGAAGTTTTCATTTGTATTTTCCTGATGGTTAAAGATGTTGAACATCTTTTTCACATCATTGTTGGCCATTTGTACTTCTTTTTTTTTTTAAGTTAAATTCATTTGACCATTTATTGAACAGAATTATTTTTTGGTGTTGAGTTCTTTATATATTCTGGATATTAACCTTTTGTTGGAAAATTATCTGGCAAACTTTTTCTCCCATTCTGTAAGTTGTATCTTCATCCAGTTGTGTCCTTTATTGTACAGGAGCTTTTGAATGTGCTATCACCATTTATTGATTCTTGGTGTTATTTTATGAGCTATAGGAGTCCTAAGCAAGAAAGTCATTCCTGGGCCTCTGTGTTAAGGTGTTTCCCTGATATATTTTCTAGCTCTTGCAAAGTTTTATGCCTAGGTCTTTGATCTACTTTGGAGTGACTTTTGTGCAAGGTGAGAGATAAGTGCTGTAGTCCAGCTGGGCTAAATAACTGAGAGGTGACAAACAACTTGAAGGTTGAAGCGGGAACTACTTTATTGTGAGTGAACTCAGCAGGAACTGAGCGAGAACTCAAAGTAGTGGGCACCCGAAGTAGCAGGAGCCGCTCCTCTGGAGAGCAGAGGTATATATACTTAACTAATTACACACAGCTTAACTTAATTAACATCATCTAGATACAGCAGTCAACCAATAAGGAATCCTCATCATCTTAATGGCTCGCTGGCGTTGCTTCACAAACCACTCCTCCTGGCAAAGTGCCAGGCGCCATCTTGACTTGATTTGTATCCCCAACAGATAAGGATCTAATTTCATTCTTTTACATCTGGATGTCCACTTTCCCAGCATAATTTGTTAAAAAGGATGTCTTTTCTCCAATGTGTTTTTGGTATCTTTGTCAAGAATTAGATGGCCGTAGCTGTGTGGGTTTGTCTCTTTCTATGAGTCTGTTATTCCATTGGTCTATGTGTCTATTATTATAATAGTACCCTGATGGTTTTGTTACCCTGATTGTGTAGTATAATTTGAAGTCAGATATTATGATGCCTCCAGTATTCCTCTTTTTCCTCAGGATCACTTTGGTTTTTCATAGTCTTTTGTTCTTCCATATAGATTTTAGAATTTTTAAAATAGTTCTGTGAAGAATGCCATTGATGTTTTGATGGGGATTGCACTGAGTCTATAGTTTGCCTTTGGTAGTATGGCCATTTAGAAAAATATTAATTCTGCTTATCTGTGAACATAGGAAGTGTTTCTGTCTTCTTCAATTCTTTTTTCAGCATTTGTAATTTTCTTTGTAGTGGTCTTTCACCTCTGTGATTAGATTTATTTCTAAATAATTTTTTAAAAAACTATTGTGAATGGAACTGTTTTCCTGATTTCTTTCTTGGTGTATTCATTATTTATATAGAAAAACTTTATTTTTGTATGATGATTTTATAGCCTGCTCCTTTGCTAAATTTATTTGTCAGATCTAGGAGTCTTCTAGTGGAGGTTTTAGGGTCTTTTAAATATAAAATTATATGATACACAAATAGAGATAATTTTATTTTTTATTTTACTATTTGTATCCCTTTTATTTCTTTCTCTTGACTACTTGCTTTAATATATCAAGTACTATGTTGAATAGAAGTGGGGAGAATGAATATCTTTGTCCTCTCCTGATTTTAGTGGAAATGCTTTCAGTTATTCCCATTCAGTGTCTCATTTGCTTTGTATTTGTCATAAATAGCCTTTATAATGTTGAGGTAAGTTTCTTCTATTCCTAGTTTCTTCAGGACTTTTATCATGAAAGGGTATCGAATTTTGTTGAAGGTTTTTTTCCCTGCATCTATTGAGATGACAATGTTGTTCTTGTCCTTGATTTCTATTGATGTGCATACTATATTTATTGATTTGCATTATGTTAAACTATCCTTGAATTCATGGAGTTAAAAAAAAACTTGATCACCTGTTGAGGGCCACAGCCAAGTCAGGATGACGCATGGCATTTTTGCCAGAAGTAGTGGTTGAGAGGTGATGCCAGCGAACCATTAAGATGATGACTTCTGAGTTCTCGAGGAGTTCCCGTTGAGTTCCTGTTGAGCTCTGGCGGGGATTCCTGAAGAGTTCGAGTTGGTTGGAAGTTCCCGTGGTGGGAGTTCTGGTTGGTGTGTGGTGTGTTCCTGGAGGAGCCGCATGGGTGGCGTTCTGGAGAGTTCCGGGGGAGTGTGCTGGTGGAGTTCGGAAATAAAGTTTGTTCCTGCTTGAGTGGCTCATGATTTGTGCCCAGCCAGACTGCGGCAATCACCATGTGTTATTTTAAATATATATATTGTTAAATATGGTTTGTAGGTGTTTTATTAAGGACTTTTGCATCTGTTTCTCAAGGATACTGGTCTGTAATTTTCTTTCCTCTATGTGTCCTTATTCAGTTTTGGAATCAAGATGATGCTGGATTTGTACAATGAGTTTGGTGGCATTCTATCCCTTTCTATTTCATGGAATCATCTGAAAAGCATTGCCGTTCGTTCTTCTTTAAAGGGCCTATAAAATTCATCTGTGAATCCATCTGGGCCTGGGCATTTCTTTATTGATAGGCTACAAAGCCTCTTTCTGTCTTATTGACTTGTTTAGGTTTTCTATATCCTCTTGGTTCAATTTTGGTAGCACATGTGCCTAGAAATTTTTCCATTTCTTCTGGATTTCTCAATTTGTTGGAGTATAAGGTTTCAAAATAGTCCCAAATGATCTTCTGGGTTTTAATGATGTCTGTGGTGATATCCCTTTTTCATCTCTAATTTCATTAATTTGGGTCTTCTCTTGCTTTTGGTTAGTTTGGTTAAGGTTTTATCAATCTTGTTTATCTTTTCAAAGAATAGTCTTTATTTCATTGATTCTTTGTATTGTTCTTTTTTCTCTATTTTATCAATTTCAGCTGCAATAGTTATTATTATTTCTTATACTGGTTTTAAGCTTAATTTTTTCAAAACCTTGAGATACATAATTAGGTTATTTATTTTAGATCTTTCTGAAAATTTTTTTAAATGTAGGCATATATACCTATAAATTTTCCTCTTAGAACTGCCTTACCTATATCCCACAATTTCTGGTATGTTCTTTATATATTACCATTTGAATCTAATAAGTTTTTATTTCTCCCCTGATTTTAGTGACCCACAATCTCTGTTCTTGTATCATTACTGAAGTTTTTCTTGCTGTTGACTCCTAACTTAATTCAATTACAATCTGACAAGATGAAAGGAACTTTTTCAATGTTTTTTTTTGGTGTGTTGCTAAGACTTGCTTTGTAGCCTAATATATCATCTATTTTGGAGAAAATTCTTTAGCAGCTGTAAATGTGTATTTAATAGTTGCTGGATGGGATATTCTGTAGTGTTTATTAAGTTCATTTGATCTAAAGTATACTTTAAGTCTATAGCATAATCTGTAGTATCTTTGTTAATTTTTCTTTGAATGATCTTTGTATTAGTGAGAATGATGCATTGAAGTCACCCACTATTAAACTGTGGCCTATCTGTTCCTTTATATTGAGTAGTATTGTTTTATGAACTTGGGTATACCAATAATCATAGAATATATATTTATAATTGTTATATCTTCTTGTTGGTTTTTCCTTTTATCATTATATAGTGATTAATTATCTCTTCTGATTAATTTCTGCTTTAAGTCTGCTTTGTTGAAAATAGTAATAGCTACTCCTTCTTGCTTTTGGATTCACTTTCCATCTGTAAATGTCTTTGTCAGTGAGGCATGTTTTTTGTAGACAACATACAGTTGGGTCTTGATTTCTGATCCAATCTGCCAGTCTATGTCTTTTAAATGGAGAATTAAAACCATTTACATTCAGTGTGTTACTATAGAGAGGTATGTATTTCTTTTTGTTTTATTTCTAATGTTTGATTCATTTCTAAAATCTACAATTAATTTATACTCTCTGAATAAGATTTATTCTTTCTTATGCTCTCTTGGTTATTTTTATCTTCTCTGTATATAGGATTCCTTTAAGTATCTTCTGAAATGCTGGATTTGGAGTCATGGATTGCTTTAGCTTATGTTTATGTTGGAAGGTTTTTATTTCTCCTTTGATTCTGAAAGATAGATATGCTAGATGTAATAATCTAGGTTGCAGTTATTTTATTTTAGGTCTTGGAACACATCATTTCATGCCCTCCTAGACTTCAGAGTTTCTTCTGAGAAATCTTCTGCTATTCTGATGGGTTTTCTTTTATGGTGTTATGGGTTTTTGATATTTTAACTATAATATGTTCTTTTCTGGTCATTTCAATTTGTTTTTCTAAATGCCTCTAGTACCTGCATGTCCATCTCATTCCCAAGAGTAGGGAAAATTTCTGTTACTATAAGCTTTTTTTTAATGAGATTAGCCTATATCTCTATTCCTTCCTTTAGACCTGTGAGTCATAAATTTGGTCTTTTAATGTTCTTGTATATTCTGTTCAGTTTTGGATTTCTTTCTTGGTTACTGTGTAAATGTTCTACTTCATCCACTTTGTCTTCAAGCCCTGATATTTTTTAATTCTGCTTGATCTAGTCTCTTGGTGAGATACTCCACTGAATTTTTTATTTGACTTATTGAGTCTTTCATATCCAAGATTGCTGCTTGGTTCTTTGTCAGAATCACTATCTCTTTATAGAGAAGTTCTTTGTATCCTTAAGCATTGTCTTCCTTAATTTGTTTTATAGTTGTTATTTAAATTCATGGATCATTTTAATAATCAACATTTTTAATTCTTTGTTCAGCATTTCCTCCACTTTGATATCTATGAATTCAGTTATTGCAGAGGTATGAATTTTTGTAAGTGCCTTATTACCTTGTTTTCTCATGTTTTCTGTGTTTCTATGATGATATCTGGGAGGGATATCTCTTCCATTGTTATGTTACAGCCTTTTTAATGAGTTGATTTCCCTCTATATGGTCCAAACTGCAAACATATCTCAATGTCAAAGCACCAACTCAATATGCTTAAAGTGCTATGTTCAATCCTCCACACCTCTTTGAGAGGAGAGACTAAACACCAGTAACAATGACAGATCCAAGGCAAACTGTGTGTTAAACATTATAGTAACTTATTAAAATGTTTTCTATAACTCCATTAACTAAAGAGAAGAAAGGGGGAGTAATAATATAGAATAGACTGATAATTTAGGCAGTAAAGAATGAAAAGTTAATTTAAAGCTATCGAGAACATACAAAAAAAAGTGAAAGAGGAGAAAAAGCAAAAGAAGAGGAAAAAAGAGCGGAGACAGAAGAAGAAAAATAAGAAGGGGAAGAAAAAAACAGAAGGGGGAAGTACAAAATGAGAAAAAAATAAAATAATTCAATTAATTTAAAAAAACATAAACTTGTATAAAATTATGCAATAAGGAATAATGAAGGGAATTGAAACAACCCAGCATATCAGACACTACCAACAAAACAAAAACAAACAAACAAAAATAGTAGCATTAAAAATACTAAAATTCCTCCTTGCCAAGGTTTTGTGGTGGAGGGATTTCTTTCAGGGACTTGCATATTTGGAACGCGATGAGTGTTGGGAGCATCTTATACTTTCCCCCCATGTCTAGCTCAGCATCCTTCTTCACAACAAGAACCAATAGTAGGAAAAAAATAGGAAATAAAAACCCTGCCTATGACTCAGGCTCCAGAACCCACCTTCACAGTCTTCACCCTAACCCTGGTGCAAACTTTTGCAGCTCCGTTAACACCAGTTCAACCCGGGCATCAGTGTGTTCTCTGGGAGCACAGAGTGGATGTTCCCTCGTTGCACAGTCACATGGCCCAGGCCAATCACCATGGTCCTCACCCTACCGTCTGTTCACTCTTAAGAGGTTTTGTAAGCCCCCCTTGTGGGCCCAGGCACTGGAGAGTCTTTGCTTGCACAGAGGAGAGCCCTTGGACCAGTGAGGGGCACCCTCCCAGGTGTGGGTGATGGGATTGCATGCCCAGGAAGGTCTTGATGCTCGGAGAAAGCACTGTGCTCCCATGTTCTGGAATGTTCCCACTCTGCTGGCTCCCCTTCCAGTCGGGGTAGATTCAGTCGGGGTAGATCTCCCTAGAAATCTCACCATATATATTGCTTAGATGGCTTGCTTCAAAGGTATTCCCCTGCGACCATATCTGCTGCATCTCCAGAGGAGAAGAAGGTACAGGACTTTGTATTTCCCAAATCTTAAGCTTAAGCATGGCCTTCATGAAATGGCTTCCCCAAACAGCTCTCCATTCACTAGCTAAGAGAAGTGGGGTGCTGCTTGCTCATCTACCTGCAATGCAGCTTCTCAATCTGCTAAATTCAGTCTGATTTTTCTTTTATCCCACTACCTCCAAGGCAATTTTTCCATCTTTGCCTCTCTCTTTCCCTCCCTTTGGATCACTTCTCTGCTGGCAGTGTAGGGTGCAGGGAGGTTCAGAACTGATGAACTCCCTCTTGCTGTGTTTCAATGATCAGAATCTCTGAGTCTCTCCATGTCTGGCTACTGTGGAACCTCAGTGTGTTCCCTCAGTCACCCACCTTTCTATGTAGCTGTTCTCCAGCGTCACGGTGCTCTTTTGAACTGTTGGTTTATTTTCTGCTGCTGTGGTTCCTCTGTCCCCACCAGTGCTGCCTGAAGGGGCAGAAGAGTTTCTGCAGGACATCCTCTGGATGTCTCTGGTAGGGGAAGGTTGTCTCCACCTGTGGGCATGTAGAGTCTTTCTGGACTGGGTGCTTGGTGTGGCAGAGCTTCCTGGTTACCTGGAGTGTATGGAGTAATGGATTCCGAAATAGGGGGAAAAATCATTTCCCAGTTCAAGTTTATTTTACTTTATTTTTGGGGTGGGGTGGGGAAGATCCATTTGCTGGCTAAGAACAGGAAAGCTGTTATACGGTTATGATGGGATCCTCCTTGATGCTATATGCTATGCTGGGTCAACTGGTATCTCTAAGTGGAAAAGCATAGTCTTTCTCCTGTTGAGCTTGTTTCCTTGGGGCTCCTAATTTATCCCTTTTATCTTGTCAGTGCTACCAGATTCACCTCCATGTTGTCTGTAGAAGGAATGAGCCTATCTGGGAAACTTCTGCTGCTAAGCTGGGGTCAGGAAACATCAGACCTAGGTCTTTACTTGGATGGAGTAGGTATTATGCCTGGCCACTAAATTGTTCTGTCAGTCCTGGGGTCTCTAACCAGTGAACTGTATGTCTACCATTTGGAATTTTCCTTAGTGATTCTTGCATTCTTCCCAGAGTTCACAGTTGAACATAATGATCTGAAGTCTCAAATCTTACTTTTTTTTTAAAAAAATTATGAACTATTTTTTTTTGTTGTGGTAAAATACCATTTAATCATTTTAAGTGTACAGTTCAGTAGCATTAAGTACATTCACACTGTTGTACAACCATCGCTACTGTATATCTCTAGAATGTTTTCATCTTTCTAAACTTGATAATCCATACCCACTAAACAGTAACTTTCCATCTCCTTGTCCTTCTGGCCCCTGGTTATTACCACTTGTTTTTCTGTCTCTATAAAGTTGATTACTGTAGGTACCTCATCTAAGTAAATTCACACAATATTTGTCCTTTTGTGATTGGCTTAAAATGGCTAATAATTAACCACTCACCATAATATCCTCAGGATTCATCCATGTTGTAGCATGTGTCAGAATTTCTTTTTTTTTTAAGGCTTCTTTTTTAAATGGTATTTTTCTTGGCTATGGACTTCTAGGTAGGTTGATATTTTTTCTTTGAGTACTTTCAAGATGTAGTTCCACTGTCTTCTGAATAACTCTATCATGACCAGAGCTACAGGTGGCCACTGGATTGTTTCTTTGACTGATTTTTTTTCTTTTTTTTTATTGATTGTTCAAAACATTACAGAGCTCTTAATAAATCATCTTTCATACATTTGACTCCATTGGGTTTTGAACTCCCATTTCCACCCCAAATACAGATTGCAGAATCACATCTGTTACATACTCACATTTTTGCATAATGGCATATTAGTGACTGTTGTATTCTGCTACCTTTCCTATCCCCTACTATCCCCCCTCCCCTCCCCTCCCCTCCCATCTTCCCTCTCTGCCTCCTCTGCTGTTGTTCAATTCTCTCCCTTTTTCCCCTCCCCCTTGCCCATCTCTTTGACTGATTTTTAACCAGTCCTCTTGTTATCCATCCAAACTCTCATCCTTTAGTTGAGGTTTACCCACATGTTGCTTTTAATTCCTAAGCCTGGTTAGGTGACCTGTGTCACCTGACATGGCAGGTGTTTAAATTTAAATTTTTCTCTGCTCTGCTATACTAGACACTTCTAATCTACCTTCCTCACATTTTTCAAAAAAGTCATCAACTCTCTTAGTTTTTTCCTCTCTTGTTCTTTATGGAGGAACAGATTTCAATCCGAGTGTAACCAGAGGCCACTTACTCAAAACTACAAGGCTAGCATATCTATAGCATAGACACCTGATAAGAACCATTCAGCACAAGGAAAACAATATTATATGATTAAGTAGATGCTGAAGAGGAATCTGATAAGAGATAACAGCCATTCTTAATAAACAGAATAGGAATAGACAGAAAGTACTTAAACAAAATTCTGTAGCAGGAGTCAGCATATTGTGGTTTATGGGCCAAATCCAGTTCACCATCATTTTTTTTTTACTTTATTTTATTTATTTATTTTTATGTGGTTCTGAGGATTGAACCCAGGGCCTTGCATGTGCAAGGCAAGCGCTCTACTGCTGAGCCATAACCCAGCCCCTCACATCTATTTTTATAAATAAAGTTTCATTGAAACACAGCCACATCCATTCATTTATGTATTGTCTGCTTTAATTCTGTCATTTTGTGCTACAATGGCAAAGTTGAATAATTGTGGCAATGACCATATAGACCATGAAGTTTCAAATATGTATTGTCTGCCCTTCTACACAAATGTTCACTGATCTTTGTGCTAAATAGACAAACAATGAAGTTATCTCAAGAAAAAGTAGAAGCAATTTAGTGATGTACTTTATCCCCAATATTATTCACTCTGTCTTCTACTTAACAGAAAAGGGGATCTTAAGTCCAAGTCTGATAAGGTAATTTCCTGATTAAAATTCTTCAATGTCTTTTTTTAATATTTATTTTTTAGTTGTAGTTGGACAAAATATCTTTATTTTATTTATATGTGGTGCTGAGGATCGAACCCAGGGCCTCGAATGTGCTAGGCGAGTGCTCTACCGCTGAGCCACAACCCCAGCCTCTTCAATGTCTCTTTATTGTGTTTTGGAAGAAGTCCCAATTTCCAGCTGTGGTCTGTGGACAAGGACACTTATGACCTATCTTCTGCTGATCTTCCATCCCTCTGTATGCTCTTCCTCCTGTTCACCATAAATACCATGAGGACAGAACTGAGTCAATCTGGTTCATTGCAACATCATTGCTCTATTTCTTGATTAGATGAATACACAGGTGTAGGAGTTTTTCTAAACTGCATAATGACTTCTCTAGATAAAGGTCTATTGCTGTGCAAAGTCTGACAGTAAAAGTCATTAGTTTTTTCATTTATTTGATAAACATTTATTGAACAAATGCTCAGTGTTAGGCTTTAGGGTGATGGGACAGGAATGGAAGACATTATTTCTGATGTCAACAAACTCACAGCCTGATAGGAGACACCATCAGTAGACAACTGGTTATAATGGAGCCTTATAAGAGCTCTAATAAAGGGAAGTACAGAAGGAATCTTCTTTGATTCCTGAAGAGGAAGTGGGTGAGGATGGATTCAGAAGAAGGTACTGCTGAGCTGGATTCTGGAGTCGTGTCTTAACTTGTGTTTGACATATTAATGCCTGATGCAGTGCCAGGAGGACTGGAGGCTCTACAAATTGACATAGGAATGGGATTTAACCAGAAAATTGAGAGGATAGGGTTGTATATTTAGAACTATGTTTTAAGAAGAAGGAACAGCATGAGAAAAGGAATAGCGGTGAGACAGAATATGGTCCATTTGAGCGAATGCAATGAGATCAGTTTGGCAGGAGCAGAAGGAGGTATATGGTAGAGCTGGGGGAGGTGACAGGGAGGCAGAGACCGATCACAAAATGAATTATATGCTGTGTGTTAACAGGGAGCCACTGAAGAACAATGATATGAATGTAACTAAAATGATTAGAATAGCAACTGAGAAAACAGCTCTGTTTCTGCTGTCAGATGTAGGTAAGTCATGCCAGAAGATTTGATGCATCCTTAGATCAAACTTCTTTTGAAAAGCATAGGCTTCTGTAACTCTGAGTTTGCAATTACTGTTTTTTTTTTTTTTAAATTCCTGAGAGAAATTTACTTTGGTGCATGACAATCATATGCTGTTGACGAAACTGCTTTTAGAATACCTCAGCTACTGCTGGCTGCACTCTTCTCTGCAGGCCTGGGAAGAATGAAGGGCCCTGGAAGTTGCTTAGCAAAATCCTCCCTCCGCATGATTTCCCTCAGGTAGAGAATTGGGGCACATGGGGTAAACTTTGTAGGCCTTGGACGTGTGTCTTCCCCTCCTACTTTGGAGCCAGGGACAGCCTGGAAATAAATATCTTTTTATGTTGAGTCAAGTTCAAAACAACATGCCAAGCACCCAATTTACACCTGTGGGGAAAAGAAGAAACTTCAATGAGAGCTAATTGAATAGCTTTGCCCTGGTAGCAGGCACTTGTGTTTCTGCTAGTGGAAAGAAGGCCTCTGGAGAACCAAGGACCAAGTGACCTAAATTTCCCTGGGAACCCTTGCATTCTGGAGAAGCCCAGGATTTCAGAGGAAATATTTCTGTTTTCTGAACACGTGGAGCGTGTGCAGGATGAGCAATCTGTTACTTCTCTGGCAGCTGCAGCTGTTCCCTCTGAGGCCTGTTTGAGCTGTCTGCAGAGAGCAGTTGCTGGGTGTGGGCTACTAGGAAGGATCCCGAAGAAGAGTATGGGATCCTACTCTGAAAGAAAAAAAAAAAAACCCACATTTGTCTCTGGAGGTCTGGAAGACTATTTCAGGGTAGGAACTAGTGAGTCCTGGTCTTGCTGAGGGAATGCAGACAAAGGGAAAGAGCACCATGGAGTGGCACAGCCAGACAAAGCCTTCCAGGGTGATGGGTTATGGCCAGGACCTTGAAATTAATTTAAGAATTTGTCTCGAAGAAAAGGAGGTTCTGGGTTATTCCGGGCAGCTGGAAGCATGAGGGAAGTTGTAGTTAGATCAACAGAGCTATTCAAAAGATCCTTCTGACCTTGTCTTTACCTGCTTCAAACCTGTTGCTGGTCCCTTGACAGCTGGAGAATCAAGGAAAGCTCCTTAGCCTTGACATATCATTGACCTCTACTTACTCCTCCAGCTTCCTCATTTCTCTGCTCTGTGCCTTGGTTCTTATGCACTAGCAATATCTTACTCTCCTGCATGAGTCCTCCATGCTATTTCATGCCTATATGATTCTGCCTCTAATGTTTCCTCTGTCCAGAATGCCCTTTCCTGCATCCCAGCCTGGTGAAGTCTAATTCCTCCGTTAAAGCCCTTCTAAGACCTCACTGGCTGCCCAAGGTCATATGGTGATGGAAGTTAGAGAAAGCTGCTTTGCTCCGACTTCAGAGCCTCTGATCTTAACCACCATGCTATGCTATCTGACAGGAAGAACCCATAATGCACAACCATTTTATTCTGTTCAGAGTCAGTCTCATTGAGTGAGCTGAGCACTTTGGGAAGAGAAGTACCCTGGATTCTAGTTTCTCTCCTGCTACAACACTTAGAGCAAGACATGTTTTACACGTGGGCTTTAATTTTCTCACATGTAAAACAACAACCTTGGTCTTATTTATTTACAAGTTATTTGATATACCATAAATATATGTATTTTTTACTTTCTAAGGATACTGGCCAAGTTTAGCTCATGGATATAGATTTGTATCCAAGCACTTAAATAAATGACTTAAACGTCAGGAATTAATTCACTAATAGACTATGGTTTATTATCAAGGTAGGAATTTAAAAATGGAAATTGGGAACAAAATAGGACATGTCTTTGTAAAAAGTTGGAGGAAATGAGGCTAAAAAGAACCAGAAATACTGGCCATGTGACCTGAGGCAAGAGTATCCTTTATAATTCTATTTCCTTCTTTTGAAATGGGGATACTAACACATTTTACTCTAGAGGATCACTGTGAAGAATAGATGAGGTCATGTGTATAAAATTCTAGCATAGCTCTTGACTTGTGATAAATAACCAATAAACATGAACTGTGGATTGTGGGATGGTGCCATAGGACCTGGAAGGAATATGGGCAGCTAGATGACTAGAGAAACTTCAGATATCTTATCTAGTAAATATTCCAGCCACTGAATATCATCTCTGCCTGATGTGACCCAGAACTCAGAGTCAGCTTTCAGGAGGTGCTGGTGATACCTCATGGTACCTTGGACATGAGCTGGGATTGGTATAGCAGGAAAATACTGAATACTGAACACAGTCGAAACAGTCACAGCAGCAGCAATGACAATGACAACCATTACCAGGTCTTTCTGACTCCAAAGCCTGTGCTTTTCAGCATTTTTGTGTCTCTGAGATGCCTGACAATCATTCCTCAAGGGTCTCAGGCCAGATTGTTACTCCATGGCCTGAGACCCTTTGATGGGCGCAATAGTACTAGGGTTATCCCTGCCTGTGAAAGGGTAAAGCCTGTGTGATGTCATTCAGTGGCAAGAAATAGCCCTCATGAGTCACCTGCCAGGGCACCTGAAGGTTCCAGTATTTATCACCCTTGGAGACAGAGGCATTGACATCTTCTATTAAAATGCAAATGTAATCTGGAAGGCATTGTGCATCGATCCTTTACCATCATTTCTGAAATTATAAATCAGATTTGCAAGTCTCTTGTTTTGGCAGGAAGCCAGGGAAGGTTCAGAGCATAGAATATTCTGTCATCTCTAAACATAGTTCAATACTAAATTGTCATAATATCTCTTCTATGTCCAAATCTGGACAATTTCATTTTCTTTTCACTGGTTTTATAGTTGAGTGCAAGTAATTCAGGTCCTACTCCATATAGGATTGTGCATTTTAGAATACCAGAAAACATCTTTTTTTTCTAAATGAAAGATACTTAAGAGAAGGCTTGCAGGCATGGGTTAGTTCAAGCTCAGTCTCTCATGTTCCCTTAAAATGTTCTGATATTCATTACCCTCTTTCTGTGTATATGTATGTCTATCTCCTGTATTATTTATTGCTTTATTGACAGCATCTACCTTATATTCTCAAGGAGATAAATTAATAAACTGAGCACCTGTATCGTGAAAGACTCTGAGGAAAATAAGAAAGTCTGTAAATAAAGGCTCTCCATTCTCAAAACCCTTGGAATCAAGGTTATAAAGTTATAAAGCAAGAAGATGACAAGGGCCAGAAAATGGCTGTGGAGATAAAAGAGAGATGAATAAAAGCAAGGACAGGGCAAACAGGGGAAAGAGGCAAAAATTACTGTGAGGTTTTGAGCTTGGATGAGTGGGGGAGCCATGGTGTCATCAACAGAAGGGTAAAGTGAGGTGGAGGGAAGGCATGGGGCACAATGACAGGAAAAAGAGATGCTGTTTGATTGGAACTAAATATTGCTGGGCTTTGATGACACAGACCCGAATATAGGATAAGATGTTCAGCTGCCTTTTCACCTCTGTAGAAGATGAGTTAATTGCTGAGTTTCAGCTCAAAGGTAGGCTATTTCATCCTCCTTCTGATTTTTATTCAATGGACTTTGTGCTAGGCAATAAAAAGGGTATAAAGTTCCAGAAGTCATAATCTTTGCTCTCCAAGAGTTCCAGCTGGGTGAGTGAGGGACTGTGCACTCAACCGTGCCAGGTACTGAACAGCAGTGTGAGCAAGGATAGGGGAGACAGAAAAGGGAGCTGCTTGGGTATGACAAGCAACCACATGCAAGTAGCTACTGGTAGAGGGAACCTGGAGAATACCAAGGTCAGCCTGCCCCTTATGTCTTCTGTGAGGAAGTTACTAGAAACAAAAAGACATCATTGACCTGTATAAGGCTTATTTAAAATGAATACAACCAATGTAAGAGGTATAGTTTTTACTATAATCTTGTTAATGTGTGTCTAAAATGCAGTGACATTGCTAATTGCTTTATATTTTATCTTCTCATGAGAACAAGGAGCCTAAATGCTCTGGGCCCTAGGAACAGCCCACGCTGAGGTGGGCAGGGAAAGCATGGGGGAAATGCCCTCCGTGTTCCCGTCTGCCTTCCCATCCGATTTTGTCATGGGTTGCCCATCTCCTTGAGCCTGACAACACTGTGTTGAGTCCCATCCACTTCCTGACTGCCTGTTACCACCATTAAGCCTCATTCTGATTAGCAGTTGTGACAGTGGCCTGGGAGTCTAAACTTTGATAGACTTCACAAATGCCATGGGACACATGCCTGCTTATGTGGGTATTGTCTAGGGCTGTCCACAGGTGATGTGGTGTTAGAGCCCCTGTATATGAGGTTGAAAACGTCTATAACAATGACAAGTCCTAGTAAGGTTAGTACTCTGGGTTTATTGCAAAAATTCAACTTTCTAATGGTGATTCATATGGCCATAATCATAGGGTCAGGGAAAACGAAAATTTAGATAGTTTACTAGAAAAAGAAATTATTGACCACAAAACATTAGATATTATGGAAACTTGAGAGAAATTACAGATTTAGAACTTTCACTTTTGGAGTACTACTACTTGCTCTTTGCTTAAAGCCTACACCTGCATGTGATAGTAAAGATGTCAGAGTCAGGGCTTTATTCCCTCATTAAAATAGTGCCATCTAGTGGTGAATATTTCAAATTGTAGCTAAGTGCCCAGTGAGCTGTCACAAACCCCCAAGGGGCTGGGCTTAAATACTAAGCAGTATTTATAATTTGGTTATTTATTTATTCATCTCTTCTTTCAGTTAGTTCACTTATCACTCACTTCATGCTGGGCATCTTGTTGGATGGAGATGAAGAGGAACAAGCTCTGACCTCTGGGGAATTTGTAGTCTAGTAGGGGGGACTGTTAGCAGACTGGTGAATGCAATCCAGAATTAACGACTGTGACATAAGGACACTGGGGGACAAGGAGACCCAGATATCACAGGGTGTTTATGATTATTAAAAGAGGATTTATTAGATTGGCTTACACAACCAGAAGCTGTATAGTCCCACAATGGCTTTCTGCAGCCTGGAGAACTAGAGGAACCAGCAATTGTGCAGTCCAAGATGCTGAAGCCTCAGAACAAGAGGCATCAACAATGCCACCAAAGTATGGGACCAAAGAATTCTGGAAATTCCCTGGAGAATCACTGGCAGTGTCTGCTTTGGAAGAGTGAAGGAGCTGGAGTCTGATGTCCTTAGGCGATTGGAGCAGCAATCAAGAACTCATTCAAGAAGATTTGAGCTTGCATCTGCTGCTGCTTCATTTTTCTTCCAAATTTTATGCCATCCAAGCCTCCAACCTATTGGATGCTGCTGCCCACACTTAGGGAGGGTCTCCACTTCAGTTCGATCTCCCACATGACAATCATTCCTAGATACACCTTTATTGATACTCCCAGAAGACTCTTCATTTTAGGCATCTCTTAATCCAATCAAGTTGACAATTCAAATTACCATTACCCAGGGGTTTTGAAACAGTTGCTGGAAAACCCTTCTATGTGTATAAGGACACAATCCATGGGAAGTATGGAGGAAGGAAGAGGCCAGCTGTGGAGGATCATCAACCTATGGGAGGCTGGATTCCTGACCCTGCCAAACCTCTTTTGAGTTCTCCTTGGCTCTCCGGCCACATCTCTAAATCAAGAAACTGAATGAACTTGAGGTTTGCTGCCAGGTAGAACTCTCTCATTCCTGGGCTTGACTTTTGGTCAACCTAGTATACAACTTGCAGGACACAATAGTATGTTAAAAACATTGGGATGGTTTCAGAAACTGATTAATAGATTTTTACATGCCTTATCCACTCTTTGCTTATTTATATTTTCCTTTCTGCCCTGAGAGTTTTCTTATGAGTACGATTTAGTATTTTATACCATCTAAACAGGAGTGAAAAACTTTTTAATACCTTTTCTGTACTTGTTTTAAGTTTCACTGTGTGAAAAATTTTCCTTTGTATGGTTTTGGGTAGAATTAAACAAATTTTTCATTTTATTTATTTTTTAACACTATATTACTTGAATAAGTCTTTCTACTTTCCTTCTAATTTGTTCTTGTTAGTTTCCTAGGTTTCTCCTTCTCCTGTCCCTATGTTTCTCTGTGATAGTGCCTCTCCATCCCTCTCCTCTTGGTGAAGCTCTTTACTGTCACGGATCTCACCTTGCTTTGCTTGTCTTTTTTATTTTACATTCACCTATCAAAACCCCTTTCAATCTGTTTGTTACTCCTATCATCTCCTGGTTCTTCCCTATTTAATACTTCTCTGATACTTCTCCATATGTCTCTCATTGTGCTTCTTTAACTATCTTGTAGGTTCTACTCCTCAGAAGTTTGTAGGTACTGCTACTGATGGGGGGAATCTAGGTTTAGTCTGTGCCAGTGACCACCATTCTGTTGGTGTGAGGAAGAAGAGATCTTCAGAAAGAAGATCTCATTCCTTCCTTCATGGGTCAGACATGTATTATGTGCTTGCTAAGTACTAGGCACTGTACAAACAGCCAGATGGGGACAGAGACAAAGAAGAACGAGATGGTCTCTGCTTTCAAGGAGCTCCTACTCTAACCAGAAACAAAGAGTTGAACAGGTTATTGGTACAGTTATGATTTGGGCTATGTAGAAATAAATGGAAAATGTTCTGAGCATGCAGAGGCCTGGGACAATGAACTCTGTCTGGAAGAGGTGGGGAAAAACTTCACAGCATATGACGCATTTGTGCAAAATGGCTTGTCATTAGTTGGAAATGGTTTGGGCACAGAGGGGCATTCCAGGCAGAGATGGTTTACAAAAAAATGGAGCCCTGATGAATGTGGTTAGTCTAGGGAAATGTATATGGAAGATGCAAGGCTTAATTGGGCAGAAGAGGAAATGAAGAAAGGGAAAGAGTTTTGTGTAGTTATCTATTCTGTGTCATAGGGTTAGGGGCTCATTCCACGAACCTTTGGGAATGGATGGTACATAAGTATCTGGGCTGTGTGTACATTGAGGAGATAGATAAAGTGAATGGATTTGATGGATACTTTAGAGATCAGATGGGCAGAACTGGTGACTGATTCCATGTGGGAGGTGAAAGAAATGGGCCATTTAGAATAGGTTTGCTTTCATTGGTATATTTTCTCTCTAGAATTTCCTAAGAGTTATTATCCTTTTCAAGTGGGATTTTTTTTTCCTAAAGACTCTAAAATTGGAAGTTTTTATTTAGCTTTTAGAAATATTATTCTAAATTCTAGCCATGAAATTCTGTTTTTCTACCTTTGCTGGGTTTGGCTAACATTCTGTCCAGCCCTGATATTTCTGAGGTGAATCAATGGTTCCACAGTCCAGCATCTGAAAGAAGCAGATGATGGGGTGCAGTGTGCCTTGCAGTGCTGGTGTTGTGGAGGTGGAAGCACAGAGAGCTTCACCTACTCAGCTTATGGACAAGGTGAACTTTAGGTGTTTGTGGAAAGTGGGGAGTAATGATTCTGAATGGTTTCCAACATAGAGTGTATTATATTTATGTTAAATTATTGATATGGGAGGGACTTGAAGGGGATATTGGAGGTCAGCAGATACTCCTTTCTTCTTGAACTTTACCTGGGCAAATATTGAAATTGTTTTATATTTCTCAAATTCAAAAAATGGATAGGGGAAGGAGAGGTTACACTTTGATAAATTTCGTGGAGATTTATGATTGGGTTAGAATTCTTTTTTTTTTTTCCAGGAGGACTCTCTAATGGACAATTACACTGAGTTGTGTAGGACTTAACATCATGGCTTGAGACGTGAGAAACATCAAATGTGGGATCCAGCCTTTCTTCTTCTCCCCTCCAACCATCCCCAATTGTCAGATTTAATTGAAGATTATTGTATTTTTTTTCTTTTTGATTTGTTCCTTTTAGTTATGCATGACAGTAGAATGTGTTTTGATATATCATACATACATGGAATGTAAATTCACTCACTTGAAGATTACTAGATTCCAAGTTTCTTTTTTCCTTTTGTGAGGTTGTCACATAAAACTCATTAACTCTTTGGATTTATCATTGGATTCCATTAATTATCTCAATGCTGTGTCCTTCCTGAATCCATGAACTTTTGCTATATTATTTTGTAATTTCTTTCATTGGAATTACTTTTTCTGCCCTCGATTCTAAGTTTGGCCACCTAATTTTCTTTGGCCAATGGAATTTGTAATAGAGTCTTGACTCCAATTTTGATATTAGACTGTTGATAGGATTTAGAGTCTTCCCTTCCCCACCATCATGTATTAGATACTCAAGGAAACACATGGGCATCTCCTGAGCTCTTGGCATCATAGGAAAGTATGTACACCCTAACCCACATGATAATCCCTTCTCCATCCCCACCTGGCCTTATCCACTTTCTTCTGTTTTGCCATTCCAGATTGTCTTGTGTCTACCCTGCTCCCCTCAGAAGTCCCTTTGTGAATCCCTTGTATAGTGTGTGAGGTGTTCTCAGTCTTGACATCCAACCTTTGAAAGGTTGAGGGAGGTCCTACCATCTTCTCAGGATGGTTAAAACACAAAGGTTAATGTGTGTGGTACTTTCAGATGATTGGAAGAAATGCTTACATAGTCTCCTCTAACAGTTGCTCCTCTATCATGGCCATGAGACCATACTTGGGCTCTGCTAATAAAGGGTGAAACACGGGTAGAAACCAATTACCCAGTCACCTCAGTCCACAGATCACTAACCCCAGATAAGTGAGCAAGTTCAGTTAAGATCAGCAGAGCCCCCTAGCCAATCCATGGCTAACTGCAGAAGCATCAAGGAGGTTAGATGAGATGATCTGAGGCTAGCTAAGATCAGCTGAACCCCCAAACTTGTGAGCTAAATTATTATTGTTGTATACCATTGAGGTTTTGTGGTTGTTATATAGCACTGTTGAAGCAATATATAACTGATAAATCAAATGTGGAGGCTTTTAGACTGACCCTGGAGTAAATAACACCAAGTCTCCAAATTTTAACAACTTTTATTGAAACCAGCAATAAAACTAAGCAAAGGATTATAGTGCAGCTCATGTTTAGCCCTTTCCCCCTTATTTTAAGAGTTTCTTTTGTTTAATTTTTTGTGTGCTAGGACTCTTAATAAGCAATTTAGAAAAAGCCTTAAGTAAGATTAGCAATTTGCACCTTTTTAAAAATTAACAGCGCTCTGTTGTTTTGATATTGAGCTCCATTATCAATTTGCATCTTTAAAGAGGTGTAACCTTTCTCAGATATTTTGCTCTGTGTTCTTATACTTAACTAGCAAGACTTGATTTTTACATTGCTTATGTTGCATTTACTTCTGCATGACTGAAGCAAGAGGAGAAGAAGAAAAAAATCCAAGACTCAAGAATTTGCAGTGTGATGAAGATTTCTGTAACTGAGGCTATTCAGAGTGGGCCATGATCCTACCAAGAAATATCCTTGTATGTTAAGAAGGGGGGAAGGGTTCTAGAATTTCAGGAAACACATCGACAAAAATTTCTGCATGCAAGCAGAAATTTTGAGTGCTTACAGACCATACCTTCTTATTTATTAAAGTAACTCCAGGGAAAACAGTACAACCCTCAGCATCCTGTGGAGTCCTGGGCTCTCAGTCATATGCCTGGAGCCATCTTGATTGATAGTCTTCCATCTCCATACTGCTTTATTCTGTCTGCCAGAGTCCCACTTTCCCCACCCAGACCCTCCAACAAGCGATGTGCTCCCAGGTGCCTCACAGGCAGAAGGCTCTTGTGTCTCATACTCACCCTTTGTTTTCCACTCACATCCCCTCTAGAAGGAAGATTCAAGTTGGTGGCAGTGAAGTCCTTTTTCCTTAGATAAAAGTATACTAAATATCCCGTTTTGATTAGAAAAAAAGTGTTAACCGTGTTGCACAGGAGAAAGAAATTTATTTTAAAAATGCATTTTTTTCAGTTATGCCAAGTTATTACATACATCTCCTGGTGACTGTGTAACCCACTGTATGTTGTCAAACCATGAGCATAATTAATATATTTTGTCTTTTTAACAATGGATGGGTAATAGCTGGAGCCTAACCTGTATATCTTTTCAATCTCCCCAGCTAGGAAAAAACCAGAACATCAGTGCCAGGGGTATAACTCAGTGGTAGAGCACTTGTCTAACATGTACAAGATCCTGGGTTCAATACCCAGCACTGCACAAACCAGGACATCAAAAACTGGCTTGATATTCTACTGGGGAAAATTTCTGTTGTGATCCTAGGAGACTGCAATAATTCTTGGACATTTTTTTTAGGATTCTATGTGAAATCTAAAAGTTTGTTTTTATCTTTAATTAAGGCCAATTTTACCAGGAGTTAGTTGTTCTTTTTAACATAGTAAGCAGAAGAACCAATGTCACTCATGGCAGAGGAGAAATCGTGAAGTATTCAGGCAGGTTTCGTTTGTCTCCATTATATCATCTAAATCATTTGTTAGTCTTGCTTTTGATCTCAGTCCAAGCAGCTTACCATGGAATACATGGGTATGCTGTCCCCCATGGCAATATTCTGTAGCTATTTTTGTGGTGTTTTCTTTAGTGAACCTCATCCTGGAAATCACTGAGGAATGTCCTCTAATTTCTAATGTATCATCATATTACAGTCAAATGGTCCTCAGTCTTTTAGCTTTTACGTTTCTATGACCTGAATTACTGACTGAAGAAATAAGAACACATAACATGACATTTGAAGATACTTTTATCTATATTGTTGAAAAGGATATGATTAACTTAACAAAAGTTAATTTTGTCATGAGATCAATGACAACAGAATAACTCAATTATTCTTCTGAATATAATTTAGAGAGACCTCTCTGATATAAATTAAAGAACTCTAAGAGGAGTGAACATTTAAGATGACAAAGAAAGGTAAGACGTTACAGGAAATAAACTCTATTTGAAAATTTTGGAAGAAAAGATTGATGAACCTCCCAGGAGTCAGTGGAGGCAGGGTCATGGTGTGGGGATTTCCAGACAGTTGCCTTTGGCTGGCCTCTGGCTCAGCAACGAGTCACATGGCATTAGAGAGGAGATGAAGTGCCCCTCTGAGCTACCTGCTGCATCTAAACCTGAATGTCAAGCAACCCACTGCTCTGATTTAAAACATTTTAATTTGATGTTTTCTATATTGCAAAGTAATTTGTTCTAGTTATTACGAGGGAGACAATATAAAGTTGCATAGGATCACACTAGTCATCACTGCTCCTTCCATTTCCTGTGCCATATTATTTTTTATTAGTAGTATTAGTATTAGTAGTAGTTTGGGGAATTGAATTTAAGGGTACTTTACCACTGAGCTACAGCCCAGTCCTTTTTTTTTTTTTTTTTTTTTTAAATTATGAGACAATGTCTCACTAGTTTGGTGAGGCTGGGCTTGAACTTGTGATCCTCCTGCTTCAGCCTCCTGAGTCATTGGAGCTACAAGAGTGTGCCACCACACCCAGCAAATGCCATGCTCTTGAAGAACTCAGTTGACTGGTGTGGGCCTTTCCACACTTTGCACCCTTCTTGTGTATCCATTTACTGAAGTTATTGTCATATTTTAAAACTTTTATATTGAAATAGGACCACAATGTACATTAATCTTTATTTTATTTTATTTTTAACTCGCAAGCATATCCTGGAAAATTTGACAGTAGACATACATCTAGCATTATCCTTTTTTTGTTTCTTTCTTTATGTGCACACACATATACACATACAGAAATTTATGTAAATGAGAATATTAATGGAAACTCTTTTTTATCCTCTCTCCTCTACTTTATCTATTCCTTCTTTTCCTTTATCAATCCTATAACTTACATGTACAATCTGGTAAAAATCCTTTAGTATTTTTCTCTGTTCTCATAAAAGTCTTACACATAGGAGTGTGCTCATGTGCATGGGTATGCACAGATCCATTTTACCCTGTATCATAAGCTTCGATGTGCTGAATTCAGGTTGAGGTTAGGAAAGATGACCTTTCTTAACCTCTTTTCACTGCTCCTCTTTCTTTCGTCCCATCTAAGTGCTTCTCCCTCAGCCCCCTGCTCCTCTTTTTCTACATAATCCATTTAGGTGATCTCATGTATTTAGTGATTTTAAATATCATCCTCTTGCTCTTGGCTTCCAAATCTTTATTCCCAAGTTAGACCTCTTTTTATTTCTATATGCAACTTGCTGCTGGATATTTCCATTTAATTTTTTTTCATAGATACTTGAAATTGAGTGTTTCCCAACTTCTCCCTTCTCTCCTCCCCTTTGTGTCCCATGTCATTTATTGTGATTGTTGCTACCACCATTCATTTAGATGTCAAGATAGAAATCTGCCACTTGAAATCAATCCTCAACCTCTACCAATTTATCACTTAAAGAGTTCTTAGGTGTGGTGGTGCACTCCTGTAATTCCAAGGACTCCAGAAGGCTGAGGCAGGAGGATTGCAAGTCCAAGGCCAGTTTCCTGAAAACTTGTCTCAAAATAAAAAATAAGAAGAACTGGGAATGTAACTCAATGGTAGGGCACCCATGTGTTCCATCCCCAAATATGAGAGAAAAATCAAAACAACAGTTCTTGAATTTATTCTCTCTCTTCTCCATTTCTCCCAGTAGTATCTAGTTGAAATATTTATTAAACCTTATATGAATTATTGTAACAATCTTTTCCTTTCATTTTTTTTTTCACTCAAATCCCATACCATAGCAGGTCACTGGTAATATGTAGCTCCCAATCTATTAAAGAAAACATTTCATTGTTTTGGTAGGGTTGGAAGCATGATAGACCTGTCTGTATTAAGGTTCTATTTGTTCTTTTTGGAGTGGAAATTGCATAATATTTATCAAAACATAAAACAAAAACAAAGAAAAACCATAAGCAGGAAGAGAAGTTGGACACGAGTAATAATGTTAGGAAAGGAAACCCCATTCTAGCAAGCCCTGATGCTCCAGCAACATGGGGTACGAGCACCCCTTCCACACTTGCCCCATCGAGGTGGGGCCTGCCATTTAGGCTCTTTGTTATCGCATTCATGGCCATTCTCCTGCAGCCAGACCAAACCCACATTTGATCTTTGTATCACTTTTAGGTGTGTCACTTGTAGGTGGTACTTGGATAAAAGTGACTCACTATAAGGGCTGGGGTCAGTCCAGATTTAACAGGCGGAAGAACAGCTGATGACACAAGGACCTTAAGTGTTGGAAAAGCTGCCAGAAAAGGAACACTGGGTTCATCTTGTGGGCACTGGAGAACAAGCTGGCAAGACTTTCCTTGGCTCATTTGAGGCATCATACCCAGGAGATTCCTAAGACTGGATTCTTTTTAGACTTTTTTTGCTGATCAGAATACAAAGTGGCTCCTTTGGCCCCCTATAAAAGCTGAATAAATGCCACGTGTAGCTCCTTGAGGCTCTCTTATATAGTTGTCTACTTGGGAAACAAAAGCCTAGGAAGTAGGAACCAAAGCACTGTAACCAGAGAGAGTGAAAGCATTTGGAAGAAGGTGTCAGTGGCAGTGTTGGGGCAAAACTGGCATTGGGAAGGAAGAGGAACCTAAAATTCTTGTAATAGGTGTTGTGTCGGTGAAAATCCTATCTTGTTTTCTCATTGTTGAACTTTTTAAGCCTCTGGAAAGTGTTTTGGGAATAGGGAGATAAACTGAGGGCTGGTTCCCATTTATCTGGATGTCCAGCCTCCTTGAAGACTATCTGGTAGTTTGGGCAGCTGTTAGGTGATGTGTCTTTTGCGTCATCAGGATTTTCAAACGTGGTGATGTGGCCATCGGAGGATGTGGTGAGGTCAGTGCCCGCGAGTACTGCAGGGTTAACAGGTTCTGAAGGCTTCTCAGGGCTGTCAGTCACCTGCCTCTGGATTATCTTCATCCTTCTCAAGTATACATGGTCCCTACTTAGGTTCAACTTAGGATGACTTTTCAACTTTATGATGGTGGGAAAGCAATACCCATTTAGTAGAAAACTTACTTCAAATTTTCTCCACACCCCACTATGGTGGGGATTGAACCATATTTCAAGATCTTAATTTGAATCTTCTGTACTAGTGATAAGTGGCAGGGTACTCTCGGGTGATTCTGGGAATCTCCAGCACCTAATTAGGGTTACAGTCACAAGGAGGAGAGCTGATGCTCTATGGCATAGTATATTGCTAAGTGGTGATGTTTGGAGGTCAGTGTATCAAATGCATTTTTTACTTACAGTATTTCCCACTTGTCATAGATTTATCAGGATGTAAGTCAAGGAGCGTCTGTAGTTAGGAATAGACTAGTTCATTTGGACACCAACCACCACAAGTGCCATGATATTGTCAAAAGCTGGGAAAAAAAAAAAAACTTCTATTGGCCTAAGTGCAGAGCTATTTTGTCTGGTTTAGGCTCATCCATGTAGATCCACATGTAGATCATATAAGTAGATGGAAGCAAGTCTTTTAATATGAACACTGTTATATAAAGCCAGGATTGTTAGGTTCCAAGAAGCTTGCTTTTTGATAAGTGAAACTGAATCTAACATGCAATGAAAAGTGGTTGGGCTTTCAGTGTTCCTAGGGAAGAACTGGCACCAGAGAAAGTGGGAGCTAATAGTAGTATTTGGTTTTCTGTGTTTCCTGGGCTCAGAAGCAGGAATAACTACAAATACAAGAAGATAGAAGGTCTAAAAGTATCTGAACTCATAATCATGCACTTTGTATAACTGACTAAAAAAAAATAACTAGCAGATATTATAGTGATGTTCTCGTGTGCCAGGGACAAGTCTGAAGATTTATGCTGCCCCAATTGGAAAATTCTTACTTTCTTTTTGCCTCCTTTGTAGGAAGTTTCAGAGGTAAAATGAGATGATCAGCGCTGGGAGATCACCCCAATTTAGGAAAGCAGAGAGGTTCGGTGATATCTCTTGGGTGGTGGGAAGTGTTGCTGCTTTCTGAAGTTTCACATTGAAGACTCAGACTAAGTGTATTATTTTGTGTTGATCTGCCAGCTGCTTCAAAGCTTTTTTTTTTTTTAAGGAGAAATAAGGAAAATACACCTATATCAAAATTGTATGGAAGAAACAACAACTTTACCCAACATTTTATTGGAAATTCTTCCTAATCCCACCACATCTGGGGGATTTTCTCCCCTTCTTCATAAGTCCTTGGTGTGTTTATTGTTTTGGCTAGTGCTCTGCCAGATAGCACCTAAGAGAGTATACATAGACAGCTTTGGAGATGAATTTCCAATGTTGAGTCTTTCAGCAAATTTGAAACTTAGCCAAGTATCTTCTCCCATTCCTACTTTTTATTCCTTATAATTTCCTGAGAAACTTTCCTGCCAGCAGACTTCTCAGACAGTGACAAACTGAATCCTCATTAAAACAAAGAAAGGTTAAGGGGAAAAAATAACCTATTTAAAATGAGGTAACTCACCAGTCTTTCAGCTATAAATTGACAATAGGATTTATATAAATCCATAATTGTATCTCTTTTACCTGCAGTTAGGCTAGTTAATGATGAAAAAAGTATACAGTTGATCGTGTGCCTTTAATGAGGATTCTTTTTACAGAGTTAAAAAAATCCACCAAATTAAATTCTGCCAATTTACTCCATTGCAAATTGAGCACCACCCTGTGAGCCAAAGGAAGGAGGGGGGAAAAAAGAAAGAAAGAAAGAAAAAAAAAAAAAGAAAAAATCATCAAGTAGCTTAAATCAGTTACAGCTAAACGTGTAAGTCAGCATGTGCTTTAGCCTTTAGTCATGAAGAATATATTAGATTTTAAAAATAAATGGCTTTCTGCTGAGTCTTCATTGCAATGGCTTTCTGACTTTTAATTAAATTTTCAGTACTTGTGGGTGCTTCCTCCTGTACTCTGGCCACAGAGCTCGCATTGCCTCCATCATTAAGTGGAGTGGAAAACCAAATTGGAGATTATTAAGCTTGTTCATTTCTTTGTTATCAGTAGCTGGTGACGCTCCCCTTTTTACTTGTTAAATAAGGATGGAGCTTTCTACCAGGATATTTTCCAAGAATGAGATAAGCTCTCGTAAATAGAGCATGATTAGCCCTAATGCGGGAGCTTGTTAAATGTTCCTCATTATACATTTCTGGTCTGTTTCATCAGTGTTAAATGAACTTAATGTAAATTAATAAAAACAGGTTTGCATTATTTGTAACAGGATTGAGAGTAAAGAAGAAAACTGTAAGCAACACTAAACTCAGCAACTAATGTTGAAGTTTACACTATTTCTCTGCTGCCCTTTCTGTTCTATGGAATTGAATAAAGTGTTCTGAAAGCTCCATATTTAATCTTTTGGAATATGGCATTACGGTTCAGGCCTTACATTACAGACTTTAATTGCTAATTTGGTGCTGTTCTACAAATTTTGTCTTTGCTCCTTTTGAACTTCCTAGGAATAAAGAGATTTATGAAAATCATATATTATTGTAGGGGACAATCTTCAACAAAGGAATTGGAATTTTTATACCGACAGGGTCAAGAACAACATAATTTTGGCTATAGAACCTCATGGTTGGTTTTAAATTCATATTTGTTTTGATTTATAAAAATAAGTTCACTGCAGATGCTTCAAGGCAAATGTGTTATGTAAAATTCACATTGTTTTAAAACAGTGACATTCTTAAAATACAGGGCTTTTTCTCCTAATTAAGGAGAAGCCAGACTGAAAAGACACTTAAACATGCACAGAAGGTCAAAAAGCTAAGGGCCACTAATCTAAATGATAAAATGATTTATCTCTGAGATGTAGAATTAGATGCCCATAAGCAAGTAGGAATAATTGGGGATCCCAGTATTTAAATTTTTAAGACCTTCACTAACTAAAATAGAATGTGCCTAAATTGCAAACTCCTTTCAAATATATCATCAGAAATGTGAGGCGAGTGATTTGGAACTTGTGTTTATTGATGCAGTCAGTGGCACCTCAGTATGGGGTGGTTGTGATTATTTGGTTACCTTTGTAAACATCTTAATGCTTGTTTTAGTCAGCTTTTTTGCTGCTGTGACCAAAAGACTTTTAACAAGAACAACTAAAGAAGGAAAAGTTTACTTGGGGGGCTCATGGTTTCAGAGGTCTTAGTCCATCGCTAGCTGACTCTATTCCCGAGGGTCCAAGGTGAGGCAGAACATCATGGTGGAAGGATGTGGCAGAGGAAAGCAGCCGGGAACATGGCTTCAGGAAGCAGAGAGAGAAAAAGAGAGAGAGCTTCACTCTTAAATATGAACCCCAAAGGTATGCCCCCAATGACCTACCTCCTCCAGCCACACCCTACTTGCCTATAGTCACAGCTCAGTTAATCCCTGTCAGGGAATTAATGCACTAATTAGGTTAAGATTCTCATAACCCAATCATTTCATCTCTAAACCTTACATTGTCTCACACATGAACTTTTGGGGGACACCTAATATCTAAACCATAATAATGCTCATGAAGGTTAAGCTAGTGTTTGAAATAGAGTGAAGCCAAAATAAAAGTAAATTCTGAAAAAAAAATGCATCATACAGTGTGGATGCAGTCTCATTTTTAAGTAGGAGTTCTCTGGGACTTTAATTTTATTGCAAATTCTGTGGCTCCTCAGACTAATAGTTCATATTCAGCATTAGTTTAATAATAATGGTGACACGGGTAGCAAAATATTGATTTTTAACTGGAATTCTTAGAGAATATCATTCTCACTGACCAGAAGTGTGAGAATACAGAATATATTCCATAAATATCAACCATGACAGATATGATCGATTCTTCATAGTGTGATTTCCTATTCAACCTAGATTGGCCTCAGAATCCTTCTCAACACAATAATCCAGGCAGTTCTTACCAACAGACTGCAGTGGTATAAAATGAAATCTTTCTTGCCGTCCCTATTATAATGAGTGAAATTTTGGATTGTTTAGATTTAGTTAGAAAACTTTTCTATTTTTCAGTTTTTATGGATGACATATTTTGGGTTATTTCCTGCCTTACTAGAGTATGGTATCGCTATTCATGTACGTCTTCATTTCCTGAAGATCTTGTTGTGATTCAGTGCCATCATTATAAAAGTGGATTTTGTTTTCAAAATGAATTATATAGAGTGAAAGTACAGCATATTAGAATGACACTTCCGAACTCAGGATGTATACTGGAATCTCTCTCTTGCTTTCTCTCTCCCTCCCTCCCTCTTCTTCCTTTCTTTCTGATAAATCCTTGATTTTTTTTGAATTTTGTTAAAAAAGCAAAAAACAAACAACAACAACAACAAAAAAAACAAAAAAACAAAAACAAGAGTTAGTTTAAAGCTTGGTTTAGAGGAAAGATAGAACAAAAGCCTTCTAAAATGTCCAGGCAATGCTAAATTGTTGTCCACCTGGCTTTGCTGTGGGACCATCTACTTTGAATTTCTGCCACATTCTGCTTTGAAGCTTTTTATCTTTCACCTTAGTTTAGTTTGGGGCTTATCCTTTGCCATCCTGGCTGGCTTCCTTGTTACTGTCTCCTCTCTCTCCTCCCCCTGCTCCCCAAGTAAAGTATGAAAACTAGATTCTGGTTAATTGACAGCTTTTATTGACAGAGCTCTGTTGAACAGTATATATTTCAGGTAATATATACTAAATATATTACCTGAAAAACCCAGCACGTGAGAACTCATCCCTGTTGATATGTAATAAGGATCACCAGTAAATCTGTGTAAGTGTAAAGGTCACGGGAGGAATTGGAGCATTTTGGAATAACTTCAGAGAATCCAACCAGTACCTTAGTATTAAGAATAAATAAATAAATAAATAGATAGATAGATGAATAAATAAATAAAAGGACTTAACTCATGGCCTACTTGTGGAGTATATATTATAACAATAAGTAGCTCTAGATTATCACAAAAATACCACAAAATAAATTTAAGTGATATAACAAAGAATGACAAGAAAATATCCTTTTAAAATGAGGGGAAAGGAATAAATCATATATGTTCATAAAATAATAGTGAAAGTGACAGAGAATATTAATTGAATGCTCACTATGTGCTAAGAAGTATTCTAAGAGCTTTATATGTATTAGCTTATTTCATACAACACTATGTGGTAACTACTATGATTATTTTATGAGTAAAGACACTGAGTTGTAAAGATAGCAAATGACTTTGTCAATGTCAAACAGCCAGTGAATGTCAGAGCTGGGAATTCGCAGGGACTCTGACTCTAGAGCCCATGTTTTGTTTGGTTGCTGTTTCCAATTCTGAATCCTGTGTTTTTCTCTTCACCTTCTTGAAATTAATCTAAGAAAGAAGCTATGTAGGTATAATCCCTGCCTCCTGTGATGCTAGAAAGGAAAAAGAGTGGCTCTGGAGACTAACAGACTGCCAGAACATTACCCAATGGGCATTCGGGTTTTTTTTTTTTTTATAAATTTTATTTGTTTATTTATTTATTTTTATTGGTTGTTCACAACATTACAAAGCTCTTGACATACATTAGATTCAAGTGGGTTATGAACTCCCAATTTTACCCCAAATCCAGATTGCAGAATCACGTCGGTTACACATCCACGATTTTACATAATGCCATATTAGTAACTGTTGTATTCTGATACCTTTCCTATCCTCTACTATCCCTCCTCCCCTTCCCTCACATCTTCTCTCTCTACCCCATCTACTGTAATTCATTTCTCTCCTTGTTTATTTTCCCATTCCCCTCACAACCTCTTATATGTAATTATGTATAGCAATGAGGGTCTCCCTTCATTTCCATGCAATTTCCCTTTTCTCTCCCTTTCCCTCCCATCTCATGTCTCTGTTTAATGTTAATCTTTTCTTCCTGCTTTGGTACAAAGGTGCTAACATCTGGGACATCACAATAAAACAAATTAGAAGGGATCTCCAAATGTCAGACTTTTTGGATAAAACTGGATCTATTGTAGGGTTATTCTTTTTCTTATCAACTTCCCTTATTTCTTTTATGATTAGATATCAGGAGTGTCGTGTCTCTCGACTAAACACTCAGGGTCACTCCAGGTGAACTGGGCTGCATGAAATAATCACACAGAAACAGAGAAATACCTTTTTCTTTGGGTTCTGTGATGGCTCCTTCAACCTTAGGGGGTCTGTGGGAAGAGAGAGTGAACATGTGCTGAACCCTTTTATTGGGGAAAAGCCATTCAAATGAGTCAAGGGGTCAGGTTTCAGAGGCTTGAGTCTAGCTTCAGTGATGTCTGCTGTCAGCGGATTGACTGACATCTAGGGAGGCCATGCCTATGTCATGTGGGGATCAAGACAGAACAAGCAAAAAGACCAGAGCGAGGCCCGCCCAAACAGAGGGGCAATGTTGGTTTCAGTCCACTTTGTGTGCTCAATGCCATAGTTCATACACACCAGCCCATGGCTGGCTTTTGCCACATCTCCACATTCTCATCACTCAAGGCTAAGGGGCACCCAGTTCCTATGAGGACATAGGGGGAAGAAAGGAGATTATTCATTGGTTAGACACCAAAGGAGGTGGGTGAACAAAGCTTAGAGTTTGTATAAACAAAGCAGAGGCTGGTGCAAGACAAGGTGCAGAGCTGGGTTAAAATCCTCTATCTAATTGGGTGGGGGTTATGACATAAGTAGAACAAATAAAACTAGGAAGTGCATGGAGTACTCCAAAGTTGCATGGTGATAATGATGATGGCAAAGAAGCTGTAACCATTAGTTGCTGCCCCTGATTATCTGAAAATTATTGTGGGATACTCTGAAATAACCAGTTGCTTTCAATGTATTTTGGATTGATTCTCACAAACAACCTTTTTATTAATAGATTACTATTATCTATTCTTAGGAATCTATTAGAATTTAATTACTAATAGATTACTCTTTCCATACTTATTCAACATCTAATATGCATGGAGTCCGGTGTGGAATCATAACATGAATGCAATGATCTTTGTTGACATTAAAATTATGGACAGTTTTTTTTTTTTTTCCCATCCTACTCACATTAGTACTGCTCTTGTGGTAGAGAGTGGCCTAGAAAAGTGTCATAAGCCATCAACTTAATTTCCATTAACATCTTCTCTGCCACTTTCCAGAAGTAGACTGAAAGGGCCTAGATAGGGGCTAATTTGCAAGTAGAACACCATCTCATTCTGCTCATTGGCTATTTACAGAATCAATGGACAGTGTGTTAGATCCTCTGATAGGACACAAAAACTTGAAAAGCATTGATGAGGAAAATGAGAATCTGTAATTCTGACGTCTCAAGTACATCTCCAGTTTATTTCAGAAAATAAAAGAAAGGCAAACGAAGGAATATTTCTTATTCATATAATCTTAGAGAAATCTTAACAGGTGGTGAGATTTCTTTCTATAATGCTGTGTAATCTCATCAACTGAAAGTAAGTCTTGTGATATTTAGCAGAAGTGAGGATTGTCATGGAGGCTACTCTGCTGGAGAGTTCTTAGAAGAACCTGGAGTGGTTTTCATTCATGTTTGCCAATTTCATAGATTTTTTTTTCCAACGTAAGATTCAGAAGGCACAAGGAAACTCCATTTGAAAACAATGTTTCCTTCACAAAATCTTCAGAGAAGAGTCTCCTCAGAATCAGTTTGGTTCATGTGTCACTATGATAGGGCAGTAAGCCCCAAACATAACCATTCATCTTCCCTCATCCCCTTCTTTCATTTATTCTTGCAAAATGGTCAATGAATCGACTGGCAAATCAGGAAGCTTCATGGTGCAACAAAATGTTGTCATAATGATGATAGCTACAACTAATTAAATGGTCAATCTGTGGAGGTGCTCCGTGTGTGCCATTTTTTTTTTTTTAAATTTTCATGGCAAACCTACGCAGCAATACTATTCCTATTAGATGAGAAAGCTGAGGCTCAGAAGAGTTATCTGCTAAGGTCACCCAACTGGTAAGAGATGGAGCTGGGGTTTAAAATAAAGCGTGTCGGATTGTAAAGCAAGTGCTGTCTGCACCACACCATCCTGCTTCCCTACATTACCTGCATTAAAAAATCCTGTAGCACCTAATTCATGCCTGAAACAAAAGACAGCCCTTGCTGTACTATCAAGTTCAATACTGCAAGGGCCCCTGCCAGCCCCATCCGGCTATTTCTGACCACTGAGACCGAATATTTTGGATCCAAGCTTACAAAGCAGGCTTCCCCAGCCAGGCAGGTGGGTGGCTAGCTAGATGGGATTAAGGCACAGGGGCTCTTTGCTGAGCAAGGTGCTCCTTCCTGTCAGAACACATTTCCGCAGAGCCCTGCAGTCTGCAAGCTGGTGGCACCTCCTCCTGCTTCTGCCTCCTAGTGGGCTGTCTGAGGGAGGCTATACATATGTATTAAGTTATTAAGCGGTGGTATGGGTTCTCACAAGTTCAAACACAAAGCATGCTGTGTCTCTGCTCGAGCATCTCCAGGAGGGCCTGGATTAATAGAAATGCAAATGGAGCATCTGCACAAGGCCATATGATTAGAGCCTCCCCCTCACACCTCAAAGTCAAGAGCAGAAAAACACTGCATGTGAAATACAACAAAAAATGGTGATATAATATGCAAAGTCTGTTACCCATTTCAACAGCAGTCAGCAAAACATTTCTACTCACACCACTCAGAACAATTCTGCCCCAACTTTATTATGTAAGCTAATGTTTTTCATAGAGGATAAAATGGCTCTTGGTACATCTGAGTCTCAGTTGTGTGCTTTATTACTCAAGACTCTCTGCACACCACTGTGGAGCCCACTCTAGAAATAGGCTGTTAAAAGAAGTAGGACTTTAATTTTTTTTTTTAACCTCTGCCCTCTTCCTCTCCCTGGGGTAGAAATATAAGGGTCCCTCCTAGGCTGGCCTTTCACCCTCAATCTGGCCTGAGCCGTGAGCTGTGCACTGGGCTGGACTGGTTATAGGGCAAGTCACAGCTCCATCTCCATTTGAGGCGGGGAGCCCCACTCTTTTAGTGGCTGCACTATTCATTCTATACACTGGCAGGTGTCACTCCATGCCGTGGCTTCTTAAGGACCAAATCCCAGCACCTTACCAGGTTGTGATCCACGGATGGATGATTGAGTGCATGAATAAATAAGGGAAAAGAAAACCCCCCTTGCCTCTCAGTACATGATGGGGCAGGAGGGTGTCAGCAGGAAGGAGAGTGGATGATTTAGGGTAGCCAGCCCTACTAAGAGAAGCTCCAGTGTAGTTCACCTGTAACTGCTTTGTCTCCTTTCTTTCTCCTGGTGTTCTCCCTCCCTGAACCCAGCTTTCTCTTTTCCTTTAGCTGGTTGGTTTGGCATATGTATGCTTAAATGGCTCTGGAAAGTTATCTTTGTCCCATTGTGACCCTGTGAGTTTACATGGCTGAGAGAGAGAATCACCATTCTCCTTCCTGCCTCAGAGAAAGAGGGGCACTAATGTGACTAGAGTGTATTGTGCCTAGGGATAAATCCTGAGGTGATTCTGGTGCCTGGATAGGTGGTATCTTCTGAAGTCAGGAAGCTGCATGCATTGAGTGACAGTGGAGCTGCTGAAGATGTTATAAACTCACCAAACTCAGTGTTTATATTCAGACTGAGTTACATTTCTAGAGAATGCTACTAGAGGATAAATTGACACTATTATCTTATGCTATTCATATAAGCCATCCCATCTCACCTCCTTTACCCCCAATATGCTGTCATTGTCTCAACACTGTTTCTTAGCTCTCACCTGGGCCTATAGCCATATTCTTCTGGACTCTAGGCTCTTGCCCACCATTCAGTTATAGAATGATGAATTACTTTAGATTCATCATTCTAAAGTAATTCTGACTAAATAACTCCTCAGTTAAACTCTTTCAGCAATTTCCATTGTCTAATAAATAAAACACAAACTTCCTCTACTGTCATTTAAAAAGGTCTCTGGGATCTGGACCCAGTCTGTTTCTTTCAACCTTTTTAATTGGCTATGCTTAATTCATACCACATGATCTGTAGTTCCTTTTCTCTCTAAAACACTGGCTCCCTTCAGTTAACATGAAGCTCCTCCCTGGCTGTCCCTACTTGTAGATTAACCCTTCAGGAAGCATCTTATCATCACCTCCAGTTGGAAGCCTACTGAAGCATGTCAGTGATTTCTTTGTCTGCCTGCCTAAAGCACTTTGTCCCTCTTTTGTGGCCAACATTTTCCATTTTCTTTTATATTCCAGGTAATGCTTGTCACTTGGATAGGTATGCAACAGAACAAATTTCATTTACTGAACGAATGAAAGACTGTTGAATGAGTGTGCATCTCGGCCTGATCTCCCCTTAGAGTTTGTGTGATTCCCGAGGGAACCACAGTGTGATGTAACAGAACTGGTCTTTGGGATCAGGGACTTGGGCTGGCGTCTCTGCTTGGCTATTGGGTGAACTGTCGAATTCTTTGCACCTCATCTTTGTCAATGCTTGTCGAAGGCATGAACTTTCATTGTAGGTAAGTTTGTCATTCATATGCATATCTTTAGTCCCTAGAAATGCCGAAAAGCAAAGTATTGCTTGTCTTACAGATAGGGAACCCTCTCTTCACATGTAAATCATGGCATGAACTGACATCCTATACACCACAGAGCTAGTAAGATTTCACTTGAAAAATAATGAGTGGGGAACATATTACAGGATCGCACTGGCATCTACCCCTGCTACAACTGTGAACAATGAGAACTGTATGCTTGCTTTTAAAGACTATACATTTTGGTAGTTTAACTAATTTGGGGGACCCAGTAATAGAAATGACACAGTGCTGCTAATCCAAGTGTCTACAATGAAAAATTTCTTGGGAAAAGTAAGAAAAGGAAGGAGAAGTTCCCGCAGCAATTTCTTGCATCTGCAATCCTAAATCTAATTTAGTATTAGTGCTCCTGACAGGAAAAGAAATTTCAGGGCAGTTACTCACACTTTTGAAGGTTTTATTTGGTTTAACCTCAGAAATAACTGCAGTGATGGAACTGAGTGCTCTCAGATGCGGGTTTTCTCTCTGAAATAATGGACTCTTGAGTTTCTTCTCTTCCTAAAATTAGGTCTGAGATGCTGTAGGGGCTTCCTGAAGAGTGGCTTTAACTACCTTGTGATGTTAAAACATAAAAAAATAATCCCCTACCCACTTAGTGGGGTATCTTTTTGAGAGCATATAAGAACTGGGGAAAGCACTGCCCATGCGGTGGATTTCAATGAGATGGACAGCACTGCATGCTGTGGCCCTGTGTTCCCATCACCATGCACATCCCCTGTGCACCAGGGCTGCTCTTTGTACCGGGCCACTGAGTTATGGTGAGAGTCCCACTCAGGTCCCAGATACTCTCCAGGAGTCATTTCCATGTTATTTACAGCATTGTGTCTCTTTTTGTGGCATTTGTCCTTTTCTTTTGAAACCTCTCTCTGGTCTCTTGTCAAACTACAGTGGTGAGCATAAAACAGGAAGCACACACTCATTCTTCTGCTGGGGATAAGATAAATAACTAAATCAGAAACAGTCAATCTTTGTTACGAACACTGTGGTGTAATATTACATTCTGTTGTAGGACTGGCAAAAGAAGGGGCTCTAGCTTTGGTATGGAGTGTAGCTGAGTGTAGGGTTGTTTCGTTTTGTTTGTTTCCTTTGCCTGATATAGTTCTCTAAGAAATCTCTGAAAAAAAAATCCTAGTCTTGCATGGCTTTTAACAACTTAATGAAGCACTCCCCACAATATTTTAATGTTTAATAGAGCATCCCAGGTCCAGGGATGTAGTTCATTGGTGGAACACTTGCCTAGAGTGTGTGAGGCCCTGGGTTCAATTCCCAGTATCAGAAAAAAAAAAAATAGAGCATTTCTTTTACAGTTGACATTATTCTTATTATTTATATATTTCTGATGATGAAACTTAAAACAGGAGTTCTCACAAGGTAACTAACAACACCATGGTACCTTGTGATGGTTACACTCTCACCAACAGTGATTCTCAGGAACATCAGATGTGGAACTCCACTGTCAGATGATGAGAACCTGGACACTAGATGGGGGTTGGTTTCCAAAGACTGGAATAGACCTGGCCTGGGGGGTTCCAGAATGTGGACTCTAGGGAGACTGGATTCAGGATGAGAAGCCCAACTAAGATCTAAGGAGGAAATTTAGTCCAGGTGTTATTTTGAAAGATCCAGATGAAGAGGCAGATCCAGAGAGTAGGTAATAGGACAGACCAGTGTCCTCACACCAGGTTTCAAGTATTCAGATGAAAAATGAGAGTTGGAGCTTGGTGGGAATCTCTGTGTCATTGAAAAAATAGCTGCAGGAACATTAGATAGAATATTTGTACCTTGACCATAGGTCAAGAGGAGCAGAGCAGGCTCAGATGTCAAGTCATGGATTTGGAAACAACTGAGTTAAGTCTTTGGAATGACAATACCCAGGAGACACAGAAAATAAAGCCAAGAAATGTTTGAATATGTGCTATGGGCTGAGAATAGAAATTATCGTTACCTCTAGGAATCCCAGGTACTTTCCCCCTTCTTTTTTTAATTTTTCACTTCATCTCTTTCTGTCCTCCCTCTCTCCCTTACGTCCTTCCTTCATTTTGTGTCTTATCGTATAACTGTTTGGCACTGTGCTAGAGACTAGGTTGGGCTCTGGTATACAAATGGGCCTGAGAAAAGCATTTACAAATCTTTCATCAATGAAGAAAGCTATGTGCCGACCTTTAGGTTATTTTTCTCTAAAATTTTTAACTTTCACTTCAAGTCGGTGAATTTATGTATTGAAAGTGAAAAAAAAATTGAGTGCCCATACTATGTGTCTACAATGTGTAAGTGTGCATACATGTGTAATTGTGTATGCATATGTGTGTACATACACACACTATAGGTATAGAAGTTAATACTCAGTGACTTATTATCTTTTTGGTGTACTAACTCCAAACATTCCCCAAATCTCTGGTGGTGAATGTAATGATGTATATTTCAGTATTTTAAATTCTGAGGTACTCTTCCTATATGAATTCAAATAACCTTAATTACTCTTCTTAATTGCCTTCACTTGTTGGCTTAATCAAGGCTGGTATGAGGATAGAATGGATGTGTTTAAGGTAAATGTGTGAGTAATTTGTAGAATCATAAATCTTTTGCTGTGGGAGAAAAGTATTTATATTTTGAAAAACAGAGACTGACTTTCTATGTGGCAACATTTAACCTTGGTGGCAACATGTATTTTTAATTAATATTCTTAATTAATAAATGTTTCCTTTACAGGATATATGACTATACAAAAATCTGCAGTGTTCAGAAAGATGGTGGAGGTGTTAAAAAACACAAATTTGTCCTAGAGTAGCAACCATTCATGTCTCCCCCCACCTTTTTTTTTTTTTTTTCAGGGAATGTATGTGTTAATGGTTCTGCAAAAACTTTGAATAGGACATAGCTGGAACTCCATGAGAGGTGTTGTTATCATTATTGCTATTTAGCACCCCAAATTAATCAGCATCATTTTTTCCTAGCCTATGCTATCAAATATTCAAAGCACAAGATGGATGTAAGTTTTATCTTCATGAGCTTGTCACTGGGACTAAAGTACATTTTATATACCTGGAAAATACTACCTAACGTTCTAATTATGTATGTCTCATTCATTTGAACTCAGAAATTTCAAAATCCCTTGTGCTTAATTTTACTAAATTCTTGTCCACATCAAAATTGCACAGGCAAAAAGAAGGATTAATTAACAAAATGAGAACTAGATTTGGATCTCATGTCATTTTCCATACTACTCACTTATCTTCTAGGCCCATTTTAGGAAGCTGTATACCTGGTTGTGGGGATTTGCCGGGGTCGTTAGAGGAAGTGAGCAGCAGCAAATCCCTTCTCCAGTGATATGGGAAACAGGTTCTTTCTATCTACAGGGAAACTCTCACCTGAGATTCTTCAGAGGCTGATCCCAGTTCTTTGGATCTACTAGCATTTTATGAATGAAAATGGCAGCTGAGGGATATTTGCCCATCTTACAGATGATAGGCTCACAAAAGTTATTTATCCCAAGTTGTAGATTGGCACCAAAGATATAACCTAATTCTGAATTTATCTTGTGGCTCATTCCTGGGAGGAAAAGGTCATGTATGACTACAAAATGGATAGAGAAGAAAGCCAGTATTTGTAGTGGCAATGAAATGCACTTTTCTACCCCTTGCCTCCCAAGCAAATATCTGGCTTGTAATGACCTCTTGTGTTTTCCTGTAGAGATGGACTTATTTCAGGCTGACATCAGGGGAAGGTCATGGGGGAGATTTGAGACCAGTTATGAGAAGACGGATGGGATTCTTCTGGAAATTTGAAGAAGCTGTCAGTGAGAGGGACATGTCTTAACAGGATGCAGCAACAGATGCCTGGAGAATGGAGAAAGGCCATTGTGGGCTTCATCTAGACTGAGAAAGCCAAGGATGCTGCTGCTAGAGAGTGGAGCCACCCAACAGTGGGAATCACAGGTGGAACGTGAAGACCCCTAAGAGAGATGGAGAGAGGCGTTTTTCTCCAGAGTCTCAGAAATGGGAATTGCCGAGTTCTGCTTCAGTTCCTGCATTTCTTTAAAGTCCCTATCTTAGCTATTACTCCAGTGTATCTTTAACTTAACTTACGTGTTTTCCCTCCCCGCCAAATTGTCTTGAGCCAGTTTGTGTGAGGTTCTGCCCCTTGCAGTCAAATCAACCAGACATAAACTTATGTTACAAAAATAAGTAACACTCCTTCTTCCTTCAAGGGAACAACATCCGTTTCACCCCCAGCATCTGTTAGAAGTCGGGGATGGTTGGCAGGGGCATTTTTCCTGCTCTAGTGATATATTGCTCTGTGATGCCTTTTGGTTACTCTGGTGTAGACCAGATCACCTGAGCTCACAACCCTTAACTAGCTTTTATTCAGTTGAATGATCTGCAGATGAGTGGGATGCAGAGCCTCAGAAAATATTGTAAGGGATCTTTGTGGTTTCTAAGAATCCTGTCAAGATTTATTCTGGAAGTAGGAAAAGTTTATTGGTTAGGCCACTACTGTTTGTAGGAGGGCAGGAGGTTGGCACCAGGTAGCGTTCCTCGCTCATCAGATTTCTTGGTTAACACACAGTGATGCCCTTCTTCAGACCCTTAGGAACTTGGGGGTTTCCAATAGCATTGCATAATGTCAATCCACCAAAATACATTCATTGCATGCTAGAAGCTCTTCAGCTCTGCTGTGTTGCTGCTCTCCAAATTGGTAGGAGAGAAATGGACCTGGCCCTATTTGGATTTCCAGAGAAAAGTTCCGAGTTCATTGTTACTAGGTGTGTATAATAAGGAAACAGGGAGGGATAAGGGGTACTAGAGATAACCCAGATCTGAAAAGGAAAGCATCTCTCTACACCATGAATTTGTACACAGTGGTGTTCTCCTGCTGCGATCCTGAAATCAGTGTCTAGTATGTGTGCTCTCATTGCTAAGTGATGGATCCTGGGCATTTCAGGTAACAAGCTACCTGCTGTCTGAGTGGAAGTATTTAAATGCCTGCTGTTTTCCATCACTCAAGTTGTTTCCCCCTATGTTTCTCCTGCTAGGAAGCAGGGCTGCCATATGTACAGGGCCACCTGGCTGGCAAAACATGAGGATCACATTTGGTGTTGGATTTATTTGATGGCGTCATATTCCTGGCAGCTGGGCTTAGGCTGAACTTGCTTTGGCAATTCTGGGAAGAAGCCATCATTACTATGCTCTGAAATGTAGATTATCTATTGGGTTTAAGTCTAGGATTTTATTATTGTGATCAACATTGTCTCACCACACTTAAGATAGAATCGTAATAAGTACTTCGGGTGTTAGCATGAAACCTGAGAGTCTTTCAGTTGTAAGGATTGGGTAGAAGAAGCTTGGGTTCTGGAGTGGACAGGCTTGGATTTAGATTCAGGCTTTATCTCTTTTACTGGTTGGCCAGCAACAAATCATCTAACTTCTCTAAGTCTCAGTTACTCCATTTGTAAAATAAAGAAAAACAGTATCCATATCACAAGGTTGTTTTGAGAATAAATGAGGCAATAGCTGTGAAGTTCTTGGTTTTATATTTGTCACACATGAACATTAATAGATATTTGCTCCTGTAGCTGGTGTCAGATGTAAGCAACTGGTCACTTCTTACTCTGTTCTTGTATCTCCTCTTAACCTAGTTTGCAATGCTCAAAGTGTTAGCTTGTAGAAAAGATGTAAGATTTATTTTCTACTTTTTCCTTTAAATATTTTAGGAAACTGAGCTTTGCAAGATTCATGCCATATGCAAAACAGTTCAAAGGAGTCTAAATGCTGGTCTTTGTTGGTGGTCCTGCCTTTCAAAAAACACTGTAGGTACATGAGACATGAAGGCAATGTGATAATAATTCTCCATGTCATCAGTGTCTCATTTGGGGTTATCTTTAGTTTTTTATTGGTGAATTTAATCTTAACAAATTTGTTTCATCTTTTCTGTTCCCACTGGTTACAGCCCTAGTTCAAGGTCTAGGCACGTAAATGGAGTGAAAGAATCATAGATCCATGGTTGAAAGGAACTTGAAAGGTCATTCAGTTTGCTGCAGGTGACAGCTTGTTCTTTTGTCGGCTTTTGGGTGTACACTCCGAGTTCTGGAAAGATCTACAGGGGAGGTGTTAAGAAGGCATTATCTGAGGAAAAGAAGGTGATTGTAGACATAGTGGCTAGTCTAGGAAAGTCTGTGGAAGCTTTTTCAGGAGATGAGAGAGAAAAAGGCAAAGGAAGAATAGTCCATTTAGAAAAATTAGAATATGTAGGAATGAAGTTTTTTTTTTTTCTGGAAATTTTAGGAATGGGCATCGTATTACCAAATTTCATGAAACTTTTTTTTGTAGATAGATGATATAGCTTCACTTTCTGGAAGGCCCAGGAAAAGGAGATCTTCCCTTCCAAGAAGCTTAAGGCTGCGAATATCATGATCAAGACTTTGTTTCTGAAATTATTATTTAGGGACTATATATCTTTTCTTACTTTTTTGTCCTAAATAAAGGTTTTGTCTGCAAGTTGTGAGAATCATAAGGGTCATAAATAATCATATAACTAACCAAAATATTGTCCAGCAACTATGTTGAAAGGGACTAGAAAGAAAAAGTAAAAACGCAAACATATATTCCTATTTTTCATTTCAAGTACCGAAGTTGGAGAGTTGGAAAGCTAACCTGTTCATTTTAAGTTTCTGGAGAAATGAAAAATGAAGGCAAGCTTCATTTTAGTCTCTGTAGTCAGACATAGCCAGACGAAAGGCCAAATTAACAGACCACACTGGCAGCTATAAACAAGCTAATCCTTTTATTTATTGGAGCAATAGAACATGCATAATATATTGGACTTGTTACGTATAGAGAATCTCTCAGTGATAGCAAGACTGAGACTGTACTAGTGAAAGAACATTTACATGACAGAAAATCTATATGTGTAGGAAAGAGGACATCAATCTGCTAGAAAATTAGGGATGTTACTGAGGAAACTGTTGGCCTGAGCCCACTGAATTATTCACCATGAAGTAATTACTGTGGATGCAGCAGGTGGCCTTAGAACCAACTCAACTATTCCAACCTAGAAAACTTCCCAATTATCATTGTTTGGATTAGTAGTTTACTTGAAGGCCCAAGGAAGAGAATGAGGCCAAAATTAAGAGATCCTAAAGGGAAAACTCTATAATACAAGCTATTTGACAGAATTAGATCAGATCACGGGAGGTGATAATTTTGTAGATGTGCATATGTATTTTTAAATAAGGAGGAGGGTATGAATATAGGTATATCTTTCAGAAATAGCTATACAACTGTTTAAATTCTAAATGCTTTTTTCAATTGCTGGCAAAAACTCAGGATTTAAATAACCTCAGGGAGAAATAGATTAATATCATAAAGTGAATATTCTTATTATCATAAAGTGAATATTTCAGTAGGTTTTTTGCAATGTGGGCACTTGGAGAATTTGTAGCAAATGCAAATCCTTGAGAGAGTGGAGTGGAGGTGGGAGAGAAAGAGTTTCATTTCTTATTTTTGGTGGTGGGTACTGGAGTTGAACTCAGGGACACTTAACCACTGAGCCTCATCCCCAGCCCTATTTTGTATTTTATTTAGAGACAGAGACTCACTGAGCTGCTTAGCACCTCGCTTTTGCTGAGGCTGGCTTTGAACTCTTGATCTTCCTGCCTCAGCCTCCTGAGCCTCTGGGATTACAGGTGTGTGCCACCGCACCTGGCCAGTTTCAGTTCTTGATCCTCAACCTCACACTTTTAAATATGACAACTGTGTGGTTTTTAGAAATATCTCAGAGCTCTAGTAGTCAACTGGATCAAGATGCAGGAAAATATTGAGATGCAACCTAAAGACACTCATAAACTTAAAAACACAAGTTGATGAAATCTTTCCATTGATACAGAGGACCCAAAAGAACTTTTGAAAGCAAGAGTCCAAAGGTTGGCAGGCAAAGCTAAAGACACAAAGAAAGCTCTTTGGATTCTGCAATGAAGGTTCTTGTTCCTCTCAACCACCTGCAGACAAGTGGAGTTTGTTTTAATTACTAAGGCTCCGTCCCTGCTCATACTTGGATAAAATATTTTCTTTCTATGGCATAGATAACCTGATTATATCATTTACTTCTCTCTGCTGACCTGTAGATATTCTATCCCACCACTGCCTGGATTTACAGGTGAGAAAACTGCAGCTTATTGAAGTCACACGCTTTATAGAGAGGGTCAAACGAGGATTTGAACCTGGATCTCTTAATCCTAAAGTCAGTGATTTCACCTGCTCCATCATGTGGCTCTCTCAAACTTGTGTGATGTCATTGTTGGGAATATTTGCATTTCATGCTACAGAATGTGAGGTTTTGACTCATGGTAAAGAAATTTTTACCACTGTTGTTGGCCAGATATATTTTGGGGAGGTGGCCCTCTCGTAGCTTCCCTGAAGTCATGTACTTTATTCTCTGGGTAAGAGTTTGTCCCTAGTCTCTAAATCTGAGCTCATGATTGTAGTGTCATTATCAGTTTTTTTTTTCAACTATGTGAGCAGGTGGGGTGCAGGAAAGGAAAGAAAATAAGTTTGCAGTCTCCATTTTATAAAGAAGAAACTGGAAGTTAGGGAGATAAAAATTCTCAAGAGGCACAGGTTGTGTCATAACAAGAGAGAGAAGGTGCAAACCCAAGATTTGGCCTTCTGCCATCTGTTCTCTTTCCACCAGACCCTGAATCACATATACTTTATATAAATGGGAAAACTTCTCTGCAAGTCTAGAAAACCCTCCTGTTAAGCCCAACTCACTGTGTGGTTAACAAGGAAGATTCCTCTACAATGGCTTTTTTCTTACTTGGTGTTTCTGGCTTCAAGTATAGTTATTTATATGTTTCCCATTTGCTACTTGATTTATTTTAGAGATTGACACTTTTGCAAGCTGACATCTCGGCATACAGACACTTTTTTTTTTACTTTGCTGAATGCAGCTGATGCTACTTACTTGACGCCATGCAGAGCAAAACCTAGTTAAAGGGTTCTCTTTGTGCCACAATCCATCACTCCTTTTACAGTTCTTCAACCGGAAGAGTGTAAACTGCCTCCTAATTTTGGCATCTGTTACCTGCCTTTCTGGCTGCTCCCTGTTGCTTCCTGAGACTGCTCTGACAGGTAGACACTTGAGGATTTCATTGCTACCCAGGAGTGTAGCAAAGTCCAATTTATTTAATGGTGTTTTTAAAGTTCCTATTAGCATTATTATGAAAGCTGAATGATTAACAGGAACTAGGTATTAAAATAGAAGCTTAATCAGCTACTGTCAGTTGATTATTCATTTATTTATTCCATTTGAAAAACACTTATTGTTTGCACTGGAATAGTTGGGGGTGGGGTGGGGGGGGAATGCCCCTTTCCTCAAGGAGTTCTTAAAATAGTGAACAACTACATAGTCCTCTGTTTGAAAAAACCCTGGAATAGGTCACGTTGCTGACTACTTTTCTACTTTTGTTGCTTCTTTCTTTTTTTCCCCACTTCTTAGAATAATGTACCACACAGAGTACCCTATCCAAGGACCCCATCCTTCTGGTTTTACTATCTTTCTCTCTTGCAAAATATATCTGTTATATGGGCCTTCTTCTTGGGCTCTGTTTCTCCTTTGGGGATGACAGACAAACCAGCTAAATAGACTCACCCCAGAGTGCTCATGTGCTGCCCCTCCAGGTAACAGATGCTACTTTTTGGAACAGAGTGTTTAAGGTGCCTCGAGGTACATAAGGGCATTTGTTAGGTCAGATAATTGTTAGGCTCCTTTATCAGAAACTGAAATAATGAATGCTTGAATGAAACATGAAATGGTAAAATTATTTCTCTCTTGGTGAAAGTTTGAGCCGGCAATTGCTCCAGGGTATTGGAATAGGCTTGTTCCACGAGCTAGTCCAAATGCCTGGGTTCTTCCTATCACGCTCTGCCACTGTCTTCTAGACGTTGCCCTCATCCCCATGCAGACCCACCACTGTCACGCCAGAACCTCATTCCACAGACACTGGGGAAAAAGACATGGAGGGTAAGAAGTTTCCTTTAAGGATGTTACCTGAAAGTAGCACAAATCACTTTCCTTTAAATGTTATCGACCAGAATTACATTCAAGGTCACATCTACTTTAATGAAATGCTGGAAAATGTAGCTTATTTGGGCAGTTGCATACCTCTCCAGTGGAGACTTACATTAGTGAAAAGGAGAGTGGATATCTGGAAATTTCTCTACCTCAATGTACATATAGAATCTTTCGTAAGGGAAGGACCCTGTGGATTGTGTAAACTCACAGGTGATAAAGACAGAAACAATGACCAGACTTGCAAGTGTAAGGGGTTAGAAACAATTGTTTCAATGGGCTGTCCATTCATTACTTCTATTCCTCCCGCTCCAGTATTTTCCAAGGAGTGCCTGGGCTCCAAAGACATCTACTGCAGCTGAAATTGGCACATGGCTCTGATTTTGTAAGTGCACTTGAAATTTCTTACTACTCCCTCCACAGCATTTGAATTTATCTGCATACGTCTCCTTGGGCACCTTTGGTCACCGAATAGAAGCTGTTTTCCTTCTAATGAAGACCACGTACAGCCCTGTTATAGATCTCATTTTGAATCCAAGCTTTCTAATCTAATTTGTCTAAGTCCATTCATTGTAGTGAGTGTCTCTGTGCATTGGTACAAGATACTATAGTAATGTAAAGAGACAGTCTCTGTTTTCCAATTTCTCACAGGTAGGAGGGAAGACAAACAAATGCAAAAAACCCTTTGAATACAGGGTAGACTTTGATCTGTGCTAGGCTAGAAACACACATAAAGGGTGTGGAAGCACAGGGACAGAGGCAGTTTTCTTTTTGATTGTTGTTTGTTTGTTTGTTTGTTTTGGTATCAGGGATTGAATTCAGGGGCACTCGACCACTGAGCCACATCCCCAGCCCTATTTTGTATTTTGATTTACAGACAGGGACTCACTGAGTTGCTTAGTGCCTCATTTTTGCTGAGTCTGGTTTGACTTACTATCCTTCTACCTCAGCCTTCCAAGTTTCTGGGATTACAGGTGTACACCATGGTGCCTGGTAGAAGGTAGTTCTGAGTATGGCGGGGAGGGGTCAAGAGAGACTTCATGAAGGTTGTGGAATTTAAACTGGAAAAGTCAATGATATTTCACTTGGCACATATGAAACATGGCAGGTTTTTCAGTTCTTAAATAGACTGAACTTGCTGGAACTTGGTGGGTACAAACCAAGAGAGGGGAAGAGAGGACTATCGTGAGTGGGAACACTAATTTTTGAAGTCAATTCATGGAGATTTTTGCATATCAAAGTAAGAAATTAAGACAACTCTGGGAGCAGCATGTGGGATATCTTGGACTGCTATAAACAAGAGCAGAAGTGTGTGTGTGTGTGTGTGTGTGTGTGTGTGTGTGTGTGTCTGGGGGAGGTGAAGTTCTTGAGACAGTGGGACTGGTTGAGAGCTGATATTTTTGGTTCATGTGAGAACTGAAAGTATAAACCAGGAGTTAGGCCTAAGTATGGAAGTGGAATGAAATTGTGAGGATTTGATAACAACTGGCTTCTAGGGTGAGAGAGTACAAGAGGACTGTTAGTTTTCAAGCCTCAACCACTGAGAAGGTGAGAGCATTAATCGAGGTAAGAGACAAGTTAATTTGTGAGTGTAGTTAGAGATATTAATACCCACTACATCCAGGTCTATTGTAAAAAAGTATCAAAGGACCTTAGAAAAAAAAGTGCCAAATAAACTACAGGATGACATTTTAACTTATATGTTCTAGCAAGCTATCTGGAGTGTTCGTTTCCGATTGACAGGGAACATGGCTGTTTGATTCCCGACTCTAAACCCTGGGTTTGGCAGAAGGCGATGGATATTAACACATAAGACTCCAAAAAGTCCTTAACAAAGTAACACATTACACTTTGTTTAACCTAGCATTTCATTTGGCTCTGAACCCTTTCAGTGAAGATATCCTATAAATATTTCACGTAGCATTCCCTAGAATACACTGAGAAAAACTGCCTTAGGGTAATGTATTATTAAGGGTTAACAAAATTCCTAAAGAAGAAGGGAATTGTGGTATAGGTCAGTATGTCTGTCCATCTCTTTCTCTCTATAATAGAACTAAAGGCACTGAGATCTTTGGAAGAGGTGTCCCTTGGCAGAGTGACAGCCACAAAGAGGAATGAATGGCTGACCTCTCCCCCACACCTGATCACAGGTTTTAAAAGACTCACCATCAATTTTAAAATGTGTCTTTAAAGCTGTAAATATGGCCCTAGGACTTTACTCTTTAGATTCAAGTTCAAGATGATGGTCACAAGCATGTCCCGGAGGCAGTTTGAGCACTTTAAAAGCTTCATTTAGTTTTCAAATGTTTATCAGTGCTCCCAGAGCCCTGGAAGGCCAAGAGAGGCTTTCAGAATTCAGTAGAAGTACAAGAAATGAGTGGGTCCCAGGATCTAATTATCATAAATTTTTCAATAAGATACTAGTTTTATTATAGGAGAAAATTGCAATGCACACACACATACACACACACAGAGACACACATACACTGACGATTTATATTTCATTGGTTCTATGGGAACTCTTTGAAGGATAGGTAATGCAGAGAGAAAGAATGTCAATGCAACAAATAACAGTGGTGGTTTTCCTTTGTGTGGAGGAGTTTGAAGAAGGAAAACAATACTTTAAAAGAATTTATTGCAGCAACATTGCTTTTTGTAAAATAGGCCCCGCTGAAAAATCACAAGGCCTTTAAGTAACCTTGTTTTATATATGTCAATCAATATTATTCTAACTCTATTCTATAGGCACTGTTTTATAATTATCAAGTCTGGGGTGGAAGCCTTGGATATTTCACGGTTATACTAGAACACATGTTCTGTTTCTACTTACTTAATAAGTAGTGGCCATGCTTGCCACTTGTCAAAAAAGACTGTTATTTCATGAATGATTAAAGTGCCAGAAACCCAAGATTTATGGCTCTCTTGCTCAAAATACTCATGTGGCTCTTGTCTGATGAAAGTTACCTATCATTGAACGTATTTCATTTACAGTGTAATTCGTGGGTTACCAAGGTAACATTCAGGTTAATCATCTGCACCACACTTTGCCTAATTGAGGGAGAGCTCTTCAGTTCCCACTTCAGTCCCTGAAAGATAACAATCTTTTCCTTTCATTTTTTTTTTTCAATTTGACATTTGGAGGATGTTTTGGATGCTCTTGACTTCAGAACCATTTCCTTTGCTGACTGGCACTGACCCTCGGTCCTATGCCCTCATATCAGCTGTACTTGAATGAGTGGGTTTTATAAAGGGCATTTTCCTATTTGTTATGTGTAAATAGGATCACATTATCATGAACTGCTCTCTGGAATTATGGTAAGATGGTTGAAATCATAACTGTATGTCAATATCAGCACATCTGATGTGTTTCTTGTTTACTTTTCTCTTCTTGGCTCTTTGGGTGTTTGACCACTTGCGTGGATACAAATGAACAAGACATTTTATTTGAAACAAGACTTGGTTAAAGTTCCTAAAACTTTATGGGCAAAACTGTCAGACAAAAATTCCAAGTATCTGTTAACTTTATTACTCCATCTTCCTCTGAAAGAGTTCTCCCATAAATCAGCTACTAACTAACTTTAAAGGTAGATAAAGGATACATGATTTTGAACTACTGGAAACAGATTTGGCATCTAGCATAGGCAACCATTCCTGTGAGAGCCATGTTGTGAGACCAGGCAAAGTCATGAGTCTTAAAATGGGCTCTATATTTGCCCAAGGTGCTAAAGTTCAATTAGATAAATTTTGGCCTTTACTAAAGAGAATATTAAGTAAAAGTTGAACTGAAAAATCAATAACTTATCTTAGATTCAAAAATTTTCAAGAGTTTCTCTCTGAAATTCTGATTTTAGGAGTGGTTTATGCCCTTTTTCTGCTATTTTATTATCGTTAGATTTGGTAAAATAATGACTGAAATGATATTTTGTTGTATCCCGTTTTATCCAATATGACATCATTTTTTAACACGAGTGAATTGTTAAATGCCAAATATTGAAATTACCTTTTACCCGTACCCTACAATTAAAGAGTAGAAGCTTCTTTTTGTAAATATTTGTAAGAAAAAGTCTAAACATTCTAGAATAATTAATTCATGACACATAGTTCTTTAAAATCTGTAGTTCTTCAAGATTCTAATGAAGAACTCTGTGTGAATTCTCTATTCACTACTTGCTTGTCCTGAGTTATCTAACTGCTCTCAGTTTTACTTTTCTATTCTGTATAATGGGAATGAATGCTTACCTTCCAGGGCTGTTGGGGGACTGAATGAGAGACTGCCCATAAAGGGCCTGCCCATTGACTGGTACTTGATCATGACAACATAATGAACAATTAAAAAAAATTGGCCTCAATCTGCCAAATATTTCAAGGAATAGATAAAAATTTCAATATTATTTTCATCTTCTGTGTCCTAAACAAATTTTGAAAAACTTTTACTTTTAGATTTTATAAGTTTTCTTTTTAAAGGGGCTTCTCATCTTGGCTTCATGTTGTTATTTATTTATTTTTTACATCAAACCAATTTCTAAATTGCAACTCTGAGTTCTACTTCCTTGTATTGTCTTTCAATATAACTCATTGAAGCTTGTGAATATGACTATTTTAGGTAATATATGTCACTTTTTTGAAAAAAATGATAAAAATGCTAACTAATATGAAGTATTATTATTATAGTGATGAGATGGGAATCGTTCCCTAAAAAAGGAAATGCTAAATACAGACTACAATGGGAATGCCACTTTTTATATCTAATGAGTATTTTTTCAGTTTTTATTTTCCAACTGATCTTTTATAGACAAGCAATGTCAAATTTTCCATATGAAACAATTTCTTTGAATTGTATACCATGGTCTGACAATAATACAAGTATACCACAGGATTTGTTTTATTATCTAATACAGGCTGGTGAGTCAAATGATATACCTGTTTTGTTTTGCCACCAATGACAATGCCACCAGCTATTGGAGACAGCTATCTGGAAAATTGCAAATCTGGACATGTCATGATAACTCTGTATCATAAAGATATGCATTATTGGTATTGGTACTTTCTGGTCACCCATACACACAATGGGTGAGTTTGGGGTAAAGTAATTCCTGCCCACAGGTACATTCTCTGGCCTGTGCCCACAATCTCTGCTCCTCTTACCTGACCCCTAACTCTACCTCAACAACTTAGAAACACCCTAGGGACATCTGTAGCCTGCCAAACTGGTCATGATTAGAGATCTGAACACTGATCTCACTGCCTTGTGTTCTATAAAAAGTTACAGTTCTTTTCTGTTGATAAGGAAAATATTAGCTCTTTTTATAAAATACTTACGACAAATATTTTTCCTAGATTGCTGTTTTCAGTTTTAATTCTTTGAATGACTTATGTGAGTTAAGTCACAGGCTTTTTACTTGGTGATTTCTTTCATTCTTTTAAGCCTAGAATTGAAGCTTCTCTTTATAACTTCCGAATTTTATACTGTCTTCTAGGCTGTGTTTAATTAAAAAAAAAAAAAGCAGAACTTTTGTTTTATTCACTTGGGATTTATGTTGTAATATAAGATAGTGACTAAACTGACTTCTTTTCCTGCTGGAAAACAGACCTGTTTTCTGAGTCAGTATTCCTCTCCTCCGTATCACTGTAGACTTCTGCTTTCTCCTCCATTCTGTGCCACATATTCAGTTAATAAATGTCTGAACATCTGTTTCATTCCATTGACATGTCCGTGGGTCTTGCCTATTTTAACTTGCAATAGTAATTGGTATTAAATTAATATCCAAAAAGGAATGAGGATTTTTTTTGTATTAGTAGTTGCCAGGGGAGCTTCTTAATAACCTTGTTATTAAGTTACAAAATAGTATCATATAAATCCATTTGCATTCAAACATACATGTAACCTTAAGAAGCATGATAAAAACTTACTAATGCTGTTTTAGACTAAGCTTTTTACACATTTAAAGAGCTGTTTTTCTGTTTATTTATTTCAAAACTTCTCAAAGGGATATTTTATATATATATCAAATGACCATGACAAGAAACCCAGTTTTAGAGAATCTGATGTTTTCTAAAAGCAACCTGCCATTAAATATAGGCACAAAACAAAGTAGAGATGAATGAAAATGGAAAAGACTGCATGTAATAACCAAGTATTATTAAGATCCTTATGAACATTTCTGAGCTATAAGATTATATTTCTTTCTTGAACTCTCCTCCCTTTAAAATATGCATTTTTACTTAATATAAAGCAGTTTGGGTAAGGCTTTTCAGTTATTTAAGGGCTGAATTTTATATCCTCCCAATAGTCATCAGGATTCGAGCAATTTTTATGAATTTGAGAATGTCAGTCTCTTATTAACTTCTGATCTGAATCCTTATTTGAACTTAATAGCCTCTTTGTAATTTTTTTAATGTTATAAATGATATAGGAAACTCGATGATGTATTTTATTCTGAAGAGTACAATGTACTCGGGATTGATTCCTCTGTTTACCAGAATTTAGCTGTTTTCAAATAAGGATTTTTAGCCAGATGTCATCTGTGCAACTTTTTCATGTTCTAAGAATTAGCATTTAATCTCTGTTTAGCTGAAATTTAGTTAGCAATTTTGACACCTCTGCATTTCAACACTGGGATTTCTTTGTGGGACACAATTCCTTTCAATCAACTTAATATCCCATCTTGGTCTCTAAGGGACAATAATTGAGTTTAGGCTAGTTTTAAATAGCGATAAGGACAGGGAACACAGATGGGTATTTCATTGATTAACACTAACCCTGGCCTAAGGCCCCAGTGTCAGGCATTAGATTAGGACATTACGAAGAGAATGACAGAGTTTTGGCACTTTATTCCTCTCAATAACATTCTTTCACATATTAAGTTTATCCCCCCCTAGGTAGCTACTTTATCATGCAGGGGCCTTAATCCACTGATGTGACTCTCTCGCTCTCACTTTGATGCGGTCTCTGTTTACAAGAGTAATTCGGCCTGTGTAAGACAAAGTACTTGGGACAAGGACAACTGAATACGGCTTTTAGATGCACAGTGATCCGACCTAAAAACAAAACAAAACCCGCACTGCACACACACACAAATCCACAGATACACATGCACACACAAACACCAGCAAGATGAGGCTTTTTTGAAATGAAGTTATGAGGTTTGCACCCTGAAGAATCAGACATTAGGATTTCATCAAGAAGGCCCACGTTACTGATCTCCTTGTTTGGCACTTTATCTTTTCTTCACCTTTGACCTTCCTTTCAGGCGCTCTTCAAGGCATGGTGAACGTAAGCCCTTGTGGTGTTCTTTTAGAAGTAGGATTGCTGCCATCCCCTCTGGTGAATTTAAGCAGCTGCCGGAATCAGTGACAAGGTTGGGTACAGATTTGGTATCCTGGCTGGGAAAGAGATTATAGGTCAGTCCCCAGTGCTGGGAGACAATAGATTCAAGCAGTTCAGGATTTTTTGGATATCCGAAAAAGATTTCATGAAATTTGTAAAGATCTAACAGTGTATTGCAGATTTCATGTGGTCTAAACAGCTTATACTAAGTACAACTCCCGGTAGTCAGTAAATGGTGTTTTCACAGCTATGCAATTTTCCCGAGATCAAACTGCTCTGGAATAGTTTAATTCCACTAAATTGTGTGGTTGTTGGAGGAAGCAGGTGGCCTCTTACATTTAGATGCTTTATCTATTAAAGAGTATCCTAACTTTAAGAGAGTCCTGGTCTTTTATCAGGACAACTTACATGTTCACTCTAGTTAATTCAGATGACCAGGTGATGCCTTTTTAATTCTCCAGAGCACTGACAGTTACATTAGGTTAGATACTATATGAAGAATCATATATAAATGTTATGTATGATAATAAAAATTTTGGCAAGTTATATGTTTAGATACTATAGAAAGTTTGACTTATAAATGATATCCATAGCTATTTTTCCCAAAAAGAACAAATATTAAAAATACTTCCAGTTTTGTCCTTTGTCATCATCTCATCCTACACTAAAATCTCAAAGAGAAAATCTCCATTGTCATTTCCCTAGGTTTGAGAATTGTTTTTAAATTCTAATACTCTTGTTTCTAATGTAATTAGGAAGAAAGATATATCATAGGTCAAATTTTTAAATTTCTGAAATTCAAAAATCCAATCCACCAAATCACTATTTTGAACATTTTGAAGGGAGAAAATTCAGCATATTCTTCATAGCCTTTTTCTTTCTTTCATCTACTTTTCCTCTAAAATCTTTTAATAAGAATCCATAATGCCATTGTATAAGGATCTCTGCTTATTATAGATAACAATAAATAAAGAGTAGGAAAGGCCCATGTTTAAATGATAATACATTTGATATAACCAGTGTATGTTCCACATCAGAAACTGTTGGAATGGACAAAGGGCAAGCCCTCTGGTCATGACTGAGTGCCTCACTGCAGAAAGGGGTCCACACAGTGTACTCAGTGGGTCCATGACTGCTCTTCTAAAGCAGGCTCATTCAGTGGAGCCTACCTTTGGAAAGTGGTAGTTTTAGAGTTGGTATGTTTTGGAGGCAGACAGTAATGCCTCCTACTACATCTTTCCCTAGCCATTGAAATCCTGGTAAGTCATTTGTTATAATTAATTCATAAAACTTCATTGAGAGCACTGCATTACCAGATGGTGCCCATTACACATGGGCACCAAATCATAAACTTCTTACAGAGAACACTACTGATCTGGTTCAGGGCACTGATCAGAGGAGAGGATTGCAAAACTTCAAATGATTTTTTTTTTGTTCCCCAATTATCTTCAGTCAAGACCTCTTTTTATTATCTCATTTGTATGGTACCCACAATTGGAGAGATTTACAAGATTTTACCCATAAGTTTGGTTTTTATCCAGACTAACAACTAACTGCAAATAGTTCAGGAAGGGCATTCTATTTGGAGGTGGGGAAGATTCATGGAGATTTTTGTGACCTCAGTTTGGGAACTGGTGATCTTATTTTGTCAATGAAAGACCAGAGCTTACCTGACTTTCCCCCTGTAGATCACACACAGTTAGTTTGGAGTGGATTAAAAATCAGGTTCTGAACAGAAATGGATTGTTTCAGAGAAGAAGTGAAAAAAAAAAACTTACAATTGTTTTTCACTTTTTGGTTACCAGGCCCCATCTGGAGGAAAAGGTGTTTTTGTACACAGCTACCCTTTTCTTTTAATTGGGAAACTCTTAATGACCAAACCCTCACACAAACAATTATGACACACAAAAGCACGATAAGAGACTGTCTACACTCTTTGACACTTTCACGTGACTTTCATCATTATGAAATTGGCTTTTATGATATCCATATGAGTTTGACCTAAGCCAGCAAAAGCCAGGGAAATCGATTAAAGAGGAAAATTCAGCCTTAAATCGTATGTTCCCAAGAGAGCCACTGATAGCCTCTGGGCAGCCAGAGCTTGTATGTGGCTCATCTGTGACAAAATTCTTAAATGAGGCAGATGCTGAAGTTCAATCCAAAAAAAAAAAAAGTATCCCTTTGGTCCATTCAAGTTCTACCTAAGCTCATGCTTTCATGCCCTTTAAGTCCTGAATGAAAACGAGCTACAATGAGACAATAAGCTGATGTGGAAAATCAGGCAGTTTGCCTGAATTTCTAGATTAGTTTTTTCCCCCTAATAAAGTAATAATTTGTTCATCTTGTCCTGGTGGATTTGGTCTCTTGCATTCTCTGGCTGTCTAGGAAAAGTTAGCTCAAGTTTTGCTCTCTCTGCCATTAACAGATGGCACGCAGATCTAAGCATAAGCTGTGGCTCTCGGGCCACAGGCAAAGGGTGAGGGCCGCTCCCCTGTGGACACCCTCAAAAGGCCCTAAGCTTGAGTAGCACAAATGAAAAGGTCTAGTGCTGGTGTTAATTACGCAGAAACCACACAGAAAGTGCTGGCTGTTACTGAGTTGAGAGGTTGGGCATCTCTTCTTCCCCAGATAAAAGGCTTGATATGAAAACATTTTGCAGAGGACAATGAAGTAAAGATTAGCATAATCTTCTGCAGTATCCTCAGTAAGCTATCCATGAGCGAGTTGCTTTTTTCTCATTCCTCCGGCTCTAATGTCTGGATTTAAGGAATGGTATTGTTAAGAGTAGGCTTTGTCCTTGGAGCCTGACAGTTGTGTTTTTCCCGCCTTCGTGTGATCATCCCAGTTGCTAGTCTCCTGCTCTTCGGGTAGGCAGACAATGGAAGGAAAAATGAAGTGTCAGTTCATTGACAAAACCTCTCTGTGCTATGTTATTCTTAATCCAGACTCCTTGGGATTTTTCTTTTCTTTCCTCTTTTTTTTTTTTAACATTCTCTCACCCATGCTCCCTGTTTGAATGGGGGAAAGACCCTTTAATAGCATCCTGAGGAAAATGTGGAGCAAGGAACACTAAACTTTGGGGGTTTAGGCAGCTTTATATACACACAAAAGATAAAATAAAATTTGTTCACTGTTTTCTCTGTACTTCAATCATTAAAGGGCCACTCTGACATTTTATATAAAAATGAGGGTGGCTGTTAAATTGGTTATTCAGATCTACGCAACTGAAAGCCTTGAGTGTAGAGGATTTTTCATGAGAAGAATTTAACCACTTGCACAATGCAGCTTCATGCGCCTCTCTCTCTCGGGGGCTGGTCCAGTGGCTAATGCACTGGTTTATTGGCCACTTTGATCCTGGCTGCCCTGTTTTAAGTCTTGCTATGACTGGTTAAGCTAGTGCTCCGTAACCCCGGGGATAACTTAAGGGTTCTGAAAGTCATGAGGCACGGTCCCCAAGATCAAAATATAAAAATAGGTCTGGGGTCAGGGAACTCGACAGGCCCCGGAAGCTCTTCACTTTTGCAGCTGGAGACGGTCTCTTATGTATTTAGAATTCGTCATTAGGATTCTGACAAAGAAGTGCAGTATGGGATGGCTGCAGGGCAGGCGCTTTGAATCTTATTCCTGATAAAAAAAATCCAACTTCTGGCTGCTGACAGGAGACAAGGCAAGTACAAGGAACGCATTAAAAAGCAGCTTATGTCTATTGATGGCTGAAGAAGGGTTGGAACGGCTGAAGTTTGAGTTTGGGTGAAAAAACCTCAGAGTTTATTTTTATACAAGATGGATTTGGGGAGATACCGGTGGTGTTTAAAGACCTAGGGAACCTATTAGCGAGGATATCTTAAACATCTGTGTCAGACAATTTGTTGACCTTTCCAAAATTCTACCATTTTGGCCTGGATTCCATTCTGGATCTAGACTTCCTATTTGTTGTACTCCCAGGTCCCACAGAAACTTGGTGTTTACCTCATCAACCTTTCCAAGGATGTTTTTTTTTCCTGATGTGAATCCCTTGAACATGTCTGATTTTCTTTCTTAGGGGTGGTTTATTCCATTCAGTCTATAACGCAAACCAGGATCAGCCATCTGAGGCAAACAATTTCAACTGGGCTTGGATGGATGGTCTGAGTCCCCACACTGTCATGGTATGACTTTGAAGAAGACTTAAGAGACTTTACATGTCTCCTGGTACTTATCATCATACCAAACTATGGCTTGGAGCTAAAGGCCCAACCAAGTTGCTTCACTGTGAGATTCATACTTTCTGTAATAAAGCAGAAGGACCCCTTGAGACGGAGCCTGGCATAGTGGCAAGTCTCAGATCTGTTTCAGAGGCTTGTGACTGACCTTCTAAGCTGAATGTTATTCTGTTAATTGTTCTGTGGTCTTTTCAGTGGCAGCTCCACAATTCTTTTGAAAAGATTAAAGGAGGTCATGCATTTTTGAACAATTTTTTTTTTGTACCAGAGATTGAACTCGAGGGCACTTGACCACTGAGCCACATCTCCAGCCCTATTTTGTATTTTTATTTAGAGACAGAGTCTCACTGAGTTGCCTTGTGCTTCACTTTTGCTGAGGCTGGCTTTGAACTCACTATCCTCCTATCTCAACCTCCTGAGCCGCTAGGTTTACAGGCCTGTGCCATGGTGCCTGACCCATTTTAGAACAATTTAAATACTTCAAATTACTATATCTATGTAAGGTATCATTATGATCCCCTTAGAAAGTTTCTCCACTAACTATTTATTCATTCAGCAAACATTTATCCAACACTGATTATGTACCAGACTGTATAAACCTTAGAGGGTGGTATTACAAAGGTCAATAAGGCACAGTTTCTGCCCTTAATTAAGAAAGTCCCAGACAGGAGGTAGGGCCTAAAAACTACAACAGAAACTCCTATGAGTTTAAGGAACTCTATCCCTTCCACTAAGAGTTGGTTGAGAACCTACTACATACCCTGCACTGTGCTAAGTACTTTGGTGACGGTACTTTGAGAAGAATGATAATCTTTAAGGGAATATAGACATGGACAATGAACTCCCTGTTGATTAATATAAGCAGTAAAATATAAGCACCAATTAAATGAACAAGGTGCATAATAAGTTCACAGGAGATAACCATAATTCCTGAAGATTGGATGAATTGGCTAAGTATAAAAACCCTTAAACACTTCATTTTTATCTCCAGGCATTTAGCTCTATCCAATGTATATTGTTGTAATAACTGTTAGCATTATTACTGCACCTATTAAGCTCCCTAAGAGTGGATTCTTATTCACCTTTTTTTTTTTTACTTCTGTGATATTTAGCATATGCCTAGCATGGAGTAGGAAATCAAATAATATCTGGTCAATGAATAAATATAGGTTAGAGGGGTGATTTAGTAGTGTGTACGTAGAAATACTAGAGACTTTATTTCTGTTCTTCTACCTCCGAATCATTATTATGGTTCACCTCTATATCTCTCAATGTATCCAGTGGTTCTGAGTAAGTAAGTACATGAATTTTGAATGAGCACACCTGGAAAACATTTCTCTTCCTAAGCTAGCCAAATACCTTGCCCACACCATCTTTAACATCTTTTGAAATCCTACTTCCCTGGTGAAACCTTTGTCTTGGATTAGCAAAGGGCTCAACATCCCTCTCACCTCCCTGCCCCAATCCCTATAGAAAGCACAAGAGAGGCCTAATTCTGTTGCTTTTTTCTGTTTTCTAGTTCTCAAAGAAAAATTCTTTCAAATTTATTGTCTTTGACCTCAATTTCAATAACCTACTCTTCCAAGCTCCATCTCTAAAATACTTTTAGAATTAATTTACTTTACCCCACTAGATATTTTTATAGTGAGCCAGAGTTTCCATCTTGGAGCTTTCTGTCCATTCAATATGTTGCCTGGAGATTTTAAGGTCCTGGAAGGCAACCGTTGGGCCCATGTTATTTGCTTGTGATAATACGAGCCCAGTGCTTGTGATAATACGAGCCCAGTGCTTACTACAGCTATGAAACTTATTAGAAACTTATTAGATGTTATGAGTCATTTCTTCCTGAATTTTTGTGAGAATGTTAAACTAATGACAGACATTGCTGTAGATTGAAAAGTTTAGTATTTTTATCTGGTGCCTTTGTTTGATTGAAACATATCAGGGCATTGCCAATACCATGATACTCTCCAAGTGCCTCATCTATGGATGGAAACAGGAAGTGGCTGGATTATAGAAAGTGCAATTAGCAGGCCAATGACATAGTATCATCTAGAATGGTTTGTTAAGGTGGTTTATTTTTCCCTATTTATTTACTCTTTTGGGTTACTCCACAAAACCAAACTAAGCAATGACAGGCTGGGAATGACTAATGTAAATAGCTTAGTCTGGTCTGTGGCCCGCAGTGCCTGTTCCTTTGGAACTCAGAGACACTTGAAGTGCTACTGATGAGTTCTCACAAAGTCAGCCATCTCAACCTTCACTATCCCAGTGATGTCTTTCTTTGAATTCTGTTGTCTTGGGTCTAAGACATTGTCTTCTGTCAGATTTTATTTTCTAAAAAAGTTGTAACTTGCTAATAGTTTTCGTTAGTATCGATGCAAAATAGCCATCATTGAGGTCTGAAACAGTGGATATTATTTTGGGAGAAGGAAAAATATCTAATACAATTGCTTCAGAGTTCCCTGGCTGTGTCAGGCTGTGATCGAACCCCTGAGACATTCTCATACTGCCAGACCTGGCTTCACAGACTCAGTGCAGGGTAAGGGAAAAGCAGCAGCTGTGTGATCCAAATAGGATGACAGGATGATGTTTTGTTGTAAGAAAGAGAGGCAGAGGTAAGCACTGGGCAAAGAAAAAGGAAAAAAAAAATACAAAAATACAGAAATAATACAAAGAGTGTTTCCACTGGAAGTGCTTTGAAATTTGTGAGGAATTTTTGATTCAAGTAACTAAGACTGTAGAGTCTCCAGGGCCCACTAAGGGACTACTGTTCTTGGCCTAGAGGCAAGGGGGACTGGACCACAGGGATGTGGGATACTATTAAAAAGCAGTGAAAGCCAGAGGTATCAAAACCACACCCTATCATCTGTGACAAGCAATTCTCCTGATCTGGCTTGGGTAGTGCGGATATCTGGCTTTTGGGGGCTGCACAAACCCATGCACATCGTCAGCTGTGTCTTTGCCACACTGTCATTTGGGATTAAGTTTTGCCACACACAATCCCTTGGGGTTATGTTTATCCCTCAAAATGTGGGTGAGTTTATTAACTTCATTAGATTAAGGGATTCTAAAGTAAATTCATGGTGATGATGGAGTATTAGTTTTAAATTTTTCAATAAAGCACCTAAGCAATATGCTAACTTGAAACAGACTTACAGGCTTATTAGGTTAACTGGATGAATGATTAGTCAAAACATTGATCTTGGAGGCAGGGACTGTCCCTCATCCATTTTGTGCCCCTAGCATGGAGCACAGCACAAAGGTACCCAATGCATTCTTAACGATTTAGGTTAAATTTATCCATCTTGACTTAACAAACAAATAAAAAAAATACCCAGAGAAAAAAATGATATGACTACCCATCTGACCTCCAGTGACTTGCTTTGGTAAACAAGTTTGGTGAACAAACAGTCAAAAATAGCCCAGTGCTTATTTGCATTTGGATCACTTGGAGCTTGTGGCCAGGGAGGGTGGAAGTGCAGCTGTCTTGAAAGCAGGGTGATGAAGAGTCCCTTGTCCTATTGTTTAAAACTCTCACCTTTAAATCCATGCCCTTGAATGAAGGTGTAGATTCTGGAAAACTTCCATTAAAATACACATGTGTTATATGGTATGGGACATGAACTAACCTGTGGGACCCTGTACACAAAAATGCCTTAGCATTTTTCAAATAAAGTAGCAGAGAGCAATTCCTTGAGTGAACAAGATCTGGAACAAATAGGTTTTGTTTGGAGATTGTGTGTGAGGGAAGAAGGCATGAAGCATAAGGTATCATCCAGCTGTTAAGTCTCTGCATTAGGCAACCAGGACACAGAACCAAGAGCAACAGGGAAAGGCTTTGGGAATTAAGGACCTCTGGTTCTGTTTTCTTTTTGATGCTGTTCAGCTGTGATGTTGACCTGGTAACGTGAATTCTCAGAACCTAAAAGAGTTGTCCTTAAACAATAATCTACCACTTTTGATCTTATTTGTACTTACTTTCTGTAATTTTGACTTTTTGGATCGAGTAAGGGTGGATGAGTCAGACTAGTAGCCAGCCAATATTATTCCAGTCAAATTGATTGTGTGTTGTTCTCCGTGAGTATATGTCTTTTTGTTTGGGTGAAATATCATGGGGGAAAAAAAGCTGTTGTAACACCTATTACAATATTTCCAGAGTGACCCAGCAGGAGAAAAAACATTCAGAAGAGGAAGATTGGAATGTAGAGACGAAATAGCTAGACCTAAGAAAGGTTGTGGGAAAATGGGGGAACAGGAGATAGATACACTAATTATGTGAAAGTCCTGGTGCCTCTATTGTACTTTGGGTTTCTTACCCTTGATGAACTGGCAGCATTAAGTTGTCTGTTAGCTTCTATGAGCAGACAGCAGGGGAGGATATGGGTTGAACTTAACACATGGACAGTGAAGACAGTATATTCTCTGAAGATCTAAAGAATTTTGAAGAGTCATTGTAGTGCCTGAAAGCTGGAAGATTGCTTTCTCAATGTACACGGCTCTTGAGATCTAATGGACTCTTCTGGAAAAATTAAAATTGATTACTTTCTCTACCACAGATTTCTTCACCTATGGTGTAGTAGAGGTAGGTGTTGTGTGAGCAAGTAATTTACACAGCACCTCTGCATCTCTGTTACAGGGCAATGCAAACATCTCATTGTTTTCCAATTTGGGTGATATTAGGGAAAGAGCAATGGATCCAGAGCCAAAGATAGGCTTAGATTCTTAGCTCTCCACTGAATGAATACTGTTGCAGAATTAATTTCTTTGTGAAATCAAGATAATTTTACATGATTTCTCTACTTCAAGTAGCCATTACAGAGTTAAAATGGGATAGCATTATGAAAGTGCTGAAATACCACACAATTATAATTATTTTTATATGTAAGACTAATGTACACGAAGCAAAAAGCAACTACTTTTTTTTTTTTTTTTTTACTTAGTGTGGATAATTAAATATTTAGTATGTTGGATACTGTTACAAGTCCAGTGGGAGATCAGAATCAGAGACGCTGGTGTGGACTGCAGTGGCCAGCGAAGTTTCGGGTTTATTCCCATTGTGCTCCGTGCTTAAGCATCCCTCATCTTTCTGAATGTCTTCTTACCCTTGAACAAAGCAGACTTAGTTAGCTCTGGCTGCCTTTGTTCCCTGACAGTAGTTAAAGCTTCAATTAGGCTGGTATCCATTGAAAGTTGACATACCCATTTCTTTTACGTATTTGTACAGACATAGAAGCTAGTCTGTATTTGGGTTGTGTTTTGGCAGGGTTTGAAGTCATGTTCAAAGATCTAAAAAAAAAAAAAATTGAATGACTGAGGACACAGACTAGAATTCTAACCTTCAGTTTATGTGCAAAATCAAAAACATGCAAAGTTTGTGGTATCTGAGCTTCATCTGATCGTTCCTACATGAAAGTATAAAAGAAGGCCCAGAAATAGGAGTCTTGTCAGTTTGAATGTTAGTTAAATAAGTACATAAGATAAACAGTTCATGGAAGGTTATGCAGCTGAATTTTCAATCAGAATGCACATGAGACCACTGCACTACCATCTCCTGGTAACCAGAGGCGGGTGGATTCGTTGCTCATCCTACTTATGTAGACAAGGTTGTGATTTTTAATGCTGAAGCTTTATTATGCCTCGGAAGGAAGGGATCTGTTAGGTCTGTCACTCAAACCTCATTTACCCCCAACTTAACCAAGCACGTAAGAAATAAACAGCCCCTAAGTTCCCTTGATATCATCACTGCTCCCTTCATAGTGACCCTGTGACAGATTTTAGAATTGGTGGACTTCTTGGACACTTTTTTATCTTATTAGAAAAAGGATTAGATCCTGAAATGAAGATTCCTAGTAGGCATGGAGTAGGAAAGAAAACTGGACATGGAGGCATTATGGACTAAATGTGAATTGTCTCAAATCGTTTATGTTCCTGTCTTAGGCTCTGCACAATGAAGGGAGCCATGACTATAATAGTGTACTTAGTTCATTTTTTAAAAATTTGTTTTATAGTAATAGGAATTGAACTCAGAGCCTCATGCATGCTAAGCAAGTGCCCTGCTACTGAGCCACATCCCCAGGCCAAGTTCACTGATTTGTAGAGAGTTGGCACTCTGCTAATATTTGTGAAGTGGGGCAGAATATGCAGTGTGGAAAAGCAAAGGCTTGAGAGTCAAGTGGACCTGGGTTTGCATCCTGTATTTCTGCCATCTGCTTGTTGTATGACTCTGGGAAATTTATTTCACCTCTGTGAGCTTATCATTTTCATTTTATATAGGAAGCAATTTAAGACCTGACCTTTGTGGTGGTTGTAAGAGTTAAATAATGAGATGCTAGTCAAGGACCAGAAAACTCACTGCTTGTCAGAATGAGCACTCAATACAGGGTGACCTCTCACCTCATTCTCTCCATCATAATCAGAGTGAATGGATAATTCTAGCCTATTCCATTCTGAATCTCAATCTGAGCTCTTCAACTTTGCCTAGTCAATGTCATTCCACGGGAGCTCTGTTCCCTGGGAATGCATCCATGATGATTTCAGAGGGTATGAACTACATTCTCAGGACTTTGAAAGCTGCTTATTTGTTAAAACTCTTTTCTACCTCTGTCCTTTTCACTATCATATAGTCATTTGTGTATATTTTCCCCACTCAATATAAAGCTTTTGAGGTTCATTCACATTGTTATGTTTAAGAGTAGTTCATTCCTTTTTCTTACTGAGTAGTATTCCATTCTATGGATATACCACATATAGTTTGTCCATTCTTCAATTGATGAACATTTGTTTTGTTTTTTTTCTAGACTTTGCCTCTTCCAAATCATATTACTCTGGACATTCATGTGGAAGGCTTTGCATGCACTCATATTTTGATTTATCTTTGGTAGATTCTTAGGGAATGAAATTGTTGGATACTATGGCAGGTTTATATTTAACTTGAGAAAACAACTGCCAAAGTGTTTTTCTAATTAACTACAATTTTACATTCCCAGCAGAAATATAGGGGCTATAGTTGCTTCATATATTTGCTAACATTTGGCATTATCATACTTTTTGATACAGCCATTCTAATGAATGTGTAGTGATATCTCTGGTTTTAATTTGTATTTGTCTAATGAAGCATGACATTGAGCCTATTTTTATGAACTTATTGGCATCTGTTTAACTTCTTTAATAAAACATCTATTCAAATATTTTACCCATTAAAGTTTTTTTGTCTTATTATTGAGTTAAATTCATATATTCTGAGTCAAAATCATTATCAGTGTTTTAGTCAGTTATATGTCATTGTGACGAAGACCTGACTCACAATTTTAGAGGTTCAGTGCGTGGTCAGCTGACTCCATAGCTCTGGACTCAAGATGAGGCAGAATGTCATCTCCGAAGGGTATGATGGAAGAAAGCAGCTCAGGACATGACAGCCAAGAGGTAGAGGGACAGCTATACTCACCAGAAATAGAAATAGAAATCTCAAAGGCATGCACCCAGTGATCTACCTTCTCCAGCCACACCACCATGCCTGCCTTAATTACCACCCAGTTAATCCATATCAGTGGATTAATCCACTGATTAGGTTATAGCTCTCACAATCAAACCATTCTAAACTTTCTTGCATTACAACATACACAAGCTTTGGGGGCACCTTATATCCAAAGCATAACAGTCAGATAGGGCACTTGCAAATATCATCTGCCCATCTGTGGCTTGATTTTTCGTTTTATTAATAGTGCCTTTTAGAGAGTAGACGTTTTCAATTTTGATGAGGTCTAACTGAACAACTTTTATCTTGAATGGATTCTGCTTTTGATTTTATATTTATGAAAGCCTGGCCTACCACATGGTTGCAAAGATTTGCTCCTATGTTTTCTTTATGAAGTTTCAGTTTTAATTTTTATAGTTACATCTGCAATCCATTCTAAATTATTTCATTTGTGTGTACAGTGTGAAGTAAAGGTTGAAGTTCTCCTGCTCCTCCTTTTCTTCCTTTTCCTTCAAAAAGTGATAATTTTTATACACACACACACACACACACACACGCACACACACACACACACACACATATATATATGGCATATGGATAGTCACTTGTTCCAGCACTACTTGTTGAAAAGACTATCCTTGCCTAGTGAACTACCTTGTTGATCATAGACTGAGGGTCTGTTTCTGGTATCTCCATTCTTTATGTCTGTCCTTATACTAATACCACACTGTCTTGATTACTGTAAACTTATTTAAGTCTTGAAATTAGTCTCATTTCCCTAACTTTGTTGTGCTTCTTCAAAGTTGCATCTGATCTTTTTTTTTTTTTTTTTTGTATTTCTAAATTCAGATCATTAATTTTCACAAAAATTTCTGCTAGGGAAGAGTTGCCATCTTAGAAATATAGAGCCTTTTAATGAAATAAAATGTGTTATTGTTTAAATGTGTTAAAATTTCCTTTAGCAATATTTTGTAGTTTTTGAAGTTCCACTTATTTTGTTAATGTGTTTCAAAGTATTGTTATTCTTTTTGGTGCTTTTTTAAATGGAATTGTTTTCTTAAGGTTATTTTTAAACTGTCAATTGCCATTGTATGAGGCACAATTTTTTTTTGTTATACTGTTCATATATTGTTCCTGTGATCTTAAAAGACTTGCTTGTTTTTTTCAGCAGAATTTTTTAAAAAATAATATATTTCTTAAGATTTTCTATGCAACTTTGAATCACCCATGAGAGAAGATAGTTTTATTTATTTTTTCATTCCAGTGAGGTCTTTAGTTTCTTTTTCATGCCTAACTGAACTAATGAAAACCTCCAGTACAATGCTAAATGGAAGTAGTGAGAGTAAATGTTCTTGCCTTGTTTCTGATGTTAGCACTCAGTCTTTTACCGTTGTGACTCACCTGTAGGTTTTTCATGGATGCTTTTGTAGGGTTTTGGAAGCATCTCTTCATTTCTAGTTTGTTGAAAAATTTTTCCCAGCTTTTTAGTCATGAGTGGGTGTTGAGTTTTGTCAAATACATTTTCTGTGTCAATTTAAATAATCATTTTTTGTTCATTTTTTTGTTAACATAGTGTAGTACATTAATTCTCTTTGGATCTTAAATTAACCTTTTCTTGAATGATTCTTACCTGGTCATATTATATTACATTTTTTAATGTATTATGGGTTTCAGTGTGCTAATATTTTCTGGATGATTTTTTTCACTTAAGCTACTGATCTGTCATTTTCTCTTTTTGTGATGTTTTTAATCTGACTTATCAGGGCAATACTGTCCTAATAAAATGAGAAGTTACTCCTCCATTTTCTGAAAGGATTGATATTATTTTGTCCTTAAATACTTTTAGAACTTAATCAGTGAAGTCTTCTGGACTTGGGGTGGGGGTGGTGGTTAAAATTTTTATTCATATTCTTTAATATATGTGGATTCAAATATTCTATTTCTTCCTGAGACAGTTTTGATAATTTGTGCTTTTGAGGAATTTATCTATTTCATCTAATTTGTTGGACTAAAGTTTCCATAATTTCTTTTTGTCTTTGTCATGTATACCCTTGATTATTCTTAATTTTGTTAATTGGTGTCTTCCATGTTATTTTTATGACAGTCTAATTAAAGGCTTTAATTTTATCAAATTTTAAACATTTTTTTCCAAGAAATGACTTTAGCTTCATTGATTATCTTTTCTTCTCTTTCATATTTTATTAATTTCTGCTCTGATAATTAATATACTATTTCTTTTCAGCCCTAAAAACTTCCTTTAGTATTTCTTACTGGTTAGGTCTACAGTAAATTCTCTCAGTTTGTGTTTACCTGAGAATGTCTTTAATTTGCTATTATTTTGAAGAATAGTTTTGTTGGATATGGAATTCTTGATTGAATTTCTTCCTTTTTCAGGAATTTGTGTCCCAATGCTCCTTGATACACATTGTTTCTAATAAAAAGTGTGTTATGAGTTGAATTGTTTGTACAAGATAAGTTGTTTTTCTTTTACCACTTTCCAATTTTTTCTCATCATCCTTGATTTTCAGTAGTCTGGGTGTTATTTCTCTAGGTGTGGATCTCTTTTTCTTATTTAGAACTTGTTGAGATTCTTAAATATATAGATTAGTGTTTACCCTTAAGTTTGAGAGTTTTTCAACCATGATATCTTCAAATTCTTTTCTGTCCTTTAATTGTTCCCTAGTCTAGAACTCCTGTTCTATCTTACAAATGTTAGTAAGATTAATGTTGTTAGATCGCCAAGATTTTGCTCTATTTTCTTCAATGTTTTGAACAGGATGTAGAAGTTCTTTGGGTTGGATAATTTCTATTGATCTGTCTTGGCATTTATTTATTCTTCTATAGTCTCAAAAATGCTACTGAACTTATTTGATGAATTTTTCACTTCAGCTATTGTAATTTTCAACTCTAGAACTTTTTATTTGGTTCTTTTTCATAGTTTCCACATCTCTAGTGGGATTCTCTTGTTTTTGAGTCATTGTTATCATGTTTTATTTAAATTACTGAGAACAGGTTCTTTAAATTCTTAGAATATATTTAGAATTGATGCTTTGAAATTTAATATTTACCATTTATTGATTCTAAACTGTAGCCTCCTTGTTCTTCTTACTCTAAATATAACTTTAAAAGGTCATTTTGTTAATATTATCATTTTAAGGCTTTTTTTTAAAATTAGGTATTCATTTTTAATACCATTTTTATTGAACAAATGTATTCTTGTATTCATCCTATGTGTCCTTTCCACCTATTTTTAAAAATCACTAAGGAGTTCCCTATGCAGCTTTTACGATCTGTATCTACTAAGTCTCCTTATATTGCAAAAAACATTCAGTCCAATTCAAGTTTACCTAAATAATTAGGCAAATTTATTAGTTTATGTAAATAGTATGTATTATAGTAAGTCTTCAGGTGCAGCTTAAAACTAGGAATTAATTTCTTTACATCCTAGTTTCTCTATATTGTGGCTCTATTTCCTTCTTGTTGTTTCTAAGTCTCAAGATAGCACTTCCCTCATAATGGGAATATGTCTTCCAATAAATCTTGGCTCTATGTCCTTCCTTATGTATGTAGTCATTTATATAGAGGAAATAGACTCTTCTGATAACTTTACAGAAGAATAAGGAGGATTTTCTTAGAAATCTTAGAAAACAGCTTTCCATGTCCTGGTGTGTCTAATTGGGGTAATGCCCATCCCTAAGCCAATCAGTGAATGGAAACCAGGAATGGGTCATTTTAGCATTTGGAAGGCTTAGTTCACTGATCTATGAATAAAGGAAGGGATAAAATCCACAAATGAAAACAGAGGTTTTGTTGGCATGAGAAAGATGGCATAGATACTGGAGAAGGAACCAACAAATATCTTCCATTATCTCCCCTTGTTGCTCCCCGCACCCCACCCCAATTGGGATGAGGCATTCATGTTGAAATCTTACCAATCCTCTTCTATTATCTTGTTTTTTTACAGTCTCCAAGTTACCTCCTCTTGGGACCATATAATGGAATCATGCTTGTTTTCTCTGGGATTTATAACATATCTACCCCTTTAAAATATGGAGGATTTTTGTGGTTTTGCCACATCTTTATTTTTTTCCTCTATTATAGACTCTAGTTATACTTTATCACCCAGTTTTTGTGGATTACAATTCAATTTAGATGAATTGTTTCACTTGTCACTATCTCTATGTTCTGAGACAGGAAGTTGTTAACAAGGTGAGGTAAAAGCTTACAGAATCATTGCTTTGCAGTTGAGAGGACTTCCAGTAAATGTCCTTATAGTTAAAGTCTCCTATCACTGTTGTTTCTTACCTCTTTGTCAGTTTTATGATCCTCATAATACAAAGGCTCTGTCCTATTGTCTTATATGTAGTTTAGTGTATTTTTCAAGTCAGGGTTAGTGTTCAAGACACTCCTCAGAGCTGGTCAAAAATGAGACCAGTTTTCACAGAGCTCAGCTGCACCATGTGACTGGTGCATATGTGCACAGTGCATATGTGCACTCCTCTGCAAACCTGGAATGCGTGGTGATGGGAGGAGTTGGTTTATCAGTCTGTTGATTCAAATAAGAAATATATTTGGAGATGAGATGCTAGGAAGTAGCAGGGAGAATAAGAACAGAGACACAGACTGAGGGACAAGCCCGAAGGGCAAAGAAGGAGAAGGAACCAATGGTTAGAAATGGTATAGTAGGACACAAGACAAGGCATGGTCACATGCATGTCAATTAAGCTCAGCAGTTAGTTATGGTACTTTGCTATTCATCAAAGACCATTCAATCAACAGATATTTATTAAGACTTTAATAATATTGATTGAGTTCTTATTTTGGGCTGTACACTCAGTTGAACATTTTGTTTATTTAATCCCTTCCACAATATTATTAACTCCATTTCACAAAGAGAAAATAGAGGCTTAAATAAACATGCCCTCAGATCTCACAATTTGTAAGCCAGATTCAAGTATAAAGCTTCTAGATTTAGAACACCTGCTCCTAGACCTTACAGTAGTATATATGTGAGCTAGGCTTTGGGCTACGGTGGTGACCATGACAGATACATCCTTTATCCACAGGTACTTTTCTTAATATTCTTTTAAAATTTTAATTTAAAGACATGCATTATTTCTTTGTGTTAAGAAGATTCAAAATCCTATCAACTATTTTGAAATATTCAATATATTTGTTATCAACAAATATTTGTTATCAACCACATTTATCCTCCTGTGCTATAGGACATTAGAAGTTATTCCTCCTATCAAATTGTACCCCTATACCCATTATATCCATCCTCTGGCCATTCCTCCCTCCCCTACACCTTTCTCAGGCTCTGGTAAGCACTATTCTATTCTCTATTTCTCTGAGAGCAACTTAGTTTCTTCATATTTATTTCTTTGTGCATTCTCTGGTATTCTGTTTAGCCCCGGGATAGATGTTCTAACTAGGAGAATACTCTATCATACAGTTCCATCAAAAATTCTGTTTCACATCATTATAAACAGCCATTAAGAAAATCTCATCTTTAAATAATTGACATGTGATTCAGTTTAGTGGCTTTATATGTTGGTATGAAAAAGTTTATTAGGTAGTTAAATTGCTCTTCCTAATTGGGGAAAAATAAGTTTTGAGTAAAAGTCAATTTAGAGAAAACCTTCTTTTTTCAAAATTCAAATTGAGAATTAAAAGACACTACAACAAGAGGGGAAAAGATAAATGGGAAGAATTTGGTTTTGCCTGATAGTATTATCAACTGGTAGGAAAAAATTTGCAATGTTTTGTTTTGATTTAAGTCACAAGTTGAATTTAGCAAATCCTAAACTTGAGTGCTTTCAATATGATAAGTATAAGCATGCATTTTACCTGCATAATATTTTTCTTCTGATAAACTATATAGCAAAAACAATTTTTGTGAATTTTAAATACGTTGTTATGTAAGTAAAAATTGCAATATGGATTCATCTTTTTTCCAACTATAACCTAATATAACTTAAAATAAGAAAGGAAGTGTTATTCCTGACCTTTTAAGGGATCCCTGTTACCAGACTATTCCATGAGTTTTAGAGTTTGGCTGAAGCTATGAACAGAAGGGGTAGAACAGGACACCTGTAAACCTTGTGGGGAAAGGCTCTTTACTTTCTTGTTCACTGCAGTGTCTCAGTGCCTGAGGCACTGAACACCGGCATGAACTAAGGTCAGTGAAGATGCAGAGGGAAGAAAAATGTGTCTCCAATGGTGGGAGAGGGGCCAAGGAGGGTAGTGAGAACTTTTAGCCTGGGCTTGAGATGGACAGACCCTTGTGGGGGAGAAATGGCAGATGATGAGTATAAAAAGCTATTTTTCATCACTATGCCAGAGTCCCCTCCAATGTTCTACAATGTTCTGAGCTTTTTTTCTGTTATTACATGCATCATGCTGCAATTGTCTTCACGTGCATAGGTAACAGCTCAGTCATGGTGCCCTGGCGATCTACCACATTTCCACATCAGCTAAGTAGACACTTGAGTCTGACGGATTGTGTCCGTGATTCCTTCTGGGATTGTGGTTGCTGAGCCCGGAGAGGAATCACCACAGGCAGATCCTTGGGTCTTATGGGAGCTGCCACCAAGCAATTCCTCCTTCATCTCCCTGGTTCCAGATGAACAGAGGACTTCTCACCTCAGTTCTTGCTCCTCTCTCCTTAGAATACAGCTATAGGCTTCTGTGTAAGGCCATCAAATTACTTGTCTGTAGGTAAAAGCTGGTTCCTGTGTGGTAGAGCGACCTATTTCTCATGCCATCTGTTGTCTGGCCCCTCCTGCTTAGTGTCATCCTGTGGAAATACTGATATGGGGAGCTGACACCATGAATATCTCACTTTGGTTGTCAGTCTGAATAACAAAATGCCCAAATTCCTCCTTCCTGTAGGAGTTGAGGGAAGAGAGCAAGCCAATCTTACCATAGTGGTAGTAAACACTAGCCCATTTGAACGTGAGTTCCCCGAGCTCCCCAGTGTTCAGCAAAAGGTTTTCCACATAGGCAAAGAGTACATTTTGACAAAATGAAGGCAGTAATCAATGTGAGGGCACCAGCAAGTATCTTGTGTCTGCATTGGAGTATGGGAGCAGGCAGTGGAAGAAGAGGTAACCACTAGGGCCAGATGGGGCAGGGTCCTGTGTGCCATGCTACCAAATAGGTGAGGTGGTGCCCTGAAGAATTCAAAATAAGAAAATCACATGATTACATCTGTCTTTTTAGGAACTCATTAGGAGTAATGATGAGATTAGTGGCAGGCATACTAAGAAACTATAGATTCAGGTGAAGTGATAAGGATTTAAATTAAAAGCAAAACAGAGATTGAAACTGGGGAATTAGATTACAGAGGGTTTTGTTTTGCTTTGTCTGTCTTCCTTCCTTCCTTCCTTCCTTCCTTCCTTCCTTCCTTCCTTCCTTCCTTCCTTCTTTCCTTCCTTCCTTCTTCCTTTTTATCCCCCTTTCTTTTGGTTATGCCAATAAAACCACTGCTGATTTGAAATGAAAGACTGAAAGAAGGCAAAAATGAATATGATTTTATAGATTTTAATTTGTTTTGTAAATTTTACTCTAAGTGCCTACTATTTACTTGACTCCTCTCACAATATTTAAAGCTTAATTATATATTTAAATAACTGTGTACCTAATATACTGAACTATTCTGTTTTTGAAATCTGGGTTGCACATTTCTGAGGCTGCAGAAATGTTTAATCATCGCATTAACTTGTACCTGCTCACATCTCGTAGCAGCAAAATCTGCCGTTAGATACTTCTAGATTAAAAGCACCCTGAGGATAAGAGCAATGCATTAATTATAATTTCATATTATTTGTAGCACCTAGCACAGCGTTGGACCTATAGTAGATATTTAATAAATATTTGATGATTATTTATTCACCAATCAATATTGATTCACTAACTCAATTATGTAAAAGTCTTACCTGAAAATATCAAGATTTTTAAAAACACCACAAATATAAGAGTAATTTAAGTCCAGATGTCACATCTCATAAAGACTTTCATCTTTATTTCTATCTTCTCAGATAACATTTATAACACATCTAATCTGTTCTCAAACATATCATAGGCAATCCACATATAAAAGAATTAAAAAGGATCCCTTTCCTTTGGAAGTGTGGCATTTAGTTAGAGAGACAAGATATATCCTTGGGTGAAACTGTGAAATGGCAAAATAGAATGAAATGCTGCAAAGGTATCTAATCCTCTAAAATACTGGAGGATCTCTAAGGGGAAAGATCGGGGTGGGATGGTTTCTTAGGAATAAGTATTGCAAAAAGGTGGGATTTTAAGACATTTTGATTAAACTGAGCTTGGTGTTAAGTGCAGATTCTCTGTTATATTTTAGAGGAAAGGAAAAGGTCTCTTAGGTGAGTGGAGCGTAAAAGCAAACATCCAGAGAAGGTAAGGAGAGGGAAAACTGCAGAGGTCAAATTTTATGTTCAGAGAAATGAATCGCCATAGTGAGAACCATTTGAAAACTATGCATTTAAAAACTAGCAGTAAAAATAATGCGTGTGATCTTTTATGATTCATAGTACATTTATAATCATCATGCCAGTTACTGGGAATCTCAATAAAACAGAATGTTTTTAAAGAAAGAATCATTGCAACATCATTTAAGAGCCTCCTGGGGTTTGGGGTTGTAGCTAGGTGGTAGAGCACTTGCCTAGCATGTGTGAGGTACTAGGTTGGATCCTCAGCACCATATAAAAATAAATAAATAAAATAAAGGCATTGTGTCCATCTACAACTAAAAAAAAAAAAAAAAAAAAAAAAAAAAAACTTTAAAAAGAAGAGTGTCCTAGACAGGAATATGCAATTTACCCACTGGGCTTTTACTCAATGGATAGCTGAAATTAATAAATAGATTTTTAGTAGATATAATGTATTAGTGATAATCTCAGACATTTTATCTCACATTCTAGCAATCAAAATTTGGTACTTTTGCACTCTGGCCTTGGAAGTATGGTTTTAGCAAAGACAATTATCTTTGATTTAGGGTGTGTTTGAGTAATAGCCATACAAGTTACTTAATTTCTCAGTCTTATTTCCTTACCTTTTAAATAAACTACTACTAACAAAGACCTCTTTTTCTCCACAGCTCAATTAACATTTTTTTCTCCAGTTTTATTCAGTGATCCTACCCCAGATCATTAGATTGTTGTTCACTACTCAAGACAGAAATGTTAGGTATTCTTACATGTTGTCAATTTGTATAGATACCTGGGCTGACCAATTGACCAGAAAGACTGCTCTCTGCATTTCTCTTTCTCAGAGGGGTCCAGCTACATGCAGATAACTGTTCTTCTGTGCTGTTTGCAAATGGTTTGTACTCTTGTAGAAAGTGAAGAGGTAGCAAACGCCTAGTAACTACTATGGAAAATGTAAATTACATAGGAACCCCGTATATTATGTATGATGTGTCTGTACATATTTAAACCCAGTATCTCTTCTACTTCTAAAAAGTATTGCAGACTTTTAAACAGAGCAATCAGATAAAAATAAACTAAGAAGCAGTTAATGGAAGCAGCAAGCTTGATAGTACTACTTAGCCAGAACATTTGGATACAAGTGCTCTGGTGTTTTGCCATTCAATGAGAGATTCCAAATCAGCTCATCACCTAATTAGTACCACTAAACAGAAATATAAGACATTGTAAGATGAGTCTGTGATGCATTCAAATCTTGAGATGACTGGAGGATCTGAACTGGAAGAAGCAGGAATTTTCTTGTTAGTCTTTTTATTGTGTTTGTGACCACTTGCCCTGGGGAAAGAGGTCCTGGCCTGAAGGTGGCACATGCCATGTAGCTTCCACACAAAGAATGTTTGTTGTTTCTAATCCCTGCTAGACTAGGTGCCTAATTTTCTAATATATAGATCAGAATGGCAAAAATGAGCTTAGTACTTGTTACGATGGACTCAATCAGGTATATCTTATTGTTATTTAAAATACTCCAAAGAACATATTGAAAAATGCTTAAAATTGGGTTGGTTGCTCTAGCAACAAAGCCAAGCTTCTGAAGATTATCCTCAGTGACTGAAGCTTTGGCAGCTAAACAGCAAAAGGAAAAGGTAATTAGTCCCGGAACTTTGGTTTTAAAACTTGGCTTTAAAAACAACATCAAATCCTAGATGGTAATATTAAAAGCCATTGAAATAAATCTTGGAAATAATTTTCATTTTAAACTGGCATACAAGATTTTTTTTATGTTGTGATTTCTGTGTATAGGGAGAAGAAATTCAGTGGCATTCAACCTGAAGAATACTGTAGTTATGAATACCAGATTACTGGGTATCAAGTGAAATAAGGATGAAGTTGATGAATATGAAATTGAGATAGCAAATATTTTTACCTAAAGTAGAATTATTTCTGCTTGTTAGCAACCTGTTTATGTTCCTTTGAACAAAAAATAATTTAAGGTAATGTAGTTATAAAAAATGGTGATTTTGATATATTCCAAATTATGGTTGATAAGAGGAAAGCATTGATGAGCTTTAAATAGGGAAGTAAATCTTTGCTTTAATCTGTAGGTTTAGTTAGGTATACTTTGATGGGAAAACTAGAATGTGAAGGGTTGATTAGTTTCCTACTTCCTCCTTTCTCAAAATTGAGTTATGGCATTAGAGCACCAGAACACATGGATTTAAGTAAAGTACCAAGAGTCTGGAGTACAAGTAAAGTACCAAGAGTCTGGAGTACAGTCTGGGTTTTTAAAAGTCTAAGTTTAAGAAAGTCCGATTCTCATGACAAGGAATCCTTTGCTGGTGGCTCACCTGAGTTGGCTGAGTAGGATCTGAAACTTGTGATGATAGTCCTATGATTTCCATTGTTTGTTGATTTGTTTGGTTAATATAAGACTATAACTCTTCTGATTATAGTTTTTGTAGATCTCATTGAGTCAGAAATGTTCTCTTAGATAGTTCTAAAGATATGCTCCTATGCACCAAAGATACCACATGGGCTTTAGAAATGGTTTGAAATATATCAACTATAAAAATCTGAAAATCAATGGCATTTGATTTGGATGGAGCATTGCTGAAGCTAGTTTAATAAATAGAGTCTTAGCCTTGGGAACCTCAAGTAATGTGATGTGGTCCTCAGGTTGATCTTCTTGGATCCTGAGGTTTTGTCACTGTAGTAGCTGCCTTTCCCTTTTCTTAGCACATTTTTCAGGACTTGGTTCATCTCCTTGGTGACTTTAGTTCAGTTCATCTTAAAAGGGCCATTTCTGTGTCCAGCAGTGTATAAAACACCGAAGGAGTACAGAGATGACTAAAACACAGTCTTTCAAATATCCTTTAAGGAGTATATAGTATGGCAGTAAAGGACAAAATGCATGCAACTAGGTTTAATTAATACAAGATTAAAAGCATAAAGGAAGAGGATTTTGAATTGTACTTTGTCAAAGATTGGGCATTAAGGCTGAGGGAACAGCAGGAACAGAAGTATGGAGGCTGGCAGTGTCTGTAGTACCCTATCTTACCTACTGTATCACAGTTTAGGCAAATTGAAGAGTAAGAAGAAATGGAGAAAAAGAAAAGCCAGTTCAGAATCTAATTTTATTCATAAACTAGCCCACGCTATCTTTTCAACCTCATATCCAACTGTTTCATTTATTTAGTCACTAAATATTTATCATAGGTGCATTTTGAGCCAGGTACTATAACTGAAGATACAATGGTCAGAAATAAGGATTTAGTTTCTGAGTGATGGAGTTTATATAAAAATGAATGAGGTATTGGGCATTAATCAAATCATAGCACAAATAAATATGTAATTTCAGACTTTGATGTTTGAATTTCTGACTTCTGCTGTGAGAAGAATACATACAAAGAGAGCTTTCCAAATGCTTCAGAACCCTGGCTCAAGATGGAATAGCATTGAATGGTCAAATAAAGTTTCCCCATGGAAGTAATGCTTGAGTTAAAATCTAAAGAATAAGTAGAAATAAAGAAAATCAATAGACACAGTGGAAGAGTGTTCCGGGCAGTGAGATTAGTGTGTAGAAAGCTTCTGAGGTTGAGGAGCATCGCAGATTTGTGGCTAAAAGAAGGCTGGACTGTTGAGCAGCAGTTGGGGCAGAAGGGGCAAGGGACAAACTTGGAAAGAGAAGCAGGGACAAGGTCAAAGAAATTTTTGCTAAGGATTTTAGTCCTTATCCTAAAGCAATGGGGGAGCCTCTGAAGGATTTTAGGCAGGAAATTAACAAATGAGATTTTGCATATAAATGTTATTTTTACCATACTCTTAGGAATGCATTGGGCCAGAAAGGGGATGGGGAAACCAATTATGAGGCTACTGCAGAAATCCAGTGAGAGATAGGATATGGTGGCAGCATGGGTAGAAATAGTCAGAAGTTGGGCTTGGGTTGTGACTCAATGGTAGAATGCTCACCTAGAATGTGTGAGGATCTGGGTTCAATCCTCAGCACCACATGAAATAAAATAAAGGTTTATTAAAAAAAAAAAACAACCAACCCTGCCTCAAGCATTTTCCTTAAAAAAAAAAAAAAAAGAAGCAAATTGAGATGAAAGAACAAAAGTATCAGAGTCTGAGACAGGCAGAATGTAGGCAGTAAGGGAGACTGAGGTGTCAGACCCACCTACAAGGGGTCTTCTGGCTTGTCCAACTGGAAGGATGATGGTGCCAACCTGGGATAGCGAGCTGAAGGAGAGGTAAGGCTGGAACTGGGGCTTTGGGGAGAGGGTTTTAGACACATTAGATTGGAGGAGATATTCAAGTGGAGCTCTCAGGTGAGAAAATGTCTATATGTGGTTGGAGCCCCAAGCCAAGATTCACGTTTAGAAGCCATCAGATAAGATTGTAAGCATAGAGTTGGATCAGTAAATGAGCAAGTATAGAGCAAGAAAATAGCCAATGACTGAACCTTGAAGGACGCCAACATTTTACCACCTTAAGACAGACGAGGATAATCTTATAAAGGAGATTGAGAAAGGGCTGCCAGAGAGGAGCAAGACCAGTAGAATCTGAAATATCCTGGAAATCAAAAGAAGATGGTACTTCTAGAAGGGAGGAATGCATGTTTGAATCTTTAAAAGGTACAATATTCAGGGTTTTTCCAGCTTATATGTATATACAGTCTTTTTTCCACCAAATATTAGGCAACATAATCCCAATGCCATCTAAATAACCATTTTCCTTCCTAAATTCAGTTTGGAATTTTACGTAGCGATAAGCACCATTTATCTGAAGAAAGTTTTATGCAGCATGATTATACTTTTTAAAGCAGAATAATAACCTGTGCTATTGCAGAAGACATGACAATCTTCTTTTATTTATTAATAATACATTTTTTTGTGAGATATGTGATTGGAGAGGAGATTAAAACTGAGTTGAAAACAAACATTTTATTATTTAAGAAAAAGTGTAAGTCAAAAAACTTCCATTATTTCTGTGGTTATTGAATGAATGTGAACAGTGGCTTTCTTATTAAGGAAAACATTTTAGAAAAGAAACCTAAATCTTAAACCCATTTCTGCAAAAATATATATTATAGTAATGTTCCTGATAGATGAAAGAGGTCTCTGGGAGATTATGTGATATGCTTTCTTTGCCTGCCTCTATTACCCAGTGGAAGTCACATTTTGTAGTGGCAGCAACATACAAATGTGCCTGTGTTTGGTTTTCCCAATTTCCTTTACCATGTACAACTTTTGTCTTCTCTACAGAAACATACATGCAGAGATTATTGCTCTCATCTATCCATCTCGCCATATAATTTTTACAGCTGTTCCTCAGTTGTTAATATATTTCTGTGGACTATGTGTAAATAGACATGAACAAACTGTCTAAAAGTTATTCAGCTAGTCAGTGAACCATGTAATCTGTTGGTTCAGAGACAACAGATAATAGAGTGAGATATTTGCTTTACCTTCCACACACTCCGTGTAGCATCCAGGATCCAAAAGTCAATTTGTGTTCTGTTGGGGCATGTCTCATCACACTATATTATCACATCAGGGATAGGAAATTTGGATAATGACTATCTGATTTAGAAAAAAAAAAAGACTATTTAGTGAATTGAATATCTGTGAGGTGGGAATTTTGAACTAGAATTTGGTTCTTGGTTAATTTGATACTCTATATGTGTTTCATCACTGTTTTCCTCTCTTTTAACAATGTAAGTTAGAAATAACCTTGTTAATTAGCATCTATTTTTAGGTTGATGACATGACACAGCCAAGACAGAGTGAGAACATTCCAGTACTACCATAGCACACGCAATAAAACTCCTTTCTAAAGGGAAGGTAGAACAATGGAAATGAAAATTAAAGTACGCTGTAGTTAGAGTACCAATTTTGGAGAGTTAGAATTATGGAAAATGTTAAATGACAGACTTACTTACTGTTTACTCTTATTCAGCACAAACAGCTGAAATTGTGGGGTAGCACAGCACCTCCCCTTTGTAGAAACTTTTGTGGGCTCCCTATTGTCTTGACATTGAGGTCTAATTCCCTCTACACCATGTTCCAGGTATCTTTAACTCCAACCCTCTGTAAGTCTAATAAATCGAGCTATCCTAACTCTTGTGTGTGTGTGTGTGTGTGTGTGTGTGTGTGTGGCGGGGGGGGCGGTGTTTGTGTGTACTTTTGAAAATCTTCTCTATGGTTTTGATGGTGCTCTTTCCCCATCATTTCTACACGCCCCATTTCCATCTATCTCTGAAGTCCAGCTCATGCTCTTTCTTGTTGATGGAGTTCTTATTGACCTCTTCTGGCTAGAAGTAATCTCACAGCACTTCATCTGCACCTCTCATAAGGCAATTAACACCTTCTTTCTCCATTTTGATTATGTATATATGTGTCTTCCTTCTCTAGACTGAAATTTCTTATTTATGAAATTGATGAGCAGTTAGTGAAATCAATGAAAAGTTAGGATGAGGAGAAATTCTCAAATAAGTGTGGGGAGTCTGTCTAAATCACATTTTATTTGAACTTGTGGTATAACTGGAATTTCTCCAGTTTTCTCCCAAGAATCTCCCCTAAAATCAGTAGCCTTAAATAAATAAATATAGATATTGGGATTTTTTTTTCTGCTCATCTCTTTTATTGTTATAGTTTTTTCTTGTGTAGAGACAGGCATACAGGCACGATAGGTGGGTCAAAGCAGTACTTATTGGACTAAGTGGACTAGAGAAGGAGGAAGACTGGTGGGAGGACGTGGAGGGCACAGTCTGTGGTAGGGAGGAGATGCTATGTTAGAATTGCCTTTCTTTCCACTCTATGCTCATCTCTCTCTGACTTTCTGGTTCCATTCTATCAATATAATGCAGTTTAGTGCTTCTTTGGTTCAATGCAATAGATTTGCTTTTCCCATAATGTTGAAAGTTTCTTGAAAGCAGGAGCACTTTATTCTCATCGTGTGTGACAGTTCCTGGGACATAGGGACACTCAAAAATTAGTTGCATTATTAACTGAAACATCAATTTCTTAATTGGTGGGTTACTTGTATTCAGTTAAAGAGTTATTTGTTGAGCACCTACTCTGTTCGAGGCATTGTGTGACATGCATCAGCAAATACAAAAATGACTAAGTGGTGGACTCAGACTTTACAAGTAGCTATAAGCTAATTCCAGACAATGAAATGAGAAAAAAAAAAAAATCCACTGGGACATCTGGATACTGGGCGTGAAGTGGTGATACCTGCAAATATGTGGCCTTGTGGATTAGTATGGAATCTTGATGGGAGAGGCTGGTGAAACTTTAATTGGAATGTGATAAAATGAGTAGGATTTAAATGGGTAGAAAGGAGAACACTGAATGCAATAGATGGAATGACAGGAGTAGAAATGAGCATGTATATTCATGGGGCAGTAAAGAAAATGCTTCTGAGGATGAAAATAGTAATCTTGAGTTATTTCTTCCAAATTAGAAATTCAGGGACAATATTTTGAGATTCGTAGGATATAGAATTTTTACTCACACCCTTTTAAATATTACTACTCTTGTCCAATTGCTCACTTAAATAGATCAGCCCAGTGATTCCTAAAGAGCATAAAAGGTGAATATTCCGTCTCTGAGACTCGCTTTCAAAGCTCATGACTACTGAATTTTCGGTGGCAAAGGTTCCTGACCTCTGTGCTTCCCTAGGTTATAATCTATCCTTATTTTCATTGTGTGTTATCACATTACAGGTCTTTTTTTCAGTGTTTTACACGGAGCCTTGTACCAACCAGTGGCGTTTTCAAATGCTGTGCAGACATGGCTCATTCACCCTGGCAGCTCTAGAGGTAGGGAGGGGCAGGTAGCATTGTCTCTGTGGAATGAATGAGGAAGCAGAAGGGCAGAGAGGTTAAGTGACTTGTATGAGATCACACAAGGGGTCAGTAGCTGTGTGTGAATAGGACTCAGCTTCCAAACTTTTAGTCCAGGACTCTGTCCACTAAGCCCTCTTTCCACTGTGGGCAACTCAGAATGTTAGAGGAGAAAAGAAGCAGTGTTTCAGCATTCTAAATGGTTAAGGAAAAAGAGTAACATGACTGGAGAAAACTTCCATTTCATTTTGGGTAATTAATTGTTGCAGAATAGTTTCTTATTGATTGATTTTATTAAAGCATGATGTATCTTTCCAGTTCCCAAATTGTAGTACCTTGAAGGTGATGTGGGTCATTGGAGCCTTTAGAAGGTTAAGGCTCAAGAAATGAATGGCTTCCCTTTCCCACCCTGCTCCTCAGTCAGACAGCAAATGTCCTCAGGATCGTTCTATTCAGACACTTCAGAGTTGCTCAGTCACTTAGGGGCCATGTGACCCTCAACATCACCCTGGTTCTTTTGCTGTTTTCTGATCAACATAGCTTATAATATGTTCCCACTTTCCGAGGGCCGCAAGGATGGTTGTCTGTGCTTAGTGTTTGAATACAGAAGCAATATACACAGCCCCTAATGCTATCTTTGCCACAGCTTCCATCTATCCCAACACTCCAAGGCCAGCAGAATTTGTGCTGCCAAAACCTTCCCTAATAATTTTGTCTTGAAATCAAATCTTGAGTACAATTTCCCCTGAAATTGTAACTTTCCCAGGAAGTTTGTGCCTGAAAAGTAGTTTCAAATGAAAACTGTGTCATTCAACCTGAGCCCCATCCTACAGTTGTGCCACTCTACAGTCGGATTTTTTTTTTTTTATCTTGACCCTGCATTTTCTTTAAATCTTGACCCTACAGAGGAGTTCTAATGAAATGGTGAATTGCTTTCTGCCCCACTAGAGAGAGACAATTGAATATAAGTTCCATTAAATTCAGAGAAACGAAGACCTATCCTGTGTGGGGTTTTCTAGATAAATCTGCCTCTCACATATACATTTTTAATGACAATGTGGTTTCAAACTCAGTGTTATTCAATGCCAAATCAAAGCTGACTCATGGAGAAAAAATACTGTTTGATTCTATTTAGGCCACATTTCTCTCCCCACTTTAGGGTGTCTGCCTGTGCAAAGTTGGGGGTGGGGTGTGTATAATACGGTCTGAATACATTCTTATGAGTATTAGAAGTATGGAAAAACAGAGCCCTCCGTGACCCCCAGAGCCCTCTGTTGATCACTGGTGTTTGTTGTAGGAGGAAGGCAAACATAAGCATAGAAGTGTTATTGAACAGAAACCCCTTCAAAAATGTCTCTGGGCTTTTGTTCCCGGGTTGCATAGCAGTAGGGGGCCCCTCCTCAGAAAGCATGCTTATGCAAGTATTAAGAACCGGCAGAGATAAGAAGCAAAGCTTGAGAGACCTTCATCATTAGCTGCTAGTGGTAGAGATTAGTGATCCTACCACAGGATTACAGATGGAAAGAGTGCCAGTGTTGGTTAATTGTTCATTAATGCTTGTAAAATAAGCCAGCTGGAGGAAAACTGACCATTGTCTGCTCTCTCAGAGTAAAACTAAATTGGATCTGCTCATCAATGGCAGTATTGATGTCAGAAAAGAAAATACACATGTAAACTGCTTCCTTATGACTCCCTCTCAATTTTAAATATTTAATTAAAAACGGTTATCCTAATAAGCAATGATTAAGTTGTCAATGATTCTTTCTGTGACTGACCTTTATCTCAACCAGACACCTTCCTTCACATGCGTTTGCTCTTTTAGATTTGCTCAGAAAAAGGAAATAAAACCAACTTCCAAAAGTGGCCTCCAGATACAAATAAGCCTGTATGACTTGTGGTTATAATTTTGAGATATAGTGGACATGCCACTTAGAAATCCCAGGGAACTTTAGTCCCTTCTTTCTGGCTGCCTCCCTCCTGATTGCCTCGCCCACCCCCAGGGTGTCCTGCCAGGGTGAGGCTCTCCCCTCCCTCCCCAACCCACACAGGCACAAGCAGCAAGGTTAAATGATCTGCCCAAAGTCACACGCTGTTCCAGTCAGGAAAAAGTGGACAAAGCACTTTTGCCTTCTTTTGCCTTGCTGTAGATGATGCCATTTTAAGGTCAGAGACTATGGATACAGTTAACTGTTACTGAATCCCCAAATAGGAAAAATATCTAAGCATGTTTCCTTTAGATCTTTTATTTGGAGTCAGGTTTGGAATTTACTCATCTGGGAAGCATTCGAGTGCCATAGTGATGAACCAGCAGAAAGAAAGGCGCTGTGGTGTGGTGGGAGGCCGGAGGCCACTAGAGGCGCTGTCATAGAAGGTGTGAGACTCCTTAAGAGAGAAATGGAGGCAGATTCTGGAGCTTCTGTGAAGACCCTGGGTGCAGAGCGTTGGAGACACTCTACAAAGGAGCCAAATCAAAGCTGACTCTGACTCTTAGCATTTGGAGTTCAGGGTAGCCACCTGTGGAGGTAGACCTCTTGAGAACATGACTTACACACACATCCACATTGCTAAGGAGCCGGGGGTGAGTGTCCACTGAGTAGTGCCAACTGGCTCCTTCATCTGGACCTTCACAGGTGGACGTCATCTGTGGACCCTTCTCTAGTCTTTCATGCATTCATTCAACAGATATTTACCAAATGTTTATTAGTTACCATTTCTAGGTACCATGTGTTTATCAGGAAACAAGAGGGTCAAAAAGCTCATTGTCAGTTCTGATGTGGTCTCTTCAGAGAATAGTTCCTCCATGTCATGCTGACTTCTTTTATTAGTTTCATAGCAGGTTGTCCTGTTTATCTGTTACATGTTTGTTGTCTGATCCCCCCTAAACATAAGCACCGTGAGGGCAAGGACTGCTGCCCCCTCGCTGATCTCTGCTCTCCAGGGAAATGGAAAAGCACCTGACCCCCTGAAGGCACTCTGTCACACTGGATGATCAATGTGCAGGAAATAAAAGAATCCAAATCAGATGAAAGTGTAGGCAGCACTTTATGGAAGGGGAAGAAGGGAAGTAATATTTGCGGAGCGTTGGCTACCCGTAGGGACTGTCAGTTGCTTGTCGAATGCCAGGGTAGCACCACATGGCCATGTCTTATAGCTATGGTGTTGGGCTAGCTTTTACAACTCCACTTTTGTTTGTTTGGAGGGCAGGTACATTAAGGTACATTGGCATTACTGATTTGGTTGAACCTTTTGTATTATTCATATTATAAAGATGTGCATATATGATCAACGAAGAACACATGGTCAAAACTTAAAAATGTCCTCCAATTCCATTGTTAAATAGCTATCATGCAGAATTTAAGGTCCCTGTCACAGGAAATCATACTGATATTGGGTTGCTATTTTGTATTTTACCTAATGCTAGAATGAAATGTACAAAAACCCTCCTTTTATAGCGTGTACTCTGAGCATCTCGTAGATACTAACCTACTTACTTTCAAAATACACGATTGAGAAGAGTAAGGCAGACTCTCATAATTATTCATCCTTTTAATTAATTGGGAAATTGTGATGCAGATGACAATGACTGGCTGTGGATGTGACAAATTAAGGTTCTATTTCAAACCTGTGTTAAGGATTATCAGATGATAATCTATTTGTCTATGGCAAAATGACAAGCAGTAGAAGGTTAATTTGATATACAGGACTCCTTATAGTAGCTGTTCTGGCCTTGGCTCTGCCTCCAACTAATCCTGATTTTCAGGTGCCTCACTTTTGACTTGAAATGCCTGATCACTCAGTGCCATCTGTTAAAAACCAAGCAGCTTTCCAGACAGAAACGAACACCAATTCTTACCATGTTCTCTTTTCATGTTACAGTGCTAGTTGTGATATAGATATAAAATATTTCAGAACAATGGACCAAAATCCAGAACCCTGGCTTCAAGTTAGCCCTTCAGGTTGGCCCTATTTTGGCTGATTTGGACTGTTAAGTTTCAGCTGAGCTGTTAACTGGTAGTTGTAAATAACAGCATGATTTTTTGAGACCCAGAAATATATGACATTGTGTCTACATCACTACAAGTGACTACTTTGATGGAAACATACTATTTAGAATGATTCTATTATAGTTTGCATAATATCATTTGGAATTTTTCTCTGGTTGCAAGATGAAAAGGAGAGAGTCCGCAAAATTTGACCAAAAGACGACTAATGGAGAAAAAAGGAGAACAGAGGGGAAGGGAGAGAAAGGGAGGAGAGGGAAAGAGGAGAGACAAGAAGAAGAGAGGACAGAGAACACAGTCTTGGTCCTAACCACCAGGCTGACATGGCTCTACTCTGGAGGAAAAAGGCTTGGGGGAGTGATGGCCCCTGAGGGCTCGTGAAGGCCCTGCAAATATAGGTTTTGGAAGAAAGTTTATTGGTGTTGACCCAGCTCTCATTGCCAGTCCTGGTCTGGTTGCATAAGAGTCCAACAGATTGAAAGTGGCACTGTGTATTGTTAGAATCAGTTTTAGCAAGTTATAGGGATGATCTTAACTCCCTACACCTTGCATCGTAAAAACAGTTTTTAAAAAAGCTTTTCCTCACCTCTTTATAGCAGTGACGAGCAAAATTCAGCTTGTGACCATCTAAATATATCAAATTCCCTATTGCATTGTCTAAGTCTTATTTTTATATCTTCATAACACTGGTGAACAGGACCAAAGAGTCTACTTACTATCTGCATCACTTTGTTCTGCATGTTAGGATCCTAAAGTGAAGAGCAGAGGCACAGGGGTAGAGGGAGCAACTCTGTGGGTAAAACTGGGGATGGATTCACCTGGTCTTGCCAATGTGTGTCATGAAACTATCTTCTCAGGAGATACTTTGAAGTACAAAGTACTTTCAGGATGCACATACAATGATTAAAAAGGAGACACTCAAATCTGAACGGAAGGACTTCCTCATCATCAAAGATATGCTCATAAGTCCATTAAGTTACCATGGGCAGGTTTAATATTTTTTCTGGGTATTTGTGATGGTATAACAAGGACTTTCATCCTAACTTGAGAATTAATATGAAGAGAAAGAAATACATTCTTTTTTGACAAATTCATCTCACTTCTACCATGTAGGGATATATCATGAACTTGAAGTCTGTGAAGTCCTCACACAATAGCTAGTGGCCATTATTTCAGGCCTTTATACATAACTTAAGTTATGTAGTATCTCCTACCTAAGTGATATCTCCAAAACGGAAATCTGTTCACAGCATTTTCTTTCCTTAAAAATAACCTGTTGATCATATATCACAAGAAGAAAAAGAAGCCCAGATTATTACCCTGATATAACTGACTGGAACCATCAGGAAAATAACTTTACTTTTTTCTTAACATTGACACCACACTTGATGATATTTTGGGCAGATTCCATTGCTTTCTTTACTTTTGGGTATTAGAAAAACCTGTTTTTCAGTATTAATAATTCAAGCCAATGTAATTTTAACCTTCTGTTTCCTGTTTTATTAAAAAGCATCTCCTCTCTGTTTAGCTAAGGTTTGGGACCACTGGCCAGGAAGAAGGGGTTTGATCACAGCCTTTCATTCAAAAAAAAAAAAAATCTAAGTTCTTTAGATCCTTAGGGTGCAAGAGGAAGGGAGAAAGGAAATGTACAGAATCTGAATTTGCAGCTCTCTAGGAATTGTGATATATTGTATCATGCTGCATTCCATGTTAACTCTACCTTCAGGGACATATTTATGCCCTGTTGGGAGACCCTATGTTCCCTGCCTCAGATGCTTATGCATCTCAGTCCCTTTCTTCCTATGAAAAACTTTTGTCCCTTTTACTTGGAATCTCCTTTCCCTAGCAGGGATTGCTTTTGAGTAGGTACCACTAGGGATGACCAGAGTCAGGCTACCTTCTATTCTTCCCTGTGGCCCATTGGAAAACTTGCCAGTCCTTGCCCTATCAATGGGGTGTATACTCTATTAGCTACCTGCTCCTCTCTTCTGGTCTTTCCTTCACTGGTTACTCCACCCAGTCTCAAATAGGCACCATCCTTTTTCTCTCTCATGTGACCTTCTAGACCCTGGACCCAGCTCTGAAGCTTGCCCAGAAGCTTTATGAGTTCTACTGTGATACTAGCCCTGGGAAAGCCTACCAATTCCTATTTCTAAATAAGCATCTAACTTGAGTCTCAGAATAAAATCTATCCTCTAGGTATTAACTCCAGGCCTTGTGACTGTTCTTTTGAGATCCTCTTCACTTGGCTAAGGATCGATAAAGTGCAAGCATCATAGCACTCCTTGCATTCACCATTCTTCAAAGAATCTTCTTCTCAACAAAATACCTAACTCTTATATAGGCTGTTGATGGTGAGCAAGTTTTGCTGACTCTGAGAAGTTTTACATAAAAGTATCTAGCACCACACTAAAATGTGGCATGCTTATTACCCATTCTTAACTTTAGGGTCTTAGCTGATATTTGGAGACTATAGGAGAAAGTTTGTTCTATTTTTAATCCACTCACATTTAAAGTCCTTAGTCACATTAAAGTCTTTTCCTCTTTCTGTGTTTTCAAAACGCCTCTCCTGCATCTTTTCATTTTCTTCTCATATGATTTAGCTTTAACTTCCCTTTTACCTCTTCTCCCCTTTTTTCAAATGCAAGCTCTCTATTTGTTTTCCAGCATCAATTCCTTTGCACCGTCTTTGCTTGTTGAATTTTTACTCATCCTTATGGGTCTGCTTGATTGTCACATTCTCTATGAAACTTTCTCAGATCTGCCTCATCTAACTAAGTCTCACTTGTTCCAATATGTTCTTGCTTCACACTTTTTGTTCTTATTATAGCATGAAGTGGGGCTCTGTCAATGCTGTAGTAATATTGTTAACAGTCTTCTTTATAGTAGACTTGTTTGTCTGTCTACTGCACAAGATTATGACTTTCACTCCATTCACTCATTATTCGAAACTGTCTATTCATCATCTCAGCACCAGAACATATATTAAATTATGGGAGTAAAAAAGTTGAGACCAGGTGCAGTGGTGCACACCAATAATCCCAGCAGCTTGGGAGGCTCACAAGTTCAAAATTAGCTTCAGTGACTTAGCAAGGCCCTAATCAACTAAGCAATACTGTGTCTCAAATTAAAAAATAAAAAGGACTGGGGATGTAGCTCAATGGTAAAGCACTCTTGGGTTCAATTCCCAGTGGCCCCCCCCCCCACCACCAAAAAACAAGTAAGGCACAGTCATTGACCTCAGGATTTTTTCTAGAAAGACAGTTAGGACATGGACCTGAGGAATTTTAAATGTCAATGAAGGGAAATGCACACTTAGGGTTGACTAAGAGATAAAGTATGCAAAAATCTCTTCCCTGAAGGGGCTTACATGTTAAGTTGAAAAAGAAGGCAATAAATAATTGACAGGAAATATTTATCCTTTCCTTTCACAAAGGTTTATTCCACACTTTTTTTCCCTGTGTGCCAGGCACAGGAAAAGCCCATGAGAATACAATAGAAAAATAAGACAAATCTATATTCTATGACATAGATTAAATGAGAGCAAGGAAAAGCAGTTAATAATTATGAATGATGAGTTTTATAAAATGGAAAGTGCAGGGCATAATAAATGGCCAGATCTAGGTTAGGGACCAGAAAGATGCTTGGAAGTGTTGAATTTGCATTTATTGACAGAGATCTTATTAGGAATTCTAAGAAATTTTTGTAGGGTTGGAAAATGAATTTAACTTAGGTATACATACACATAATGATCTCATAACTCACAAGTTCGCCCCATTGCCTTGAGAAGTTCCTCGACATGATTTGCACTAAATCAGAAGGGGTCAGTAAACAATGTCCACAAAGATTGATGCGATCTCTTTCTAGTTCAGAAAAGGGACAGTGTTGGTTATCATAACTATCACTCCACTGGCACACAGAACAACCTAATCTCAGCCAACAACCCATTTTAAATACATATATCTACACACACATACACACACACACATATTTATATATGTATCTCATGATCTTAGCCTATATGTGTTGCTTATTCCCCTAATGTAGAAAAACAATACTTTAATTATGACCAGAACATTTCAGGTGTTTAAGTAAATATTAAAATTTCAAAATGAAAAATTGATCTGGCCACAAATAAAAGAGTTTTATGGCTCAGAGTATTCTGTTTTTTTTACAAATGTTCTCCCAGTTAAGTTTTCTATTACTTTGTTACATATCTACATAGTATGGATTGCAATGAATTTTAGATCTATGATTACTTGCTTATTAGGCTTTAAATTATTTTGTCTTTTAATTACATTAATTAGATAGTAATTATATAACAAAAAACTAATCATGTTGAAAATGTTTCTGCCTTCATTGATAGTTGCAATAAGGATGGATGAGTCTCTGTAAAATAATTAAGCCAAAGTTATACCTAAATTCTCAAGGCTATTAATCTTACATTAAAACAAGAGTATATTTATCCTTATAGATATATACAAAGAAGTAATGTAATATAAATAAACTATTATGGTCATTATGTCATATAGAATCTTATCAATAGTAGGCTTTCAGTAAGTATGTTCATGGTAATTCATTCTTGATTAAAATATTTCTCATTGACAAGGAGCTTTCACAGAAAGTACTGGATTAATATTAAAATGATTTAACAGAGTTGCTTATTTTTGATAAAGAGAGGAAATGCTTGGGTATGCCAAATTAAACACCCTTAGGTATATAATTTTATTTTGATATCTAATTCATAAGCAATAAATGCATGCATATGTATGTATATGCTCTTTTATACACAAGGCTGGGATTGGTATCATGCAGAACATTCCTTTGTGAAAAATATAGAATCCTTAAGAGGATCATCTGATGATACTTTAAATTTGTAAATCCCCACCAAGAATGAGTATGTTTCAGATGTATCACCATAAATGATGAGAGTGAGAAGCTTCATTAGGAATACAGTTATTTTCCATGGTTTCTCAGACAATGCTTAGGTGGAAATATTTAACCCCCAAAATGTCTTCTTTTCTGAGATTGAAGTTTTTATCTTTTACAGATACCATTCTTTTCTATATCCATAGTCATTTCCACAATCTATTTCAGAAATAATCTTTATGAACAATAACTGAAGAAACAAGGTAGAAGAGTTCTAAGGATCCCTCAAAAGAATGTATCTCTGACTTTCCCAGGGTGCATTTGAATGACTCTGTCGGGATGATTTTGATAGGATAAAATATCCTATTAAATATTTTCTGAGAATATATTTTCTGAGAACACTAAGACTGTGAAATCTTACTAGTTCCCCTATCCCCCACCCCCACAATGAGGATGATTAGTCAAATAAATTAATTTAGAAACACTAAATTCTAGTAAACCGATTTGTTTACTGTTTCACTTCTTAGAGTCTTTTAAATCTAATGCATTTTTTAAAATCTTCATTTGGATAGTATGGAACATTTGCAAACACCTAGGAATATGAACTTCAGTGACCATCTCATCAGACCAGAGCACACTTTGGGGAAAGACAAATATAGGAGGTCCTTTCCATATCTTACATCTTGGGTAACTGCTGGTTTCTCTGAATTTACTCTAGCCAGGGACTGAAAGTCAGGAAGTACAAGCTAACCAAGGGAAGGAAAGTCATCTATTATTGCAAGTAAATGTGTCTACACCATGTTTATGATATGTAGTTGCATCAGAAGAGCCTTAGTTCACCATGCTGAGCCACTGGGGATAAAAGAAACAAAATACTTTCTCAAATATAAAAAAGATTATGGTCCAGTTTGGGAAAAAAATACAAAACCCAATCATTTTGATATTATGCAATTGCCAGGATAGAGGCTTACACAAATGAAAGGGATACTTAACCAAGCCTGGGCCTTCAGGACTTTCTGGAGTTGATGCCATAGCAGGTTCTTAAATCAGGGTCAGTCCATCCTCCAGCACAGAGGAGGGGGGAAAAAAAAAAAGAAGAAGAGGCAGTAGTATTAACCCCTGTGGGAGTGCGGGAGAGGTGGCTTCCAGGTAGAACATCATGACCATGAGCACAGGTGAGGGAAATTAGAGAATTACTAGCATTTGAAGTTTGGTATTACTGAGAAGACTATTAAAAAGGTACCCCTCTGTAGGAGGAGACCATGATATTTGAAAAGGGGAGGAGGGCTGTTAAGGTGCATGGGACACAATCATTTCACTCACCCACAACTCTCAGACCATAACCAGTGTCAACCTTAGAGGTAACATCTAGGGACAGAGGAGTCTCTTTTATTTTTTATTCAATTTTTTATTGTATCAAAACAAAACACATCTAAGAGTGCCTCAGATAACTCAATTTGAGTTTGTGACAAAAGAGATAAAGGACAGTGATGGTCTTCCAAAGCAAAGAGGGGCCTCTGAGAGGATGCTCAGGCCTTTCATTCTTGCTCATTATACTGTAGCTGGCGGACTGGGAGGGGAAATGTTTCTCTGTGCGGCAGCTCATTAGCAAAAGAAGAACTCTGACATTAGTTAAAATGTTGATAGATGTGACAGGTGGTGTGAAGACACAATGGTGTTGTCAAATTGGAGTGGGAGCCCTCCAGCCTCGTGCCTTGCTTTATAGAACCAGTTTTTGCAGCATGCATTAAATCACTAAAAAGAGAGTCTTTGTTGAGCAAAACACACTGGCAAAGTACAGATTACAATTTTGTGGTTTGAAGCAATTGTAGATTAATTTTCTATGTAAACAATTTTCTTATACTTAGTGCTTATGAATACCTACTCTGTTGTTTGTCTTTTTCATAGGTCTTTTTGGTTATGTGTAGTTAATATAGCCTCATTTTCTCTTATTTCCAAACTCTCTATTTGATTCCTTTCCTCTGCCAAAAAATATGCCCAGGGTTTACCTATTGGGAAAAACATGAAGAAACAAAACCAAAATAAAAACAATTAAAAAAACAAACAAACAAACCTTTTTCTTGATCCGGGAACCCTTCTGAGTTCCCATACAATCTCCTCTTTCTTTTATTACCTCACTGCTGGCTAAAAAAGGTTTTTACTCACTGATCACTGCTTTCAAACCATCATACATTCTTTAAATGTTTGCAATACAATGTTCGTTTCCCACATCATAAGGAAATGACTCTCCCAAAGATCTTCAGTGACTTCCTAGTTTACAAATCTGATGAGGTCACTAGTTTTCTTTTTCAGTGTTTATCAGCTTACTCCTTCCATGCATTTAATGCCGCTGGGGCCAGAATATTTTTGCAGCTCTCTACTCCATTGTCCTAGTGACAAATATACCCTTGGTTTTTCTTCTAAGGACTTGGGTAGGAGCCTCAGGTCTGCCAGTTACTGTGTATCTTGGGGCACATTATCTTTTCTGAGCTGTGGTTTTCTTAAATATTTATTTATTTTTGTTTTAAGTGGACACAATATCTTTATTTTACATTTATGTGGTGCTGGGGATCGAACCCAGTGCCTCGTGCATGCCAGGCAAGCGTTCTACCACTGAGCCACAACCCCAGCCCATGAGCTGTGGTTTTCTCAACTCTAAAAGATGGGAGGGATAATTCCTACCTAAAGAATTGGTTCAAAGATTAAAATGAGGTACCCCTTGTAATATCCTCAGCACAGTAGTAATAATTCTACAAATATTAGCCTTCTCCTTTCTTACTTCTCTGAACCACTTTTGTAGCTCATGCTTTGGACACTCTTCTTTCTACCTCTTATTATTCTACAAGATTCTCTCCTTAGTCTTCTTTTCTAGAATCCTTTCCTTGGAAATCTCACTCATCATTCTAGGGCTCTAGGTATTACTCTTAGGCCTGAATACCCATCTATATATAAGTGATGTCTAACCTTCTTGGTTCTCATTATCCACCCAGGTGTGGATAATCCACTGTGGCCTTACAATTAGTGTGTCCTCCCAAACTTGCCTTCCTCCCCCTACCTACACCAACCTCATATTTTTCTTTTGTTGTTGTTGACAACACTATCATCTTCCTAATCTCCTGGTTAAAAACCTTAGTGTTACCTTTGATCTTTCCTCTTTGTTTCCCCATATCCAGCTGGTGGTCAAATCTCATAGATTTCATTTATGATTTGACTTGAACCTCTTAACTTCTTTCCCATTCACCTGTCGCTATCCTGTTATAGGCCTTCACTGTTGTTGTTATTATAACAAGCATTTAGCTAGTCTTCCTGCTTCCATATTTTCCCTCCATTGAACGTGCATGCATATGAACCAGTTGTATTACCATACTCTGTTCATCTTATCATCCACTCTTCTGTGCAAAAACTTTCCTCTTTCTATTTAATGTGTTTCTTGACCTGGCCCCAAATCAAATTTCCAATCTAATCTTCAAGTTCTTATACTGCTTCATTCAAGCTGAGCTACTGATTGCTGCCCCCACCCCCATGTGCTTGTCTCTCATGTGCTGACTCTGGTCTATATTGCCTGTCCCTCTCCACTTACATATGTCTCAGCTCAGCTGGCCTTACACTTAGGAGAATCACAAAATTCGACAACAGAGTTATTACCTCCAAGTAGAAGTAATCTTTCCCTCTTCCAAATTCCCATAGTATTTTATTTGTGTATTTTATGTCATGCCATATGTTATGCATGGAAAAACCAATGAATAAATTCATATTTTACATATACATGTATATATAATCTGGCTCTATGTATACAAAATTTTCAGTATAGAAATTGAAATGAGGATTATGGAACCAATTGCTACTCGTGTGCCCATTAGGCCAAGGTTTGACGTATAAAACATTTAGGACAAACTTGGCCCGCTGCCTATATATGTACAGGTCATGAACTAAGAATGACTTTTTTATAAAAAAATTTTTACCTGAAGCAAAACAGGCATAACATATACACTTCATAATCTTAACCATTTTGGGTTTCCTAGTGTTAAGGACATTCACATCGCTGTGTAGCCAAGCTTCAGAACTCTTTTCATCTTACAAAACTAAAACTATATCCACTAAACAACAACTCCCTTTTCTCTCTTTACTTTGGTCCCTGGAAACTACTTTTCTACTTTCTGTCTTTATGAATTTGACGACTTTAGGTGTCTCATATATACTACATTATATAGTATTCATTTTTTGTGATTGGCCTATTTTATTTAGTCTAAGATTTTCATTTGGTAACACCCACGTTGTAACATGTGTCAGAATTTCTTTTATTTTTAAGATGGAATAATATTTCATTGTATGTATATGCCACACTTTCTTTCTCTGAACAGTTTGTTCATCTGTTGATAAATACTTGAGTTGATTCGATCTTTGGCTATTGTGAATAATGAAGCTATGAACATGGGTGTACCCATCTCTCTTTGAGATACTATTTTCAATTCCTTTGGGCATATTTATATTTATTTGAGAAACTACCGTACTGTTTTTCTTAGTGGTTGTACCATTTTATGTTTTTACCAACAGTGTACAGGGTTTCTCATTAATCTACAACTTCTCCAACAGTTGCTGTTTTATTTTTCTTTTCTTTACAGCAACCATTCTAATGGGCAGGAGATGGGATATCATTGTGCCTCTGATTTGCATTTCCCTAATGATTAATGATATAGCAGCTTTTCATGTGATTATTGCCATTTATTGATCTTCTTTGGAGAAATGTCTATTCAAATATTTTTGCCCATTTTTAATTTTTGTTGTTGTAAAGTTAAAGGTCTTCTTTATATACTGTAGCTAATAACTCCCAATGAAATATAACGTTTGAAAATATTTCCTCCCCTTCCACAGATTGCTTTTTGCTTTGTTGATTGTGTTCTTTGATGCACTGAAATTTTTAATTTTGATGCAGTCCAATTTCATTCTTATTGACTCTTCACATCTTAAATGGTAGAAAAACTAAAAAGAAGAAAAATTATATAAATTTTATAGAAAATTGTGTAAATTATATATATGTTTTACATAAAATTATATAAAAATATATAAAATACAAATGACAGTGACCAAATTATATTGGTAGATTGTGTTCGTATACAAATATATAATAATGTAACCCATTATTATGTATAAATATAATGTTCTAATAAAAATATGGAAAAATATTCAAACTTTATAGCCTAAAAAAGAGTTTATTGGGACAGAGCCATACTCATTCATTTACATCTTATCTATGGCCTCTTTCATGCTACCGGCACATATTTGAACAGTTGGGACAGAGAACATCTGGCCCACAAAGCCCAAAATATTTTTCTTTCTGGTCTTTTACAGAAGTTTGTGAACCCCAGTATTAGACTATAGTTTGTTTCCTTGTTTAGTTCAAAGGCCAGTATAGTGTTTCAGGTAGATTACAGCGTGGTAGTAGGAGTCCCACCCACTACTCCCCCTGATATCTTAGGAAATCATATGCAATTTAAAAGAAAACAGGAGACTGAATGAGGCAAATACGGAAGCCTTGGGGATTGTCTCTTGCCCGAACAGGATGTGCTGCTCTTAGTAACTCTCTCCACAACAGATCTGGGCTCCCAGAGTTGAGAAAACTCCAAATTCTTGTTACAACACTGCCCTTTTATATGCAAGGAACATCAGCAACCTGGAAGAACATACGTTAACAATAAATGCATTTCTGTATATTCTTTATAAACACAGAACTCTCCTGGTCCTTGACCAAACACAGCATTTACAAGAAAGACAGTATCCAAATATCCTGCTTTGGGCACATACAGTTTTTACCTTCCCAGTCTTTGGAACAGAAGAATGCAAACAAAAAAGGCAGATGGGTTGAATAGGTTTTAATCAAAACAACTGGCTTATCTGCCATAGCTAATATGAGGTTCTTTGTTTCTCAGTGATTACATTACACAGTATTGTATTAAACAATACATAAATAATCTTAGCTGTGTAAAAGAGACCCAAGCACTATCTCTGCTCTTCAGATACTTTAAACCAAATGTAAAAACACTAATAAAGATAAGCACAGACAGAAGACAGGTTGGAAAAATGTAGACTGCTGATGGATTTAAGATCTAATATGATCAATATTAAGCACATTTGCAAACTTGGTTTAGAATCAGCTAAGAGAAAATTCTCTCTCTCTCTCTCTCTCTTTCTCTCTCTCTCTCTCTCTCTCTCTCTCTCTCTCTCTCTCTTTCTGTCTTTCTCTTTTGACTAATTCTGGAATGAAATTCAATGGAGGCTAGAGGATTTCTGAAAATGTTTGCATAAGGGAAGGGCATGCTAGAGAAGATAAGGGGGTATATGAAAGAATGGAACATATAACAAGTGGCACTCAGAAGAAAGCTGAGAGGCTGGAGCTGGAGTATTGACCTATGAGTACTTGACCTATGAAGAGCAGTGGGAATGGCTGGGGAAGCAGAATGGTTTAAGGGAAACCTACCCCATTTTAATTTCCCAGAAGCATCCATAATGCCTGTTCTTTCTGAGAACCAATCAAGTTGTGTAATACTATGAGAATGAGTACCTCAGTAGTTAAGGAGGGTAATACTAATGTGTGATAAATATTAGACTACCATTGACACAGCTCTGTGGGTTTGGGGTTCCCTGTGCTTTGGTCTTCTGATGGGAGGAACGACAGCACAAACTTGTCACACACACCAGCACTCCTTAGCACTCTCAGTTTCAGATTTGGCAGCACATTGACCAAACTTCTTTGTGATTCAACATTGACCCTTTGATTAGTCACCTTCACAACACTGGAGGCAGTGTAAAATTTATTGCATCCTAAATTCCATTTGCTGATAGATGAGCCTGGTAACAAAAGCAATGAGGAAAATGAAATTGGCAGAGGCATCATAAGAAATTAGGAACAGCCTATAAACCTAAAAGTTAACCATAAAAGGCACTTTCTTAAGTAGCATCACAAACTGAGGACTGATGGCATGTAATTTTCTTTTCTTCTATTTGAAACAAGCCCCTCTATTCCTTTTTCAATTTCTCATATTTCATATTTTTTTTCCAACATCTACCTCTCAATATTTTTTTTTGTTTTGGTTTCTATGTTCTGATTTTGCAGTTTCTTTTGCTCTAGGTAACTTACAAATCTTAGTAGGGATTGTGAAGAATAGAGTTACTAAAATTATGGTTCACAGACAAGCTGCTGGTCCTTAAAACTATTTATTATTGATCTGAGATGGGATAAAGAATTTGATTCAGAATGTAAATCAATTACATCATATGCTGCTTAGCTCAGCTGACATCTATATTATTTAGAACACAACTTTCTCAATGAAGGAAGCAATGCAATTGGCATTCTGGGGGCAAGCTCGTTGTCTTGTGGCAGACTAGCATTTTGAGTGGCACCAGTAGAGTGTAAAGCTGTTGTTTCCCAGAATTTTCCACCAAAGTTAGGCCACTGTGAATAGGAAATGACAGTGAAGAAACTATATTAGTTCTATTAATTTACTTGGGACTCTGTAAAATATTTTCTTTTAAAAGAAAGACTCACCAGACATATTCCTCAAGAAGAGTGGAATTAAAAGTCAAAGAAACCTCAATGTACTGAGTAAAGATATCAAGTCAAAGGTTGCCTATTGAGGTCAGGGTCTTTTTTCTCCCCTCTTCCTTCATTTTTGCATACTCTGCCTAATATAGCATCCATTAGAGATAAGGCATAACATAGATGCTCACAAAGCACTTATTGAATCAAATCTGCTTTTTTTTTTCAAACAACTTTTTCTGATCTTAAAAGAAATTTAAACTTCCAAAGTTTTTGCTCTGAAGAGTGTCAGTGAGCATGTAGTGGCTTGAATCCCTGACAACACCTTCTCACCCATTGCTGGAGGAAGCCTGATGAGTCTTGTGCCCTTTCCAGGAGGTATCCTTGGTCTTAACATCCTCTGAGTGTAAGGGAGACTTTTTCATCAGAAAACATCTCAGTTTTCTCTTTCTAACACTTAACTTCCAAGCGGGTATCATGGGTGCCCTTAACCTCCTGTTTTACACTTTCCCTAGTTGTTTTTCATTTTTTTTTTAAACTTAATTTAAAGTCAACATGCTTGAGATTCTGAAAGTTCTTAGAACAAAACAATAAAACCCAAACTGTAGCGGAATTAAAAAAAAAAAAACAACAACTCTACAGAGTAAAAATAATCAATTGCTAGTTGGCGAACCTTTAAAGAGTATTAATTCAGTTGGATAAACTGTAGTTAAGTAACTTTTATCAAGCAAACTGGGTTAGGTGGTTAAAAGCAAGAAAAAAAGTACTAAAAACATACACTGGGTAGCAGTTTATGTGTCAAGAAAAACTGAGAGAATTTCTGAAGCTCTGATGTCTAGCAGATAGCACTTAAATCATTTTTCTCCAAACTTCAGTCATAATACTTCAAAGAGTTATAGCCATAATACAAATTTTTAGACTAAGAAGTGGTGTTTGAAGTTATTTTATAGGATTTTGCTGTAAGGGCTCCAATTGATTTGTAGTAAGATAAAAGAAGAAAACTTTATTTTCCAAGCTTTGTCGGAAAAAGCTTACCTTCTATTGGTGGTTGTGCCGATGTGCCTGCAGGCCATGATGATGTAGACACTGATATTATAGCCTATATGAACTGAGATGCTGTACACCGCCTGCTGTTTGTGTTGTGGTCAAAATCTGTCACAAAACTGGTGGTGATTTATTAAATGTTTAATGAAGAAAGACAAAACTTCAATAACTACAAACAGAAAAGTAGACTATCACATTAAAATATAATAATACATATTATATTTCTATTTTTCTTCTCAATTTTCACTTGCTAAAAATGATAAGGGCACACTTAGAAATCCAGACAGTATAAAAGGAATACTGAGAAGTAGCCCTCGTGTTAACAAAGGATAAGCTTTGGTTTTGTGCTTTGCTTTCTTTTTCTTCTTTATAAGAGAAAAAGAAAAAAAAAATCTCTGTTCTGGAAAAACAGAGAATATGCAAATCTTACATACTAATAACTTCTACATTAGATTTTCTATTAATAGTGTCCAAAATACCCCATTATTCTTGTGGAACCAGATGACAATTTTGAAGTGTGGAATGTAATGGGCTGCATCTATTTTATGGTATTCTATTTAAACATTGCTCTGATGACCTTTTCTCAGTCCATAAATATGAAACAGTAAGATAATAAACAATCGCACTCATGTCTAAAATTTTCTTTTAAAAATAAAAATAGATTCTATTTTTTTTCTTCCTGAATCTAGGGTATAATTGTAATTGAAAATCAAAACAAAACAGAACAGGTGTTTTTATACTGCTCACCTAACTTCCTGTGTGTACCAAGCCAATGTCCATTCCTTGCATGTTGGTGGGAGGTTGATAATGGGGATAGCTGCTATTTTCTATATTATTATATTATGTCTATTACTCTATGCTCACTGTATGTATTACTCCTCTTTCTCTCTTCTAAACTATTTAATGACTTCACAGTATCAACTTATAGTATAAGTGATTATTTGTAATGTTCATGGATTACAATTTATTTACTCCTTACAATGGAGATTCATACATTAAGAGAAGATGGAATTTCAAAAGTCCGAAAATATTGATTTTGTTATAAACATGAAATTTCAGTGTGACTAGATGAATATCTTGCTTATATAAAATTTCTAAAAGGTTTGGCCATTTATGTTACTGGAGACTACCAGAGGGCCATTATGTTGCCAGAGATAACAAGAGTCATTTCTCCATAGGTTTGTCTGATATAAACTCAAAGGACATAATCTAATAAAAACTTAAACTATTTGATAGAAGGATGACACAACAATTGGTTTATAGGCTGATCATTTCACTTTTTAACTGTCCTCCCCCACATTTAGTAGATATAGACCACATAATGACTCTATATAGACATTTCAGCTCCTAAACTTTTGCTTCATTCATTCATTAATGTTTCTTCACAAAACATTAGCTAACTACCTACTGTGCATGCCCTATAGGAAGCACTGGGGGAAATAGCAATGAGAAAAACAGGAAAGCTCCCTGGCCTCATGGTTTTGCAGCTAATTCGAAAGACAACAAAAATAAAACACTGCATGAAGTTCTGTGAAAGAAACAAAGTGCCATTGTTATAAGCACTTGACATTCCTTCAATACAAATAGAGTGATAGCTATACCATAAAAGGCTGATAATTGAGCAGCAAATTGAATCATCACAAAATTTTACTTGACTAACTCAGTAATTTTTGTGAGCCTGATTATTTCCCCCTTATTTTAATATATCAAATAAAATTAACCATGAGGCAGTCCAACCAATGGATCACTTACTGATCAAATAATCTGGCTTAAACTTTTTTTTAAAAAATTTAAAACAAATTTGTGAATATTTCTTATCTGAATTAGTATTTCTGGATTTTTGTTCACTCTTTAAAAGTGAATCTTCTCCCATACTGTAGGCTCTCTGTTCACGTTCTTGATTGTTTTCTTTGCTGTGAAGAAATTGTTTGATAGTATCCCATTTACAAAAAAATCTTTACCACCAGCACCTCAGATAGAGCATCAATCTCCAGGATACACAAAGAACTCAAAAACCTTAACACCAAAAAATCAAATAACCCAGTTAATAAATGGGCTAAAGAACTGAACAGGCACTTTCATAGAGGAAGAAATGCGATCAGTCAAATATGTGAAAAAATGTTCAACATCTCTAGCAATTAGAGAATTGAAAATCAAAACTACACTGAGATGCCATCTCACTACACTCAGAAGGGCAATGATCAAGAATACACAATGTAATGTTACTCAGCCTTAAAGAAAAATGAAATGATGACATTTTCTGGTAAATGGATGGAGCTGGAGAATATAATGCTAAGTGAAATAAGCCAATCCCAAAAAAACCAAAGGCCGAATATTTTCTCTGATATGAAGATGCTAATTCACAATAAAGGAGTGGGAGGCTGGGGAAGAATAGAGTCACTTTCGATTTGGCAGAAGGGAGTGAAGGGAGGGAAGAGGATATGGGATTACAAAGGATAGTAGAATGAAACAGACTTTATTACCTTATGTGTAATTCCACGTCATGTATAACCAGAAGAATGAGAAGTTATGCTCAATTTATGTATGATGTGTCCAAGTGCATCCTGCTGTCATGTATAACTCATTAGAACAAATTAAAGAAAAAAGAATACAAGTAACAATAAATGTTGGCAAGAATGTGGGGGAAAAGATTCACTTATACATTGCTGGTGGGACTGTAAATTGGTGCAACCACTCTGGAAAGCAGTATGGATATTCCTCAGAAAAGTTGAAATGGAACCACCATTCAACCCTGTTATCCTACTCCTCAGCTTATACCCAAAGGACTTAAAATCAGGATTCTACAGTGATGCAGCCACATCAATGTTTATAATAGCTCAATTCACAATAGTCAAGCTATGGAACTAACTGAAGTGGCCTATGAAAGATGAATGGATAAAGAATATATTGTACATTTACACAATGGAATATTACTCTGCCATAAAGATGAATGAAATTACAACACTTTCTGGTAAATGGATGGATCTGGAGACTATCATGCTAAGTGAAATAAACCAGTCCCTAAAAACCAAAGGCAGAAATTTCTCTCTGATATGTGGATGCTAGCCCACAACAAGGGAAGGGAAGATTAGAAGTTCATTGGATTAGACAAAGGGGAATGAAGGGAAGTGAGGGAAAATGGGAATAGGAAAGACAGTAGAACAAATTGGACATGACTTTCTTATCCTTATATAACAATACACAACCAATGTAACTCCACATCATGTACAACCTCAGTAATAGGATCCTAACTGGAACAAGTCATAATTATTCTATGTATATATAATATGTCAAAATACATTCTACTGTCATGTATATCTAGAAACAACAAAGAAAAAAGGAAGGAAGGAAGGAGGGAAGTTAAATTTTTAAAAAAGTGAATTTTGGAAATTACCTTAAGGAAATAATGAATTACTGCATTTGTATTAATCTGTTTTCTCTTACTATAACAAAATCTGAGGATGGGTACTTTATAAATAAAAGAGGCTTTGTTAGGTCACATTTCAAGGGCATGGTGCCAACTCTACTTGGCTCTGGTGAAGGCCTATGGCAGACGGTATCACAATGGTGAGGCATGTAGGAGAGAGAGATCAAATAGCAAGACAAGAAGTCAAAAAGGAACTCAGGGATTTAGCAGAGACTTTTTTCTTTTTCTTTCTTTTTTTTTTTTTTTTTTTTTTTACAATTTGCTCTTGTGAGAACTAACTTAGGGGCTCTCACAAAAACCACTTTAATTCCTTCCAATTGCATGGTGCCCAATGACCCAAGGACATTTCCACTAGGCCCCACCTCTGAAGGGTCCCAACACCCCTCAGCATCACCACACTGGGGACTAAGCTTCTCACAGAAAGACCCCAGGAGGAAGATCACGTAAACCATAGCACCACTTAATCTCCGAGTTCTCCCAGAAAGAACTGCTCACTAACTACTGGGTCGATTGTTTGAATTTAATCTGCTATATTTAGATAAACTTAAATCTCACATTTGGAAAAGTGCTTTGGCCATAATATCATAGAGTGTGCCCAGCATGTGACCGGGAATCTCTAGGTCTGGTTTCCAGTGCTGGCCTTGCTCTTTGTGAGATCATTGAGGAATTAAATTCAATCCACCCAACAAATACTTAGCGACAGTTTGTTGAGGATAAGCTACTCAAAACTTCACAAAAATCGACCTGTCCTTAAGGACATTTACTTATGAGGAAAAACAATTTCCTTAATAGTACGTGATGAAATACAATCAGAGTCATGAATTATCATTGTTGAAATGTCAGGGGAATCCATACATAATTCTGGAAAGGCTCCACAAGAGGAACAAATGGGTTTTGAAAATAGGCAAAATTTCAATAAGCAAAGATGCAGGTTTCTGGGGAGATAGCTACAATGAAACAGAGGCAGAAAATCCTGAGTCAACCCCAGTGACGGGGAACTCTATGCAAAGTAGGAGAAAACATCTTTTTGCCTTTTGTCTCTCCTCATCCCTCAGGATTCCCTTTTCTTCCTTGTGGGCTCAAACTTAGGAATTGCTTTTTGGTTTTCTTTGAGTCTCATTGTCCTGAACCAATGGCAGCAAGTTAAGAAGTAACTCGGATGAAATGCACTCTCTGTTACTTTACTTGTCCTCTGAACAAACAAAAGAATGAATCTCTTTCCCATCCTCTCTGCCCATTCCTTCCTACCTGTTTCTTTGGCTCTGAAAAGTCAGCAGCTCAAAGGTCTTAGAAGCAGGAAAGTGGTTCAGAAAAGTCATTTTAAGCAGGACCTCTTAGCTCCCAGTGCCCATGGAAAGTCCTAATTTGTGGCTGCTTCAGGTGATGCTTAAGGAAGGTCATGGTCTTGCTCCTGGAGTACACCTTCATGCAGCTGAGAAAGTTTGCCATCTCTTTCCTTTGTCACTGCCTTTGGCTACCAGCAAGGTAGTTAAGGGGGCTACAGAGAAAGCCAGCTCACCAAGGGGGAAAAACAAAGGCAGTTGTCCTGGGAGTGTTCTAATCCACTCGTTGGAGAAAAAAAGACCTCACACTTCTTGCGGTTTGCAGGATTACTTTCACCTAGTATTTTATTCAATCAGCTTGGTTTCATGTCCTTCATATGCGGTGGGGTAATTCCGCATCATCCTAATAGTGCAGGCACATATGTCCAAGGAGCCCAATGGCATTCTAAAAATATATATATTTTGTAAGACACTCCAGGCAATGTCTTTAAATTTCAACTATTATTTTCACTTGCTTTTTCCACTAAAAATATTTTCTATTGTATTTAATCAAATTCCAAAGAGAACGAATTGGAGGAGTTCTAGACCTTGGTGATGGTTACCCATGGCCTTGGCATTCATCTCAAGGTTCTGTCCTGCCAACTTGTCTTGATGCTGCCAGGGAAGGCATTCGCTGTTTGCCCTCATCTCTGCGGGATTCTCACCACGCACCACTGAGAACAGCTTACTCCTCCATTTCCTCTTCTGACAACTCTAGGGATTTGAGTGGAAGCGGTGCCAGATTTTCCTAGTCTAAGTGCCACACTCAAACAATTGGAGCGAAATGCACCCTCGCGCATTACACCCTGGCACACATTATTGTGATCTGCAGGTACTTTTATGCCTTGTTAGGAGGTGGAATTTTTAGAAAGGCATCACACTGCTTTTAAACACCTTCTGTACTTCACAGAGTCATCATGATAATCACCTAAATTGACAGACAGTAAAATTTCAACTTTAATTTGCTTAGCCTTCATAGAAGATAACACCGTGTGAATGGTTCCTCCGCATAAGCTAGAATTGTTTTGTTATACCCACGTATTACCCTTCTCAGAAAAGAAAGAAATCTATAACAAGACAGCCTGTTGAGCCTGCTAAATGAGAAAAATGAAGCTTAATTAAAAGATCTATCTTTGCGATAAAGGAGTTAGATGTGTGTGTGCATGTTCTTTCCTCACTATGAAAGATTCTGTGATAAATATTTCAAACATACTTTTATAATTATTTGCAAGTGTAATAAATGCAAGTATAATAAGCAATCTGGGCTTCCTTATGTAATCTGTATCACTGGGTTTTATTTTGCTTATGTTGATAGGAAATGTAGCAGAAAATGGTTGACCAGTGATTCTGGAAATCTAGAGCTACATTATTAAAGTCAGAAACATCCATTGTCAGGGTAAGAATGCAAATATATGCACCAGTTTCTTTCTTGTTTAGTCCACAGGACATCTAGTGGTAAGCTGTGCAGTAGCAGCAACTAGCTCAGGCTCCTGTTAGCTGTTCCATTAGCCACTACCTTTCCTTACGGATGCCAATCTTTTCTTCATTACATGCTGGGAAAACACAAAACTGACCATCTGTCCTAATTGCAAAGTGTTTTATGGAAAACAAGCACAAGCTGATCGGTCAGATTTTAACACTTAATGGCACCTCTACAATTTTAGGCATCGACTATAGATTATCACAAAAACCAGAAGTTTTGAATTTAGATAATGCCATATCATTCTTGTGGATACCTTCTTTACCTTGAACATTGTGGTGGACTTCATAAGTAACCTTGTATTTTTACATATTATTCTCTTAGTCTTGTTTTCAAAACTTTCTACTCTTCCTTGGGCAGAATTATTTTTTATTCATATAAACTGATAAATATGTTATATAAGTATTATCAGTTAGCTCTTGCCCTCAAATACCCATGAATATTGCCTACTAGTTTTATTTTCAATAATCACTTTCACTATGTAATATGTAAATAAATATGGGTCCTAAATAAGAAATAAATAAACATGCTGCTACCAATAATATCCAAAAGGCTGAGCATTTCTTTCAAACAAAAATTGCAAGAATTTGGTTTTCCAAATTGATTTCAAAAATCAATATGATTGCCTTATTTTAATAACTTTTAAACTAATATCTGAAATGATTATGGGCACAAAATCTTATGATGTGGCTATTAGTAGGTTAATTAGGTAGTAATGAGTGAGATGCCATAGGTTAGCACAGAGTTAGCACAATAGGATTTGTTTCAGCATGAAATGAAGTTGAGTGTTAAAAATTTAATCTTTATGTGCTAATATGCATGGGCATACCTTGTTAATTATTGAGGAAGTTTTTTTTTTCTACTTCTAAACACTAACAAGTAGGTAATTCAGAAATAGATTGTTTTGTAGCTGTCCATGCAGATTAGTTTGACAAAAGATATAAGATGTGAAAATTACATAGCATGTTAATATGAATAGTTAACCATGTATAGCATCAGCTGTAAATGTTATAATATGGGACATTAATGTTGGAAATAAGTAAAGTGGAGATTATTATCAGTTTTAAAGTTTATTTTATTTTAAAGCAAAGCATTCAAATATATATTTATTACTATTCTTGTCTTTTCAAAGTGTATTTCTTCACTGTTGAAGAAAAATCTCATAATTTTTATATCCGTAGTTATAATTAAACTAGTGATGTTGGTTTACATAAATAGCACTAAATTTACAGAATATTAAATTACACATCCAAATACAATGACTGATATAGTACTAAAATCTCATGACATTTTGTTTTATTCTTATCAATAAAACAAAAATTGTAGAAGAACCAATTTGAGTATGTCCTTCATTATTTGTGACTCTAATTTGAAATTAATAGTGAAACGTAAAACAATTTGGTTCATTGGAAGTGAAATAATTGCTTATGAATCCATTTTGTAAAACTAAAACACCAAGTTTCACAAATTAATGTTTCATGAGATTTTTAAGTACTTAATAACAGGATGGTTTCTAAGAAATATTTAATTACACTGCCTTGTATACGTTATATAACAGGTGAGACAGGTCAATATGATGTCATGGCATGAGAAGCCCCGAGAAGTAGCACCTCTTTTCCTAACTCGTTCAGAACTAACTGAGACAAGCAGGCAGATTGATTTAAAAATCTTAGTATTTTTTTTCTTTAACTGATAAAACTTTATTGGGTAGTGTTTGGCACATTGGGTCTGCTGATATTTTTCCCTAAATTAATCAGTCTTATCTGTCTGGCCACAGAGATCCTTCTTTCTCACATAAGCACCACTGTCTAATGGAGCAGAGTCTATCTTGCTAAGTTTGCTGCTTAGCCAGAAGAACAGTGAGAATGCCTTTCCTCTGTCAGTGGGCAGAACTGAAGGACTGAGAAGGGGAAGGCTAGGCCAAGCTACATTTGTTCAGTATTTATTGGAAACTACCCAGTAGGTCTTCTTCAGTACAAATTACAGACCAAATTGTGGTCCCACCCTTTATCTACAATCCATCCCCATCTTCTAAGTTCATGTCTGTTGAAATCCTAACCTCCAATGTGACTGTATTTAGAAACAGGACTTCTGAAAAGGTGACGGAAGTTAAATGAGACCATAAGGGTGGGGTTCTCATGCTCTAGGTCTGGTGTATTTATAAATAGAGGAAGAGGCGTGAGAGATACCAGCACACAGAAAAGACCTGTTAAAGACAACTTGAGAAGTCTGTAAGCCAAGGAGAGAGGCCTCAGGAAAAATGATCCCTAATAGAACCTTAATCTTGTAATTCCAGCCCCCAGGACTATAAGAAAATAAATGTCTGTTGTCTGAAGCCCTCACTTTGTGGTATTTCTTTATGGCAGATCTAGAAGATGAACACAGTAACTAAGAGTATTACTCTAGTGTAGGTGCCCCACTGCGGAAATGCCAGGATTGGGGAATGAGCTTCATTCTAGCAAGGGCTCTTGTTTCCCAAATAAATGTTCCTTCTGTCTCCTGTAGGAGATTATGAAAGTCTCAAGTTCAAAGATTATGTATTCTGCCTCTTTATCTTGGCAAAGCTAATTAGCATATAAGTAGTCAGTAAATACTTGGAGAACAGTAATGCCTTTTGCATTTGTAGAGTTCCTGACTTTTAAATTTTATTATTTTCTCTTTCCTAAATTCTAACTGTGACCATCTTTGTTAGTAGTGCAAGAAAACTAATCCTTCAACAAGAAAGCTCTGCTTACGTGGGAGGACTTTAACTGTCGTATATTTATATTATATTGCCTTTATCAATAGAAAACTACCAACTAAAAGAATTGGAAAATGAAAATTTGATGACTTTGTTGCAGATACCAAGAAAATACAGTTCTTTCTGAGTTTGTGTTCAACATATAATTGGAGTCCATTTGCATTTCTTAAAGAGATTTTTTATTTTGAAATATCTTTAGATTAAAAGAATTGCAAGAATTGTAGAGTTTCCATATTCCCCTCATTAGAATCCCCTAATGTGAACATATTATACAGCCAAAATGCAATTACAGAATCTGGGAAACTAATACAGATAGAACCCATTAATGAGTCTACAGATCTTATCAGAATGTTACCAATTGTCCCACCACTGTCCTTCCTCTGGACATTTGCCATAACATATTTAATTGTCCTTAATTTCCCCACTCATGATAATTATTCACCATTTGTCTTTCATGACCTTATGCTTTTGAAGAATACTACAATCATGTTGTAGAATGTCCCACAATGTCTTGAGGTTTTTCTCATGATTAGATTGAGGTTAAGCATCTTGGGCTAGAATACCTCAAGCAATGAGTGAGACCTTTTCAGTGCATCATTTTAGATGTGACATTGATATCATTTATGGTGATTGTAAATTGGACCACTGGGTAAAGGTGGTGTCTTCCAGGCTCCTCCATTGGAAAGTCACTATTTTTCTATTTTTAATTAATAAGTAACTTGTGGGCAGATGCTGTCAGGTTATGTAAATGTACTGTTCCTCACCATACTTTTACCCACTAACTTTAGCATCCATTGACAATTCTTGCTCCTAACAACTATTTTTGTGGTGCTTGCCTGATGGTGATTTTTTCTACCACCATCATGCCCTTTAATTTATTAATTGTAATTTTTACAGTAAAAAGTCCTTTTTCTCAGCACCACATAGAAATAAAAGTATTTATGTAGGTTTTTATGGTAGAGTATTTATGTAGGTATTTATTTATGTATGTATGTAGGTATATATGTCATGAATATAAGTATGGATTTATGGATATTTCTATTATTAATTTGTTGTAGTTTAGTACTCTTATTATTTTTTTTTTGCAAGAATCCTTTTTAAAAACATTGAATTGGGGCTGGGGTTGTAGCTCAGTGGTAGAGTGCTTGCCTAGCATATGTAAGGCACTGAGTCTGATTCTCAGCACTGCATATAAATAAAGGTCCATTGACAACTAAAAAAATATTTAAAAAAATAAAATTATTTTAAATACAAAAATTCTGAATAAAAAGAGTATGAAACAGTCTATGCCATTCCTCAAAGAGTTAGAATAGTCGTGGAGACAGAAACACACCCTCAAAGATATTACCTTTATGTAACAACTTAAGACATCAGGAGAAGTCACAGAAAGAGATGATCTTTGATTATAAAATAATGCAATGAGTATTCAAGCACCAAGTGGGGATAAGGTCTCCATGTGCTCAGCCAAAGTACTGACACCAATGGCCTGTTCTTCAAGGGCCTGTGTCAGGTCAAACACGAGTCCTTTTAAACCCATTCTGAATTGTATTAAATCCAGTACTGTATTTAGTACATTAATCTCTGAATATGGGAAGAAGTCAGCCAATAATTACGTATATTTCATTTTGTAAAACAATTGTGTCTTGAAAATGTCCTATTCTAACATAAAAGTTTTGTAATTATGAATTTAAGTGTTTTAAAATCTACTATAAGGAGTATTACTTTGCCAAGTGAAAAATCTTTTCTTTATCTGATGTTAGTATATGAGACTTAATATTATAGTTTTTTTAAAAAAATGGGTTTGCTTAAACTGAAGATATTTGAAATATTTCTAGAAGTAAAAATCATAATGTAGAAGAGGTCTTTTAAAAACAATCAATGGCATAAGGTCATTCTTCTTTATAACTGAATAATACTCCATTGTTTAAATATACCACAGGGAAAGGGGAAGTACAAGAGACGTAATTAAAACAAGTTATATTTCATGTTTTTATAATTATGTCAAAAAGGATTTTTCTGTCACATATAAGCTAAAATAACTAATTTTAAAAAAATGAAAGATGCTAAAAAGAACTAATTTTTTTAAAATGGAAATTTTATAACATTGGGGCAATTACATAAGTTAAATTTCAAACTACGTCATTAGAGAAAAATTAAGAATTTAAAAAGTATCCTTGAAAACTGGAACCTACTTTCTCTTCCTGTATGAAAATATTTTATTCTTGATTAGTTGACCTATTTCTTTAAAACTACTAACTTAGTCTCCATGGTAAAATCAAAATATGACATACAGATATTAAACAGCATTGTGCATCCAGGAAAATATAATTATGAATGCATGTATTTTAAAATGAAGTATTTTTCATTGGTTACCAAACATTTGCTTCCAGTACTTTGTTTTTCTTTGTTATTATATAAACTATTGAAGTTACATCCAATTTTTTTTTAAATGAAGAGCATGTATTCAATTATAGGGTTTATTACGGAGACTCTAAGCCTATGATCATGCTTAATTCACTCATTAGAGTAAACTTGTAAAGCTTTTCTTTGCAGTTTATTGACCTAACCACGTGTTTAAAAAAACAAACTGACCTCTTCATATATTGTGCATGGGTCTATTCTCACAATCAGAAAGATCTGATAGCTCCTCTCCAGCATCTTGTCTTTGTAGAGTTGTATTTTTTTTTTAATCCAATGAATACCAATGGTGAATTCACATAAGAAAATGATCTATTTAATATATCATGTTACAGAGGAAAAGGTATGCATTGTTGAAAAACTAGGTGCTATATTCTATGCTTGAAAATTGAATGGAACTTTTATTTATTTTATCTTTTAGACAGCAAATTGTAAATATTAGACTTTTTAAAGGAAATACAACTTTCATAGAAATCATGTTTAATTATCTTTACGAAGTCTGGGGCTGGGGTTGTGGCTCAGTGGCAGAGTGCTGGCCTAGCATGCAGGAGGCACTGGGTTTGATCCTCAGCACCACATAGAAATAAAACAAAGATATCATATCCACCTAAAACTAAAAAATAATTATTTAAAATATTAAAAATAAAAGAAGTCTGGATAGTGTCCTCAAAGTCCATAGTCCTCCTTCTTGTCTATCTGAATCTCAAGTCACCTGTTTATACCTTTACAGGAGTGTGAGCAAGTGGAATATGAGAAGGCGTCTCTGAATAAGCCAAACCAAATACAAATGACATGGGCAGGTTTCATTTGCTAGTACTCTCTGTATCTCTTCTCCTTTCCTGAAGATGTGTCAACTTAGTTATTTTTTCAGGACACCTTGGGATCAGTTATTAACCCAATTGAATGTCAAACAAGAGATATAATAATTACAGAAGGAGATCTAATGAATACATACATACAATATACATATGTGTGTTGTGTTTATATGTACATGTTCACACATTATGTGTCAAGATCATTAAAAAATACACATATGCCATATACATACACATCTTCATAAATATATACATGCATGCAAAATGTATGTGTGTGTCTATGTGTGTACCTTCACACATGTGGGTAGTTGAGACCAACCAGTATGGAATGCTGAAAAGATCTAGATTCCAATTTCACTTCTGTCACTTATAAACTTTGACGCTCTGCATAAGTGACTTCAAGTTCTGATCTCCAGTCTAGTGTTATGTGATATTAGTCTTGTTCTGTTTATCCCAGCTTTATTATCTGACAGTATTAGAAGAATCAAATGGGATTTTGTATGTGAAAGGATGTTATCAAGTGGAAAGCGCTTATTTGTAAGCTAACCCTCATTGATTCATTTTTTAATATAAGTACAACATGCTCTCCTGAAAATATGTACAAGACATAGTCTTTATCAACTCTCGTTCGAACAACTTAGTCTAAATGAGCATAGGAGCCAAGGGGAACAGTCAGATAAACAGAAACTTACATGCAGTATGATAAGCCTGATAGTAAACTCCAGGTGATATAAATTATTTTGAAAATACATAGCCCCATATGGAGTTGGAAGTGGTGAAAAGAGAGCTAAAAGAAGGTTTCTAGAAGAAAATGCTTCCTGGGCTCAGTTCTGTAGAGTGAGAAGGAGTTCCAGGGGTAAAGTAGGGAAAGTAGAAGAACAAAAGCCATTTTGACCAGAGAAACTCATGAGCACAAATAAGGAAGATAAGGAAGGCGTAGTCTATGCAGGTAATCAATAAATATTTCATTATTGTTGAATAGCTAAGTCAGGAAGGGGTAAGACAAGAAAGAAACTGCTCTGGATAAGCTTATCCTAGAGAAGAATGGGAACCACGGCAGAGGGACAAGCAGGAGCTTTGCTTGGACACATTTCCATTTTTGGTAAATCGCTCTAGCATTACGTGTAAGATGGATGTAATGGGGATAAGGCGGAAAGAAGAGAGACCTGAGGAGAGGCTGTTGTCATTGAATAAGTCAACACTTCTCATTTGGGGCCCGGTAGTTCTTTTGGGTGGTGGAGAGGGCTGTTCGATGCGTCGTGGGTTGTTAGGATATCTCTAGCACCTACTCATTAAACATGAGTAGTATTTATCTCCCAAACTTCTTCAGATTTTTCCAGATGTCTCCTGGGGACCACACTTTCCTGGTAGAGAAACACTGGTCTGAGTGAAAGCTGTGAATGGTCACTTGATCATGGGACTAGAGAATAGACAATAGATTCTAGAAGAGTTTAGAACGTTAAAAAAAAAAAAAAGAGTTCCTGAGGACTGATTGTTTTGGAGAGGAAGGAGAGAGCAAGGAGTCAAGAATGACTTGGAGATATTTGGTTTGGTTGACAGAGTGGATGGTTATGCCTCCCACTGAGATGTGTCTGGTAAAGTAGGATGGGCATCTAAGGGAATAGGACACAGGGTATCACTGGGCTCCTTCCTTCTGGTCAACATCAGTAGGTTTACAAATATCATCTTTATCAACTGGAGTAGAAGTGAGCGGAAATTAGTGGGGCAAGGAGAGAAAGATAGAGAATGAATGAATAGCTTTGTTGGATAGATGAGAAAATATTGGGTTTCTAGAAGGCTATAAATTGCCCAGCCCTAGACAACAAGGGAAAGAGGTATTCGTGTAAGTCTTCCTGCTTCAGCAATGGTGCTATGTTGGGTTTGTCTAGGGAGAGCATTTTTTCAGGATTAGAATTAGAAAATGAAGCAACAGTAAATTGAATGTGTATTTAAGCCATGGTACCTCTAGAGTAATTTTGTTTTGTTGCTTCTTGAGGTTTGTTCAGGAAGGGAACAAGAGAGTTCTATGGTAACAAGGGAAGTTCTCCATTTTTCTCAAAATGGAGACATTTGAACTTTGGGGGGACAAGAGGACTAAGGCAAGTGGTGGTGAAATGGGGAATCCCAAGATTAGTGAGAGTAGGGAGGGTCAAGGGTGGGGGAAGAGAGAGAAGAATTTATTCTGGATAGTTCTGTACGGTAGAAGGGACACATCCTCTGAACTTGAAGGGAAGGAATAAAGAAGAGAGGGCACATATTAATATTATATTTAAATTTGTAGTTCGGCGTTCTGGAAGTTGAGGAAGATTATGACTGATGTCTTAATTTTTGTGATGAAGAAGTTCTTGATCTTTGCTAAGTGTGAGAGACAAGGAAAGTCATGAAGAGTAGAATAACTAAGAAAGAGAACTAAGGAGGAACTCACCACCAGCAAATAAAAGAGGCAGGACAGAGCTGCTTTTAAGGAGCCCGAACTTTCAGGTCCTTGGTTTTTCTCAAGCAACAGTCTGATGCCGCCTATGCAAGCATAGAAAGTAAGCATAACAGCGTATTAGTTTTTTTTTTTTCTGTTGCTATAACAAAGTACCTGAGGCTATTTTGCAGCCTTTCTGTAAAGAAAAGAGGTTTATTTGGCTTGTGATTCTGGTGGCTGGAGTGTCCAAACAGCATCTCACTAGCCCCCTGGCTGGGCACAAAATGGAAAAGAAACAGAAAAGAAGCCAGCCCTTGAAAGGGAAGGACCACATAATGGGAGACTGAGGACACTACAAACAAACCAAAGTGATTTTACAAGTTGGTTTTTATGTGACATGGATGCAGCCATCATGTGGCTCCTCCTCACCTACCCCCAACCATCCCTATTAAAAGCCTGTACTTGTTATTAAGAAGGTCCATTATCCATGAATTGAGATTATTTCTGTATTCTACCTCTAGAGAGCAATAGGTAGTTCTCCCAGAGAATAATCTTTAAACTTTTTTAAAAAAGTTATTGCCAATCAGGCTAATTGTCTGATGGAAACAAGCTCCTTCTGTGATAAAACTAACTCCTTTATTGATTGTAAACAGTAAAAAATGTGTGCCCGAAGACAAGTCATCTAATCTTTCTTGATTACCATACCTCCCTGCAAAATTACTAGATGAGTTGATTTCACCAATCTCTTCTGGTTCTAGGTTTGTTCTCTTCTGTGGTCCAACATGAAAAATGTGTTGGATGACAACAAGATCCAATTTATTCAATAACTGCTAATGAAAATATAGCGCAGCATATTGAGCAAATCAGCTTCCAGTCCAAAAGATCAGTGTGTTGATAGATGGCTTGGAGATAACAGAAAAATACAGTCAAAAACTTTTCATCGATATTTGAAGGATTTTACTAAGCCAAATGACATAATTAGAAGAAGCAAGTGGAAGGTTCTCTTTTTGAATTAAATATCTAATCAGGCTTAGTTTCGTTCCTGAACAAGTAAAATTCAGAGCTTTGGCTTGTCTCCCTGTAATGTGTTAACATAATGAGGGAGGGTATGAAAACAGGTTGACTCATCTCAACAGAATTTTCAAACCTAGCTAAATGAGAATATTTATATACCACATATTGGGAATTTCAGGACTATGTGTTTTGGTTTCCATAGTTTTAGTTATGTGATGGTGAGTAACCAGTCTAATTTTCAAGTCATATCTAAATGTATAACAGGTTTGAAAATTTCAATGAAAAACACTTTTAAATGCCCAAGTCTGTAGAATGATCATTTGCTTTTGTCTTCCTGATATCAGATAACAAACCGAACATATTTGTTATTTTAACCACTCATAGACACAGTCTTGTTCAAATAATTATAAGTACTTTAAATTATTTTTCCTTTGAGAGCTCTCACAGTATATTCTGAGTTGATCTCATGGGTCTCAGAAAAGTAACTTTCTTTTCTTGGGTCACCATAGAAGCAAGGGAGTCATTTTCATTTCCACGTACAATAAATCAATCAACATTTATAGAACACCTATTTTGTTCTGGGCCTTAGGCTAAGCAATGTGGTGGATACAATGATGAATAAGATATGATCTCTGCCCTCAAGGCAAGCCAGGCTCTTAGACAAAAAGATACCAAACAAACAATTCGGGGCAGCATATGATAAGTGGTAAATGAGTGGCATGGGAAATATGAGGTCTAGTGTTTTGGAGGTGGAAGAGATCATTTTGGCCTGAGGTGGTTAGAGAGGGCTTTGGGGAGTGTGTGGGAGATGACCTGGACCTTGGAGGATTGAGGTTTTGCAATAACTAAGCAGAGAAGAGGAAAGCACGGCAGGCAGAGAAAATGGAGTGAAGAGAGCCGGAGCTGTGTGAGTTATCTGACCAGGAAAGCAAATAAGCAGCCTCTGCAGGCTGTCGTACAAGTCAGGCTGTGCACGGGACAAGAGGCTGGTCTACACCATAACTGAAGACGGGTACATGATGGCAGAGACAACATGGGGAGGGCAAGGTGCAAGATTCCTCATCTTAGATGAAGCAGCAGTGGGTTCTGGTCTTCTGGCCCAAGGAAAGCTACAGAGGCATGGAGATTGGCATCTGGGCATTTCCCTGGTAGCTGCTTCCCCAACATGGAGGCAGAACCATGGAATACAAAGAGCCTCAGCATCCTGCCACACACAGCAATTCATTTATTTAACTGTGCCTCGGGATCCTCACTTTCAAATGAGATGAAATGATCTAAATAATCTCTGACATCATCTTCAGGTTTTATTTTCAATGTGTCTCTGTGAAGGAACCCTGTCTTAATCCTATAGTACATATACTCTTTTAAAGGATTAAGTTAACTATCAAGACTCTTTAATTCTATGTTTATTGTTCAAAACACAAGAAAACTGTTTTATATAGATATTTACTAAGTACAGGTGGAAACAATGTAGGCTAATGGTTAAGCCCAGTACCTGGGTTCAAGTTCTAGTTGTTTGCTTAGTATTTTTTGTGACCTTAAGTTACTTAATTTTTGCAAACCTCAGGTCTCTTTGTCTGTACAAAGAAGATGACAATAGCACCTACAGATGATGATTTACTATAAGATTATACATGAAAGTGCTTGGCATGGTGCCTGGCATGTGGAAAGTGTTCAATAAATGTTAGCTCTTTTATCATTATTAATGTAATGCTGTTAGCTGTGGTTGGCATTTCTTAACTTCTAAAAAAATGATTTTGAAGAATTAAGAAAGATGGGAATTATATTATCAGGTAATTATAAACCTGGAAGTGTTGTGTGCATTATAGACTGACAAGCAGTAATAGAAAGAAACCCAGCAAGACTAGAAATTTGAAGCAGAAAATAACTAAAGTTTAAAACAGGAAGAAGCTAAGTGCCTGGAGATAAATGATTAGAAACAGAGCTGTCCAGTGAAAGGGAGAAGTGCCTCAAAAGCCCTAGAGTCACAGTAAACAGCACCTGGAAACTGAACCTGCAAAGTGATAAGATGATACAGTTCTGGACGCCAGATTATTAGAAAGGTGTTAACCAATAAGGAAGAATGGGAAGTAGAAAAAGAGGGCTCGAGGGACTGAAATTTGATTGAAGATTTTTGAAAACTAGACATCTGTATCACTGAGAAGCATATCTGTCTTACAATATGCTTGTCAGGCATGTGGATAGGAGAGGTAGAAACATCAGGGAGGGAGATGAGATAAAAGGGGAAGGTGGGCAATGTCCTCTCACTGTCCACAGTGGGATCAATTCAAGTAAAGGAAAACATTTCTAATAGCCAGCTTCCCTGAGGATGCCATGGAAGCCATTTACATCCCATCAGGACAAAGCCCAGGAGAACGCACTTGGGGGAATCGTCAGCAATGGTGGGGACTAGACAAGACCACGCTTCTGTTGAAATTGCAGCGCTCTCTTTGTGGGCTGTCACTGTGACTCAGAAAGAACAGTCTGTTGGATTAAATGAATTAATATTTGCCTAGTGCTTAGAATAGCTCTTGGCACACATTAAGTGTCACATAAATGTTTGTTAAATAAGTGAATTTCGAATTTCCCAAAATATTTGGCAATCCAATCAGAAATCATTAGTCTCACTTCGGAGATGAGCAAATCTGCCTGCCAGCTGAGAAGGCAATCGGTTATAAAATTCAGTCAAGAAAATTCTTTTGGAAAGAACATGGCTATTGTGCGATGATCTTACCAAAATTACCGAGACTGGAGATCAATTGATTGAGGAACCCCTGCTCTGCAGGCAGACTGAAAAGTTTAGGAAGAAACCTGTTGAAAATTTTGCAAGATTTCTGTGCTGCAAGACCGTTATACTGAGAGCCTGTGGGATGCCAAGCTCCTTTCATCTTCTGCATTAAACATTTGCTCAGCATTTGTTGACCATGACCCTTTGGTTGCTCTGCATCTACCCAGCTGCTAACACGCACCCGCATGCCATCTGCTCCATCACCCTGGGAATTCAGGGAGGTCAGACTTTACCTGGAAACCCCAAGAAAGACCACTCTTTCTTTAGTAGCTCTGTTGGACTCTACCTCTAGGTAGAGCTAGGTCTCCACCTCAGAGGGAAGTGTGGTTATCCATGTTATAACTTCTTCTCTCTTCGAAAGAAGATCTTTCTGTTGCCTTCTGGACTTTGATGGCCATTGTTTTTGCTTCTTTGTTTTTTTTTTTTTCCCCTCAAAGCAGATTCAGGGCTTCTTTTTCTTCATTTCTAATGATCATTTATGGAAATTTCAGTGTCCTATGGGTGACTGGATCACTTTGAATTTATACTAGTATGGAGTCAGTCTCCCTAGACATTCATTCTTCTAGAGTCAAAAATGTCTAGTTGACTCTCTTTCAGACTTCAGCCTCTGAGAATGCAGAGGCTGAACATGAACCCCTCATGTTCAAGTAGGGAGAATTTTTGAAAGGTTTTCCTCTTCCCAATAGTATTAGAAAATTTAAAGTCATTCCAAACACACTTTAAAGAAAATAGTCACTACATAATAATGAGCGTTTTCTATGATTTCTGATTCTAGGAATCTGTAATGTTAATTAGCATTGCTTCTCATGTGCATCACATTTCTTCATACTTTGTGATTTGGTAAATGCTATTCTTTTTCCTAGAAAGCTCTTCCCTACTGTATTGCCAGACAATCTGTTGCTCTGTATTTAAGAATCTCTCAGCATCCAAGTATAGTAACACAAAACATGCAGCATGGTAGAAACAGTCCAAACAATGAAGTTGTTGGGTGGAGGCTCAGACTCAGGATCCCAGATTTGGGATCCTGGCAGGTAAAAGAAGATGCAAGATGCATTTGGGATAGTAGGCATGCTTTATTTGATGGTAGCAATAACCTCTAGCTGGCCCTCAACTCCAGCCTCAGCCCTCACCAGTTCCATTTAGTCATCTGAATCCTTCCATAGTCCTTTTCTATGTGCAGGTCAGACAAAGAAGGTGCATTGCCAACAGGTTACAACAGTGGCCTTGACTACACACTAAAAAGAGCCAGAGGAACTCTTAGTGAAGGAGCCTAACTATAGCCATTTCAGGCCTGCCCCAGTAAATGATAGTAGCCAATGCTTTGCTCACAAAAGACTTTCCTGTGAGATATTTTCTATAATCCTAACAACTATACCAAGTGGTGTGTTGGGGGAACATTGCCATCCTCCTCCTCATACACACAAGTAAGTTAAGGGATTCGCTTGATATTGCACAGATATTTTGTGATAGAAATAGAGTTCCAATCTGGGACTTCTGAATGAAAGTTATAAGCTCTCTCCTTCTTAGGGTTGAATCTGATGTTCAGAAATATAGATTGTATTTTAAAATTTCTACTAGGTTAATTGGGTGGTTTTTTTTTTAAAAAAACTATTGAGTTAAGAGAATACCTCATATGTTTTGGATATTAACTTCTCATCTGATATATGGTTCACAGATATTTTCTCCCAAGCCATTGGCAGCCTTTTCATTTTGTTGTTTCCTTTGCTGTGCAGAAGTTTTTTATTGTGATATAGTCTCACTTATTTATTCTTGCTTTCATTGCCTGTGCTTTTGGTGAAAAAAAAATCCTTGCCAAGGACAACATCAAAGTTTTTGGTTTTATTTTTTTTCCTATTTTTCTTCTAGAAGTTCTATGGTTTCACATTTCATGTTTAGGTCTTCTGTCTTTTTTGAGTTTATTTTTGTGTATGGTGGAGGATGCAGATCCTGAATAGACATTTTTCAACAACAACAAAAAGACTGACAACTATATGAAAAGGTGCTCAACATCACTAATGGTTAAATGCAGACTAGAAGTATAAAGAGATATCACCTCACACCTGTTAGAATGGCTGTTATCAATGCAATGAGTAATAACAAATGTTGGACAGAGTGTGGAGAAAAGTAAACCTCTGCATAATATCTGTGGGAATGCAGACTGGCACAGCTAGTTTGGAAAACAATATGGAGGTTGTTAAAGAAATTGAAAACAAACTACAATATGATCCAGCAACCTCTCTTCTAGGTATATAAAGGAAATAAAATCACCACCTCATGGAGATACCCATGCCCCCGTGTTCAGTACAGCATTATTCATAAAAGCCAAGATGCAGAAAGAAACAACTTAATTGTCAATGGGTGAATGGATAAAAAAGTGTGACAAATAATAGAATAGTAATCAGCCTTAAAAAATGCTGCCATTTGTAACAATGTGGATGAATCTAGAGAAAATTATGTTGAGAAAAATAATTCAGTCACAGAAATAAAAAATATAATATGATTTCACTTTCATATGGAATAGAAAATAAGATCCGACCAATCAACAAAAACCCCTGAACACATAGAGACAGAATAAAATGGTGTCAAGGAGTGTGTAGGGAAGTGGGGCAATAGAGGTCAAAGGACACAAATCTTCAGTTATGTAAAAAGAGTAAGTCTAGAGTTCTAATGTACAGCATAAGTCCAGCTAATAAAATTGAATTGTACATAGAAATTTGCTGAGAGTAGATTTTAGATAATACTACCATAAAAGTGGTAATTATGTGAGATGATGGATATGTTAATGTGTTTGATTGTAGTCATCACTATGTATATTAAAACGTGATGTGGTACATATTAAATACTTATTACATAAAAACTTTAAAAAATAAATGTAAACTAGGTTAATTAATTTCGATGCTCTTCTGATGGTCAAATTACAACCAGCTTTCTCATAATGAGATGAAAAGATTTTCCTGCAGCTTTTAGCTTTTGGTTCTTTGTTTAGTCCCATTTTTAAATATTGTGTGACTTACAAAATCCAGTATTTTCACTTATTTATTTACTTTATTGTAAAAATAATAAAATATACAAAAGCTTAGAAAACATAAAACATTATTCATAAGTCCTTTATCTAACTTATTATTCTTTTCAATCTTTGTTTATAAATACAAGTTTTTAAGCAAAATTGCAATCACAGTTTAATTTTGTATTCTGCTTTTTGTATTTAGCATAAATGCAGTTCTATCCTGTTGTGTGTCCACACTACATTTCATAATGCAATTTAATCATTTCCATATTGTTGGCTTTCAGGTAGCCACTAATCTTTTTGCCATTATATATAATACGAAACATATTATTGTATTATTTCGCCATTATAGACAATATCAAAAACCCTTAATCAAAAAGCTTTCTCTCCATCCAAACATTGCTTTAGGATAAACTTCCAGTAATTAACTTCTTTGTTAAAAAAAGTCTAGCTCTTGTTTCCCATAGTCAAATTCCTTTCTAAAAATGTTATCTGAATTTTTAGCACAACTATTAAAGTTAGCACATACTTCTAATTGTACCCTTACTGATATTTGGGATTATCATTTACTTTTTTGCTATCAGTTTAAGAAAAAAAAAAAAAGTGGTTCCTTGCACTTTTTTCATTATCATTAAGGTTGAACATTGCTCCTGGTGTTTACTAGTTGTAGTTCCTCCTGTGGAATTTGCATTCGTTTCTGATTCCAGAGATAACGTGTTACATTTCAAATTTTATGCAGTCAGATTCCCTGGAAGCTACAGCACCTGTGAGGTATGGGTTATTTTTCAAAAATGCATTCTCTGATTTCCCATTAAAAGTTTCTCTAGTTCTCTAGGTTGTAAGTATTCCTGTGCGGGGCGGGGGGGGGGGCGGGTTGAATGCACCAGTGATGTCTAGGGCAAGAATTTGACGTGAACCTTGCTGTTGTAGAATTATTCTCTAAGTAATTTTTTGTATTCAAGTTCTGATGTGGCACCTAGTGGTATTCGGGCACCGATTGTCAACAGTTTGCATTTTTCAACCTATGTTTAATAAAAATAATTATTTTTAATTTTTTTCCCCTCATGTTCAAGTTGGGAGAACTTTTGAAAGGTTTTCCTCTTCCCAGTAGTATTAGAAAATTTAAAGTCATTCCAAACACACTTTAAATAGTCACTACATGATAATGACGGTTTTCTATGATTTCCGATTCTAGGAATCTGTAACATTAATTATCAGTGCTTCTCACATGTGTCACATTTCTTCATACTTTGTGATTTGGTAAATGCTATTCTTTTTCCTAGAAAGCTCTTCCCTACTGTATTGCCAGACAGCCTGTTGCTCTGCATTTAAGAATCTCTCAGTTAGTGTCCAAGTGTAATAACACAAAATACATTACCTAGTTGAATAAAAAGGAATTTGACAAATTTGCATACCCATGAAACTACCACCACAATCAAGATGTTCATTTTCATAACCACAAAAAACTCCCGGGTGTTCTCTCCCAAGCACATGCAGTCAGCCCTAGACCACTGATCTGCTTTATGTCACTATAAATTATAGATATCTTTTCTATAGTTTCATATGAATGTGATCATATGGTACAGACTCCTTTGACTCTTCTTTCAGTCAGCATGTTTCTGAGATTTGTTCATTTTGTGGACAGCTTCCACAGTTCATTTCTTTAAACTGTAGATCTTGATACTGTAGAGGAGCAATCCATATTATATAAGTCCATAATGTGCTTATCTATTCACCTGTTGATGGACACTGGGAATTCTTCAAGTGAGGGCTATTAAAAATAAAGGTGCTATAAAACATTTTTCTGTACGTATTTGTGTGGCTATATGTTTTCATTCCTCTCAGTAAATATCTCGAGTGGTATTATTGTATTATATGATAAGTGCATATTAATATTTATTAGAAATTGCCAAAACTTTCTCCCAAGTGTTTATAATATTTTATATCCCAAATAGCAATATATGAGAGTTTCTGTTGTTCTATACCCTTGTCAGCACTTAATATTATCAGCCTTTCTCATTTAAGCTGTTTTAATAGCTGTGAAGTGATATCTGATTTCTAATTTCCACTTCACTGATAACAACTGATGTTGAGTTTTCTTTGTATATCAATTGAACATTTATAGATCTTATTTTGCAAAGTTTCTGATTAAATTTTTATCCATTTTTATATTTTAGTCATCTTTTTATTGCACAATATTGTTATACAATATTACAGATATAAATCTTTTGTACATGCATTGTGTTTTCTCTAAGTCTGTGCTTATATTTTAATTTTCTTTATTTGAAGAGTAGAAGTTTTAAATCCTGATGAAGTTGAACTTATCTTTTTTTTTTTTTAAATGTTTCACTCATTTGTGTTTGTGACAATGCATCTTTGTCTACTGCAAGGCAATGAAGATCTCTCCAATGGTTTTTCCAGAAATTTTTCATAGTTTCAGTTTTTACATTGAGGTCTATGATCCATTTCATGTCAATATTTGTATATTGTGTAAAGAAAAGGTAAAAGCATGTGTTTTTCATATAGATTTTCAGCTTTTATTGCAAATTATTGAAAAAACTATCCATCAATAACCTTTTTGTCTTTGTTGGCAAATCAAAATACCACTAACATGAAGTTTTAATCCTGAACGTTCTTTTCTGCTCCCTGGACGTCTTTGGCTGTCCTTTTGCCACTACCACACTGGCTCAGCTCCTGTAGCCTTCTCATGGTTTCTGAGCTCAGGTAATTTATTTGCCTTTATTATCACTTTTCAAAAAATTTTGGTATTCTTTGCATTTCCATATTATTTTTCAACAAAATCTTGTTTTCTTTTTTTTAAAGATTGCTTCTATTATGACTGAGATTGCATTAGATTTATAGATAAGTTTAGGGAGAACTTGTAACTTAAAAATACTGAATCTTTCAATCCACAAATACAGTCCAACTTTCCATTTAAATTGGTTATTTCTTAATAATTGTCATCAATGGGTGATAGTTTTCAGTATTCAGGTATTACATATATTTTATTAAATTTTGCCCTATGTATTTTATACTTTTGATGCCAGTGTAAGTGGTATTTTAACAATTTTATATTCCAATGAATACTCAAATATAAAAATAAATTATATTATTAAATAAAAATATTTTGGAGTTTTTGTAGATTGAATCCTTATCATGAGATTTTTCTAATCCACTTCTAAGGTTTAGTAGCTTATTCATTCATTTATTTATTTTTGGATTATCTAGGATATTTTTATATACCTTTTAGATCATCTATGGATAAAATGTTCTACCTGTTTTCCAATATGAATACTTTTTTGTTTTTCTTGGTTTATTGATCTGGAAAGATCAGGATAATTAGGATCTTTGGCAATACAGTTTTCATCAGAACTGGAAAAATTTTGGTTATTTTTCAAATATTTTTCTCTTCCTACTTTTTTACTGTAAGACTTTAATTTCATGTATGTCAGACCACTTTATATTGTCTTATGGATCCCCAAGGTTCTATTTGTTTTATTCTCAGTTTCTTTCTTTTTTCTTTCTACCTTCAATTTTGGATAATTTCTATTTCTGTATCTTCTAGTGAAATAATCATTTATTTTGTGTATCTATACTATAAATTTTTACTTCAAGTATGTATATTCTGTATCTCCAAAAGTCTCTTTTGGTTCTTTTTTCTTTCTTTCTTTCTTTCTTTTCTTTTCTTTTTCTTTTTTTGGGGAGGGGAGGGGTACTGGAGATTGAACTCAGGGGCACTTGACCACTGAGCCACATCCCCAGTCCTATTTTGTATTTTGTTTAGAGACAGGGTCTCATTGAGTTGCTTAGTGCCTCGCTTTTGCTGAGGCTGGCTTTGAACTCAATTCTCCTGCCTCAGCCTCCCACACACTGGGATTACAGGCATGTGCCACCGCACCTGGCTCTTTTGGTTCTTTCTAAACCCATTTTTTTCTATCCTCATTGCATATATATTTTCACTTAAATATTTAAGCACAGTATGTATCCCATGAACCTGTCCTTTTTGGTTTCAGTTTTCATTTACTGATTTTTTTTCTTCTGAGTTTTGGTGACTGCATTAGTCAGGGTTCTCTAGAGGAACAGAATCAACAGGAAGTATAATTATAAAAAGGAAATTTATTAGGTTGGCTTATGCAACCAGAAGCTGGATAGTCCACAATGGCCTTCTGCAGGCTAGAAAGCTGGAGGAACCAGTACAAGAAAAAGAGGGATCAATAGTGCTACCCTAGTCCAAGACCAAAGGCCTCTGGAGAATCACTGGTAGAATCTGCTTTGGAAGAGTAAAGAAGCCACAGTCCAATCCTTAGAAGATCATAGCAACAATCAAGAACCTGTTCAAGAAGAATGGAACTTGCTTCTGCTGCTGCTTCCTTATTCTTCCAATTTTTATTCCATCCAAGCCATCATCCTATTGGACAGTGCTGCCTATATTTAGAGAGAATCTCCATGTCAGTTGGCTATCCCACATGCCAATCATTCCTAGACATGCCCTCATTAACACAGCCATAAGCCTCTTAATCTTGATCCTCTCTTAAATTCAATCAAGTTGACAATTCAAATTAACCATTAAAGTCACATTTGCCTGATTTGAGGAATGTCTTATTAATTTCTGATTAAATACTGGTTCATATGAATGCTATATTATTGAGAATCTGATTTGATTATTGTCTTACTTTGATAATAGGACAGAGTGTTTGACTCCATTTTAGGAGATGAGGTTACCTGAAGATGTATTAAGTCACCTGCAAATCTGATCCATCTCTTATAGGTCTGATTTTAAACTTTGCTGTGAATATTTTTCATACCGTGGATAATTCATCTTTACTACCAAGATAAGACCCCAATGGAGCTCTTGCAAATATCACAGGTGAGCACCAAGGACTCTAATTCAAAGTTTGAACTTTTGCCTATCTTGTGTGGGTTTGGGGAGTTTTTTCAGCTTGAAACTTTGCTAGTGCCTTGGCTGATCATGAAGTTTCACTCCACACATGCGTGACCTGGTAATTACCAAGATCCAAGGGGATCCTTATGCTGATTTCTGGAGCTATTCTATGTGTAGCTTCCTGCTTCCAAATCTACTCTGAAACATCCTCACTGATTTCAAATCTTAATTTCCTCAACTCAATAAAGCCATTGGGCTCTAGTTTTCATCTTCTGAAAACTAACTTTGAGCCATCAGCCAGTTTATGTGGCTTGCCTTGCTTGAGGAACAGAGTTGAATCACCTGCTATCTAATGTCTGATAACCATTTTATACAGTTTTCTAATTGTTTATATTGTGAGGTTAAGTTAGGACTTTTTTTTCTCTACCACAGAAAGAAGCAGAAGTCTACATTTAGGGTTTTATTGATGCCTAAGCATGTTTTGGAGACTCATGACAAGTTAAGTTTGCAGAGAAAAGCAACTTAAGAAGATATAATTAATTACTCTAAAAATGATCTTGTCTGAGCACCTATGCCCATATGGCTTGTCTTAATGTAATGCCAAATACTCATTTTGAATATAAGCAGTGTCCACATTTTGTTACTGTTTGAAAGACTATTTAGCCATGATCTTAATAACATTTCTTTCTACTATCACTCAGAGTTATTATGTTTATCAATGATTAAACCATTGCATGTGTCTATTCTACTAACATGAATGTTTACTGTGGGAAAATGTTTGTCATGTGTTTTTCTCACTAAATTAAAATGGGAGGAATTCATTAAAGTAGGTGCCATGATAATGATATGGCTTTTCACATTAAGTAACAGTTCGGAGTATATAATAGCTAAAATAACAATATTCTTTAGCTGTCACGTTGCCCTCTTGGAGAATTCAACAATGTTAGCTAATCTAAGATGATTTTTCATTCACTGGAACTAGTTAGGGAATTTATCTACTCTTTTAAAAAAAATGTCCTGTGACTCCCAACTTGGTTCAATAAAATTCAGTATTGAAAATAATAACAAAATTATTTTATACAGGAAGATATTTTCTATTTAATAAAACTTGCCTGAGTTGGTTCTGAAGCTAACAGGAGCCTGACATTAAAGATAATGTTGCAAAATTCTTCTTAGTTTTAATTGTTACCTAATACTCATAAGCTAATACTATTTTCACATTTCATTTAATCTATCTTGCGTTTGACTGTATAATGTTAAGAAAAAGGTCAACTAAACAAACATCTTCATATATAGAAAAGTTATTCTATAAATGAACATTCTAATTATATTAATGATATTTTTGAAAGAACTTTTAAAACCCTTATTTTGACATTTAGCATATTTTTTAAAATTACATTTTCTTATGATATTTAAACTGGAAATCATAAATGAAATAAATTGGATAAAATATAACTTCACATATCTATGTTGGAGTTGGAGTCATCAAGTCCTTTTTTTAACTTTTAAAAAATCAGCATTGGTGTTTATCTGTGTAATATTCTCTCAGTAGCATTGATGATACAGCAACTCTTAAAAAGAACGCTCAGTTGTTATCTTTGGGATTTTTTTTCCAAGCTGCTGACACAAATTGTACAAGTTTTATGCTGAACCTTTCTCAAACTTACCAGATAATGACAACAGAGAATTTTAGACAACAACCAGGCTTTACGTTACTTTGTAACATGAGCTTCAAATGGATTTCCAATCATTTAGCTCAAGTACACTCTTTGAAAAGAGCAAGTTCATGTGTGTGTAGGAGATGACAACCACATGGTGACTGCTTCCCTGAGTGAGATTCAAGAGACATGGCAGCCTTATTTCAGAGATGTTAAAACAAGAACAACAGGCTGGGGTTGTGGCTCAGCGGTAGAGTGCTCGTCCCCCATGTGGGAGACCCTGGGTTCGATCTTCAACACCACATTAAAAAAAGTGAATGAATAAAATAAAGGTATTGTGTCCAACTACAACTAAAAAATAAATATTTAAAAAAAAGAACAAAATTCATTTTTAATTGACTGAAATATAGTATTCTTTTTCTCTCTCCTTTATTTACCCTTGGTTTCTTCTTTTTCTTCTCTTTCCCTAAACTATACAAAGGTATTCATGGATTAGGATAAAACAGACCCAGAAATGGATAAACCCAATGTAAGTCTGAGAGCTTTGACAGACGTAAGAGCACAGTGCTGTGGAGCAGAAGAAAGAGTAAGTCACTTAACTGCTGTCTGTGAAAGGTCTGGCAGCTAATAATATAAAGCTGGGCCTTAAAGTAAATGGAGGCCACTCAGCCATTGTGGAGCAAGGGCTGGCTAGCAGGGAGAGCACCACCAAATACCATGTGTGCACACCTAAGTTGAAGCAGGTCTCATTTCTTTATTATTCTCTGATGAATGTACATAACTGATCTGCACAGAGGGCGTTTTGAATGCATTGATAATTGAGACAAATTGAATCAAGTGTCTCATTCTTTAACTTGAGACTTTAGATGATTAAAATATTAGCTGAGAAGAGCACAGTACATAGTATGTAAAAAATTATATACAATTTAATATATGGTTAAGTAAATATATCTGACTATAAATAGAGATACAGATACCAGTTTTTAATTAAGGAATGTTACAACCACATTTTGCTTCTTCTCTTAACCTTTTCACTAGGGAATTAGTGTTAACTATATTCAGAAGCAACTATGAAAATGTCTCTTGATCATGTCTGGGTTTTTTTTTTTTTCATTACCCCATCCTGGGTAATCCTCATTGTATTCTGTGGCTCCACAGATCCACCTGTATTCACCTCAGATTGGCTATTTCCTTATATTATGGCTAATATCCTAACCACAGAGAAATTTGGTTGGTTGGGTTGTCTTTATGATCAGAATTTATACAGGAAAGTAAAAAACCTTAATCATCTTAATTTCAAAAGCCTTAACTAGCTATTTCTATTTTTATTTATTATTGCATGAATCCATGCAGTACTGGTGGTATTCTTTTTCTTTATGTGTACACTGCAAAAAAAATTGTGCTGCTTCAGCCCAAGACTATGCTCCCATTAACATTTGGGAATAAAAAAGGTGAGGTAGGTCAGGGGGAAAGGTTTAAGATCCTTGCTCCAGGTTTGCTTCCTGTGTCACGTTATCAAATGTGCCTCGCCAACTGCAGAAGCCGAACTTTTGCTTTTAATAATTTCATTTGTGTTTATGAGTGTATTATGGCACCTAGAAGGCATGGCAAGAAAATGGCATGATGCAAAGTTGGAAGTGAACAAAATACAGTGGCATAGACGGAGGCTGAAAATGGCTCACAGAGCATGAAGCTAGAAAGCCAGCTAATGGCAAATTATGAAAGGGACCATATCTTATATCCATCAATTTTTACTCTAAAATTTCAGAGTAATATCAGGGCTAAGGAGACAGTTCAGTGACTAGCACTTGCAAGGCCCTGGGTTTGATTCCCAGAACTAAAAATAATAACAATAAAAATGAATAAAAATTCAAAGTAGTATCATAAGTTGGAATTCCAAAATATTTTTGGTTAACCAAAAGAAAATAGAAACATACAATCAAAGATCCAAATAGGTGAGACAAATAGAAAACATGGTATAATGTTGGAAATAAATCTAATCCTGTCAACAACTATTTTAAATATAATGAACTAAATATTCCAAATAAAAGAATAACATTATAAGACTAGATGAGAAACCAAGACAAAAATACATGCTGCTTACAAGAGATGCACTTTAAATAAAATGAAAAAAAGAGGTAGAAAGTAAAGGGATAGAAAATATATTACCCAAATAATAAAAAATATTAGAGAATATATTTATTTTTACTTATTTATTTTTTGCAGTGCTGGGGATTGAACCCAGGATGTTGCATTGGCTGGGCAAACACTCTACCACTGAGCTATGCCCCAGCAGAAAAAAACATGTATTTTAAGGTAGGAGTGGCACTAAAAATAAAGAAGAATATTTTATGCTAATAAAAGATTCAATACATCAATATATTCCAATATGTATTTACTTGGTAACAGAGCTTTAATTTCATAAAGCAAAAAAATAAGAGTTAAAGGGAGTAATAGATGAATCTTCTATATCCCAGTTGGAAATTTATAATTCTTCTTCAAGGGACAGAGGGGATGAGTAAACAAAAGTAATCATAAAGATATAGAAAAATATGAATGACACTGTCAATCAACTTGACCTAATTGACATTTATAGAAAATGACACCCAACAATTTACATTTTCTTTTCAAGGGCACAGGTAATGTTTATCAAAGCAGATCATGTGCTGGGCCACACAAGAAAATTGACCAATGAATTTTAAACATTGAAATATTACAAAGCACACGTTCTGACCACAACCAAATTAAATTAAAAACCAATATAAAAAGATATATATTGCACTTCTGGTGTGAGTAAGATGAAATAAGCATATTCCACTGTGTTCCTGCTTATGTAAACAACCATAAAACCTGGACAGAATGCCTGGAACAGCTATGTTAGGGCTCTAAATAGTGGTGACACACACCTGTAATCCCAGGAACTGGGAACCTGGGGCGGGAGATTGAAAGTTTAAAGCCAGCCTCAGCAACTTAGAAAGGCAACTTAGCCTAAACAACTACGCTGGATTGTATGGTAGTTCTATTTTCAGTTTTTGGAGGACCCTCCATACTGATTTACACAGTGGCTATACCAATTTACCTTCCCACCAAAAGTATTTGAGTTCCTATTTCCCCATATTCCAGCAGACTTTATCATTAACTCTTGGCCATTTATACTTCTTTTGAGAAATGTTTATTCAGATCATTTATTGAATGGGTTTTTTTAAGGGTATGGAAATATCTTTCTCCTCATCAGAATTTCTCCCTAGGTTTAGTTCCAGTTGATGATTATTTCCTAATATGATCTTTACTTGAATAGTCACAGAATGCTGGCCTTTTCTTGACTCTTTCCATATCTCCTGGTCAGCATTTGGTTTTATACATGATCAAGAGCTCTCCATTCCCCCAATTTCTTCCTCCCTCCCTCCTCTCTCTCTCTCCCTCCTCTTCCTCCTCCTCCTCCCCCTCCTCCTTCTTCTTCTTTGCCGTTCCTTAACTCTGTGTTATAACAAGATGTTCTAAACTCTGCCTCTACCCTTCTCAGTCCTGGAATTGACCATTTGTTTGAGGAGCCCTGTTTCCAAGGTCTGAGTGTTAGGTATGCTTGTGGCTACTGGGATGTGTTGGTTCTTAGCTATTGACTCAATGGGCAGGACCTGAAAACAATATTCTGATACGTAGATAAACAAATACACCTATGAACATATGAATATGCATTGTATATGTATACATATATATTCTTAAAATCATGACAGCATCAGTTCTAATTATCCCTCAGAGTCCTTTCTTGCTTTCCCCCATTTCATATTTGTATATCCCTTCTTCCACAGTGGGACTCTAGTTTCCAACTACACCTTTATTCACCTACTTAATCCTATAATACATCTAAAAGAGTTTCAGAATTGCTTCACCTATGCCTTATGATAAACAGACCTATTTTTAAAAGTTGATGATTTCCTTACAATTCTAAACTGCCACCCCACACCTGCCTACCACTCTCCCACGACTGTGAGTATGTAGTCAAACTCTGTCCATAAATTATTTGGCTATTTTAGGACTGAATGACTGATTGACTGACTGACTTACTCCCTCCCTCCTCTCCTTTCCTTTCCTTCCTGCCTGGCATTCCTCTGATATACAATTATTTTGCTTCAGTTTTCAGTTTTAGGATCCCCTTTCCTCACATTCTTACTCATCTCATATCATTTAGTTGAATATGTGGAATATCAGCTTGTTTCCAGTCAAACTATTCAGAAAGTGTTCTCAGGGGAGGGTCTCTCCCTCCTGTGTCCGTTTTCCCCATTTCATCCTCATCCTCACCCCTTGTAGGTAACCGATTTCATTGTTTTCTGGTTTATCCTTCCTTATAGTTTTCTGTGTGTGTGTGTATATGTGTGTATGTGAAGGTAAGCAGAGACTGCATTTTTCCTCCTTACACAAACAGAAAAGTTTTTTTTTTCATTTAAAAATATCTCCAGAAAAATCACTCTGTAACAGTTCATAAAGATCCTATTCTTTTTATAGCTGTATAGTTCTCCAGTGTGTGTATGTAGCAAAGTTTATTCAACTAATTCCTTATATTTAGATATTTAGGAAATTTCCAATATTTTGCAATTAAGAATAATGCTAAAAGATAATCTTGTGGTTTTGTATTTTCCTATTGTGAGAAGGTGTATCATACAGGTAAATTCTTAGATGCAGGATTGGTGGAACAAAGGGAAAATGTAATTGCAGCATTGTTAGATATTCCCAATTCCCTCCATAGAGGTTATATTTCCACTGCAGTGTGAGAAGGCATGTTTTCCAAACCCCTTGCCAGGAGAAGTATTTAAATTTTAGATATTTGATTCATTTCATCTATGTGTTTTTAAAGAAAAAGTCATACTTTAGAATTAATTATATCTTGGAAGAATGAATTAAGAACAAAATATCGTTTTTTCAATCTCAAAAATTTATGAGGAGGAAAACTAAAATCATGTGTGACAATATCAATGATAAAAATTAAGAACACAAAATGCAAAAAGAAGAAAATGCTAAAGAAAATAAAGACTGAAATCAATATAGAGGTCACTAAAACTATTTGATTTTGCTCATTAATCAAACTTCAAGACCTAAAACAATAGTATTTTTGAATATGAAACAATTTCTTGTAATTTTGTATCAATGGAGTCTAAAAATTTGGACAACATTTTTTTTTCTGTAATCTACACATTTGACTATCAATGGTATTGTATAATGGAAATGAAGAATTTCTTAAAAATATTTGTCCAAGTTATGAACATAGTTTCTCCTAGTAGCACAGTTTCTTCTAGAAAATACACCAAGAAAAGTATTTTTAAACACTTATATTTTGCTTTGCACAAGGTGATTAATTAGATATTGAAAGTGAGCATTTATTTAGTGTCACAGACATGTGGGACAAAGAGGACATGGGCAATTTAGCAGCTTAGCAAATTAAGAGATTATTATGCCTATATTAGAGTGTCAGTTTTTAAAACCTGACTACTAAAAAGTTTATCACAAAATTCTAATTAATGTGTAAATATAAGAGTCTAGTATTTTCATATTCCAAAATTTATTTAAACTCAACTTTGGCGGAATATTGATTTCAGTCAATATTGAAGGTTAGGTCCTTAGCTGAAATGGCCATTTGGAATACCTCTAATTCTAATTCTTTCATGAATTTGAAAATGTAAAGATTGATTTACGATAGCAATTCATAAAATCTTGAACCTCATTTCTTCCAGTGAGCCCCTCTGGGAGGTATTAAGGAGAACTTAAAGGGGTTGCAAGTCAAGATGGAAAAGAAAGGGAGGAGAGGGAAAGACAGGAGGCAAAGAAGGAAAATGGAGACAGGACAAAAGGCAGGCAGGCGGAGACTGGTAAAGGAGGAGGAGAGAGAAGAGAAAATAAGAAGGACAAAAAACACATCTATCTGGCAGGTGGGGGTCAGTTTCCCAAGTACTGTCCCCCTGGGTGATCACTCTGCCTCCCTAAGAATCACACCTGAAGTATCCCAGAATGCGGAACATTTCTTTGTTGTTCAGAGCACACACACACACACACACACACACACACACACACACACACACACACGCACGCATAGGAACACACATATACACACACATACACTCAAAAACTTAAGCAAAAATATTCAACGACTTCTCTTTTAACAACAATGGTAGTAAACAATAATCATTGTGAGATAAACTGCCTTTAAATCTGGACTAAAAGTTAACCGTGGGGTGCTAGAGCGGGAAGGAACCTCTCAGATCATCCTGCCCATTCCCTGTTCCACTAGGATGGGCCCAAGGTCACACGGCTGCTAGAGGTAGAGATAAGGTGTTTTAGTCCACTTTGCTTTGCTGTGATCAAAAGACCCAAGAACAATTTAGAGGAGGAAAGTTTGTTTGGGTCTCATGATTTCAGAGATCTTAGTCCATAAACAGCCAACTCCATTGCTCTCAGCCCAGATGAGGCAGAAGAACATCATAGAGGAAGGGTTGACAGAGGAATATAGCTCAGGGCATGACACCAGGAAGGAGAGAGAGAGAGAAAGAGATTGATTCTACTCACCATGGCCAAAATATAAACCCCAAGGGCACACCCCCTGCTATTCACCCCACCAGCCACCTTCCACTGCCTACAGTTACCACCCAGTGATTCCATTCAAGTGGATTCAGGCACTGATTAACTGATTAGGTTTAGGCTCTCATAATCATTTCACATCTAAACGTCCTTGCATTGTCTCACACATGAGCTTTTGGGGGACACCAATATCTAAACCACAACACAAAGCTAAAACCCAGGTCACTGGGTGTCCAGTTCAATGTTTCTTCCAAGACATGTGATACCTTTCATGCCTCTGTCAGAAAAGAGAGAGAGAGAGAGATCAAGATCTACCCTCAAGTGCATAATTTCTAAAAAGATACTGTAGTAAATAGAATTATAGTTTCTTTTAAAGGATAAAGAAACTTCACAATTTTATTTACTGCACTTTTAAAAAGTTTCACACTGAATGGAGGAGATTTTGAAAACATCTGTTTACCAATTTCCTTCTGGTAACAGAACCTCGGCGGCAATAACTAAATCACCTTCATACTCTTCTCTGTGAAGCCATTAAGCCTAGAAACATGCTGTTTTTGGCAATACAGAAATCAAAGTGGTAGCACAGCAGAGCAGATCTGTGTTAAAGAACAAAAATCCACAGGCTGCTTCAAATATCAACAAGAAACCCTGAAATTTTCTATCAATTTCTTTTCATGGCCTTGTGACATTTTCAACTTAAAACTATATTGCTTAACATCAAGGCACTTTGAGAGAGCTTCAGTTGGAAAAGGTAATTTTTGAGTGAGATTCAGCAGAAAAAGGTAATTTTTCAGAGAGGTTCACTGGAAAAAGGTAATTTTCAGAACCAATTGCTGCATTCTTTTGCTGTTATTTTGTCTTTTTTTCTAAGTAGCCCTAATGTCATTCATGGGCACTCTATGTCAATACATCCGTACTGGCTAAGTCGTTTGTGCAAAGTAAGTTTACAGAAACTGTAGCTTTAGGCTATGTTATTCCAGGGCTGTGAAGATCAAACAATGCAATTTCACTTGGAAGTTTCATCAATTTTGCATCAATGTTGATGCTCAAGCTGGAGGCCTGCTCCCAGAATCATAATTTCAGCCACAGAAAAATTTTGTTTTTGATGGAGAATCTAATTTCATATGATGATCATTGTTTGGTAATTCAGTGGCTCAGTAATGCTGCTCTATAAACCTCCAATGCTGACCCGGCGATTGATGGGCAGGCAATGTAGGGACTTAATAGCTGATCTAGACTGCATCAATTCATACTGTTTTGAGATACTAAAGGAAAAATAACTAGTTTTAGAATGCATGTTATTATATGTTATTTGTATAAGTGGATGAACAAGTATCCTTGAAAGCTGAGACCTTTCATCTGTTCATTTTTGGAGAGCTCCAATCTTTAGAAAGGAAATTATGCAATTCAGCTTTAATGGTTCAAAATGAAGACTCTGAAATTATCAGGCTTCTCATATATTTCTCCTTTGATTATATCACCTTAGAGAAAATGAAAAAGAAAAACCTCCTTCAATGCAGGATGTGAAAGTTGAGACATAACAAGAAATATTCTAAAGTCTCCTCTTTGTAAAGTAAAACAGCAAGCCCTAACAGGCTGCATCTCATTCTCCTTTAAGTTATACATTTATTTCATTTCAAGTGAATATTGATGGCTTTCTTTTCATTAGTCTCTTTGTTTTGTAATTCTGCTTTGTGTATAAGAAAATAAGGTTCATGGTCGCTGGTTAGATAAGCATGTAGGCAACCAGAGTTGGGATCATTTCAGTCCTAGAAACTGCTTTTCCTCTCTGAAGAGCTTCACCAACACCTCCCTGCCCCTCACCAGCACTGTGGATTAAATAAAGTCAAATAATGATGGCATTTCTATTTAAAATTCCTTCTTATTATAAGAAAAACAGGTGTTTCACCAGGTGCAGTGGCACAAGCCTGTAATCCCAGTGGCTCAGGAGGTTAAGGCAAGAGGATTGCAAGTTCAAAGCCAGCCTCAGCAACTTAAGCGAGGCCCTAAGCAACTTAGAACTTGTCTTTAAAAAAGGGGGGGTGGGGGTTGGGATGTAGCTCAGTGGTAAAATGCCTCTGGGTTCAACACCTAGTATAAAAAAAAAAGAAAGAAAAAAAAGAAAAATAGTTGTTTCATCATCTGAAAGCTGAATGTGGCTGTCAAATTGCTTTGGTATTTGCATCTATCGAGGAAATAATTAAGTGAATCAATTGTGATCATGAGAAATTTCCTATTCATGAGAAATTTCTCTTAATAGTTGACTGTAACTCAGTTAGTGGTCTATTTCAAAGATGAAATTGATAACCAGTTGAGTCAATAATAACTAACTGAACATGCACTACAACGAGATGCTCAACAATTCATCATCAGTCACTGAAAACTGCCTGCTGCCTGGGATAAGTACAGTGTGTTCCCATCCCATTTACCAGATCCATTTCCAATTCTCTACCTTCCTGGCAGAATTTTGTCAGACAGAAAAGAAGTATTTTAACCAGTGGAACTTTGTTGCATTTCGTTTTTGTCAGGGTGTAGCATTTAATAATTCTGAAAAGGTTTTTAAGAGTTTAGATATTTTATCACAAAACAAGGGGCAGAGAAGACTTTAAGAGGTGGTGATGCGTTCCCTTGACTATGGTGATGGTTTCATGGGTTCAAATTCCCTAAGTATCTAAATTTGTCAATTGTATAAATTACATAGTTTTTTGTATGTCACGTATACCTTGGTAAAGCTGCTATTTAAAAAAAAAACTATTTGGGGGAGTTCAGGTCAAGAGGAAATGAAAAGTCATATGTCATTAAAAATTTATTAATTACATTTGAGTCCCTACAAATACGAATGACTTTTATCAGGAATCTGCATTTCCAGCCTAGTAAATGTCCTTCCCCCATTAATCTGATAGTTATTGATCTTAATAGCTGCCTTACTTAGCTGGCCAGTGTTTCTGTTTGTGTGGACTCTGGGTTAGCCTGAGAATAACTGTCATGATGGGATATGGGTAATCACAGGGAAAGATTAAAATGGCTAAGGGGAAGTGATACCATGAATTGGTAAAAATGTACATCCTTGCTTCAGACAGCCACATCCTTTGTAGAAAGACCGGAGTTTCAGGATTACTTAGACCAGTGATGGATTCCCAGCTCTGCATCTTGTTGGTCACATGACCTTGGCACATGACTTATCATCTCATGGCCCCTGCGTAGATTTTTTTTTTTAAATCCAAGTGTTTGTGATACTACTTACTTATAGGGTGGTTGTGAAGTTAAATGAGACAATATAATTATTTGTCCACCTCAGAGACCTGCATATGGCAAGCAATGGTACATGTCATAAAGGTATGTGCCAAAATATAAAAATAATACAAGTAGCTCAAAATTGAGACAGTCTGAATGGATACTGCACATGCATTTAGGATGGCAAAGTCAGCACGATTTATTCAAATATGATCCATTTTGAATTGGCAAGAACACTGACTACTCTAAACTTATTGTTATGGTTGGATATGTGGTATCCTCCAAAGCTCATGTATTGGACAATGCAAGACAATGCAAGGTGAGATGATTGGGTTGTGAGGGCCTTAACCCAATCAGTGCATTAATCCACTGAAAGGGATTAACTGGGTAGTAACCATAATCAGGTGAGGTGTGGCAGGAGGAGGAGGGTCTATATTTTGTCCCTGAAGAGAAGAGCTCTCTCTGCTTCCTTTTTGCCATGTCATGAGCTGCTTTTCTCCTCAACAACTTTCCACCGTGATGTTCTGCCTCATCTCTGTGCACTGGGACTTCTAAAACCACGAGCCCCAGATAAACTTTTCCTCCTCTAATTATTTTTGTCAGGTCTTTTGGTAACAGCAGCAACAAAGCTGACTAAAACACTTCCTATTCAATTAAAATAATTTTTATGAAGGTGAAATGTGCTCCCTTTTACTGTTTGGCATCTGACCAGGAAATGAGTCCTTATTCTAAGCTTTGGAGGTTAAAGAGGGAAGTGCTTATTCCACTGTATTGGAGAAAAGGCTTCATGTTCAACACGTGGTGGATGATCTAAATAACACATCAGAGCTGCATATGTCACACTTTAAATTCCTAACAGGTAGCACACTCCTTGGTGCATAGTAGGGATTCTATAAATGCTCACTGAAATAAATAATGGGTTGTGAAGGAATGGAGTGGGATTGTCAGTTATCCCCCAGAAACCACAGCATCAGGCATCCTTAAAGTGAGTGAGATAACCTAACCTCAAATTCTTTTTTATACCTCAACCATTTTTACCCCGTGTTGAATTAAATGTGCTGTCATTATTAATAAACCTGGGTTTGGATAATTTTTTATTTTTCAAATTTTAGATTTAAAAATATTTTTATGATTAGTTTTTTTGAAGCTATGCCTTTAAATTCATGCTCATTTTCAAATGGAAAAATTTAAGGAATACTTATATTTTCCAAACTGCAGAGTTCTAATCCAGGAATGAGAGCCTTTCAGATGTAATATGCAGACTGTCTCACCCATATCGCTGTAGATCCTACAAAATATAATAGATATAAATGAATATATACAAAATGTATAAACACATGGATATATTTTGATGTAAGTTTGCAGCTGTGGATGTAAATACAGAAGGATTCCCTCCCCTCTCTGATTTTCAAAGTTCTGTCTTCCAGCCTATGTGTATTCTTATTGTTGAAATCCTAAATGATATCTTGCCAGGCTGACATCTCAGGTGAGCTTTTCTCTATTTCCTCTCAAGACACATCCACTCAGTTCAACTTGAACAGTCCAGCAAAGCAAGGCTGTTGCAGATTATCGCCAGGTGACTCAAGGGCCAAAGGGCCAGTTGACAAAGGAAAAATGCTTTTCTACACTGGCAAGAGCTTGACATATTTTTATAGAGAAATTTGAGTTTCACAAAACTGAATTCATTTTCAGAGAAAACGAGAAAAAAAAAATAAAGCAGGATATTTCCTGAGACAGTTTGTTGGGTAATGATAGTTTTACAATTTGTCAACCAGACGCCTACCTGAATCTCTGGATTTCTTCATTCCTTTGCTTTGGTAGGCAGCATAACATTTTGTTTCTGCTTTTGTTTTCTAAGGATATGGAGGACTTTTTTTTTTTTTCTTCCAAATTGTACTGTGACTTATTTAACTTGGCTGCTGTCCCAGGGTATTGTTTGTAACCAGGTTCAGGTTCAAAGGCGGGCAGAACCAGGGATAATTCAGCTAAAACAAACACAAAAAACAAAAAAGCAAAAACAACAACGTCCATCCTTTCTCTTGGACTTGCACTTTGGGGCTATGTGAGGTGTGGGGTTTTATCAATTACACCTGAGTTAGCAGGAAAAAGAGTCTCTCCAACTATAGAATTCACTCCTTCTTGCTTCTGCTATTTGGTTTAGAGCCACAGGGACACCATCCATCAAAAGAACCTTTCCTGAAGAGGAGAATCTTGTTAAGGCTGGCTGTCAGCTTGAGAAAACTAATCATGGTATTGAACAACAAAATGATTTTATACTGCTTTCCTCCTTCTCTTCCACTGAGCAGGCCATTAAGGAGGAAGGCCGACAGATGTTCAGCAACCACCTAAAAATAGAAAACCTGCTTTAAATATCAAGTGTGCCTGTTTGATTCTGGAGTGAGAGGATGTATGTCTGGCATCCACACAGAATGGATTTCAGATGGAGGCCAGAATCTGACTCAGATTGCACAGTTGAGATGTGGACTGGTGGGTGGGTGGTTCCTTTAGCCAAAGGACTTAATGACTTCTTCATAATAACTTTCTTTTCCATGGCCAGATTATGTCAAAATGTGTCAGTGTTACTACTGATCTGGGTGTGTATTATGTCCTGTGTTAGCTCAACTTAGAGTCAGAAAGATCGATTAGTGGGTTTGAGTCTGCAAAATAGACTCAAGGCATTTTATTTTCTGCTTGCTGTGTTCTTTTTATCTTCTCTTCAATGTAGCTTTCCTTCCCCCTTCATGCTATGGTACTAGCTGAATGCTGATGACCTAATAGTACAATAACAGGCAAGTTTCATTTAATGGTAATCTGTTAGCCACAGCTGTCCGGGTACCCACTGTTACTGAGCCAGGCCCCCAAGACAAAGCATTTTCATTCTTGCCCTGAGACAATATCTTGGAAACATTCATTCTTCAAGTTTCAGTTCCCTGAACCTCATGATATCTCCCCTCTTCCACCAACAAACCCTCCCCCACAAATTTACCAGGTAGTACTTTGTACCCTTTACTTAATGGTAATAAATTCTGGCCAAGGCTTTCCCTATCTGTGTATACTAAGTAGATATCTGTTGGTGAATGAGATTGTTGCAGGCCTGGTGGCCTAAAAGCTTAGTTTTATTGTTAGAGTGGTAATTCTAAACTTTTTCTTGAGGGAACAGGATCACTTTAAGTAACATACAAATTGCCAGCCTTTGAGCCACAATGTGTACACATGTGTATACAAAAAGTCACAGCAAGCAGAAAAACATGCTGCTTAATGTTAAAAATGCACACTTTCTATAAGACTCTGAGGTTATGCGCTTGTATGTGAACATTGGTATCTATGGGGTTGTGAGGCAACAATGTATAGCAGAAGAAAAACTGAACATATACTAATTGGATCTGGATTTGAATCCAAGTTCTGTCACTTACTGTGTGTTTAACCAAGTCATTTAACATCTCTGGGCCTTAGTTTTCAATATTATTATTTTCACATTTTTTAAATTGACAAATAATAATTATCTTTATTTGTTGGGAAGTAGACCAGAAAGAAGAAAAAATAGTCAAAGGGTTCAAACTTAGTTAACTAATCAGTTAGTTAAGAAGAGGGAGTTCTGGTGATTTGTGGCACAGCGTGGTGACTATAGTTAATAATAGTATATGATGCATTTCCACAGGGGTAAAAGAGAGGATTTTAAATGTTCTCACCACAGAGAAATGATAAATGTTGAAGATGATAAGCTAATTAGCCTGATTTGATCAATCCCTTGTTGGGCCTTAGTTTTCTATGGATAAAGATGACATCTACATATAAAAAGAAAACATCTATGTGGAACACGTACATTGCTCTCTTCCTGAGCAAAAGATCTTCACTACTGTCCCTGAGCTGGAGTTTCTTAGAGTCAGATAGGCTTAACAGTGGCAGAATGTGGAGTGAACCATGTAGGAAAAGAAGTGGTACTAGACAGAAGATTGGACCAAACAGCAGCGGTGCCCCGAGGCTGCTCTACGCTGACTACTAGGATTTGCTCCTGAACACACATAGGACTTTCCCCAAGGCTCCCAAAATTGCATGGGGAGCTAAAGACCTTCATCAGCAGGCTGAGGGAAAGGAATCAGGTTGTGGTTATTAAGGAAACTCTGTAAGCTCCAAGAACGCAAAGAATTTAGCTTTGTTTACTGCTGTATCCCACGTGCCTAGAAGAAAGCCCGATAAGCACTGTACGCTTAATTAAATGAATGGAGGTATGGATGAATGAATGGATGAATTTGCATACACAGGTTATACAAGTTAAATAAGTAGATGAATGAATGGATGGATGGACAAACTTACACATACACATTGTATAAGTTAAATGTAGAAAACTGTGTTGTAAATATATTTCTAGAATATAAAGAACTAGAAAAACCAAAAAGAATATTAAGGAAAAACATACATGGAAGATTTACTTTCCTGACTTCAAGCCTTAGGATAAAGCTACATTAATCAAGACAGATTGAAATCGGCAAAAAGATAGCCACATAGATCAGTGGAAGAGAATAAATAAAGACTTTATAAATAGAGTATATAGTAAATTGATTTTTTTAAGGAGCCAAAGTAGTAAAATGGGAGAAAAGAAAGCCTTTGCAGCAAATGATGTTGGATAAAATAAATAACATTGGAAAAAAATTGACATTGATTATAACCTTATAACATGTAGAATAAAAAGAACTCTTACAACTGAATAAGAAAACATGCCTCAATATAAAATGGGCAACATTTTAAAGTAGACATTCAAATAGCCAATAACAGCTTTAAAAATGTTCTACATCTTTAGTCACCATGGAAATCCAAATTAAAACCACAATTAGATACCAATTCATGTTTAATGGAATGAACAACTTTAAGAAGGTTGACCAGACAAGTGTTTATGCACTGGAACTGTTTGTGGGAGTATAAAATGGGGAGTGCTTTAGCAATCTGTTTGGCAGTTTCTTAAAATGTTAAGCACACATCTACCATATGATCCAGACATTCCACTCCTAGGTATTTATCTGAAGAGCAACGGAAGCATATGTCCTGACAAAAACTTGCGCACAATCACATATGATGACTTCATCTGTAATAACCCCAAACTGGTGATTGAAATGTCCATCAACAGGTGAATGAGTTAACAAATTGTGATACATCCATATATACCATACTTCCTAGCAATGAAATGGAATGAGCTATTGGGATATGGACAAATCTCAAAACCATGCAAATGAAATGAAACATATTTTAAGAAAGTAGATATGTAGACTTCCAGAAAAATGCCATCTAATCTATCGTGTCAGAAAGCAGAGAATGGAGCTCTAGGGAGATGGGTAACAAAAGGAAACTTTAGGGGATGAGAGAAATGTTTTATACGTTTATTGTAGTTGCCTGGATATATGCTTATGTCAAAATTCATTAAATTGTCCACTTTCAATAGATGTGCAGTTTGTTGTAAATTGATCATACTTCAATGAAGTTGAAAAATATGGAGAAGCGGTTATGGGTATACCCGCATTTTCAAAATAAAAGATTAGAAAGAAATACACTAAAAATGAACAATTATTCTAAACTATGTAATTACAAGTACCTTAATTTTATTTTTCTGGTGTACTTTTATGCAATTTTCTAAATTTCTAGAATTTACATATGTTAGTTTTCTAATATATGTGTTTATATCACATTTATTAGTACAGTGGTTGACTACAATAGGGTTGTTTAAAACAGTTGAAATTTATTATCTCAGAGCTCTGGAGGCCAGACTCTGCAATTAGCATCACTGGGCTAAGATCACGATGTTGGTGGGGCTACACTTTTTGAGGCCCTAAAAGAGATCCCATTCCTTGCCTCTTCCAGCTCCTTGTGGCTCTCAGTGTTTTGGGCTTGTGGCTGCACGACTCCAATTTCAAGGTTAACATTTTTTAAATCTCTCCCTGCTCTATCATATGGTCTTTACTTTGTGTGTGTCAAAGCTTCCTCTGCATTCCTCTTAAAAGGATACAGATAGAGATATTAGAATAAAACAGACATTATTACTGTATGTATATATGTGACTACATGACCAATATTATTCTGCAACATGTATACTCAGAAAAATTAGAAATTATATCCCATCTATGTATGATACATCAAAGTGCATCAATGTATTCTGCTGCCATGTATAACTAATTAAAATAAATAAAAATATTTTAGAAAGGATACATATGATTACATTTAGGCCCCATTCAGATAACCCAGGATAATCTCCTCATCTCTAAATTCTTAATTGCATCTACAAAGACCCTTTTTGCAAATTAGGTCACATTTATAGTTCCAGGGATTAAGACCTATCTTTGGGGGGTATTAGCTTACCTTTATAATATTTTTTATGTTTTACTTTTTATGTTCTATTCTTTAAATATCTTGTAATTACATAAATAATAAGTATACATGTTCATCATTAAAAATTCAGACAATAAACCAGACACAATGAGGCATGTCTGTAATCCCAGGAAATTGGGAGGCTGAGGCAAGAGGATTGCAGGTTTGAAGACAGCCTCAGCAATTTAGCAAGATCCTCAACAACATAGTAAACCCTGTCTCAAAATTAAAAAAAAAAAAAATTGAAAGAACTGAGCATGTAGCTTTGTGGTAGAATATCCCTGGGTTCAATTCCTAGTATGAAAACAAAAATTCAAACAATATAAAATTTTACAAAATCAACTATGTTAATAACCAACATTATGTGCAAATAGACTTCCTTTACAAATAACAAATACAGAAAAATTTAGATACAAGAATTGGACTCCTGTGAGGCCCACATAGAAGCAGAATCTATTTTACAACAACCATTGTCAATAATTTATTGTGCATACTTCTAGATCCTTTACTGTAAATTTTTATGATCTGTATTTGTAATATTATATATTCACATACTATGTGTGTGGTGGATACATGTGTATGTGTATAGTTTAAGCTTTCATAAGGGGAAATCTATGTGTTTTGCTCTGTAATTTGCCCTTTTTCTTTTACAATGTCCTTGGAGATATTTCCATGTCAATGCATAGGTCTGACTCCTTACATTAATTAAATGCAAAGATGTGGCATGTATACTTTATCTTGTCAGCCCTTTTGTTGGGTTATAATTTACCTGTTTTGCTTTTCAGGTTTTTTTTTTAATACTATAATCCTCAAATGTTGTCGTGAACTTCCTGTTCCTATAGTTTTGGACACATTCACCATACCTTGCAGTGTAGACTCCTAGACATAGATTGCCAAGTTCAAGTTATGTACATTTTAAACTTCGAGAGGTATAGCCAGGTTCATTTACAAAAATACTATTCTAATTATACTTCTATAATATCGTGCTAAAATATTATTTTGTCCACCCATTTGCTACTCCAAGTATTCTTTTTTTTCTCTCTTTTTAAATCTATTAGACAAAAGTGGTTTCTTATTGCTTCATTCTTTTATTGGTTGGTAATGAGTCTGAACATATTTTTATGTACATTGGACACTTATTTATTGTTGTTACTTGCCTTTTTATATTATTTGCCAATTTTTCTACTAAGGGTGTCCCCCCCCCCCCACCCCCCCCCCCCCCCCGTGCTGCAGATTGAATCCAGGGCCTTGTGCACGTGAGACAAGCAGTCTACAAACTGAGCTTCATCCCCAGCCTGAGTTCTTTATTCTGTTATTTTTAATTCGTGAACATTTCTCATATATTATAGATTTTTAACTTTCTATTATTCACCATGCATCTTTCCCTTGCCTTATAACTTGGCTTATGATTACCTATGTCTTAATTTTATGTAATCCAAATATCTTTGGCTTTACAGGTTATAGCTTTCTTTTCTTTTTCTTTTTTTTTTTTAAAGAGAGAGTGAGAGAGGAGAGAGAGAGATAGAGAGAATTTTTAATATTTATTTTTTAGTTCTCGGCGGACACAACATCTTTGTTGGCATGTGGTGCTGAGGATCGAACCCGGGCCGCACGCATGCCAGGCGAGCGCGCTACCGCTTGAGCCACATCCCCAGCCCCTTCTTTTCTTGCTAACGAAGAATAATCCACACTATGATATCAAAGTATTCTCTATATTTTTGACTAGTAATATTCATTGCTTTAAAGAATAGGAGAATAAAATGTCATCAAAAATAAAGACACCTGTCAAACAAACAAAATGACTTATTAGTTGCTTAAAGAGAGTAAATTCTACAGCCACGCTATCTGGGTTTTCTTCTAGCTGTGTACCTTAGGCAAGTTATTTAATCTTTCTGTGCTTCAATTTCTCCATTTGTTAAAAAGAAATTGTTAATAGTCGAAATTTTACGGAATTGTGGGGATTAAATGAGTTAGCAGAGCTTTCGATAGTTTAACACACATTGTGTGTTAACTAAAAATGTACATTGCTGATGTTACTTCCTGAATCTAAAAAGTGGGAAGAGGAACCCAGCTATTAACTTTTGACAATGCCTTGACACTGACACGGTGCCCATACCCAGTGTCCTACGTGGTAGGCAGTACCACTGTGGCTCAGAGAAGCTACATGAACCACCTGTGGTCACACAGGTAGAAAGTGATGAAACAGAGCAGCGGATGTTCTTTTGCTCTGTCCTCTGCAGTGGCAGATGTGCATTCAGAGGCACCCTTCAAATGTTGGAAGATTCTGCTTTAAGGTTTGTAGCTTTGAAAGATCATGAAACCCAAAGATTTCTTCTAAGCTTTTATAAATAGAACGAAATAACTGAAAAAAAATTTACAGATGCAGGACTATTTGAGCACAATGGCCTATGTTAGTACTTTATTTTTTATTATTCCTAAAATATATTATCTATGTTACTCTGTGGTCTATCGGCTTCTATCAAAGAATAAATGAAAGAACCCATGTTAGCTACTGTAGGGCACTACTTTCTATTATTGATTTAACATTGGCTAAAGTTCAGTGATGATCTAATAAACAATTTTGGTGAGCAAAATAAACAATTTTTTCTTTCTTCTGCCTTACATACATCTGTTTAGATGGTCCACATGTGCTTTTTTTTTTTTTCAGGGAAATGTGAGAAACCAGTGATCACTACTTTATCATCATAGTGAATATGGAAGTTGCCACATGTCTGTGGTTACCATGGCTGTATGGCACCATGATCAGCATTTCAGACTCAGAAGCCCCAACATATGGGCTGAGAGCCCTCTAGATTCAAACATTTAAATGCTAAAAGTCTCGTAATAGAGACTAATGGAGACTAATGGATCCCCCTCTACCCCCAACGATATATCAAAAACAAATGAAAAAGAGCTAGCTTGCCACAGTTCTTGATGGAGCCCACAGGTTGGTCTTTGTGGTGGGAGAAAAATAAGAAACAGAAACAAGGCAGTTCTGCTCGTGGGCATGAGGGAACACACCTGCCTGGGTGTCCTGGGTGCACCACCTGCCTGTATCCCAGGTTGAGCTGTTGGGTGTTGAGCAGAGAAAGGATCTCCAGAGAAGCCAGAGTTACTGAGAACAGAGGGCCTGTGCTTTATTTAGAAGCAAAGGTCTTTTTGTTCCTGACCTCCAGCACAGGGTGTGGGTAGGAGCAAGGTTCTGCATACAGGGATGGCTTCATGAGCAAGTGAGCTGTCCAGTCACTTAGGGCCTCATGTTTGGTCTAATGCTCTCTTGTCACTATTTCAAAATTGTCAATAATTTTAAATATTTTTTAAACAAAGAATCCAGCATTTTAATTTTACACTGAGCCCCAGTGTGGTCCTGTCTACATAAAGGGGACTGAAATGGCTGTGAATCCCCAGCATGAAATAAGAGGAATATGAGGATGTCTCTACCCACGAGAGGAAAAGAAGTGGCTCAGAGATTGGTGACTAAGCTAAAGAAGTTTGCAGTGGGGACAGAGAAGATGCTATAGCAATAAGCATGGACTTGTGACCAACGACCAGAGGGGATATCAGAGTTGTGACTGGATGCTGGCATGAGTATACCTGATACCAAGGACTGGATGCTCCCAGCTGAAGCTTTGACATGTCATAAATATCTTGGGACTTCTGTTTCCCTAGGAAAAATTCAGGGGAGGAGCTGCTGAAGTAGTCTGAGATTTTGTTTCCCATGTCCTATCAAATGAGGGCTCAAAATATTTTAAAAATAACATGCATCTGACATGCATAAGTGTATGAAGAGAGGTAGTTTTAACCAACCATTTCATAAGTAACAGTGCCTTATTTTATAAACTGGTTTGTTTATTTGTGTATGCACTTCTATTTATGTAAGCAGTATGTATCTTGCATGTGGGTGGTTTTTATTTAAATTTCAAGCTGATAGTTTATTGCTTCTACTGAATACAGTGGAGTTTGTCTGCTGGCAGTCAGCTTAGATGTTGAATTATTTTTCAAATGACTTTAACTGATTAATTCTCCGGTGACCTAAACTAATTTCTTGGCTTTGTAAATTTCAGACTTAATTTTCAACCTCTCTCATTTGGGTATGTCTTAGAAAGCCAACATGCATTTGTTAAACTCTGAATTATAGGAGACAGGCAACCATCTGGAACCGGAAAAGCGTGTTCTTCAGAAGAGCCCTTCAGGTTGTGAAGCACCATTCACGTGCTCTCAGGTTTGCCTTGTGCATAGAGGATAAAGCCGACGGCGGCCACCTCGGGTCCTCTCCAGCACAGGACACTCAGGATGATGCTATGCGTAAACGAGATGTATGGCTTCAAAGGAACACCATGTCTGAGGGAAAGCAAATCACATGTAATATGATAAGAGCTTTCCCACCATGAGCATAAAATATTTTGAAATCCTGAACTGAGATTTAAGTTTTTATAATAAAACTTGCTTTATTAGTGACTATTTCCAAGTGCAGGGAATCTTCAGTGCCTTAGACAATGTGCTGAGAAAACATCTCGTCTCTGTCCTTGCAAATGTCCCATCTGTCTTGAATAGTGTGTGTGCGTGCTTCACTGCATACCACAGCAGTGTGAGCACAGCATCCAAAGAGCAGGTGTCAGGTAGACGTCAGCAAAACAAAGTCTAAACACAAAAGATCAGATTGGACAGGGGCTCAGGGGTGGGGAGAAAAATGATATAGCTTCTAGTTTACCAGATAGGGCTCATCTGAAAGAGCATTGTAGTCTAGTTTTAAAATGATAAACACATAGAGATGAAAGGGCCCTTGAGAAGTCATCTGATCCATCCCCCAACCTCCAGGGAGGTTTTATCTAAACCATTTTTACCAAGAGGTATCTGTCGTGTTCTTAAAATTCTGTGGGGAAGTAGATATGACAGCCTCTCTAGTATCCCATTATAATGCTTTATAACCACAAGTGTCAGGAAGCCCCTCCTCGTACATATATATTCTTCCCTTCTGTAGCTAAAGCCCATTGTTTCCTGTTCTATCCTCAGAAGAGAAATGTTCAGACACCTGGATACAGCTTCTGAATAATAATCTGTCCTATATTTAAAGAGACATTAAGTGACCCATTTCTTTCTCTTCTTGAGACTAAATAATCCCAGGGGTTTTATACTTTTTGCATCTGCCCATTTCCTATGTCCCTGTAAAGTTTCTGATGTCTCAAGTTGGGCTTCTTTACTGGGTAGAGATGTGACTTATGGGGATTTCCAATGCCAAAATTTTTCTTAGCACGTCTTCTACAGGGTTGACTTTCAAACGCTATACGTGGCATTGAAGTTTGTTACTGGATGCTATGGAAACATACCATCCCGGTTTCCTACTCCACTCGAGGGTCCCTGGCACAGCTGCTGGAAAGCACACTGGGATCATGAGAGGTGCTGCAAGAATTGTGGGAGCTGGTTTCAGCTCACAAGAAGGAAGGAAAGTGTGATATCTTGACATCACATCTTTAAGGGCCCTTAGAATCCCAACCCAAATGCCCCTGAGATGATCATTTTCAAATGCTACAATCGCTTTGGGCTCCTTGCCAGGTTCATTTCTGAAGACTAAAAGGCAAGATCTAATTCTTCTCACTCTAACAAGCTAAATAGCTCATCTTGGGACAATTTGAGAATTGTTCCCATGGGTTCTGGGCAAGCCCATAACTTTTCTCTCCTCCTCCTCCTCTTCCTCCTCCTCCTCCTTTTTTTGTAACAGGAGTTGAACCTGGGCACTTAATCACTGAACCACATTCTCAGCCCTTTATTTTTTTATTTTAAAACAGATTCTCACTGAGTTGCTTAGGGCCTTGCTAAGTTGCTGAGGTTGGCTTTGAACTTGGAATCCTCCTGCCTCAGTCTTCCAAGCTGCTGGGATTACAGGCATGTGCCACTGTGCTCACCTAAACTCATGACTTTTCTGAAGGGAGGCAGGGAGGATTAGCAATGACAAGCAGTTGAATACTGCCCATGACCTTCTTTTCCAATCAAAAAACCAGAACTCATAATCCCTGTCTTTCAAAGTTCTGTTCTGTGAGATTTGAGGGGAATTTGAAAAATTTCCCTGAGTTCTATCTTCAGAATGGGACAATGGCAATATATTAAAATAGAGGAGTGGGAAATACTTCAAGTACATTACTTAAATTTCTCTTTTGAGGAATTAATGCCAAATTCCAGTTTTGCCCAAACTGCATTAGGAGCCAATAAATCTCTTTTATACTAGTTGAAAAGCTACAGAATGATTTCTATTACCAGGTAACTAAAAGTATAATATATGCAACCACATTTTACAAAATGTAAAAGGAATTGACAATGAGAAAATGAACAACCTGTTTAAAAAATGGGCCAGGGCTTCATAGATGCCTCATAAAAGAAGATGTACAAATAGCAAATAAGCATATAAAAAGATGTTGCACATCATATACCATCAGAGAAATTCAAGTTACAACAGCAGTGAGATGTTACTACACACCTGTTAAAATGTCCAAGGTATAGCACACTGACAACATCAAATGCTTGTGAGGATGTGGAGCAACAGTATCTGTTGCTCCACAGCCATGTTAAAGAGTGTGATGATTTCTGATAAAACCAAACATACTCCTACTATAACATTCAGCAATCACTCTCATTGGTGCTTACACAAAGGAATTTAAAACTAATGTCCAAACAAAACCCTACATGTTTAATTCACAATTGCCAAAACTTGGACGCCACCAAAATGTCCTTCAGGAGATGAATGGATAGGTCAACTGTGGTACATCCAGACAATGAAACATTATTCAGCACTAAGAAAAAATTAGTTTTCCTCCATGAAATGACATGAATATTTCTAAGTGAAAGAAACCTGTCTGAGAAGTCTACTTACTGTACAATTTCAATGATAGGACATTCTGAAAAAAGCCAAACTAGGGAGACAGTAAAAACTTCAGTGGTTTCCAGGGGTTGAAAGTAGGGAAGAAAGAATGAGTGCAACACAGAGGGGTTTTAGGGCAGTGAAACTACTTGATATGGTATTACAATGGTAGATAAATATTCTCATAAAATTTTCTAAATCCATAGAATGTACAACACTAAAATTGGCTTTGCATAATAATTATGTGAATTCATCAGTCATAACAAATGTACCACTTTGATGCTGCATGCTGACAATGCAAGAGATATACGGGATGTTTCTGCACTTGAACCTAAACATGCTCTAAAAACAAAGTTTATTAAAATAAATTTTTAAAAAATAAAAGGGAAATTTTTATTCTTGTTGTGATTGTTAAAGTCTGACAGCCTACCTGAAAAAGGGTTTCCTGTGGCCAGTATTTCATGCAAAGTGTATTCTATTATCATTTATGTTTATAATTACCCTGCAGTTTTATTTAGACTCGGATGGATAGAAGCAAAACATGGCAGATTTCTCACAGATCCTAGCAGCTGATGGGCAGAGGTTAATTTATCTGTACATGGACACATTAGCTTGTCACATCTGCTATTAATTGCAAATAGATATATTAGTCTAATTAAACATTGCAAGGAACTGACCTAAATTGTTCAATGCCTGTTGCTGTATCGACTCTGCTATTAGCACACTTCGGGCTGAATGTTTATCCTTGCTATACTGATAGGAAGTAGCAGTCTCAACTCTACAGCTAGTATTGGTTCTTGCAGTCATTACCGTTGGTATGTTAACTACGCTTGAAATGGAAAAATAAAACTCATGTGACATAATCATGTGAATTTGCTACTGAACTAAAGCCATTTCTACCCCATTGCCTTGACCAAGAGCATTTTCAAATGCTTATTTTCTGTGGCAGCTGTCTAAGTGGGTTGTAGCCATTCTAATTTTGGAGCTCATTATTAGGACAAACAGTTGTGGTACATCAATAGCCCATCAGAGTTAATTAAATGGGGGAACAACGACGGAATGTTCATCAGATCACTCGCACACAATCAGGGCAGAGGCTGTGTCTCCCTTTTAGACTCGAGACTGATTTTTGTTTTTGTTTTGTTCTGTTTTTGATGAGTGTGTGTGTGTGTGTGTGTGTGTGTGTGTGTGTGTGTGTGAGTGAGTGATTTGCACTTGGAATATTTGATGACCAGATAGAAAATATTTCTATGTGACAAGTATATAAATGGCAGAAGGCCCAGTAATTGGGTGCAGTTTTGTAATTAGTATGCATTCCTTTCCTTAATTTTTATCAGTATTATAGTCCACATTGCATCTGTATAAATAAAACTTTCTTTCCTGACATGAAAACATTTTCCCCACTAATATCCACGGTGTGTCTATAGTATGTGAAAATGTTTTTATATTTAAACATAAAAAAAGAATTTAGGAAAAACATATAGGAGTTTTCCACTATACTAAAAGTAGACTTTCCAAAAATTGGGAAAGATAACACTAGTTTTAAAACAAAAAGATTTAGTGAAGTCAGACTTTAAAATAGCACAAGCAGGTTTGCATCAGTCCTTCCAAATTTTCATGGTAAGGAGACACTTTATGGTCTTACCAAGTTCTAATGCTTCTATGAAAAGCAATCTTCCTGAGCCTGAGAAGTACCTGGTAAAAACATGCTTTTGCTGCAAGTGCTGAAGAACTTTGCAGGCAAAGAACAGAGAAAATTCTCTGTCTCTTTTCTCCTTCTTTTCTTTACTATCCAGTCTAGTAGCTTGGGAACTTGGAAATAAATATATTTTGCATGCTTCCCCTAACAGATTGAACAGTGGATGGATCTGATGAAAGATTGATGCAGTTGGCCCCTTATCCTGGAGTCCGGGAGGCTGCACTGTTGCTTTGGGAACCATTCCACTGGCTTCCCTTTGATTCTGGACTTTGCTTTTCTCTTGGCAGCATCAGGTCTCTCCTGCCTTGCTCTAAGCTTACTGGCATCACTCTTCACGATTCAGGCAATGGGTTTTCACCTTGATCTTGATAGAGAAGTGAGATCTAGGATTCCGAATTTGGGAATGGAAGCCAAGAGCTCTTTAAGAAGATCTATTTGTTGTTCTCCCCACTTCTTGTCCTTCAGCTACAACTGTGGAATAAGAAAGGCCCTCTTGTTGAATAGGTGCATTGTTTCATCTTTGCTGGTGGAAAAATCCACTCATTTTTCATTCAACAAATACAAAGAGGGATGGCATACAGATGAATTAGAAATGATCCTTGCTCTTGAGGAACTTGTGGTACATGGAGAAGTTGAAAAAGACATACTAACTAATGAATAATAGGAGGAAAAATACATAAAGTACCAAGGAAGCACAAAGGAGGGGATCATTAATCTCTCTGGGGCAGGAAGAATCTATAAGGAATACTTCACATAGAAGGCGGCACATGGACAGGGTACAGAAGAGACTCACTGGCTTTTGATCAAGAGTACTTGAGGAGTCAAAGGATATTGGCATCAAAAGGCATTTATTAATTCGATCATCCAATAAATATTCATTAATGCCCACTTTATGCTCAGCACTGTTCTAGCAATGGGGATGTCACAGTGAAGAGACAGATAGTATCTTTCTTGTGGACCTTAAATTTTAGTTGGGGATACAGATGTTTATCAATTAAATGCCTGAGACTTCAAACAAGGACAGATGCTATGAAGAATAGTGAAAAGCAGGGTAAAGGATGAGAGCAATGATGATGGTAGTGGCAAGCTGTGCTTTTTATGCAGGATGAACAGAGAAAGCCTGTCGAAGAAGAAAGGATGGGTCAGAGAGCTGAAGGAGAACTGAGGCAAAACACAGGGGTATGTGGGAGAAGATAACTCCAGGTGGAAGGCAACCACTCTGTTCCATTTTTCAAAATTAGTGAGAATTGATTCATTAAGGAAGAGAGAGAGAGTTTTCACAATTCCATCGGGTAGATACTTCAGTATCCCCACTTTACAGAGGAGGAGTATTCTGCAGAGCAATAGGAACCTGGGTTTCTTCTTCAGGTCTCCAAAACCAGTGGAGCTCAACATACTTTTTGCACAATTGGTACAACTTGATGTTTGCTGGGGATTCTGTGAGCCCCAGGAGTCTGAGCCATACCCGGGTTTGCCTCTAAAGTAGTGAATTTCAAGCCTGATTTACTCTCAAATTTTACAATTGTGTACTTAAAAAATACAGATACCGAGACCCCACATGTGGAGATTCTGATTTAATAGGTCCTGGGAGAAACCTTTACAGCTTCCCCAAGTAAAGTCTCTCTTAGTTCTCCCAGTTTTGATAACCACTGTTCTAAAAATGTTTCTCAAACTTTCACATCCATACAAATCACTTGGGACTTTTTGTTAAAGTGTAGATCCTGACTGGGCACGGTGGCACATACCTATAATTCTAGCAGCTCAGAAGGCTGAGGCAGGAAGATCACAAGTTCAAAGCCAACCTCAGCAACTTAGCGAGACCCTGTCTCAACATATAAATAAATAAATAAATAAATAGGGCTGATGATATAGTTCAGTGGTTAAGTGCTCCTGGATTCAATCCCCAGTATATATATATAAAAAAATGTAAATCCTGGTTTGGTAGGTTTGAAGATGCTCTGCTTCTAATAAGCCAAAGCTGCTGGTCCCTGGACCACACTTTGTGTAGCAAAGTTTTATGCCTTATTGTCAACCATGGATCTGGATCAGTTCATTGGAATATGGGCAATAAGGAACAGTTAAATTCCAGTGAGGAGGAAGCTCAATTTACCCCACCTTTGCTTTATGACTAATGTCCACAAATACTGGCAATGCCCAGGCTTCCATCCCCAAGAGACTTGCAAGATAGGGCAGCTCTGAAGCAACAGAAGCACTAGTGAGGGGACATGAAAAGCTCTAACTTGGCAGGACCTAGGCATTCCTGGATCACTCTCCTTCTTTCTTTCTACCCAATCAATCTATCTTCCTATTATGAATTGAGGAAAATTATACCCGAAGTCTTCTTGCCTGCTTCCTATACACTACACAGTCCCTGCCACGAGTCCATTCACCCTCAATATCCCTCATCATGCCTATATTCTCCATTACTGTTATTTGCTTTGTGTGAGTCATTCTGATTTTTCCAATGAGATTACTAACTCTGCAAGGCTCGGGCACCCACAGGGGGGCTGAATTCATAGTAAGAATCATAAAATCCTGACACTAGTAGAGAGCTCATGAAATTCAATTTCCCTCTTAGCTGTGATTACTTCTACACTCCTTCACAAAGATAATTACCCAGCCCCTGCCTGAATACTGCCAATTGTGGAAATTCCACCTCCTCATGAATTGCTCAGTTAAAGACAAAACAAAACAAAACTCGGGGAATTGAAATCTGGCCTTTCCAGTTTTGTTGCTTGATATTCAAGACGAGAATAATGAAAAATAACTAATTATTTTAAGTGCTTTACATTTACTGGGTTTCGATCTAAATTTTGTTTATAGTTTATGTCAATTTAATCTTCACAATAATCTTATGAGGCTTATAACCCCGTTAGGAACAGAGTGAAGTCAAATAAAATTATCCAAAGTCATACAGTTAGAAAGTGGACGAGTGAGGATTCAAAGCAGACAGTCTGATTGCAAAAAAATATACTGTCTGAATGTAGCATATGGCCCTCCTGGAAAATCAATCTGTTGTATTCATTGTTTGCATGAGAAAAGTCAAGGCCTCCCACAAGGACATTGTGACCCAGTTAAGAGAAATTTCTTTTTTTTTCAGCTGTGTCTGGTAAGTTAGGTGAGCCAGTCTACTCGATGAATGGGATGGTGTGGCCTGATAGTTTTGGAATCTCCATGACATTTATCAGTTCTAGTGATTACTATGGGAGAGGTTAGGGGTGGAGAAATCCTTAGTCTTATCCCATGGTTCCCAACAGGTTAAATTCACATTGGTCCTGCAAAATAACAATGGGCTTCTGGTAGTCACTAGGCAGCTTAGAACCATCTAATGGCTTCCATCAAACTTGGAGTCAAATCCAAATATCTCATCATGGTCTTCAGGGCTCATTGTGAACCAGCAAAGTCCCCAGACTCCCGGATCCAGATACTCTTTATATACAAATGTAAAGTGTGAAGTGTGATACTGAAGGACTCTGAAGGGTCAAAATCAAAGATCACATGACACACATCAATATTTAAAGTTATAAATCAAACTGTCAAATAAAATTGTTCAATTCTCCCATTTTGGCAAATTTACCTTTCTAGTGACAAAAAAAAAATGTGTGAAGTTATGGTCTTTGGTTTTTATATAACTGAAGGGATGCAAATTATCAAATAATTGAATATAATTATTATTTCACCAAGCTGGATATTTAATAAAAAGAGAATTGAAAGATTCAAAGTTTTCATGGTTTCAAAGGTTAGGTTTTTTATTCAAAATTGTTTATTAAGATTAAAAGGCAAATTATAATTAATGACTATCATAATTTTAAATAAAATTAGTGAAGAGATCAAAAATTTTATTTAATATCTTAAAAATGTAAATATCACTCAATATTTTTGTACTTTAAAATATGCACAGTTCTAGAGCTTACAGTCTATCTAGTTGGCTCGGTATCACACTTCAAATCTGTTACATCCCGTAACACATCTGCTACACATATACAAATTTAGAAGAAATATGTGCTGTTTAATAATGCAATTATGTAACCACTGCAAATTTATGAACACTGCCCAAACCAAGAAGTGGAATGGGAAAAGTTGCAAGATAAACAATCTTGAGAAACAACCTTCATTATAAAAGAATCAAAGAATCAATTGTATTCATGCTTTCTGAGAAAAAGGATTTGACAATTTAATTAGTCCCCCCCCCTCGCCTTTTTTTTTTTTTTTTTTTTAAGTTAAAGTGCTTCCATCTATCAATCTCTCACTCAGGGCATTCTGAAGCTGTATGTTAACACGGCAAACTTCAAACCTTGGATTTAGATGCAGTGGCTTTTTTTTTTTTTTTTGGCAAGAGATCCAGTGATCCAGTTCTCTGGAACCTAGAGAGAGGAGTAATGAGGGCCGCTGCTTAAAACTACAGATTGTGCTGTACCCAGAGCAAATCACCAACTTCTGTAGGTAGCACAATGCACCTGCTGTGTGTGCGTGTGCGTGTGTATGCATGAGCATGTGTGTGTGTGTGTTTGTGTGTGTGTGTGTGTGTGTGTGTGTGTGTGAGACAGCCAAGTTTTCTAAAATGGAGGGTAACTTTCCTTGGTCTATACCCAAAGGACTTAAAAACAGCAAACTACAGGGACACAGCCACATCAATGTTAATAGCAGCACAATTCACAATAGCTAAGTTGTAGAACCAACTTAGATGCCTTTCAGTAGATGAATGGATAAAAAATGTGGAATTTATACACAATGTAATATCACTCAGGAATAAAAGAGAATAAAATCATGGCATTTCCAAGTAAATGGATGGAGATAGAGAAGATAATGCTAAGTGAAGTTAGCCAATCCTCCCAAACAAAATGCCTAATGTTTTCTCTGATATAAGGTGGCTGATTCATAGTGGGGTAGGGAGGGGGAGTATGGGAGGAATAGACGAACTCTAGATAGGGCAGAAGGGTGGGAGGGGAAGAGAGGGGGCATAGGGTTATTAATGATAGTGGAATGTGATGGTCATCATTATCCCAAGTACATGTATGAAGACACAAGTGGTGTGAATATACTTTATATACAACCAGAGATGTGAAAAATTGTGCTCTATATGTGTAATATGAATTGTAATGCATTCCACTATCATATATAAATTAAAAAACAATTAATTAAAAAGAAGTGGATGGTAAGACCTGAGCCCCTCTTACTTGATGTAAGGAAGATATTGCTCTGGCCTGGCCATGTTTCAGACACACCCATATCCTGCTTCTGGGTCTTTGTACTTGTTCACTTCATTGTGATTCTCTGCCCCCATAACTTTGTATCATTTGCTCCCTCACTTTATTCAGGTCATCCTTTCTGGAGGCCACCCTGGCCACTTTATCTAAAACAGCACTCTTGACCCATCATTATCACCTGCCCTGCTTTAGATTTCTCTGTAGCTCTTATTAATAACGGAAATTATTTATCTGTCTTCATTATTTTGTGCCAATTATTCTGAAGAGAGAAGGCTTATCTCTCTTCATGGCTCTGCTTAGACTCGTGCCTGTCACATCTTGTGTTCTCAATCATATTTCTATGAGTGAACGAATGAGCAAATGAGTTTGGAATAACTCTTTCTTATCACAAGGAAGGGACGAGTACACTTCCATGAAGAGTTTTGAGTGAGGAAAGGATTATCTTTTGCCCTGTGGTTTGCCTGGGTTCCTAAGCAACAGCTGGGACAAGGCACACCTCTCTCCCCCTGCAGGATACCTGAGAGCTTTGACTTTTTCCCTTGGTCTAATGAAGAATAAAGCAGGTGTGACACAGCAAATTAGCAATACTTTTCTCATCCCTACCTGGGAACTTGTGGAGCTGCCTTTCAATTATAACAGTGCTTTCTCTATGGCAAAAAAAGAACAGGAACACAGTATTAACAAAGGCCAAGATGATCTGCCTTCAACTAATACCAATTAACACTTCCCAAGTGACAAGACTAGCAATGAAGTGGTGGTTTTCACCTTCTAAGGAATAGATACATGAAGGTTTCATCTTGTATCTCCAGAAGAGACAATCAGACTAAATGCTGCACATGCTAGGTTTCTGCAGAAGAATCTTTGGTCAGTAACCTAAATCATATGCTTCAGACCACTGCATTGCAAGACACGGAAAATGTGAAAAGGAAGAGTAAGCTAGAAGCTTTCCTTTGAGAAGTGAGTGAAATGTTATTACAGGAATAGCTGTTAAAATGAGAGTTAAAGTCTGTTCGCTGACTTCTTTATTTTAGCAATTGTCACCAAATTATATTCTTACATTTTGTGTTATGAGGAGCCTGGGGACACTGCCTGGAAGTTAAGCAGAGGTAGCTGGACTACCCAGCCTCCCTGGGTGGGTGGCTGTTTTATTGCTGAGTGTGGAGAATTTCCGAGTTTCTTTCGACTTCATATTGTTTTCTTTGTGATTTTTCAATCTGAGTATGGACGGGGAAAATATTGCGTAAAATCTCGCTGGGTGAAGTTTTCCAGGAACTGGCTTCTAGACGATCACCTCAGTAAATGTGAACGTGGTCAAGTGATGAGGAAATCATACCTGGAATGGCGACTGACCACCAGGAGTGAGCAGTCACACTGCAATGGTTCACACAGTATCTGGGTGTATTTTTTTTTTTTTTAGCAACGTGTTAGGCATTGTCATGGCATTCGGAACACTTGTGCTATTTTGTGGCCGTGTAGACCCATTTCTTCTTCCTAAGACCCAGATTCCTCCAAAGAAGTTACATATATTAATTTTATGCAATTTCAGTTGATGTCTCAATTTATTAAATTGGGTGACACAACTGAAAAGAAGTCCTAGGAGACTTTTACTCCCAGGTAAATGAAGGAGACAAATTTCTTCTTCTTCCTATCATTAAGTATAACTGAAAACTACAATGCTGTATATGAAACAAATGAAAGAAGAAATCTAGAGAAGAAAGTAGAACAGCTAGGAATTGTGTGACTCAAGAAGCAACATAGTGGGGAATTTCCTGGGCTTTGTTTTTAAAATAATTTTATTATGATTATTAGCACATATTGATTGTACAAACATGGGTTTCTGTGTGACATTTTCATATGTGCTTATAAGGTATTTTGATTATATCCACTCTCCCTATTATCCTGTCTTATTTCCCCATTCCTAGTCTCTTTCCCCTTTCCTAATAGCCAACCTTCTTTTTTATGTCATCTTTTATTTTTCTCTAGATTCCACATAGAAATATATGGTACTTATCTTTCTGAGTTTGGCTTAATTTGTTTAACATGATGATCTTCAGATCTGTTTTCCTGTAAGTGACATGATTTCGTTCTTTATGGATGAATAATACCCATTGTGTGTGTGTGTATGTGTATGTGTGTTTTTTTTGTGTGTGTATTACAATTTCTGTATCCATTTGTCCATTGATGGCCATCTAGGCTGATTCCATAACATGACTATTGTGAATAATGCTGTGATAAGCCTGGGTAAGACTTTGATTCCTTCAGATATATACCCAGGAGTGGCAAGTCTGGATGATATATTGGCTCTACCGTCATTTTTTGAGGAAGAGGAACCTACATACTGATTCCCAAAGTGGCTTATATTAATTTGTATTCCTACAAACAGTATGAAATGTTATCCTTTGTCCTCTTTCTAAAACTAGCATTTGTTTATTTTTGTTTTCTTGATAACAACCATTCTGACTGGGCTGAGATGGATCCTGGCTTGGTTTTGATATGCATTTCCTTGATGGCTAAGAATGTTGAGCATTTTTTCATGTAACTGTTGTGTGTCTTCTTTTGAGAGGTGTTTGTTCAGATCATTTGCCCATTTACTGATTGGATTACTTATTCTTTTAGTGTTATTTTTTTCTTAGTTCTTTATATATTCTGGATTATAATCCTCTGTCAGATGAATAGTCAGCAAAGATTTTCTCCCATTCTGTGGATGTCTCTTCACTCTGTTGACTGTTTCCTTTTCTGTTAAGAAACTATTTAATTGGGTATAGTGCTTTTTGTCTGTTCTTTGCTATTATTTCCTGAGCTATTGGAGTCCTGTTCCGGAAATTTCCACCTATACCAATATCTTGTTTCTCTTATGTTTTCAGGTCTAAACATTAGGGTTTTAGATCCATTTTGGAGATCTAGTTTCAACTTTCCATATGCAGATATACAATTTTCCCATCACTGGTTGTTGAAGAGGCAGTCTTTATTCCAACATATATTTTTCCTCATTTTTTGAGAATCAAATGACTATAGTGTGGATTTATTCCTGGGTCCTCTATTCCATTACATTGGTCACTATCATGCTGATGTTTTTACCATGGCTCTATGGTGTATTTTGAAATAGGTTGTTGTGATGGTTCCAGCTTTGATCTTTTTTTTTTTTTTTAAAGAGAGTGAGAGAGGGGAGAGAGAGAGAGAGAGAGAGAGAGAGAGAGAGAGAGAGAGAGAGAGAGAGAGAATTTTTAATATTTACTTTCTAGTTCTAGGCGGACACAACATCTTTGTTGGTATGTGGTGCTGAGGATCGAACCCGGGCCGCACGCATGCCAGGCGAGCGCGCCACCGCTTGAGCCACATCCCCAGCCCCCAGCTTTGATCTTTTTGTTCAGGATGGCTATGGCTATTTGGGATCCTTTGTGTTTCCATATGAATTTTAAGATTTTTTCTCTAGTTCTGTGAAGGATGTTATTGGTATTTTGATGGGGATTACCTTGAATCTGTAGATCACTTGCAGTTGTGTGGCCGTTTTACCAATATTAATTCTCCTAACCCATGAATATGGGATGTTTTTCCATCTTTTAGTGTCTTCCTCAGTTTCTTTCTTTAGTGGTTTATAATTTTCATTGTAGAATTTTGTCACCTCTTTGGATACTCTAATTCCTAAGTATTTTTCCTTTTTTGAGGCTATTGTGAATGGAATTATTTTCCTGGGTTTCTTTTTTTGTTGTTGTTGTTTGTTTGTTTTTGCCTTATGTATCCCAGTCATGTAACCGAGGAACCATCAACCCAGAAGTCCTGAAAGATCCAGACAGAACAAGTACAAAAACAACAACAACAACAACAACAACCAAAAAAACCACCCTGTTTTCTCCAGCCAAAGAACAAAAGAAAGAAGAGTCTAGCAAGACAGAACATGTGTGAATAACAACTACTTAATTAGGGTTCTCCAGAGAAATAGAACCCACAAAATGTGTATGTGTTTATCTTAAGGCATTGCATCTTTGAATTCTGACAAATACGATCTGTAGTTGGCAAGCTGGGTAACTAGGAGAGCTGATGCTATGGTCTTTAAAACCTGAGCTAGCAGGCTTGAGATTGAGGAAGAGCTGAGGTTTCAACTCAGCAGGGGAAAAAAAGTTACCAAAAAACCATGCTCTGGTTCAATGGCAGTCAGGCAAGAGGGCTTTAACTCACAAGGAGGTCAAACCTTTTATTTTATTTAGACTTTCCACTGATTGGATGGGGCCATTCACATTAATGAGGACAACCTGCATCCCACAGCTACCAATTCAAATGTAACATAGCCAGATGTTTGACCAAACATCTGGGCACTGTAAAGGTCCAGTCAAGTTGATACATAAAATTAAACACTGTAATGGATCTTCTCCAGGCAAATAACACAGAAATAAAGAGGCACCACACCAGCTCAGGCCAAGCGGGGAGCCTAGAGTTTCCAGCTTTTCCACTCTGTAAACAAGCAACACAAGCCTTTCCCACCAGGGTAAGATCAAAAGAGCCCAGAGTCAGAATCTTCACCACTATCTTTGTTTCCACCCAAAGTCTATGGAGAATAAAGATGGCACTGCTGTGCTCCTAACTACAGTGGTATCAGCACAGGACTGTCAAAGTCCTATATGTCCACCCATCAGTGAATAACCCCATCTTCCCTTCAGTGGAGACCAAATGGAGAACCTGGACTTCTCCTGACTAATAGTAGTAAGGCAGTGCCCTCATCTTCCCAGCTCTACCTGAGCAGTACTAGAGGAAGCAGTTAATAAGAGAAGGTATAAGATCCAAAAGAAGGTATAAGCCTCATAGGATGATGACCAAAAAGTCCAGGATTCAGTGGAAAAATCACTTGTCATACCAAGAATCAGGAATATTTCAATTTCAATAAAAACAATAATCAAGAGAAATCAAATCAAGATGACAAAGATGTTAAATTGTCTGACAACAATTGTAAAACAGTTGTTACAAAAATCATCCAACAAGCATATTTGAAACAAACAAAACCAGAAAGTATCATCAAAGAAATAGAAGGCAGAAAGAAAACCCAAATGGAAACTTTAAAAGTAAAAAATACAATGAATGAAAAGAAAAATTCAAAGGATAGTTTCAGCAACAGAATGGAGACAGAACAGAGATAGAACAATAGAAATCTCACAGTCTGAGCAATAGTGAGAAAATAGGCTGAAAATGAACAGATATATGGGACTATAAAACATGTAACACTATTAGAGTTTCAAAAGAAAATAACAAAGAGGGTGGGACTGAAATAATATGGAAGAAATAATGGTTTAAACCTACAGCTGAGTAAATTTACAGCTGAGTAAATGTACTCAAGAAGCTGAGTAAATTCTAAGGAGGATAAACCCCAGAAAACTCATGCCAAGACATCATAGACAAGCTTCAGAAAATTCAAGACAAAAAATTAATGAATATCCTGAGAGAAATGACACTTTGCCAACAGAGGAGAAACAATTAGAATGACAATAGATTTCACATCAAAAATTATGGTATAGATAGGTAACAACAAATCCCATCATTATGTACAACTATAAGGCACCAATAAAACAATGTGGGAAAAATTATGGAAGCCAGAAAGAAGTGGCAAAAGATTTTCAGGAACTTGGGCTGGGGATGTGGCTCAAGCAGTAGCACACTCGCCTGGCATGCGCAAGGCACTGGGTTGGATCCTCAGCACCACATAAAAATAAAATAAAGATGTTGTATCCACTGAAAACTAAAAAATAAATATTAAAAAATTTTCTCTCTCTCCTAAAAAAATAATTAAAAAATATTTTCAGGAACTTAAATAAAGGAACTCTCAACCCAGAATTCTGTATCCAGCAAAAATATTTTTCTGAAATGAAGTGAAATTCATGATATTCTTAACAAACTCTTAGTATCCCTCTTAGTATGAGGAATATCAAAAGCATCACACCAGCAGATGAACAGAAAAAAAACCCACAATGGAAACATGAAGTTTACAACATTGGAAAGGAAGAAAGAATAACAGAAGGAATAAAAATATATTAAATGTTACCTTTTCCTGCTGAGATTACTAAACTATATTTGACTGTTAATACAAAGAATATAATATGGTCCAGTGTTCTAAATATATGAAGAAGGTCTCAGTCAGTTTTGGTTGACATAACAAAATACCAGAGTGGATAAACAAGAGAAATTCATTTCCCACAGATTCAGGGTCTGGAAGGCCCCAAACCAAGGTGCCTGCAGATTTAGTGTCCGGTGAGAACCAGTGCTCTGGTACATTAAAGGTACCTTCTAGCTTTGTACCCACCTGGGAGAAGATAGAAATGATCTCTCTGGAACTTCTTTTATAAGCCTACTGATCAGATTCATGAAGGTTCCCCCTCATAATCTAATCAACTCCCAAAGACTCCATTTTTTAATGTTGACCCATTTCAATAATTTGTAAGGGATACAAATATTTAGACCCCAAACAACAGAAAATACTTAAGGCAGTTACATTATGAATGGGAGCAAGGAAAGAGATATAAAAAGAGGTAGATTTTCTAAACTTTAGTTGAACTGGTAAAATGTCAACACAGTAGACTCTGATAAGTTATGTATACATAATGTTATACCTAAAGTAGCCTTTAAATATAAGCTCTACAAAGAATGATATTCAGGAACACTGTTACAAGTAAAAATAGAATTTAAAAATGTTCAAGTACCCCACAGGAAGGCAGAAAACAGAAACAAACAAATAACCACAGAGATCAAACAGAAAACAAAAAAAAAAAGTAGATTTAAGTCTTAACATACCAAAAATCATATAAAATATAAATGGTATAAATGAACCAGTGAAAAGACAGAGGTTGGCAGAGTGGATTTAAAAACATTATCTAAATATATGTGACCTACAGCAAACTCACTTAAATTATAACAATGTAGGAAGTTTCAAAGTAAAGATTAGAAAAAATACATACCATGCAAATTTTATTGATAAAATGAGAAGATTTGTTATATTAATATCAGATCAAATAGACTTCAGAGGGGAAAAAAAGAATTCCAGATTTAGAGAGGAACATTACATTCTGTGGTGAGACAGAGAATTTTAAATATGTATGTAGAGAGAGAGAGAGAAAGAAGACAGAAAGAGAGGGGAGAGACTGCAAAATATGTGAAGCAAAATGGATAACTATAAGGAGAAATAGACAAACTGATAATTACATTTGAAGACTTCCACATTCGCTTCCTGTTAATAGAAAATCAATAGTAATGCAGAATAAAATAACACGATCAACAACTAATCAACATTTATAGGATACTCTACCCCAAAACAGAAGAATATACATTGGCTCAGTGCACACAGAATGGGTTCTCTGACCATAATGGAATCAAACTGGAAACCAGTAACAATGACAATAATAATAATAAAAAAAATCTCCAAATTCTTAGAAAGTAAGCATCACACTTCTAAACAGGATTAATGGATTAGCAGAAAGTTTAAAAGAAAGTGAATGTTGGATTAATGAAAGTGAAAATATAACATCAAACTTTCCCCCATTTCCTTGATAAAGGCTCTACTTCCAAACATGGTCACATTCTGACTTTTTTGTGGAGGAAGATAGAATCCAGCTCACAGCACTCTTTAAGCCTAGAGATGACAAAGATGTTTTGCGTCTTGCTCTGGTTGGTTCTTATCTGAGTGCTTTTTCATCTCTGGTTGGTTCTCCCAACCCTGACCACTCCTCTGTGAAGAATCTCTTCATTAAACTCTCCTCAGTTCCACTTTGAGGGGACCATCCATTATCTGCAGGAACCTTGACTGGGATAACAATCATAGAAGCAATATGGAGCAGACACTGAGATGCTTGGAGACAAAGTTAAAAGGAAAGGGCTAGCCAAAGTTTCAGGCCTGTCCAGCTGGCCATACCCAGGCATCACGTTTCTGAATCCAGACTGAAGGAAAGGGGAATTGGTTTTGAGGTGACTCTATCATTGTCTTAGCAGCCTGGAAGGGAATAACTCTGGGGAGGATAAGGAATTGAACAGTAGAGAGATGCTGGAGACGGTAGATATGATTTGTATTAAATAAAAGAACTTTTAATAGAGTTTGCACAGGATCAAGCAGACTGTTCCTCTTGCACAGAATAATCATGCATATTTAGAGGGAGAGAGAGAAGGAGGAGCCAAGGAGAAGGGACAGGTTGAAAACATATGAAAGAGTGAAAGAGCAGAGTCTCTCACCCCAGGCATGAATCAGTCATGAAGAAATACCACCTGGAGTTCAGGAGGGAGAAACTGACTTGAGACGGGGACTGTGCCTCCCCTGAGATTGGAGAGGATACATAAGTTGTATGAAACAATAGAGCCGAGTGTCGACAGAGAGGACTTTATTCCTCATTGTCTTTTATTTCACCCTACAGTAAGTTGAAATTACAGTTGAAAAAAGAAATTTGCATTTACATTCATGATTTGTTGAATTCCTATGTTCATTTCTGGGAAATTCTAACTAACTAATGCTTTACTTTTATGTGTAGAATCTTCTGAGCATCATTGCACATCTATCATGCAAAATATGTTATCAGTGACTCACCACACATGAAAATTAGCACCGTTCTTATTCTTTATATCACAATAAATGTTGAGAACATCCCCTAGTTGCTTGTAGATACCACTTACAGTTCTTATTTGTTAAGATGCACACACATTTGTGGCCATTTTAAATATAGATGAACAGGGACTTTTGATTTACCCTATATAATAATTTGGAAAAGCAATCTAGAAAATAAGTTTCAAGCTAGCTAAAGTACCTTTTAATTTAGCTTCCACAATGGAATTGTTGTGATATATTATGTTAGCAATTCAACAGTGCGTGATGAAATTGATGTTCTAAACATAACAGGGCTTTAAATTTATTTTCATCTGAAAAGGAATCTTGGAGATCCTCTGGGCCAATTCGCCTCATTTCACAGATGACAACACTGAGGCCCAAAGTGTTCAATGATCTACTAAATTCACACAAGGAGTTGGTGGACAAGAACCCAGGATGCCAACTCTGTGGTGAGTGCTTTGCATTCTGGAAAGGATAAAACAATCCCATTTTTAAAAGCATTTGATTTTATGCTATGTTCATCCTACTATGATGAAACAGTTTAAAAAAGAAAGAAAAAAATGCTAAACAGGGCAACTTTGAAATGATAGTTAAGCTCAGAAGCATGTGGCCCTAAGGCTTAGGACTCAGGATTGTCACATGTGTGGTGCTGTTCTCCCAGGGACTTGCCCCTGCTCTGCAGTCTTGGGGAAGGCAGGGTGTGCTGACGGCCGAGTGGCACCTGTCCTCTGGAGTTCTTACCACCAGTTGGTATGAAAATGCTCAGGGATGGTCATTTGGGGTTTTGTTACTAAAGATTTTTTTTTCTTGACTAGAGGGAGAAAGAGAACCATTAATAGCAATTTTTTTTCTCTAAATTTACATTTAAAAAATTGTTGTCATCTTTATCCACCTCTTCATACAGTCTTCTCTGGTACCAGTTTATTTCTTGATCCACTGTTTTGTTGATGTTTGTTTATAGTTCTTTTTTTTTTTTTTTTCAGCTGAGAGAAAAAGAGAATAGATCTTGATGCTGGAGAATAGGCCTGTTCCTCACTCCAGCAGTGTGTACGTCACACACAGAGCACAGTTCCCTCCTAGTGAATAATCTTTTGATCATTCTATGGAGAGAAAGAAAGTTCCTGAGAATGGCAGGTAAAGAGAGTTTGGGCCTCTGGCTAAGAAGAGATCATTTATTCATTCAACAATTCCACAAATATTTATGGAATACCTCCTTTGTGCCAGGTACTGTGCAATCTTTGGGGGTTGTAGCCAGAAACCAACCCTTTTGGTTAGAGTACAGGTAGATGGAAGAATCATGATACATGTGTGGTTCATCTGTTGTGCAGGCCAGCCCAGCCTGGAGCAAAGACAGATACCAAGACAGACTTTCAATTACCCAGGTTCTTCCACTCATTACTTTTTCTCCAAGATCCTTCCTGCCAGAATCTTGGAAAAATATCAATGACCTGGAGGTCTCTTTCAAGATTTTTTTACCCTCTCTATTAACACTGGGCCAATATTCACCTCTAACTACCTTCTGTCAGAATTTTGTCTGAGTTTTAATTAGTTGAAACAGTTATGAAATAATGCCTAGAAAGGGTCTATTTTGACTTTTATAGGTGCTATTTTATGTGCTGTATGCCACCACAGGGCACATTTTATTGCAAAGAAAGTGTGAGATTATTTTTCATTTTATAGATGAGGAAATTTAGAGAAAGTAAGTAATTTGTCCTGAGGATTACAGGGATTTGGTTTTGTTTTGTTGGTGGTAGACTCAGGACTTCTGGCTCCAAAGCGCATGCTCTTCCTTCTGTACCAAGCCACCCAGGGTCCTGGGCGGCTGTCCTCAGAACCTCCCTGGAGGGACAGCATCAAGGTCTAAGTGCGGCACAAACATTTGCTGCCTGCTCATGAGAAAACCTGTCTCAAGCAGGACATTGTGCTTTTAAAAACTTTTATGAACATCTTTAAGCTATCATCTTTTTGCTAGGCCCCATTTGAGGTCACAATTAATAACAGATGTGGCTTAGTAATAAAAATAATCATAGTAATGATGACTGATATTTATATATTACCACAGGCATGGAACCAACCACTGAACAGGGAGCAGTTTGGGGAGATCTATGTCCTCAATCACCCAGGCATATTAGAAACATGAACTTTATGAATTGATTTTTAACTATAAACTTAATGGTGCTGGTTTAAAATTTTAGTAAGCACTGGCTGAAACCACTGGGCATCAATTTAAGAGAGAGACTATGCTTATAAAAAAATGACACATCACCTTAGATTCTTTCTGGAATAAGGCGATGGGATGATTAAATAGATAAAATACAAATAGGCCTCTCACTTGTCATGATTCTGGATACAGCAAGGAGATAAGCCCTGATATGGAAAGAAGCTGGCAGAATTAGTGGGGGAAAAGCTAGCCTCAAGGTGTAGGAAATAACCAAATTAAATGGGCTGCTTGCAGGCACAAGTCTACTGTGGGCTAATTTGTTTCCTGCAAAAAGAAGAAGGGAAAAAAAAAAACCCTCGACTCATTTTTGTCCTCTTAAATTTTAAACAGGCTCTGCATAATTGCATTTCCTTTCTAAAGGTGTTGCTTGGGCAGGGGGGATTGTGGGACAGAGGCTGGAAAGAGAGGTGGAGAGTGGAGAGGGAGAGGAAGAGAGAAAGAAAGAGGAAAAGAGAGAGAGAGAGGAGAGAGGAGAGGAAACCTTGGGATCCATCTCTTGCTTATCAGGGATGCTAATAACATCCAACCTGCCAGGACAAGAAGGAGATGGGTATGTTTCATCTAAGCATTTTCTCTTTGAAATATCAGTGCTTGCTCTTTTTCTGAGGAAAATTCCAACTTCAGTTTTCTTTCATCTCTGACTCTACATGAGAAGCTATAGTTTAATGGCACTTAGTAGACCAATTGATTAAACATTGGCCTCATTTGCAGGCTTAACCCAGACAGGATAAGAGAAAGCACGAAGCCTGTTTTTCCAGGTCACATGTTCAGATTTTCTCCCATCTCTTCAAGACCCTTACATAGTCACTAGGTATTTGTAAAAGGCTTACTATGTGCCAGGCACTGTGGTAGGTGCTGAGGAAACAAAGATGAGCTCACAAACTATTGAGGAAGAAAGGCCTCTGGATCATATGTGGTTCAGTGTAGCTAGAGAGTGTGAGTATGCAGAAGGGGAGAAGGCAGAGTGTTAAGAGAGGTGAGGCTGGAGGGTTAAACAGAAGGGTTTTGGACAACAGGCCCCATCACAAGTCAAAGGAGCTTGGTTTTTACTTTAATTAAAACAGGAGCCATTGCAAGTTTTGCACAAAGGATAACACGATCTGTTTTGCATTCTAGTAATATGGTAGTGGGTGAGCACATGGTCATGCCTCCTCTCAATCCAACTTGTCAATCAATAGCCAGAACAGACCAGTATATCGGTTGCCTATGTCAGACTAGCCTAATTTCCTCCCTGGACAATTTCATGGTTTCAGAAGGGGCTCTCTGATTTTTCTTCATTTTTAGACTCCTGTGACAATAGTTCTTCTAAAGCAAGTCACATTATGTCATGACTTAACTTAGAAACACCTCGGACTCTCCCCACCCAAATAATAAAGTTGAAACTCCTTAGCAAGGAGTCAGTCCTCAAATTATCTTCTCAGTCTTTCTCCTTAACTGGGTTATTAACTCTGCTAGGGCAAAAACCAGGCCCAATTTATCTCAGTAGATTCAATGTCTGGCATGGTACATGACACATAGTATTTGCTCAATAAGTGTTTTGCTGAAAGAGTAGGGATATGAATTCCTGCCATGAACATCTACTTCCTTTCACGTTAAAACAGTCCATGCTGCATTTTGCTATAGGCAACATGACTGAACAGAATGAAGTATGGCTTTGCACGCCTTGAGTATCGGCATCCTCATCCTCCTCATGCCCAGAACTATAGTGAGCATCTTATCATTGAACACTTACCTGTGACGGATGAGAGTGTAGAACTACTGTTTTCAGAGAGAAGTCTGCAGTCACAGTCTGAGCAATATAAATAGGGCTCAAAACAGGAATGAATATGTAAGAGTGATTTGTTTGTAGTAAATCCAGACCAAGGACTATGGCATCCCTTTTGGAGTAAAGGTCTCTAATTGACTTTTGAGAGGGAAAAAAATTAATATGGCCTTCAAAGACAAGAGCAATAGCCACACTTAGTGGGATCTTTCAGACCTTCTTTAGAGGAGCACATACCCCAGAGAGAATGGGGGAGACAAAAATTCTAAAGGTTAAAAAAAAAAACAACTCTTCTGATTAAAAAGGACAGATTATAATATATATCAAATTTTATAATATAAAATACTATTAATTGATATTATTAAATATTAATATTTAATACATTATTTAATATACTAACGAATGTTAATTCATTTGAAGTCACATCTCCTTCAGACATTTACTATTAATATTGGTGAAATGTGGATGAGAAATGCCCCTTTTATTGTGTGCTAAAGAAGCTGGTGTTATCCCCAGAAGATAAAAGGAGGAAACTTCATGATTATCTTCAGAGGTATAAGTTTACATAAAAGAATTGTTTTCTATGTTGTATGTAGTTTAGGCAAGAGAAGCAGGGCTTTGATTGGAATACAAGGGTGGATAGCAACTTTCAACTTGAAATTCCAGAAAGCCCCCTGAGGGAGATCATGGGGTCCCTGGAGCTCTTAAGACCAACACTGTCACCTTTTTGCCATGGGTGGCTAGAGATTTGCCCCCTAAAGGAAAGGTGCACTTCACTTCATCTGTCTGGTCTCTTGCAAGTCCCGTAACTCTGTGGACATTTTAGTGTGGGGTTTGATTTTATGATATTTTTGGAACCAGCAGAGATGTTTTATTCCAGTGCATATATCAGTTGACATTTTTGAACAGATGAATTAAGCTCTATCTAGAAACCATCGCTCTCCTTACAAGTATAGACACAGGCGATGCGGTTCCTGCCATCAGCTGTCTCATTTGAAGCAGGTTAATAACAGCAATGATGACCACGGTGGTTAAAAATAAGACTTTTTGTGTTTGTTCTTTTCATGCTTAGGCAGGGTTTTATGAAAATGTGTACTTATTGTTTAAAATATGTTTAAGGGTGGAGCATATAATGAAGAAATAAGTGAGTGCAAAAATGATGTTTTTTTTTTTTTTGTTACTGACTAGTCTACCCCAGCTCTTCCCCCTGGATTCTTTCACACAAAGAACACATTGTTATTGGAGCCATTACAGAGCTCCTCTGCTCTGCCAGGCTCTGCGGGGCTCGAGGGAAATGGCTATAGATTGCAGCAGAAAAGTCCATCAGACAGATCACATGTGACCCCACTGTTTCTAGGAAAGAATGCACTAGAACACTTCAGCTGAATAGACAGATTTTCCAAATGTTTTAAATCAGTTTTGAGACAAAAAGAAGAAGATGCTAAGAAATGGATTTGGCCTATACACACTCGACTATGCAGTGCCCATTTCTCTGGAACGCAGACATTAGGGGCTTTCATGTGGATGGGGGATCGTAAGGGAAGAAAAACCCCAGCCCACCACAACAATTAAGCAGCAATTGAAGAAAAGCAGGCAAGAAAAGATGGCCCTGTGTTAGTACAATAGCTCAGGGGCTTTTCATTTTGGGGCATAAAGACAGAACAGAGAATGTTGTTTTCTTTTTAAAGCCCTTTTAAAAATGGTAACTGCATCCTGCTCTTGTAGATGTATTACTTATGACATCCCAGTTTTCATCCGTTCATGATTTTACATTAGAGTTAAATCTCTGCAGCTTGAATCTCACGGCTGAGTTAGCCAGAGCCCATAAAATATTGAAACCTTTAGAGCAGCAGCCAGCCAGGTTGAGAGAAGTTCATGTCCAAAGCTGAGCTTTAGATTCTGAGACATCCCAATTGGAGTGTAGTACAGAAAAAAGCACTGATAAAATTTTCATAAAAATGAGCTAAGGATATTGCTAGCATGCTTCTCAGCATCTATATGAAAACTTAATCTGAGCTAATGGAAAGGATATGAAAGCCTTTCTCAATTCAAACACAGTCAATGCATGATTCATAAATTATTGTCAGAGAAGTGATTCAGCTCCCAGATTTATTCTCTTTGGGGTAGAAGCAACCAGAGGAAAGCTGGGTCTTTTTGACCTTTAATGCCAGCAAATTTTACAGTAGAGCTGTCAATATAACCAAGTAAACTGGTCATTTCTCCAAACAGCAACAAAATACCCACATAAACCCCATGCGAGCTAATATTAACTTGGCCCACTAGGTTACTGGCGGCACATTCAGAGCAGCAAGTACCAAACATCTGAGCTTACCTCACTGCACAGAACTGAGTGCAATCTCTGTGTGGCCACGGCCACATCATCCACAGTAGTTTGGGTAAAATGTGGCTGTCAGGTGTCTCCTTACCTTTATACCCTTTGGGAATTGACAATTACACGTACTCATGTTACTCTTAAAAAAGGAATTATTATTAGCAATATTGTTATTATTAGCAGCTCAGCTTTATAGATAAAGAAAAGGAGTGGTGCAATGGATCATAAGAGCAATAGTGTTGTGTGGAAATTATGGACATTGTTCAGATTCACGTGAAATCAATGTAGGTAGGACATTAGAATGGAAACTTAAAAATCCTGCATGTTGGGAAGCATGTTGGCAATGTCCTTTTAATCATATTTTTCTTCCCCTCTCAGACATTTTTGAACCCCTACAAGTGCATTCTGGAGAATATAAAGATGAAAATGTAACTGGGTGCATTAATAAGCTATGCAATAGAGCCATAGAATTTCAAATTTGAAAAGGTTCTTAAAGATTATTTAGTCTAATTCTTCTCTTCAGACCTTAGTTCTGTACACGACACTTCCACTGAATGTATAACTACCCTAGATTGCACCTGCTTCCTGAGAATCCCTACCTCGGACAACAATGGTATTCTCTTAGCCAATAACCATAAGTTATAAACCTAGAATCAATTTTGGTTTGTCATCTCTTGAATCCATGTACTTGGAGAACCATGTGCTGCATGCATATCATCAGATAAGCAATGTTTCTCAACACAGTCCTGGTCCCTGAGCTGGGTTGCCACAGTCTCTGTTCAAACTTGATTATCTTTCACTAAAAATTGTTATGACCTCTTGTTTTTTATACAATTAAGCCCAAGCTCATTAGCATGTTATTCAAGGCCTTAACAATTTAACCCTGAGAGGTCCTTTCCAGGTGACCATCCTCCAGTCTGAAGTAGTTGTTCTCAGGTGGGTTACATATTAGACACCCTAGGAGTGGAGCTCTCAGCACTACCCAAGACTGGGCTGATTGAGAATGTGAGGCTAGGACCCAGTTGTGGTTATAGTTTTTTCAAAGATCAACAGGAGAATCAGTGCACAGTCTGGACTAGAATGATTGCTGTAGGAGTCCCAGGTCATGTCCTCCTCTTTCAGCACCCATGAACTTCCATGAACTTTGTGCCTATATTCAAGATGCTATATTGTGCCTATATTCAATGTGCCTATATTCAAATGCTAGAAATCCCAGTCCCTTCATCTGAGCTCAGAATAAAGGCAAATGTTAGTATTTAAAGTTTAGTTTTCAGAGTGGTTCTGGATGTTGAGGGGACTTTAGGAACCTCATGAGGTTTACCCAGAAGAAAGATACTGGGGGAAATATTTACTGAGAATCACAACATATCCTGGGGACTTTCATGGACTGTAGGTGTAATGAAAATGTTTGGATCAGATAATGGAAGCTCTAGGAAAGCAGGAATCTAATCTGTCTTGGTCCATGATGTAACATGTCTTGGTCCATGATGTGCCCATGAAAAAGTCCCCAGAATATAGTAGGTGCTCAGGAAATGTTTGCTAAAAGAAAAAAATGTTAAATTTGAGGTGACTCAGATATATAAGTAATTCTGACCCAGAGTTTTTGGCTACGCCATTAGGTCAGCCCAGCATTTCAACAGACTAAGGTAGTTCTTGAATCCTATAGCATAAAGTGTGAGAGTTCTCCCAGGATTCTGTTCCTTGCAAACACATGAATTAGCTACTGGGGCAGGGGTTGAATCATTGTAGACCAAAATAATCAGAAAACTGAAGGCAATCTTATCACTGAGTTGATAAATACGTTATATGAGGTATGACCAGAATCTTAATAATAAAGGTAGATCTCTCTCTCTCTCTCTTGATGTGTGAAAAACAAGGTTTCTTCTTATACTTCTCAAGTGCAAGTGTTTCAAGAGCCAGCACAGTTTATTTCTTGAGGCAGAAAGGTACACCCAAATGTTAGAATTCTGACTCTTTTGGGCCATTTCTGAGCCCTATCATGGTCCTGTGTGAATTCTATTCCAGAGAGACAAGATGACCATGTATTTCAGGGATTTTAGAAATATCTGCTCAATTGAAATCATGTTTAAGGTAGTTGCTATCTGAGCTTTTACCTCTAAGATCTATGAAGTAATATTTTAAGACAGAAAAAAAATGTAAGTATGTAATTAGGTCAACTTGAAGTCTTCCTTGTTGAATTCCCTGTGGGCCTGATGGAGAATAGCTCACACTGGTCACCTTCCTCCAGGCAAGCCCCTTCCCACCGCCTCTTACATCCTGGAGGCTGCAGATATGGGAAGGGTGTGGGGTCTATTGCCAGCTTCAAGGACAGGAGCCAAGCTATAGATGGAAAGCCAGAACATCATGTAAGTCACCTCTGACTTTGAAAGTTATTTCTTTCCTTCAGGGATTACATACCAAGATGCATAGTATACATCCGGAAGAAGCCAAGGGGTGGGAATAACAACTGGTATGCTATTTAAATCAGACTAGGGGAAGATAGAAGCTTCTTCTAATTAGCTTTTCAAAATCACGGTGATCACAAGGCTGGGATCAGAAAAATAGGATGAGGTATCCTTGTCTACCTGTGTATGGAGCGTTTCAAAACACTTAACTGTAATTGTGAGACTTCAATAGAACTGTTATTTCAAGAGCTGCTAGAGATAAAATTCTACTGTGTGGTTAAAATGTTGGCCTTTGTGCTAGAAGATTAAAGAGCACAATCTCCCATTTATGTCCCTTTTCCTTATGGGCACATAATTGTATTAGCAGCATTTAACAAACTCCTTAAAGGAGGTACCTTATTTAGATTGATTAAAAATATATATATATGTGTGTGTGTGTATGTGTAAAAGCCTTTGGAAGCAGGACTGTTTTCCTGCTCACAGTTTTACACTGTGGCAGCATCCGAGGCTATTTGGTCTCCAGTGTCTGTCACCTATAGACTCAGATTTTACGAGTGCTGACCTCATTTGCTTCCTTTGTTTTTAATTGCCCAAGCAGCAATGAAAAAGGAGGCAAGGAATACCATTACGGCTCGCCAAGTTAACATACATAAATGGCACTGTTATATGGGGAGGCTGTAATAAGTCATGTGACACAGAGCAAAGGCAGCCCAGCGTGCAAAGGGAGCAATTTTCTGCCCCGCAAACAGCACTTCAGGTGCTGTCGTTCATCTTTCTGTGACTTGCTCTGTCAAAGTCCGCCCAGAGCAGAGGTGTTCAGGGACCCAACAGGCCATAAGTGTCCAGCTGAAAAACCTGGGAGATATCCCCAGGCCCTAGGAGTTCACTTTTTCAGTTGCACTGATTTACTTCAGAATGCTCCTTCAGGGAATTTCTGCCTCCCCTTGCTTTACTTTCCCATTTCCTTTCTTGTCATCTTTAAAAATCCATTAAAGATCATGCAGGCGATATCTGCAGGCTCAAATTTCTGAGAGTTTCTGTCGCTTAATAAAATGCACCCTTTCAGTGGGGGCTGTGGTCTCCTTTGTGCTTTTAGGGCTTGGAGACTAAGACTTTTAATTAGAGGTGGTGATCATAGATCAAGAAAGCAAAAGATGGCTGCAATTCTCAGGGAAGTCAACGTTTCTTGTCCAGGGGATCTAAAATGGCTACTTGGCTCACAGATCCAGGGTAGAAGGACTAACTGGATTATCAGAAGAGGAAGCAAAATTAAAATATGCTCCCTACCTCCATGTTCTCCTAATTGTTTGTTTCAAAGTCCTCCAATTGCCAAGGTTAAGTGCTTATTGTCAACACCCACTGAAGGCTGCTTTAGAAAAAGAAATTCAGCTTTTAATTTGTTTACAAATCCAATTTCCAAGGGTCCTCCTTACCCAGAAAGCACAATTTCCTCTGAAATCTTGCCTGTAATTTGTCTTTCCTCCTACTGAGTCCTCTGTCTACACCCTTCCGCACAATTCATTCGTTGTATAATATGCACGCAAGCCTTCTCCACAATACAGGAAGATTATATTCAAATGCCACCTTGCCGATCGTATCATATTAATTCAGATTTGTCTATCATTTTGTGTGGTTGCTGCTTTGCCTTAGGTATTATAATAACAATACCTCACCTGTCATATCCCACTAGCACTGCCTCACCTAGAAAATTGCTCTAATGCTGCCTCGGATCCCGCGGACCTCTTTTATTTTTTTAATTTTTTTTTTTTTTGCACAAGCTTACCTATTATAGTACAATAATTGAACTTTCATTGGAGGCCTCCACATATATTTTTATTATATTTTATAGCTAGTCTAGCAATCATTGTATGTTGATTCTACAGCAGACTGAATCCTTCAAAGCCAGCCTTTTTTTTGCTCATCTGTAAAACATCTTGTTCCCTTTTTCAAACTACTGCCATTCTCCATTTGGGGAGCTTCAGTAAGTAATATTATGAGATAGATGAGCAGCTATTCAAAGTTTTATTTATTTGGGGGATTTTAATATGAAGTAATATTATATGGTTCTATGAAAAGATGCCTGAATGTCTTGGGTTTGAAGTCTGAGCTTGGTATTTCAATTTCTTGTGACAAATAATCGAATGTACATGCTCAAAAACAAAATATAATTTCTCTGAAACGTAATTTTCAGAGAAATTTAAGTGTAGCAAATGCCAGAGGGAGATTTTTGCTTTTCAAAATAATATAGATGGATTTTGCATTTATGCAATTTTTAGTTTTTTTTTTTTTTTTTTTTAATTGTGAAAGCCGCTTAAGTCATTTTCAAGCATCCACAGCTACAGGTAATTTGGTTTCAGGGTTTACGAGAACACTAGCTGCTTTAGCATGGATGGCATGCTAAATTAGAAGGCTACCTTTTAAGTGCTATATAATGAAAACAGATGATACATTTAAATAAAGCCTGCCACTGCCTTGTCATGTATGCATGTTCCAGAGAGAAGAGGAAGTTGCTGAGAACAAATACCATCTTATTGACTTAAGAAGCCGTCACCAATGTCTTTTTGCATAATTAAACTGGACATGTTTTAGAAAAATGAAATGACAAAGATATACTGTTAAGCTGTAAATAGTATTCAATGGCATTATCAATTGCAGAGATTCCTAGGTTTGCATATTAATTGCAGGAAGGTGCTAATTTGAGTGCTTTAAGCTCCATTCACAAGCCTGTTTACATGCTTTGTTCCACCTGGACCTGTTTGGAGGTTTGTCAAAAACCTAACAAGCAGAAAAATATTGCATTTGAAAATACACATGCATGTTTAATTAAGTCAGGGCCACTGAACATTCCTCAATATATTTAGCTGTTGAGGTTTAAGCGCCATCAGAGCATCAAGCATTATCACCTTTTGAAGTATTGCCGAATCTTTAATATTTAAAGCACAAAGCAGACTGTAATAAAAAATTCTAGCAGACCCTAGAAGATTAAAGACGCATTATAAATGTGACAGTTTGTAAATGGAACACCAGTATTAAAGGATCCCCCCGATATTTCACAGCATATTTTTCAGGTGTATGCTAAATTATGAATACAATTAAATAGCTGTAATTATTCTCCAGGAGTGGACAGCACATTTAAGTGCCTATGATATTTGCAATTGGCTACAGAAGAGGAATTTTCAGCAGAGTGGCCTGAGAGGGCAAAGGGAACAACCAAAGCTCTTCTAAATCTAGTGAGAACTTCACTCACCCTATCTGGTTTGTGTCCTGTAAGAGCCCAAAGCTAGTGACTATCCTGGATAAGTCTGCGCAACTGCAAACAAATATGTTGAAAAAGACACCCAGACCCGTGACACCCAGAGTCACGTGTCCTAGCTGCCACATTTGCAGTCCCCATTCAACAACACAGCCTGAAATATGTATATTTTGGGCACATCCAAGATGATCAAACACATGCAGGGCCTGGCACAGAGTGAGTCCTAAGTAAGCATTTGAGAAATGAAGGGATTAATCAATGAATAGTAAACATAAAGTGATATACCTATCCTAATTCTTTAATATTCTCATTAAATGAAGTCTTCTAGTAACTACATGTAGTGTGATTGAGCCAACCCATAACATGGAGGGAGAAAAGAGGTGTGTTTTACACTCTGAAAAAAAAAACCACATAGATTGCTTTGTTTTTAGCTATCAAATACTCTGTGATAGGTGAGGTGGTGTAGACCTTTAAGACTGGGCACTGCTTTGCTACCAGTCACATGGGAGAGTAGGGCAAATCACTGGACCTCAATCAATTTAGCTTCCACATCTACTAAATGGGGCCAATAATTCCCTTTTGTCAGAATTAAGTGAGACAATGAATGACAAGTCTTTCACTTGGTGCAGACTGATAGGAATTATTTAATATGATAACCTTTAACTAAGAAAGATAGCACATGTTGGGAGTTAGAACAGAGATTCAGGCCCACACTGCCTGAGTTTGAGTCCTGGCTCTGCCACTCTCTTAGCTGACCCTGGACATGTGATTTGACCTACTCATGTCTCTGTTTCCCCATCTATAAAATGGAGGAAATAATAGAACCTACTCCATAGGTTTATTATCAGGATCGAATGAGTTACTATTTGTAAGATAGTTGGAACTGGGCATGGTACATAGTAAGCAAATAAATTCTGTGGAATGAAATGAAACAAAATAAAAATCAACTCTCTTCCTGCCATGGGAGACTTCTTTGAAAGTGGATCTTGTGATGGCTGCAACTCTGTGAGGAAAATGGACTGGGCTTCAGAAGGGCCCTAGGAGAAGCTGAGTTATTACCTCTGAAACCTCTTAGAAATCAGATGATCACTACAGTCCTCCCCTATCCACAGGGGACATGTTCCAAGACCCTCAGCAGATTGTCGAAACCCACAGATAGTATAAAATCCTGTGTATTCTGGTTGTTTTCTATCGATCCTTACCTATGACAAAGTTTAATTTATAAATGAGGCTCAGTGAGAAATTTATAGCAACCAATAGTAAAATAGAATAATTGGAACAACAGACTGCAATGAAAGTTATAAGAATGTGATATCTCTCAAAATATCCTATGTACTATACTGAACAGCAGAAAGGGGAAAAAAATCACTGATATTGGGAGGACTACTATATAGAAAGAAATGCAAGCTGAGTTTTGGCTGAGTCTCTGGGGCTCAGGATAGGGTTCTCCAAATTATAGAAACCAAAAGAGCTATTAGGAAACTCCTCTCTATGTTAAGAAAAAAGAATTTCTCAGCCAACTGCCCCAGCAGAAGAAGGTGGTGTCACTTCCAGTGCTCTGCGGAGGCCCTGTGGCCTTTCCCAGTCCCCATTAGCTGACTCACTATATTAACTCTTGCTATTGCAAACCTACTGTTCCAAGCACTCTACAAACACTATCTTGTTGTTTCTCACAACAACCCCATGAGGAAAGCACCATCATTATCACCCTTTTACAAGTGAGGAAACCAAGGCACAGAGCAGTTACGTAATTTACTAAGGTCTTGGAGCCTGTCAAGTGTGGAGCCAGGTCTCAATTCCTGCGGTCTAACTGCATAGTCCCAATTATTACTATCGTTTTGTGACTGAGTGTGATCGCTCAGAAAATTCAAAGTGGATTCTTTGAGTTCTAGTGATCTTGGTGTCAGGATAAGATTATATTATGTGTTTGTGTGTGTGTGTGTGTGTGTGTGTGTGTGTGTGTGTGTGTTTTCACTTCAAAGATGCTTCATGAAGAAGAACTTGAAATTCTTTTTGCAGCAGAAAAAAATCAGAATAAAGATACAGGGATGGGCAAATTTGTGTAAGGAGCACATTTTATCTGTTTGAAAAGAAAGAAATTAAAATCCATAAATTTCTCTTTTCAAAGTTCACCATTATTAGAACTAATCTGATAGCTAAGATTATGCAGGCTAAAACTGTGCATAGGAAAAAAAATCTACCCAACATCTCCAGAGAATACCTTCACCATGAAGGAAGTCTCCATTAATGATTTTTGTTCAAAGCCACACCTTCTAGACTGGGACAGGGCAGGAGGGAAAAGGAAAGGATTGTTTTCTGCATAATGTATGACTGAAATGAGAAATGTCATTTGATCCAACTACCTGGCTAGTAGTCATTCTTTGGAAACAACGTGTGAACACTGTGCAATTAAGATTCATAGCATCAGAAGACTAAGGGTCATAGATTCTTGTAGCAATGACCTCATTCTACTCACACTCTCCTGATATACTCTTTTCTCATGCTGGTTCTGAGCTTGGCTATATGATGGTGACTTGCTTTGATTGATGAACAATAGCCAATGTGACATAATGGAGACTTGAAAACTGCTTTCTTATGGGGGTTTGTCCTCTCTTGCTATTAAATCTCTGCTCTCACATGAAGAACCTGAGGCAGCCTGCTGGTGAGTAAGAGATGAGCAGTGTAAACCATCCACTGAGAAACCTGCCATTTTCCAGAGATATCAGTGATGCCATATAAAGGACAGCTTCCAATTGTCCCTCTAACTACATGCAGATGCTTGAGAAAGCCTAGCAGAGAGTAGCCAGCCCAGGCCAGAAAAAAACACCCATCTCTCCCTAATAATCATGAACTAACTAAATATTTATGGACCAAGTTTTGAATGTTTGTTACATACCCAAAAGTAATGGATGCAGGTTTCAAGAAGCAGGACATTTCTGTAACAAAAGGGAATAACTAATTTGGAATTGAGCAATGGAAGAGGCTGGAAAAATGTCAAGGAAGCCTCTAGAGCAACCTAGAAAATAATGCAACAATTGGTCATTAAGTTAAGTGGTTCGTTTTGCAGCAATAGCCTATTGATATATCAAGTAAATTTTGACCAAAAAAAATTGGTCAAGGATAAATGAAATATTGGCTGAGCAGCATAGTTCATCCTGAGGAACCACTGAGACCTCTTCAAGCATCTGTATACTAATTCAGGTGGCATCTGATGACGATGACTGAGCTTAGCACTGGAGCATAAATTCGCTCTTCCTTTTGCTACACCCACACCTTAGAAGCTACTACTAAAAGAGCTAGGCCATCACTATAGCAGTAGGCAAGGATTAACTCCCTCATTCACTTATTCATTTATTAATTCAACACATAAATTTAATTTCCTTTTAAGCTATGGTTAATATGCAATGTTATGAGCTAAGTCCTGGACACACAACACTAGAAAGAGAGACACAGTTTGTAAGAAACCATATATTTTTACATATAAGAAATGCTGTCAGTTGATTCTCAGAAGAATTTTTTTTTTAAAGACTCCTAATGAGTGCCTACTGTGGGCCAGATATTGAGCCCATTCTTATATCATGGTTAAACAGAAGTAGGTAAATGCATGTAAGTGACAGGAAGGACCCAGTTTAAATAGAACAAGTGCTCCAGGGTTAACCAACCTCTTGGGAAAAGTATAAATCTATCACAAAATCTTTCAGTCAAGAGTTAGGAGTCATCTTAGTCTGACTCTTAGTTCTGCCACTGGTCAGCTGCAATTTTCAATAATTGATGTTATTGAGTGTTAGTCATGACAATATGCCAAATAATATATTAACTATTTTAAAATGTACTACTTCATTTCAATTTTACAGCTATCCTATGTACCATTATTACTGCAATTATACAAATGAGAATGTTGAGGCTCTAAGGACTAATGTTAATTGCCCAGTGTCTCAGAACTAATAAGTGGCAAAGCCATGATTAAAATCCCGTTCTGTCTAACTCTTGAGCCAGGACTTTCATCTACTGTGAACCAAGTGACTTTGAACAAATCACTATTTCTAGGGTCCAGTTTATTCATGTTTAAAACACGGAATTTAAATTAGATAACCTCTAGATTTCTTCCATCTCCAATACTTTATGATTCAAACATTGCATATTAACTATAATGTCTTCTTACTAAGCAGACTTTGAAAGATCTTGGATGAACACTGCAGTGGGTTAGAAATACTTTCCTCAGAGAGACCCTTTCCAACATCAATCTCTTATACCTTCCAAGTATAATGTAATTTGTTTTGATTCTCAAGTCTGACGTCTAGTCTTCTCCCTTATTTTATCTTTTCTGTGCTTCTGCCTCTCTACTTTTAAAATTTTAAAAAAGGGGGGAAATACCATATCTTTTGGGGAGACAAGAAGGGACTTGAAAATACAGTACTTCCAGTTATACCGCAGCAGATATTGTAAACTTAAATATTTGCTGGGAAATTACTTTTAAAATTAGATGCATAAAATGGCCCAGATATAAGAGAACACTGGCTCACTAAGCTCTCATATTGCTACCATGGATAATATCTACCTAGTTATTTTGTTTTGTAAAATATCATGTAGAGGACTTCCAGATAGCATGACAAATCAACCACAACTACTTTTCTCTGCCTCCTGAAATTCAATTAAATCACAATAAAAGTAGATACAAAATATAAGACAAAGAGAATAAAAAAGGAAATGAGAAGCTGGGCTTGGTGCCCCACGTTTGTAATCCCAGTTGCTCAGGAGGCTGAGGCAGGAGGATCGTGAGTTCAAAGCCAGCCTCAGCAACTTAGCAAGGCACTAAGCAACTCAGTGAGACCCTGTGTCTAAATAAAAATACAAAATGGGATGGGATGTGGCTCAGTGGTTAAGCACCCTAGGTTCTATCCTCAGTACCAAAAAAAAAAAAAAAGGAAATGAGAAAATTTATTGTTATAATCACAAAAATGTTTAGCAGAGTAGAGGAAGCTACCCCTAAAGCCTATACAGAGTGAGAAAACTATGAGAAGCAAGGTGGTTCACTCTGCAGATCCTGGAAATACTCTGACTTGGAGACATCTGCTGTCACAAGAGTGTTTGTGTGTGTGTGTGTGTGTGTGTGTGTGTGTGTGTGTGTGTGTGTGTGTGTTTGTATGGAATGTGGGAAGTGAGGGCAGGGGCTTTGATAAGTGGTGCTTCTTCAGGGCAACTAGTTAAAATTCCTTGTAGAGCATTATTGGATCCATAAGTTCTCGCCCTACCTAGTGCCAGACAGCTTCCTTTCATGTAGAAGATCAAAGGGATATTTCTGGATAAATTGTACCAAAGAAACTCTGAGTTTGGAGGGAGAAAAAAGCAGCAAAGATTGAAGGGGAGGTGTACAGGTCTAAAAAGTTTAGAGGTGAGAGAGTTCCTCTTCGGGCTCTGGCTGATCACCTTGTCTCACTAAGAGCAGCCAGAAGAAAAGAACAGAGTAAAATATTTCAGAATATCTGCTTGAAGATACAATGGAGCCACCAATACCATGATGATTTAGGGGTCTGGAATCTCTGATAGAAGGAAAGTGCAAGACACATGTGTGGTAAGACACATGCAGTGCTGCTTTTCTCTTCATTTTACAAGAGGCATCCAAGAGGCTGCAGTCTTAAGTGGACCTACAGAGACAAAAATGAACATTTGAAGACTGACAAGATATAGGGAGGGCTTCCTGTCTCAGAGCTTAGAGGAGTAAGGATGAACTCAAAATGCACCAATCTCACAAAGTCTGCAACCTAGCCTTGAATTCCAAAATGGATTAAAGCCAAAAAACATGCCAGAAGCCAATGTACACACACTAATACTAAAGGAAAATGACATTACTAAGAGTCTGAAATTTTCTCTTTAAATTTTCATATATAGTATTTAGGATTTAAGGAAACAAACAGAAACAGGTATATCAGGAGACAAAAAGAAGTCTGAAAAAAAATGGCGGGGGGTGATTACAATATTCCAAGGAATCCAGATTCTGGAGTTATTAGAGATTCAAATAACTATGGCATATTTTACAAAAGAAAAAAATAAAAGACTCAGCAGAGAAATGAAATCTTTTTTACAAAGAGATTAACATTTTATAGCTGAAAAATATAAAAGCTGAAATTGAGGTAGCAATATATGGGAGATTAAACAGTGATAAAGACAGGATAGGTGAACCGGAAGAAATGTCAGTAAAAAAATAAAGAATAAAATGTAGAAAATCAAGGTGAACGTTACAGGAAAAGAGACAGAATGTTTGTAGAAATCATAATAAGACCTATTAGACATGCAGTTGGAGTCCCCGCAAGAGAAGAGATATAATACAGGATCTTGCCAGAGTTTTACAAAATTGATGACAACATCAAGCCACCAATTTAAAAAGTTCTATAAACTCCCAAAAAGATAAACTCTGAAAACTACACCTAAACACACATAGTAAAACCACTAAAAACAACCACAAAATATACACACATACAAGAATGGAAATGACAAAAGGGTTGTGAATATTGTGATTAAAAAAATGGAAGCCAGGATACAATAGGATATCTTTGATATATTGAAAGAAAACAATGATATAACTAGAATTCTGTACCCAGCAAAAAATATATTTCCAAAATAAATGAAAAATTAGTACCCATTTAGACAGAAAAAAGCAGAGGTAACTAGTAACCAGGACTCCTATTTTTAAAAGAAATGCTAATAGAATTCTTTTGGTAAAAGGAAATCAATAATATTACATAGAACTTATGAAAGCAGAAAGGAATCAAAAGCAATGGAAAGTATAACTATGTGAGCAGACTGCATAAAAATGTTGAATAATATATTGTGCAGTTTAAAATGTTTACTCTTTAATGTATTGAAATATTTGTCAGTAAAAATGAAAATTCAGAAGGAAGTAAACAAAGTTAAATGAAAAATGTCTGTTGTCACTTCTAGGATAACCACTAAAGTAATAATAAAAGAATATATAGCTAACAAGACAATAATAAGAGTGCAAATAAATGATAAAAAATATTTATTTAATTCATAAAAAATCTAAGAAAAGAGAAATAAAACATGGGGTAATGTGGGTCAAACATACCACAAAGAATAAAAAGATTTAAACATAAATGTATCTCTACTTAAAGGTAAAAAAATGAAATCTAGAATCAATTAACAATTATCTAGATAAATAACTGGCATGCAATTTACAAGAAACACTCATTAAATATGAGAATAAAGAAAAATTAAAAACAAAAGAATTTAAAAAGATATATCATGTATACATAAAATCAATGAAAGTTGCTGTAGTTATAGCAATATTAGCAATGTATACTCTAAGACACAACTTTGGAGATTAGGTGGGATGTCTGATAGGTACCATACTGGGTTTTTGTGCCACAAATATGTAATTATTATAGAATCTTATGACCTAATAATACAATATCAAAATACATATAGTAATTTGATTGAATCAAAGTTGGAGAGTTTAGCATCTACTCCCATATCTGTTAGGACAGGAGGACAAAATATCAGTAAAGACAATGAAGATTTGAACTCAACAACTTCTCATTAACATACATAGAACATTGTACATAGAATTGATGAATATGTATTCTTTTCAAACAGTCTTGTGACATTTTTCAAAATTTACCATTTTCTAAGCTGTACAGCAGGTCTCATGAACTTTGAAGGATTAATCTCATTCAGAATATGTTATCTTTCACAGAGAAAACATATCAGCAACATAAAGGTAACTGATTAATCCTCCAAAGTTTAGAAACTAAGGAAAACAAGAGTCAAGAAAGAAATCACAACTAGAAAATAATATTAAATGATTGATACAAATGTAACATATCAAACCAAGTGTGATACAGGTAAAACCATGTTTACGTATAACTGTAATAATTCAGTTATCTATCTTGAGACATTAGAAAAAGAACAGAAAATTAAACTCAAAATAGGAAGTATGAAGTGATAAAAATAAAAGCAGATACAGTTCTATAAAAAATATTCAACCAAACAATTCATGAAGCTAAAAGTTGGTAAAATATACTGAAATTATAAGCATTTAGAAAGGTTGCTCAATAAAATAAGAAGGAATGCATAGATCACCAATATCAGGTGTTTAAAAAGTACATGACTACAGATCAGATTCTATAGATATTAGAAAGATAATTAAAAGATCTTATAGACAACTTTAGGGCAATACATTTAAAAATGTAAATTAAAAGTACAATCTACCAAAACACCCACAAGAAGAAACAGAAAATCTGAACAGTCCAGTATGTTAGAGAAGTTTAAGTTACAATTTAAAACTATCTCATGAAGAAAATTTTAGGATTACATAACTTCATTAGTTGTTTTTTCCAAATATTTAAGGAATAAACATATATCAATGTCATACAAATGATTCTAAAGAACAGAAAATGAAAGAAGACTTCCCAAATCATGCTAAGAGCTAGCATGATCCTTAAAACAATCTGCAGAAGATGTTAGAAAAGCAAAATTGAAGGATAACATCGCCTTATGAACATAGTAGCCAAAATTCCAAAGTCAGTATTAGAAAATAAAAGCCAGTCACATATGAGAAGGAGAAAGAGGTTCTGATGACTAAGTGGTATTTATTCCAAGAATGTAAGATCAACATTTGGAAATGCAATTGAGGTCAATTTGCTACATTAACTGAATAAAGGAGAAAAACATGATTGCCTCAATAAAGAAAAAGCATTTGGTAAAGTGAACAACCATTTTGATAAAAATGATCAAAAGAGAAACTATTAAGATGAATAAGTGAATTTATCTATAAGTGAATCAATTATGTATAAGCAATAAAAATTGATTGCATTCAAAGTCATATTGCAGATCAAATACCAAGGGAAAAAAACTAACAAATTTTCAGAAGGTTTATTTTAAAATGTGTCATATTGCTAAAGAAAATTAAAGATCTAAAATAAAAATTGAAGGATGTTTAATGAGCTGGAACACTCAATGATGCTACATGACAAGTGTCTCCAAATTAATCTCGAAATTCAATGTATACTCACAATATCTGTGGATCTCCTTCTATACTTTAAAGAACTAATTCTGACATTTATGTAAAAATGTAAAAGACTAAGCATCATAGAGACCAGAAATTAGTAAACTTTATCTGTAAAGGGCCAGATGACAATCATCTTAGGCTTTGGGGACCAGATTTCCCTGTCACAATTACCTAATTCTGCCATTCTAGCTGGAGAGCAGCCAAAGTACAAATGAAAATGATGGCTCTGTTCCAAAAAAGTTTTATTTAAAAATTCAGTTGTGTGATTGGCCACATACTGGCCAATAGTTTGTTGACTCCTGGTCAAGACAATCTTAAAAAAGAGGAACAATGTTGAAGAGCTTTCATTGGATGTCCAAATGTGTGAAATTACAATATGGAGACAGTGTGGTATTGATGGGAAATACGCCAATGGAATAAAAAAGTCCACAAACAAACCTTCTCACAAGCAGACACCATTCTGGAGCCCATAGACAGCCTTCTTTCCTTAATACAACTCAGATAAGTGAAATATTTTGAAAGGTTTCCTCCTGTCTAATAGTATGAGGAATGAAAATCCCAAAGCCACTGTGTGATTCAGCATGTGGTTTCTGTGGTTAGTCTACAGTGAGGAGAAAAGCCTGAAAATGGTCAGCTGCACCCTCCTGGGGGAAGAATCAGTGTACCTACACTTCTGAGCCATGAACTCATAGTAACAGTTAAACAGCAGCAGTGTTTTGTGGTGACTAATATGTTGTTTCCATGTGCATGTGGAATTAGAGTCTTGCCTGCCTTTTATGTACATGTTTGAATGTGGAGGGCCCTATTCTAGGCATGTGTGCATTGCCTAGCTCTTTTACACACAGATGATGTATTACGATATTGGTTCAGATATTTTCGTAGTCTAAATTTAAAATGACCTAAACAGAATACAGCACTTATCTCTTAGTTCCATGTAAGAGTCTATACTAGAACATGCACCCAGAGTCAGGTGGCTCTTCAGGGGCCTCCAGATATCCAGGTTCCTCCTGTCTGGTTGCCTTGACATTTCCTAGGGCATGTCTCTCAACCTTTATTGTGAATGTGATTCACCTGGGATTCTTGCTGAAATGTAGATTCAGATTCAGGAAGTCTGGGGATAGGACCTGAGCTTCTACATTCCTAACGAGCTCTCCAGTGATGTTGATGGTGCTTTTTTAGAGATTGTGCTTTAAATATGAAGGTCTATACATCATAATAGCACATCAGAATTCCTCCCAACTGGAAATTGTGTTAGTTTCCTATGTTGTAACACATAATCACAGACCTCATGGCTTAAACCAACAGACATTTATTATAGTTCTGAAGGCCAGAAGTCCAAAATCAGTACCATTGGGTCAAAATTCATATCAACAAGGCTTTGGTTCCTCTAGAGGCTTTAGGAGAGAATAGATTCCTTTCCCTTTTTTTTTTTTTTTTTTTTTTTTTTACTTCTGTGGCTGCCTTATTCCTTGGCACATATGGAATCAGCTCTCTGGCTCCTTCATGTAAGACCCCAAAGGCTCATTTTGGACCTCTAGAACAGTTAGAAAATAAACTTGGATGATTTTAAGCCATTGTGTTTGTGGCAATTTGTTTCAGCATCAATAGGAAACATATAACAGTAAACCCTGACTGGAGTTAGCAGCCAGGGTTTACTGTTATATTAGTACACTTCAGCTGAAGCAGTAGCTACACAGGCCATCAGGAGAGAGCCAAAATAGAGGCCTATATCCATGAACAAGGTATGTGCAAGTACCCCTACCTCAGAGGTATCCTAGCACTCTGATGGCTGACCTGGGCTATGGCTTTTATCTGTTCAGCAGCAGGGCTGCCTGGGAACAGTGTGGGGGCTCACACTGGGCACTGGGCACACTGGTGGAATAGAAATAAGGGAAGTCAAAAGTGAACAGGTCAAGTGCAATAGTCAGCAAAGGGGAGGTAGAGGGTAGAGATGAGGAAGGTCAACATCAGACTCATGTCAGACTAATGGGGAAAAATATTTGAGAACTGTTAAAGTAGTTCTTGTCTCAGTTGGTCTGGGACTTGGGCCAGACTATGTTAATTGCCTTCTCATGCATTTGCATTTATTTCATGTTGACTCTACACATTGCCCACACTAGAATGAAATTGTCCACTGTTCTGCCTCTCTCCCTACATCAAAACTCCATGAGTCCAAGGAAATGTTCTAACGTTGCTATTGTTCCTCTCCATCTCTAGTTTATGCCATATGATGGATATTGAATAAATATTTGTAAAAAAAATTTCTGAAATACTATACACAGGTAGATAATATTATGACAATCTGTTATGATATGATCTGTTCCTCTCTACATTGATCTGGAAAGTCATTAGCATTCGCTTATAAAAAAATCCTTGGTAGTAATTACCATAAAACATAGCCATATAGATTTGCCACATAAAAAAGTAATGCATTCACAATTAACCCTTCTACTTCAAGTATCTTCCTTTTGACTTTTGATTTGGATTCTATGATTGCTGTCTAATCATGGCATCTTAATTTGTATGTCGTAAGCATTCAGGTTGGGAGGTCCTTGTCTTCCATTGTACCTAAGTTTGGGTTCCCCATAAAGAATTTCAAACATATGCCATATAGTCAATAATTTAAATAAGGCATTTCATATTGGTGAAATTCTATGCAGTTGTTTTTATTGTATGAAACTTTTCCCTAAATGATGGTAAATCTGGACTCTGTTAGTTCTGGCTTCTATCACATTTTGCTTCTAATGTCTATGTTCTGAAAAAATGCCCTGTCTTTCCTCGTCTTGATGGCACAGCAGGGAGAGTAGAGTGTACAAGTTACTGAATGACTTAAAAGAGAGACAAATCTTGATCCTGAGAATGCCATGCATGTGACCCAGGAAACCGGCACTTATAGGTCCAGGCCATGCATTTATGAACATGAAGTCTTAGGCCTGGAGGTATTTTCATTATAAATTCATGCAAATTTAATCTACCCAGTAGAAATCAACATTAGAAGTCTGAAATGAACTAATACATTCAGATAACGTTGTTGGCAGGGACTCTTTATGCCATGCAAAATAGCTCTTCAAAGGCTTTTTATTTCATACCAGGGTTTCTTTCTTATTAGAGGGAGTGATAGTACTTAAATCCTCCATTAGCTTGCTATCGATTAGGACCATGTCAATTCCGTTCTGGTGTTGTATTCTAAGTTCTTATATTCTATACACACATATTGTGCAACTAAAGAAAGTAATGTTTAGGAGTTTTCTGTACATGTAAACATAGTTAAAGTTTTCTTTTCGTAGAAAATTAAACAAGTCTTATTATGTTAGAAAAGGATTCTTAAACACAGTGTGTGCTACAGCAGTGGTGGTGATAATGTTGATGATGATGATAACGACGACGGCAATGATATTTTCCCACCATTCTATTGTGGAGGATAGGTTGTGAATAACTTAAAAAGTTTATTTTCAATGTCCATTTTTAAATATAAGATAATAAGACTATTTGTGGCATCCCTCTTCTAATATTCCTCATATCCTTGGTTAATGGGGCATTTAGGTTTTTCACTGTGTTGGAAAATATAAAGGAAGTGGATTGTGTTATTGCTCAACTGATTTTTATCCAACTCTATCTAATAATATTTTCCATGAGGAATAATGAGGATAAGCTGAGTATTATTTATAAATATTATAAAAGTTAGGAGACTGTTTTCAAGCCAGCAAATTATATGAAAATCTTGAACTTGGTGCTGGGGTGTTAAAAATAAAATTATCCTGAGATAAGAAACAGTTCAAATGTAACTTATCCAGAATTGAATCTTTTCTACTTAATGATAACTGACCAGTCTATTTGAATATTTGCTAAGGTGTGACCTGCTGATCACTAGTTATTTAAAACATTCCTCCAAAAGGGAATTACATGATCAAAGACACTTAAGAAATGCTGTGAACTGCTTTCTTCTCTTATTGAGCTTCACTGTGTAAAATATATTAAGGACTTGTGTTAGTAAGCTGTTAATTACTGTTACCAAAATCCTAACAAGAACAACTTAAAGGAGAAAAGGTTTGTTTTGGCTCACAGTTTCAGATTCAGTTCAAGGCCGGCAGTCTCCAAGGCAGAAGCATATGGTGGAAGGGTATTGTATAGGAAAGCTGCTCATCCCATCCTAGGAGAGAGAGAAGGGATATAATCCAATGCTACACCCCACACCCTACAATTACTACCTAGTAAATCCTAAATGGACTAATCCACTGATGAGGTTAAAGCTTTAATGACCCAGTCATTTCCTAAACACTCCACCTCTGCTGCATTGGGGACCATGATTTTAGCACATGAGCTTTTGGGGGGACACTCCAGATCCAAACTATAGCAGAGCTCTAAGAAGTCTCATATTAGAGAAACATGTTTAACTGTGTGCAATCCAGTATTTCAAAATTGTTTGTCCAAAGCACAATTTCATGCTATTTTATTTAAGTATGGGTGAACTTACTTTGTTTAATTGATTTATAGAAGCAAAGCATTTTACTTTATGGTGAACAGATTATCTGACAATTTTTTGTGGTGGCTTCCTTTTCTACTGCTTGGCTTACTGAAGTAGAATTAGCATACAATAATCAGCACAGATTTAAAGTGTAAGTTTTGATATATGTATACTCACTCATGAAATCCTCACCAGAATCAAGATAATAATGATATCTATCACTCCTAAAGCTTTCTTTAAGCTCTTTTGCAATCCCTCCCTTCCAGAAAATGTTGACTACAAATTTTCAGAGTGGACAACCTTGTTTTGTTCCTGGCTTAGGAGGAAAGTGTTAAACTCAATCTCTCATCATCAAGTGTTAGTTGCTGCTTTTTTTCTATGTCTTTATCAGGCTGAAAAGTTTTTTTCTGTTCCTACTTGTACAAAGTTTTTGTCAGAACAAATGTTATATTTTTATCAAATGTATTTTTTCTGTATCTATTGAGTTAGCTATTAATATGGTAAACTCCAATCAAACTTGAATACCTGGGATGAACTTCTATTTATGATTAAATAGAATGATAAGTGATATAATTGTATACGCACGCACACACACACACAGATTGAGTATCTCTTATCTGAAATGCTTGGGAGCAAGTGTTTTGAATTTTGGATTTTTTAAAGATTTTGGAATATTTTCATATAAATAATTATATATCTTGGGGCTAGGGCCCAAGTCTAAACATGAAATTTATTTATGTTTAATATGCACCTTATATACATAATCTGAAGGTAATCTTATACAATATTTCTAGTGCACTTGCATTTTGACTGCCTTGTCACATGAAATCAGTTGTGGAATTTTTTGCTTGTGGTATAATATTAGTGCTCAAAATATTCCAGATTTTGGAGCATTAAGATTTTGAATTTTTTGATTAGGATGTTCAGTGGGTGTGTGTGTGCAATTGGATTCAATTTGTGGAAATCTTGTTGAGAATGTTTTGCATCTCTATTCATGAGGATACTGTGTTTATCTCATTTTGGAGTAATGCTGTCCTCTCAGAAGGAGTTAGAATTGGGCTATAGTTCTTCCTCTTTAATTTTCTTAAGAGCTTCCATAGAACTGATATTATTTCTCGCTTAGTTGTTGGGTAGTGTTCAACAGTAAAGTACTGAGCTTGATGTTTTCTTTGTGAGATTGTTTTAAACTATTAACAGATAGAGGAATTTCCAGGTTATCTGTTTCTTCTTGGTAGCTTTCATCTCTTTGATAGTTTGCATCATCCAAGAAATATGTCCACATCTTTGAAGTTGTTGGATCTATTGGCAAACTGTTATTCACAACACTATCATTTTCGTATCTGTACAATCTGAAGGGTGCCACTACTATTGTTCTGGATGTTGATAATTTGTCTTTTGCCTTTTTTTTCCCTGATCAATCTGTGCAGTGACTTTTTAATTTTGTTAATCTTCTCAAAGAACACACTTTTGATTTTATTGTCACCTACCGATTCCTGTTCTGACATTTATTATTTTCTTTCTTCTAGTTACTTTTGGGTTAATTTACTGACTTTTTTCTGAAGGCAAAAATTTAAGGTCATTGATTAGATACCTTTCCTAATTTCTACAATAGAAATTTTAGTGCTATTAATTAGTTAGTACTTTGGCTGTATCTCACGAATACTGATATTTTGTGTTTTAATTTTCATTTAATTCAAAGTTTTATCTCATTTGATTTCTTTTTTTAAAATTTATGGGTTACTTCAAAGTGTATTGTTTAGTTTCCAAATATTTGGGAACTTTCCAAACATTTTTCAGATCACTTACTAATTGATTTTAGTCAGTGAATATGCTCTGTACTATTTGAATGTTTTTAAGTTTATCAAGACTTCATTTATAGCTCAGAATGTAGCTGTTTTGGCATGTGTGTATTTGTTATGTGTGTATTTGAACATGTGTTTGCTTTATTCTGTGGAATGTTCTATAAATGCCAGTTTAAATTGGTTGATATCATTGTTTATGTTTTCTGTACTGTTGGTGATTTTCTATGTGTTCTAACAATTATGAAAGAAGTAATTGAATTATCCAACACTAATTGTGGATTTGTCTGTTTCTTCTTTTGTTTTATGAGTTTTTGTCTCACCTTTTTAGCTGCACAAACATTTGGGATTATTATGAACTTTATATGAATTGACTCCCTTTTTATTATAATAAGACCCTCTTTATGCTTAGTGGTATATATTCTTTTGCTCTGAAATCTGCTTTGTCTAATATTAATGTAAACATTTTCCTTTGGTTAATATTATTATGTTTCTTTTTCTTTTATTTTACTTTTAATCTACTTGTGCTTTAATATTTAAAGTGGGTTGTTTGTTGACTGCATGTGGTTGGATCTTGCTCCTTTTATCCCTCTGATGAGCTCTGTGCCCTTAGAGAGTTGTTTAACTATATAAGTTTAATATGATGATTGATGCAATTGAGTCAAAACTACCATTTTGCTCTTTGTTTTCTATTTGTTCATCAGTGCTTTCTCCCCATATTTTTTTCTCCTTTCCATTTGATTTCTATAAAAATTATGATTCCACTTTACTTCCTTTTTTTGGGAAATCAGATATAACTTTCTGTTGGATTACTTAAGTGGATCCTTTGTGTCTATAGAATGTATCTTTTAACTTTTCACAGTTGATTTTCATGTGATATTATGCCACTTCCATATATAGTTAAGAACCATGTAATAGTGTACTTCCATTTCTCCTCTCCAGCCCTTTGGGCTATAGTTGTTACATATTTTACTTTTATATGTTTATCATAGTCCATTTTTGGCTCTGCAATAGGATACCCACAACTGGGCAATTTAGAGTGTACAGAAATTTATCAGCTAATGGGTTTGGAAACTGGGAAGTCCAAGGTCAAGATGTTGGCATCTGATGAGGACCTTCTTGCAGTGTCATCACATGACAGAAGGTAAGAGGGAGAAGGAGAGGAAGAGGGAGAGGGAGAGAAAGAGAGAGAGAACACAAGAGAGAGAGCGAGAGAGCAAGAAGGAGGCCAAACATGACCTTTAATTATGAATTCACTCCCATGATAATGGCATTAATCCACTCAAGATGGCTGAGGCCCAGTGGCCTTTTCACTTCTTAATGTGCCACTTCTTGATACCATTACAATGACAATCAAATATGGCAAGTCCTCAAATATTTGGAAACTAAGCAATGAACTTCTAAATAACCCATAGATTGAAGAAGAAATCAAATGAGAAAGCATCTTGAATTAAATGAAAATGAAATCACAGAATATCAGTATTTGTGAAATGCAACCAAAGCTGTAACCAGGGGAGATTTATAGCACTAAAACCTCTATTGTAGGAAAAAAATCTGTTGTCTATTCAGAGGGACAAGTATTCAAATCACAGCAATATGTCATATGCCACACAATAGATGGTCATTATTTCTGCTCTAAAGAGTTGATTCTATTTGAAGATTTAAGTATTAAAACTCTTTATATTTACCTACATAGTTGTCTTTTCTGATATTCATCATTCCTTTGTTTAGATAAAAATTTAATATGCTGTCACTTTTTTTATTTGAAGAACTTCCTTTAGCATTTCTTGTAGTGTGGGTCTACTAAAGCTGAAATTGTTTGGGTTTGAATATGACTCAAAAAGTTTTTCTTACCAAAATTAGGATATGATTAGTGACTGTGGAATCAGGGGTACAATAAGTTGAATAATGCCCTCCAAATTTATGTTCACCTAGAAGCCTAGAATGTTACATTATTTGGAAAGAGGGTCTTTGTGGATGTGATTTGTTGATTAAAGTGAGGTAATATTGGATTAGGATAAGTCCATCCAATACTTGAATCCTTATAAAACACACAGAGAGAAAGAAGAGAGCCAAACAGAGAGACAAAGTCCATGTGAAGATGAAGGCAGAAATTGGAACTGTGTAGCTACGAGACAAAGACAAAGAACACCTGAAAACTACCAGACACCAGACAAAGCCACAAAGAATTTCTACCCTAGAAGGTTTTATATGTTGTCATTGGCAGTGGTAGTGACTTACAGTACTGGAGATTGAACCCAAGACCTTGCACGTACTTGGCAAGTACTCTACCACTGAACCACATCCCCAGCTCTCTACCCTAGAGTCCTCAGAGGGAACAGGCCCTGCCAACACCTTAAGTTAGGACTCAAAGCCTCCATAACTGTGAGATAATAACTTTCTGTTGCTTTTAATAAGTTTTCTTTCCACATTCATTTTTCCAAGATATTTGAGTGAATAAAGACTTCTAGATGGAGGAGTTTTCTTTCATCACTTTAAAGATGTTTTCCACAGCCTTCTCTTGTGAGTTGTTTCAGATGAGAAACTTCTGTCCTTGCTACCTTTATTCCTTTACACACACCTTTTCTCTGATTGCAATTAACTTTTCTCTTTATCATTAGTTTTTAGAAATTGGATTATAATATGCCCTTTTATTTTTTCATGTTTCTTTTGCTTGGGATTTATTGAACTTCTGAAAATGTGGGAAACTTGGAAGATTCTTGTTCATTTTTTTCAATTACTTCTTCTGTTCCTCTATTCTCTACTGTTTTAGAGGCTCTAGTAGAATTGATATTATGATTGAAATTGTACCACTGTTCCCTGATGCTCTGCTTACTTCATATTTTTTAGTCTCTCTGTGCTTCATTTTGGAAAATTTCGGTGCTATAGGTTGAAGTTCCTTAATCGTCTGCAGTGTCTGATTCATTCCTATCCCATCCAGTATATTCTTCGTCTCAGACTTGGGGTCTTAATCTCTAGACGTTTGATGTGAGAATTTTTCACATATTCTACCGCTGTACTTGTTACATTCGATCATTCTTCTGGTTCGAGGAACACAGATATAGTAAATACTTTAATGTCCTGACCATTGATTGTTTTCATCTATGTCCTTTCTCAGTCAGTTTGGATTCATTGCTTTTACTTCTCATTATGGGTCTTATTTTCCTGCTTTTTGCATTCCTCCTAGTGATTTTCCACTGGATATCAGACTTTGTGAATTTCGCCTTGTTGGATACTGGACATTTTTTTTAAATTCCTATAATCTTGAGCATTTTTCAGATATGGTTACTAGGAGACATATCTTGCTTGCTTTTAAACTTCATTATGTGGGAGAAGATTAGGGTTAATTTTTTTCTCCTATTATTATAGCAGAATGTTTCTGGTTGTTCTATCCAGTGCCCCAAATTATGAGGTTTTTCTGTTTTGATGGTTAGGAACAGGCACTATTTCTGCCCTTGTTTGGATTACAGGTATTATTTCTTATAAGCTTTGTGGTGGCTCTTTCTCCAGACGTGGGTAGTTTTCTGACATGCACACATTGATTGTTCCTCAGCCCAATACTTAAGAGAGATCCTGTAAAGATCTCCTGGGCCTGCTTTTCCACCTGGTGCTCTGCTCTGCAAGCAACAGCTGCCTTGACCTCTCTGGATGGTCAGCCTTATATTTCCAACTGAGGGAAACTATGAGGTGCCATCCGGGATTCACCCCCTCTCCCTGCACAATAGCCAGAAAACCCTCTCCATTCTATGATCCGGGAATCATCAGGCTCAACTCACTTGTTTCCCATCTCTCAGGGATCATTCTTCCTCCATTGTTGATGACCAATGTCTTGTTGTCTTATTTCTTTTCTTTTTTTGTTGTTTGTTTCTCGTTTTTGTTTTGTTTTGGTTCTGGTTTCTGGTTGTTTCAGGCTGGCAGGTAAATCTGTTACTCCTCTGGTTCCTGAGGAATATATTGCCAGTCTGTCTGAATCTCTTTATATGCCAGACACGTGGTCACACACTGGGCGCAGACTATCAATTAGGTAAAAAACCTTCAAACCTACAGATTTTGTTTCCTTCATTTTCTAGGAAAGCCATAAAAGATGAATAATGCTTAGCCTTTCCCTTTATCCTGTAAGTATTCAAGCCCACCCTGGTTCAATGCTGGCTTATTTGCTTGTGACATATCAAAGTAAATTTTAGCCCTGAAGCATGGGCAAAACTGACTTTCCTGAGCTGGGTAGTTTTGCTTCTGCATATCCCTGAATTTTCTAGGTCCTATTTTCCTCCTACATGGAGCTGATTTCTGTAGGTGAGCATAAAGTAAGCATTCTACGCCTTTTGCTATAGTAAGACACAAAAGAAATACATTCCAATGGAGCAGATGTCTATAAGAAATGTAAATAGCTTGGCTTCCTCCTACAAAGCCACAGAATATCGCAAGTTGAAAAGCAATTTAAATTTGGGGGAGCAAGGTTCAGCCACTTTTAGATTTCAGCACCATGTAACTTTTGGTGATGCTATTTGTTTTTTGAAATTTTAATTTAAATGAATAGTCCCAAGAGGTATGTCCAAACCATCCGGGACTTTGATTTCTCCCTCTCCTCAGTCTCTACTGATGGCATGTTCCTGGGTGAATATATGCTGAGATCCCTCATGACTGGTGATAACTTTTCCTGACCAGCAGAGCCAGTCATTATTTATTATACTTTGCTCTCACTCCTTCTCACTCTCCTAGTGGGAATGTTGCAGTGGCTGCTGGCTGGAAAATTAGCCCAGGGAGCTTCTTCTGTTGGTCTCCTTCCTCATTATACCAGTAAAAAAATTTAACTGTGACATTCTCTATCCCTGCATGTATATGTGTGTGAGCATGTGTGTGTTTGGGAGTGTGAATATATATATCGCCACATAGGTTGGAAGCACACTGTAGGGGCTAATAGTGAGTAATTTAACTGGCTTTCTCACACATTTTACTCTCTTTCTTTCTCTGGAGCGGCTGCAGAAGTACAGTGTGCTCATGTATCGTTGCTCCACATTATAAGCCAAGCTTGTGGGTTTATGTGTCATCTCACCGTTTCTGCTGGGTTGTTTTCTAGCTGGATGTGATATCGTTTCATCCTTTGTCAGGGGGCTGCCCCAGATACCTGGGATGCTCAAGAGATGCGACACTTACTTGCCATGTGATCGCAAAGGCTTGTGTTTATTTCTGTGGCTGCTCCTCCCGCAACTCTCTGTGGGATCCCCGGATACCTGAGCTGATGGGGAATCTGAAAACCACACAACCTCACTGAGGCTTTAAGGATTTTTGCTTATGGGTGTTTTTCAGTAAGCGTCGGGCCACTGCGAACTACAATTTGCAAGAACTTCTTTATTTTTTTAAGTGTCCTTATTATTTTAAGCCTGTTCTGGGTCACAGTTCCACAGTTCCAGGAGCTTTTAAATAGTGGCATTGTTAGTCCCACACAGCTTAGCCCTGGAAGGGTGACTAATAGTCACTCGAGGAGGCTGAAGGCTGTGGGGGCCATGCTTCAGACCCCACTCCAGCTCAGCAGCCTCTGGCTTGGTGCTAGGCACACTGCAAGAACCTGCTGACTGAGCAATTGATTTAGGCCAAGATAACCTCTCTTCTCAGGATGGAGGGTTTTTGTTGTTGTTGTTGTTTATGTTTTTTAATCCAAGCCAAAGACTGAGCCTTTAAAAAAAAAAAAATGCTTTGCCTGCTTAAAAAAAAAATGTTGAGAAGGTAAAATATGAGGGTGAAGGAAAAAAAATAATCCAAAAGATTCTTTCTGTTTCAAAAAATACTGCAACCTATTATTTTTATTTAAAAAGACAACACTCTGTCCAATGTTTGGGGGAAAGGGAAGATAATAGGAGAAATAAAGAAACTATTACTTTTCAGGTTTGACTTCTGTGTTCCAAGTCAGAGAAAACTATTCTTTCCTGTCTGCCTCTGGATCAAAAGAATGGGAAGAGACAAAAACCGGTTTTTAGAAGAGGTCTTGTCAGTGACCAGAGCAAAAAATACAGGATTGATTCAAGTTTGGAGAAAAATACATTTTCTATGGTACCTTAATCTATTTAATTGACTATCTGACTATTTAGCTTTGTAAGTTTTTCAAGTTGTCTTAATAAGACTTTATAATTAGGTCTGAGTATATAGGATAGTTACTAGAAGAAAATCTGCAGTTACTTTATATTTGCATCTTATTAATGAGCCTTCAGGTCAACATCATCAGTTCATTTTGCAGGGGGAGGGAGGTGTCCTCATGGACAGTAAAACCTTTGTTTCCAAATTTTCAGGCAGTGTCTTCCATTGGAAGCATGAGGAAACACTGGTCCTGTCTTTGGCCCTTGGCCTGCATGTGGGAAGTTAACCTTTGTCCAGTCCAGTCCAGGGCACATGGTGCCACATCTCAAGGAGTATAACTGTGCAAAAGAGAATTTGCTGTGTGCATCTTCCATATTCTAGCTACTCTGGGAGAAGTCATGTCACCCCATGATGTGTGATGCTGCTCCAAACTATTTGCAAGAAATAATCTAAATGTCAAGTTGTGGGCATCATGGGGCACTGCGCATGTTGAGACAAACCAGAGTGTGAGGAAGCTTAGAGTGAGGAGGGTTTTGAAGGCTGTGCACAAAGAAACCCTAGTCATCGGGTACAAGGAAATGCAGAGCCAAGAGAACCATGGTTTCAATCATTTCACAATCAGGTTCATAAAGAGCACAGCCACTATTGTAGGCGTTTATATATTTCTTCAAAACAATTAAGTCTTCCTTTGAGATGCATTTATTGAACAGTTCCTGTGTGGCAGAACCTGTGCCAGACTTTACATGCATAACAGTGAACAAACAGGCCCTGCTCTCATGGAGCCCATCTTCTCAAGGGGGAACAACAGTGTTAAGCCTAAGGATGTATTTCCTCTCAGGTGGTGATAAGTGCTATGAAGAAAAACAAAGCAGGATGAAAACAGAGTCAGGGGCAATGTGCTATTTTATACAGAGGTTTAGGGAAACTTCTGAAAGTGGACACTGAAAAGAATCTGTCCCTTCAAGTTCCAATTCCTAGTCTTCCCTGACCATTATAGCTTTTTTTTTCCCCTTAATTATCACACTTTTCCTTGTCAGTTCAATCAAAGCTGTGTTGATCTGGACATTTCTGTCAAGTTCATTACTGACTACATGGCCAAGGATCAGTTCATCTGATTCTCAAGACTGAATTGGAGGTTAGTCAAGTGGGGTCCTTTCCTCTTACCCTGCTTTGCTCCCTAAGTCACAAATCACAGGCTTGAGTTTACCCAAATGAACCAGAAACAAAAGGAATTTTAAAGTCCTCAAGGAGATATTTAATGAAAGAAGTCCTCAAGGAAGAGCACAGTAACCAGCCTTGGATTTCAATCTCGGTTTCTCTAGTGATTGGCAGAGTGATTTTGAACTATACCTAATTCCCCATGCCTCAGTTTCCTCCAATGAAGAGGATAATAATAGTGCTTACCTCAGTGGGATGTGCTATGAATTAAATGAGATCTCTGGATAAAGCTTTTAGCATGGTTCCTATGACTTGGAATGCACTAGATGTTTAAAATAATTATTACCATTATTATCGTTTACAATATCATTCATTGGCCCAGCTATTTTTCTGTAGACTGCATGGTCTATGAAATGTGTAAAAAAATTCTGGCCAACATTATCTTTACCTTATTTTTTCCATTCATTCACTGAATCATTTGTTCATTCACTCATTTAAGAAATTGTCCCTGAATGGCTGGCACGTTGTCAAGCACCATGCCAGAGTCCGTGGAGAGCAAAGGATACACATGTTTCTTGGCTTGTCATGGAGAGGATTAAAGCTTCAAAGCAAACTTGTTCCAGATGACCTTTGAAGTCCCCTGCAAGTTGGATTGCCTGGGATTCTAAAGCATTCCCCACCAAAGAGACAGCAAACTGGAAGCTCTGGGAAGTGCTGAGTCTGTAGAGGGCCCCAGTAACCCCATCATGGGTCAGGAAATGCCCTCCAGGGCTGCAGCCAAGAACAGTAACTGGCTTGCAGGATTCTCCATTCCCTTTCAATTCCTCACATATTAAAAACATGCTAAGAATCCCTAGGGTGCACGCGGGTTTAGTGTGTCAGGCATTGTTGCATCATCATCTCAAATGATCCTTTCACTTCAACCAGACAGGACAAGTGCAATGAGGACACCGAGACTCAGAAATTTAAAAGAATCATCTAAGTTCCCATCGTGGCAATCCCAGAAATGCTTTAAATGGAGCCTAAGAACGGGGAAGCAGCTCCAGGATTCCAGCAGGCAGAGTGCTTCTGGTTGTCAAAGGGGCGCTTCTCTCTTGAGAAAGTCCTCTTCTCGCATCCAGTCTGCCTCCTTGGGGAGGCCAGTCACTGATGAGCATAAGGAAGAGCCTCTCTCCTCTCATCACCAACCCTGAAGGTACAGTATGAAGAGACAACAGCACACTCCCTTGGCCCTCCCTATTCAGGCCAGAACTTAAAAGCAGGCCTTCTGGATCCAGTCCCATTATCTTTACCTTCCATGCCATGCTGCCTACAAGAATATGAGATTTTTTCCTTGGGGGCCATCAGGGGCAGATTATCCTGAGACCCTGCTGCCCCTTCCTGCTCCCTCCCAGCTGACGTCCCTGTTGTCTGGGCCGCTGGCACATGGGCCAATAACTGGGCATGATAGCCCGGGTAACAGTGCATACCTAGCAACCCAGATGTCAGATACTGCCATTGCCCAAAGGGAAGGGGGGAAGAGTAAACAAAGGCCCTGCCCTCCTCCATTTTGGGCTGCTCTCTGTTTGAATTGCCGTGGCAGCGCTCTGAGCTAGGAAAGGAGCCGGCCAGCTCCAGCGGCTCATAGGCCTGCTCCCCCACCTGTCTGATGACCACTGGGATAATTCAAAGAGAAAGAGTAAAAACGCACCCCAAGGTATAGAGAAGGAAGGCGTTTCATCATGAAGAGAGCCGAACATGCAACAAGCTTCCCACCTGCGCTCCTGTCCCCAGTTTGCCTGCTCCTCGCTCACATGACCCTGGAAGGACCAGGCCCGCTTTCCTGAAGGGGTTTCGCCTGGGAGCTCACACAGGAGTCTCTTCTTTTATCATGTCACAGGATGGCACACCACAGTCTGTCCCACTGTATCTCGCAAGAAGCTGATATTCCAATGATGTTATTAAAAAGTGGCACCTTTTGCCACACTGCGAGAAAATCTTTCCAGTGGGGGCAAGGAGACGGCGATGCATTTTCCCCAAGGAGCTCACTGCAGCCACAGCGTTTGATGTATGGTGACATCTCCCCCACACTGTGATGCATGCCGCACACGTGTGCACGCACACACACACACACACACACACACACACACACATCCACAATCACATTTCCTAGCTGAGACAAATAAAGAAGTTAAGGGACTTGTTCAAGGTCACACAGAGGGACAAGAAAGTCAAGTCATTTACACAAGGGCATAAAGCATTCAGCCCCGTGCTTTGGGGCTCTTAGTCCTTCTTCCTGACCTCATCACCCACCACCTCACCTCCTTTTCAGCTGAATAAAATGTGTAATGCACACTAGAAATGCCACTGCAATTCAAGATATCACTTACAAACCGTGGCTTTTAGCTAACAAGAGTGCTGTTAGCTCTTACTCCCCATGGGTATTTCTCTATTCAGGATTGTGTGTTTTTATTTTTGCTTTCTGGGGACACAAATCCATGCTCTGCTCAGCATAATATCCAGATCTGAGTGCTGAGGAAAGCCTCCTATAAACAGGCAGGAGGTTCATGCTTCTTCCAGCTCCATCCTGACCAGCCATGAGAACTTGGGGTCATTGCTTACCATCTCTGAGGCTCAGCTTCATGAGTGGAACGCAAATGAGAATTCTCTACCTGCCAACCTCATGACATTTTATGAAAAACAAATGAGATTGTAAGATTGAAAAGTTTTGAAATTACTCGAAGAAAAGGTGAGTTTCTGTCTGTCCAGAGAGATCATGGTAATGAAAAGCTAGTGGGCTAGGAGTCGGGCAATGCTGGGTTCAAATCATGATTCAAATCCTGGGGCATGTTATATGATCTCTGAGTCTGTATAAAATTAAGTGAGATTCTCTTATAGCCTCCTACAGAGCTGCTGGCACGAGGGGAGTGACTATTCCTTTCTCCTTGGCACCCCATGACTCTGGCTTATAGCACACAGACTCCAAGACCCTTAAAGGGAGTTTCATGTCTTCCTGGTTTTTGAATACCCAGTATCTGTAGTTACAGTGTCTGCGATGTTAAGGGAGTTCATAGTGTTTGTGGCTATGAATAACTGTATAGATACGGGGTGGAAATTTTTAAATAATTTGTTTAGTTTGAAGCACTAATTGTAATGTTTGATGCCATCCAGAGACCCAGCTTCCTAATTGGGAACATGGAAGTGAATTTGCCAGTTTTATTCATATTGGAACAATTAAGTGATAATTTGTGCATTTAACTCATAGATTGGCTTTAGGATGATCCAAATCTAGCAGCAATTTTCTTCACACAAAACAAATCTGACTTATCATCTGGCCCAACTCAACACTGCAACAACCAGTTTCACAGCAGGAATTCACATAGACAAGTAAACACTTGGGGAATATTCCCTTGTGAAGCAACCACATGCCTAGTCAGAACTGTCTCATAATTTAAGAGCCAATTTTTTAAATAACTGTCAAATTAAGCTGGCTAATTGTTCTGGTCTCCAGCTAGTCGATCACAGGTGGGGAGGAGGGGACCGATCTCAGAGGTAAAAGGAAGATATAAACAAAAGAAACCCAACAGTGCCCTGAATGAAATTATATTTGGCAACATGGATAATGGTATGTTTTTACAAAGTCCGTTCTTATATTACTTTCCTGGCATTTTTTTTTGGAAAGCTGTTCTGGTTAGATTTTTTTTCTCAGGGCATTCAATTATACATGCATCATTATTTTTAATATTACTCATAAAGTTGTCAAACATAATTCTTTCCATTAAATTTATCCCTAAATTAGTTCTGTGTATCTTGATTTTTAAAAAAAAAAAATGAAAACATTGTACGAGGTGAAGCTGGAACTTAAGTGTTGGACACAGAACAAGAGAACAGCAAAGGGCAAAATATTCTAAATAAAGCCTTGAGAACTGATTTTGAATATGTTCTTTCTCCTGCTCCCTGAGAAATTAATGCACAGACAACCCTGAAACTTCAAAGCAGTAACACCCTGCCCTGGGAATTGCAACCTCCATCTTGGTTGTTTAAAAATGAGCACAGATGAAAATGTAGCCTCAGCTTCTCTTTTCAAGTTTTTTTTTCCTGTTGAAAATTAATCAACAACCCTCCAGTTATTTATGGCTTAGTAAATGAATAAGTTAAATCTGTCAAAAACAAAACAAAAATATTTTTCATCACAGTAGTGAGACATGACTACATTCCAAAAAAAAAAAAAATTTGTGGTGGGGGTTAGTAAGGATTGAACTTGGGGCACTCGACCACTGAGCCACACCCCCAGCCCTATTTTGTATTTTATTTAGAGACAGGGTCTCACTGAGTTGCTTAGCGCCTCACTTTTGCTGAGGCTGGCTTTGAACTCTTGGTCCTCCTGTCTCAGCCTCCTATGCCACTGGGATTACAGGTGTGTGCCACTGGGATTACAGGCGTGTGCCACTGTGCCCAGCTTCCAAATTTTTCACTAGACAGAAAAATGTAGAGTGAAAAACTCACCTTCACCAACACCATCCCGTACTCCTCGGCAAAGGTAGAGTGTTTTGTTCTTCCTTCCTGAGAATGTCCACACTAATATAAGATTGTGTACCCCTCGTCTCCTTTTCATGTAGAGGTACAAATGTGGGCATCAAGACCCAAACTGCCTCTCTCTGTCTCTTTGTAGAACAAGCATGCTCCGTGTGCAATGGTTACATGATCAGATGTTGAAGCCAGCTTGCTCAAAGCTTATAAGCTAGCTGTTCCACTCTAGGTAGGTTACCTGACCTCTGCTCCGCTTCCTCACCTGCACAGTAGAATGGCACTATTGTCACCTGACAGGCTTGTTGTGAGGATTGGGTTACTATGGCAAAGTGTCCAAACAGTGCCTGGTTAAGAGGAACCCCTCAATAAATGGTAGGTATTATCCTAGATCTGGTTGTTCTGAAGCTTCAAGATGCTGCCTTAATTCTGATCACCTCTGTTCTCAGCTTCATATCTCCTCCCATTTAGCATGCGTATATGTTTTAATGTTTTAATAAGAAGTAAGGTTATACATTTTCTCTTCATCTGCTCTTTCCTCAAAGTACCAGCCCTTGGAAGCTCATAAACACCCTTTCCAAAAGCTTTGGAAACCTGGAGGTGAATGCATTTGGCATCACTCATGTGCTCAGAAGTCTATGGCCTATTTTTTGACTAATGAGTTTAAATCTGAGTTACATTGCATTTTAGGAAATTTCCAGCACAAAAAAGAAAGACTTGGCTTCAGAAGGGATCATGACTGGCCAGTTGATCTGTTAAATAATATGCCAAATACTGAGGAAATAACGAGGAGGAGAAAATTACATTCACACTTCTTTATTGGTGCCATTAACAGTGTTTTGTCATCCAGCTGATGAAGCCATGCCATCTCCCCAAAAGCATCACACCACAAAACTACCTGGAGCCCTGTCCAACCCTTCACCCCTGTGTCCCAGCATCTCCCAGGTGGGGGGAGGCACAGCGGGACCCCAGGTGGACTCTATGAGAAGGCGCTAGTTTAGTGGAAGCCACAGGACTGGAGCCACTTTCCGTAAGAATCCCCGAACGTGTAAAAGCCATTTCCATATTGGTGTCATCAGAGCCATGGAGAGCCCCCTTCGTCCCCCTCCACTGTGGAGGGCAGGGGACCCTTCTCAGAGCCAGGATGTAGCTCAACCCACGGAGTCGCCTGCCTGCTGTTGTGTGCACTGCTGGGCTGTGAGACCCCAAGGAGAACCACCCTCACCTCCGTTCTGCCTTCTCCCCCTGCTTATTAAAGCAAGGGTCTTCTTTCTGATCTTGTGCAGATACTGGGGAGGGAACAGCACTCTTCTCAAGTCACACACACACACACACACACACACACACACACACACACACACACCTTATCTTTCCTCCTCTAAAATTCTCTTTCCTTCTGCATTCCTTCCCTTTCTCAGGATCCCTCTGGGTTTTCACTTTGTTTCCACAGTGTATAGTTATCTAAATGCAGAGAGTTTTATTCCCCAGAATCTGACAAAAGACTTTTACAAAATGTAAATTGGGGTTGTCACAGCCTCGTTGAAAACCTATCCACCTATCAGATTCCAAATTAAAGTCCAAAATCTTTACTCAGATGTTCAAGGCCAGAGCTGATAAAACCGCCCTCCAGCATCATCTCTTTTTTTCCCTCTTTGTCTGGGGGCTTCTTTCTATTAATATCTACTATGGGGCATCTGCCCTCAGCCAGGCACACTGAACCCTCACAACAGCCCCCGGAACTCAGAGTGGTAATCCGTGTTTTAGACTCGGAAAAACTGAGGTCCAGAGTAGTAGGTAACAAACTGCTAGTAGGGAGAGGATCTGGATTGAAATCCAGGCTGGCCAGCTCCAGGCACTTCCCTCTTACCACTACATGGTGCAACCCCTTTCCTGCGTTCCCAGCATGCAAAGCTCTTCCCTGCCTCAGGACTCTTTCACATGCTGCTCCACTGTCTATTCTTTTCCCAACTCCCTCCAAAGATAACATTTCTTCATCTTTTAGGTTTAAGCTGTTTCCTCAGAGAAACCTTTCCAGAGCTGTCAATACCACCAGCAGCCATGTAAATCACATTCTCTTGTTATTCTCCCTCATAGCCCTCTGCCCTTTCCTCATAACTTTTTAACATAAACTATTACTTATAAGTTTTGGTATAGTTATGTAACTTTTGAAAATATTTTCAGTTCTTTCCTATCCAACTTCTCTTTGGAGGTTTATTAAACTTCCCCAACCCATTGGAATCTGGTTTGGTTATATGACTTGCTGTGGGCAAGAAAATATGCTCTGAGAGAAAAATTCTAGAGCCATGCTGTGGTTCTGCCATCATACCTTCTCTGAAGATAGAGGCTGCTCTTTCCTATTCATCCAACATTGAAAGAGCAGGATGCGGGGCTGAAATAGAACATGAGCAAGAAATAAATCTTCATTGTAGTAGCTCTCTAGGATTTGGAAGTTATTTGTTACTGCAGCATTACTTAACTGAGGTTGACTATTCATAGGCATTAACATTGATCTCCTCAAGAAACTGTATATTTCAAGAAGTCAGGAGTTTATCTGTTTTATTTTCTGTTCTTTACTCACCATATAGCAAAGGACCTGGCACATTCAACCACTCAACAAATATTTGTTGAATGAATGTGTACACAAACCAGTACTTGAGAACTGCCTTTTGGTGTGTGCTGTTTATCATGCTGAGTGATTAGCTTTTTGTAAAGCTGATCAACTCTCACCTTCCACTCTGTGATATACTACCCCAGACACCCTCCACACCTCTTCTCTTACTCCATCTCCCAGCAGACACATAATTTTGACACTGCTTTTAATATGTATGCAGTTGCTATGTAAGGTTTGATTCCTAGGAGAAAAATTCCTTTACAACTATTTAGTTTCCATAGGAAAAAAAAAAACCAAAGAATTCTCTTAAATATCTTCTTTTCAATAATGAGTATCTTGTCCCAAAATGGCCAAGGGACTTAAAAAAAATCTATCATGCCTTTGAGGCTCTTTGCTCTCTGTTCAGGCTAACTGAAATCAAATACACATACCGGAGAAAGATATTTCTGAATACGTTTTGAAAATATAAGGAAATGCACTGTCTTTCACAGAAGCAGAAGTGTTCTTTCTATATTTAAATATATTTCTATATTCTAACTTCTAACGGTGAACACATGGGTAATTTTACCCTATAAAAGATTTTGCTAAGGATTCTGAGTCATTGAGGACATATGGACGGAAGAACAACGTGTCCCTGAAAACAGCCAGGTCCTCTGTCCCTTCTTGCTGTGGATGACAGAAACGAGATGAGCTTGAAGCTTCAATGAACCATTGTCTCTGTAGACAAGACTAAGAACTGTCCGGTTTATACTTGTGTGTCTAGCACTTGGGCTAGTCACAGGCTTACTAAATCAATTTCTTCAATGGTTTTGTTGAAGTAAAGGAGAGACTGGAAGCCTAAGGAAAATTTGGGGCACCTTCTCATTTGCATCTTCCAGAGAAAATGATAACAAATGGAGTGGGTGAATGGTAACTACACGCAACCCACCATTTCTCCTCAGAACTCTCCCCACAGTCAGGGCCTGGATTCCAAATTCTACCTGGTGCCACTCTTTCCCAGTATTTGCATGATGTTGGGTAAACAATGGGGCTATCCATCAGTAGTGGGCTGAGAGTCAGGAGAGAACCCCACTCCAGTATTGGCTCTGTACCATCCTTCCATGAGCCTGGGGTAAATCTCTTCACTGTCCTTGGCCTCGTTTGCAAAATGAGCTCATGGCCCAGATGATCTTTCTAATGCTGACATTCTGTGCCCTTTCTCCGAAACACCCCAGACTTGGGAGGACTTTGTCTTTCACCATTGCTGTTATTGCCTGGTCTTTAAGTTCTATGTGCACTAGACCAATTAGCTGGGTAATTGTTACTGAACACAAGTTTATTCCTAATTAGACAATGTCCTGGTTCACACCGTAGCAATTAACCCCCAAGTGGAATAATTGCTCTAGAATAGTTATTTTAAAGCTCATCCTTCCTTCTTATCGACTCTGCTTTGTTTACAATAGGAGAGGAACCGTCTGCTGTAGGCTAGCAGATTTTTCCTGACCTCTCTGTGACTTTGCCATGTGGTGCTCCATTCTTCACAACTAACTCCTAGTTGCCCAAGTGTCACTGTGGCCTGCTGTCGGGCCTCTCCCTTGACCTATGACATTGCAGCTCTCTTGGATATGGTGATAATCTCCCTTCGGTGCCTATAGGCCTCCCCTAGTCCACCCTGGGACAAACTATACTATGAATAAAAATACCACCCCCGCCCCTCAAAAAATACCACTCCCAAAATATGCACAAAAAAGAGGCCAGGAAATTGCAGTTTATTTTCAGTCTTCACGAGATAGCCATATTTGGATTGCACAAACTTAACTACTTTTGTCTGTTTCCAAAATTTATGAATAAATGGGTAAGAGAGGGTTGCTAATAATATAACCCACAGTTAGTCAACCACATGCTTCCCAAACAAGCTGCATTTAATACAGCACAAATGGAGGCAGTGGTGAGAATTGTCTACTACCAAATTTGTCAAAGCAATTCATAGGTATCTAAACTTGAGTATTTTTTTTTTTTTACAGTTTGAGGTAATTGGCCTATTTTAAATAACTGGCAACACACATTTACTGTACCTTTTCCCCTTTTTCTCCCACCACTACTAAATCATGATGTGCTTACAGCTCCAAGGGACCAGCAACAGAGCAGTTTATAATAGTGCATTACCTGGTCCCAGGGTCTGACCAAAGATTTGCCATCTGGAGTAGAAATTTTGTGCTAACAACAGGGAATGGGGCCCAGTTATGTTTCTGATTGAGACCCAGTTCAAGGACAGGTGAGAGGTTTGTCAACCCATGAGGGAGGCACAAACAATAGAGCAGAGTGGCTGAGAATTCATTTCATGCATACTCCAGCCCAGCCAGCACTCATTAGCCGTTTTCCTGGATCCTTTTAGCCTCAGTTTTTTTAGCTATAAAATGGGGATAGGCCTATCTCACAATGTGTGGCACAGACACAACAAAATACGTAAGATACCTTATGTTCTTCCTGACACACAGTAACACACAAAAAATGTTGGCAATGATTATTAGTGGGATTATTAACAGCCCTGAATACATACTTGTTCATCTTGCCATCAAACAAATGTGCAAATTTGAAAAATGTACTCATTGCTCAAAATACTTGGTTTCCAGTACCAAGAAATGGATGATAAATATGCAAGTCTATGATGATGATCAATCTTAATGTTACCCTGTAGAGTTAGAGAATGCACAGGTACACAGTCCACAGACCTGGAAGCTGTGGCCTGGAATGGATTTTTTTTTTAGTTGTATCTATTAATTTCCTGCTCACTTCAATGCCTCAGACAATGAAGATCTGGAAAGACATAGTTTTATGTTGATTTGTAGATTTTACTTGTTTGTAAGCACCTCAGTGAAACACTGGGGATTCTCATAAAAAGTAAGCCCATTATGTTCCATTCCCATTCCCTCCATTAATTTGAGCAATTAATTGGGAGTTCATTTGTGCAGTTAATGCAGAGGCTATTCTGTTAGCCAGTCTCTGCGGCAAGGAAGACTATTGGGTAAAATTCGTGGTGGTCCCAGGATATCTGCTATGATAAATGGACTGTTTTTCGGGTGGGTGAGGGATAGAAAACCAGATTAAGGCAAATCATTCCATGCTTTGTGTTTCCACTGCTTCCTCAATCCTCGACCCCAACATTGTTAAATTCATTAAATGAGATTACAGTGAAGATCATGGGCAACCTGGTCCCCAAAGGACAGCCTGCAGACTGATGTGGGCAGGGCAGGTAGGTGCATGGAAAAGAAGCATCACCCACTTCACAGTGGGAGACCTTCTGGGATGAGCAGAATCTAACAGCACCAGGGTCATTCTCCCTTCAGTACCAACCAAAGGAGTCTCCTGCTTGGTTGCTTCTCATTTCTTAAGAGTTCAAGATCTAAAAGAGGGGCAGGGAGTAGGAACTGAGCTGAGGCTGACTGAGACTTTCTGTTATAGCAATCTCGGACTGGCGGTGGGAAGTGGCTGGGATACTGGGATCAGCTCAGTGTCACTCTCTGGAAAATGGCTTTATACTATTTATTAAGAGGACCAGCAGTGATGCTAGCAGAACTTGGGAAGGATTAGCTCTGGCTTTCTGACCTCTGGCATACCAGGCAAATGTCCTTATCTGTAAATGAGGGGATTGGATCTGTAAATGGGACCTTGGTTTCCTAGAGGAAAACTGCCACACTGAATCCTGGGAGGGATTGGTTGAGATGGGCATTATTAGTGTACTCTGAGAGCTGCTGTCCTGGGCACATGGAGAATTATACTTTCCATAGAGAACGACCCTTTGTGTTTGGGCATGGCCACGTGACCAGTTCTAGACGTTGGTCTCAAAGCAGAAGTAACATGTCTATTCTGGGCTCAAACATTTAATTGTTCATTTGAGACCCTTCACTTCCTCCCTTTTCCCTATGCATCAAGCAAGGATGACTTTTATTCAAGCTGGTATTCCTCTAAGACATTGATGTCCATGCAGGCCTAGATTGCAACAGTAGATGTTTTAAATGAAACATGTTTTTGTTTTGTTAGCTTTTGAAATATTCAACCTCAACTTCTAATATAATCTACCTCATAGGATTCTAATAAGGTCTTCTAACAAGGTTTGTCACATAGTAAGTCATCAATAAGCATTCAGCCATCATTATTATTCTCCTTTGCACCTATAATTCTATCATGCTATGCTAATAAGATGTTATCTTGAACTATCTCCTCCTGTAGAAGTGTTTAGCTGAAACTGCTGTCTGTTCTGGACCACGTGTATCCAACTGTCATGGTATGGATTTGAGATGTTCCCCAAAAAGCTCATGTTAGGTACCACAGGAATGTTCAGAGGTAAAATGTTTAGATTTAGGAGTTGTAACCTCATCAGTGGATTAATCCATTTGATGGATTAATAATTTGAATAAACTATGGATGGTGACTACAGACTACAAGTAATTTGGACGTGGCTGGGGGAAGTAGGTCACTGGTGGCATTCCCTTGGAGAATATATCTTGTCCATAGCTCCTCACACACTGGATCCCCAGCTGCCATGACCTCAGTCACTTTCCTCCTCCTTGCCCCCCCTTCCACCATAATGTTCTGTCTTACCTTGAGCCTAGAGCAATTGAGTCAGCTGACCATTGACTGAACCTCTGAAACTGTGAGCCCCAAATAAAGTTTTCCTCCTCTAAGTTGTTCTTGTCAGGCATTTGGGTCACAATGGCAGAAAGCTAATGCACCAAACCCACCCAAACCCCTTGCCCCAAATTTATATATTAAAGCCATAACCCTGGGATGATTAATCTGAATTGTCAATTTAATTGGATTAAGAGGCTTCTGAGTGTATGGATGAGGTTGTTTCTAGGAATGATTGGCATGTGGGACAGGAAACTGAAGGCAGTACATTTCAATAAGTTGGGGCCTTGGATGGGACAAAAGGTGGAAGAATGAGGAAGCTGACACAGACACAAAACTAGATTCTCCCTGAGCAGGTGCTTCAGTTGCTGCCATGATAGTCTGAGGACATTGGACTCTCGCTTCTTTAGTCTTCAAAGAAGATCAACCCTCCAGGGAGTTTTCAGGCCTTTAGTCCCAACCTGGGGACTACAGTCTTCTTGGTCCTCCTTCTGAAGCTCCAACTTCTTAGACTGAGCAACTACTGGTTCCTCCAGCTCTCCAACCTGCAGATGGCCACTGTGGGACTCTCCAGCTTCTGATCCTGTAAGCCAATCAAAGAAATTCACCTTTTATAACTATATAACTGTAATACACTGTATAACTGCGATGTTTATATATCACAGTTATAGCTGCTTAGTCTGGGTTGTGTGCTGTACTGCTTGTCCACACCCAGGGGTACTGTTGTGTTATGCTAAAAGAAAAAGGCACAGTGCATTCTTCATTTGTTTGGGGGATTATCTATGGAATATTCTCATACTTATATAAATATGGGAGTGTTCAGAGAGAAAATGTGTAGTCATTACCCTTAAGTGGCTCAAAGTTTGGTAGAGAACATTGACAAATAAGAATACAATCCAAATTGTTGCTAGTGTGGAGCATTGTGAGTGCAGTGAAGGAGTGCCAATATCTTTATATCTATCTAAATAAATGTGTGTGTGTGTGTGTGTGTGTGTATCACAAAAATCATTTCTTGGGGGGAATAATAATAATAAACTACTCCAGATAAAGGTAAAACTTGAGATCAGTTCTGAAGGGCACTCATATATCATTTATATATATATATATATATAGTTATAGATATATATATAGTTATAGATATATAGTTACACATATATTATATATTAATATATCTCCCATTGTTTCTGTTCCCCTAGGGATTCCTGACTAATACACCCCTGATGTGATGATATCTGGAAATAGAACCTTTGGGTTTGAGATATTATTGGGTTCACCTGAGGTTTAGGTCAGAGTCCTCATAATGGGATTAATGCCCTTATAAGAGTTCGGATCTCTTCTTATAAGGACACGTTGGAAGGCAGCCATTTATAAGCAAGGAAGAAAATCCTCACTAGGAACCAGATCAGCCCACAACATGATCTTGGACTTGGCAGCTTCCAGAATTGTGAGAAAATAAATTTCTGTTGCTTAAGCGGCCCAGACTGCTATCGGTTACACTTGAACAGAGGCCGTCACTGCCCCTCTGCACTCCTTCACTGCACTCACAACACTCCACACTAGCAACAATTTGAATTGTGTTCTTATTTGTTAATGTTCTCTACCAAACTTTGAGCCACTTAAAGGCAAGGACTATATATTTTCTCTCTGAACACTCCCATATTTATATGAGAATATTTCATAGATATTCCCCAAGCAAATGAAGAATGCACTGTGCCTCTTTCTTTCAGCATAACACAACAGTACCCCTGGGTGTGGACAAGCAGTACAGCACACAACTCAGACTAAGCAGGAATCTGCCCTCCTTGAGTTGTTCTCAAGAGCAATGACTGCTACTATCTTTAGTTACTCCAGAAGTAAGTGAAATATTTGAGATGATTTCAAATCATCACTTTAATCTTGACATGGAATAATTAAGTTATGCAAACAAAACAAACGCAATGTATGTTTGATCCTTAAAATATCTGGTATTTGTATAGTGAATCTGCTCATGAAGGCAAAGAAGTGAAGAACAAAGGTAGCACATGGTAAGTCAGCAGACCTGGCTTACAGCACAGGTAGGTTCTTGATTATTCACAGGTGCTGATTTATTCCAGATTATGGATTGTTGGTTACAGACAGGAAGTAACAGCTGTTGATTCCTGGTAGTACCTGTCTCCATTGCATAGTAGTAGCTGTGCAGACTGCAGGGTTCACATCTTGTCTCTGTCATTTACTGGCTCTGTGACTTACAGCAGGAATTTAATCTCCCTGTGCTTTCATTTCCTTATCTATAAAATGAGAATAACAATATATAGTAATACTGCTTTAAATGGTTATTATGAGAATTAAATGAGTTCAGACCCTAAAGTGCCTATACCATTGCCTGACATATAATAACTGCTGTATATGTTTTTGTTCAACAAGCTTGAGAATTCTTCTCAAAACTTCTGTGTCTTAGTTTCCTTAGACACAAAGTAAATACAATACAAAGTAAACACAAAACAAATTCTCAAGATTATTCTGAGATTTAAATGACCTAATTGTACTGCAAGACTCCTAATACAGTTTTGCACAAAGCAGACATTCAAGAATCTGGTTCTACTTTCCTCTTTGGACTAGAAAACTCTTCATGATGATGCATTGGAATTGATCTAAACTCCATCCCTGTCTATTATTCTCCATTTCTGCATGCTTCAATAGTTCTCTATGGCCCTCCTCATCACAATCCCACTAGACTATAACATCCAGAGGCCAGTACTGTGAATTTGTTCACCACAGCAGCATGCACACCTATTGTACATATCAATTGGCACAGGGTATATTCTCAGTACATAGCTGCTAAATGAATAAATGATTATTAAACCCTTCACTTCAATGCATTTTGTCCACCACACAGAAGCTTTGGATACTTCAAGACAGATTCAACAAAATGGACAACTCATGATCCCAACCATTTTTCTCTTTCTGTGTAAAAAATTCCATCTATATAAAAATCACTGAGCAGGGCTGCAGCAAGCTGTCACTTCGTGTAGACATGTGCAAGCACAAAGCTCCTTGTGATGGGCAGAGTTCTTGAGTTGTGCCTTGTTGCAGTCTGTCAAATGGAATATGTTAGGAAAGGAAGCCTTAGCCCACAACTTTAAAGTTACAAGTGGGTATTTTGCAGATAGAAAAATAAGGGATTTGAGAGGCATGTACTTAAAAAAAACAAACAAATAATTCTTTGCTTTCCAAGTTTTAACTCAAGATAGGTCTGATCTTAGTCCCAAAACATTGTAACAAAAGAAACTTCAGGATGTTTCTCGTTGTTTGGATCCTTTTCCATTATTTCTATTGTCCTGGGCAATAAATTTCAGTATTTGATCAAATAATGGCAGATTCCATGCTATCCCATTCAGGTATCCCCAGTTTATCTATAATGATTTTCCTCTTGTCAGCTCATTTCTTAAACCTTTGCTGAATCTGGTTTCAGTGGTACTATAAACAATCATCATTGCATTGTAAAACTGGAAACTCTCCACTAAAATAGTGTTTTGATCTGGGTTGCCATAGTAATAAGTGTATGCTCCCCTCTTTGGAGGCCTTGTTATATGAAGTATCTGTGATTTGCTCAGAATGGCCCCAGTTCATCTGTCAAAATGGGTTTTTCCTTTTTTAAAATAATGATCTAGAAAATCCCACGGCGGCCACAAATATTTTACAGCCATAACGAGGAGCATTGGAGTAGTCAAGCTTTATAAATCTATGCCATTATTACATTAGAATAAATCACGTTTCTTAGGTATATTACATAGGCCTGTGTAAGCCTAATTTTAGATCTGCTGTTCAACAAGGGTGCGGTTGTTTATAATAAAAAGAGAATTATTAAGTGCGACTTCAAAAATGCATCATATGTCAGTTCATGTAGAGAGACCCTGGAGCAAAAAAAATGGAAATTACTTCTTATTTCTATCAAAATACTGCAAATAGCTATTCAGGTTCAAACTTAGTTACAATTAGAATGTGATGAGCAATGATTTTTTAGAACAGCATGAAATTGTACATTCCATTCACGTTTTGGTTCAAGTTATTCATTGGTAAGAGGGGAAAAAAATGAGAAATCCTGCAAATTTGTCAGTGTCACCACAAAAAAAATAATGATGGTATATTATTTAAAATAAAAATGTTCCAGTCAGTTACAGTAATTTGATACAAGAACTATGATATCTTTTCCTGCAGGAACGAGAGTAAACAAACACTATATCAACAAACCAGCAATAGAATCCACAAAAAGGTGTAAGATCATTTTTCATCTAAGACAAATGGTTAAGTTGGTTACTTTCTGTAAGTCACTACCAGCTACAGGGTTGTTTTATGTAATTCACTGCTGGCTACTGCCTCATAATATCTGATGTGGGAATATTAACAACATCAGTGGGCAAAAGAACAGGAAGAATCCATCTGTATTCAATGAATTCTAATTAAAAAGTAATTACTGCACAATGAGGTAGCTGCCAACTTTATTCCCTCTTCCCGACCACAAACCACACACATAGAGCATTAGTCTTCTTCTATTTGTATCCTGCTAAACAACTAGGAAGGCAGGCAGCAGCCAGACACACATTTCCTTGCATTTTTCAGGTGACTTAGTTTTAAACAACTGCAGCCCCAGAAGACACTCAGGGGCAAGAGGTGGTGCACATCTTCTGTTATAATTGACCTGGGCTTTGAGATTTCTCTGTCATGATGTATCCCAGAATGTTGCATGATGGGAAGACCCTTGTTATTCCTCCACCAGCCGAGCCAAACGGACAAGATCAAGTAGGCCTGGGACTTGGGAAAAAAGGGAAGAAATATTGACAGATAAGTAACCACTCCAGGAAATGACAGACAGCTGGAGCTGTGTCGGTCCTCTCAGGATTCAGAAGTAATCCTTTAACCTCATGCTCAAACTCTGTAATCTTTCAATGAGATGGAAGAGAAGGAGGAAAAAAGCAAATTGCTTAATCAAAGCCCTTAATGTGTGACCAGGATTAGAGAGTAAGTCAGAATGACAACCTGCAGGTATAAAAAGGCTTCATAAAATGGCCTCGGTACTAATGAAGTCGTATCCGCAGGGCTGAAAAGAAGGAAGAAGTGAGCTGGCACTTCAGTTGGCACAGGCACCTTTCTGTACAAGAAAACAGGCATTCCAACTGTTCTCCCGACCACCAGGAATTTTCCTTCAGCTGCCAAGTGGTAGGGCCACAGCTGGGATTCTTCCTGGTCGGCAAAGTTCCCACTTCACCCACATTCTGTGAAATTGTGTTCATCGAATAGACAACATAACAGGTGTCATTTGGGTTTCTGTCTCAAGAAGAAGAATAGACTCTGGCATAAGTCATTTGCTGCTGAGGGCACTAAAAGATGTCGGGGTTCTTCTTCAGAAAAGAAGTGCTAACAGACTAAAGTGGCTCTTGTCAATTCACATTAAAAATGGAAAATAATAGCACACTCGATTTATACAGCACTCTTTGAAGCATACATTCATGTTATACTGAGTTTTTGTGTTAATCTTGAGAAATGGGGGACGTGCACATCAGTTACCCCAGGCTACAACAGGGCGTTCTGGAATTCTGATGGGTGATCCATTATTGCCATGGTCACTGTTATATATCCAGACCATTCCTACTGAAAGCCATATTTTTCAGAAATTTCATCTATCTTTCTCCCAAGACATTACTAATTGCCCAAGAAATAAGTAACTACAAGTGCTTTATAGCATTTGCAGTAGGCTGGCTCTGGCTGAGCCCATGGAAAAATAGGTGTATGGTGTCTACAATTGGCCCCCACTGCCTTTCCTCTAGTTTTGTATCAGTTATCAATTGCTATATATCAAATTTCTCCCAAAACTTTGCAGCTAAAGACAAAAAAAATTAGTGTCCTTCAGCTTCTTAGTGTTATGAGTCAGACTAGCTTACCAAAGTGGTTCTGGTTCAGGGTCTCTTCAATCAAACTTTCAGGTCTTTCACTTGAAAGTTTGATTGGGGATGGAAGATCACTTCCAAGAAGGCTTACTCATGTGAATGTTGACCAGAGTCTTCAGTTTTCACTGGCTGCTAGCTGGAAATCTTAGTTCCTCATCACATAGTCTTCTCCATAAAGCTCAAGACATGGAAGCTTATTTTTCCTGGAGCAAATGATCTTCAGGAGAATAGGACAGAGCCCAATACATAGACAGTAGTGTCTTTTATAATCTAATATTGGTTGAACATACTCTCTTCTGCTGTCCGCACTTAGTCATATAGACTCACCTTGGTACAATGTGGGACATGGATACACAAGAATGTGGGCACCAGGAGGCAGGACTCATTGGAGGCCACCTCAGGCTGGCTACAATTATACTATTAAATATGCATCAGGTCTTTGGTTATTTTGGCATTAACTAAGAGGAACAGTGTTATATGATATAAAGATGTGTATATGTGGGGATTCAAGATGGTGGACCAGAGGGAAGCAGCATTCTATGTCACCTGGGACTTAAGTAGTGAGAATACTGCATCTCTGCAGAAATCACAGCCACTAGGCCTCAGCAACAGAGTAGGTCTCCCAACTACTCACCAACACAGGACTACTGGGTGCCTGAGCAGGACCATAGGTAGGCATCAGTACTCTCGCAAGCAGAAATCCCAGATGCTGTCCCACACAGGACACCTGACAGCTTACCACATGCAGGAACTCCAGCTGCCACTGCCATATGGACCCCCACCTACCAACATAGGGCTCTCCTGGTGCCCTCCATCTTGGAACTCTGCAGCAACAGAGATAGTCCCTTATGCAAAGTACCCTGCCAGCACCAGGGAACTTCACACAGGCTCTGAAGTCAGCTGACAAGCCACACACTGCACAGAGCTCATCTCTGAACTCATCATCCAACACATCACCCTTCTCCCCCAACCCTACCTGATACCCCATCACTGAAAAGAGCTACCTCCATCTTGGGTCACTTCCATCACCATCTTTTAGTTGGGGTAACTCCCAGTTTGGAACCCTAGCTGGCCAGGTACCCAGTTTCTTACTCCCCTCCTCTCCCTAGCAACTGCTAAACCAGCACAGTGACAGCCCACCACAAAACAGCTCTCAATGTGGCAGGTGTGCTGTGTGACCAAAGCACCACACTCAAGAACCCCTGGGAGAAAGGTCTCCTATTAGGAAGTAGTAAGGGAGAGGGTGAGTGTGATAGTTTAGAGACTAACACAGAGACCAGGAACTGGGAGGTCTCCAGGTGAGATAAGGAGATAAGACCAGACACTCACATCATACAAGTGGACCTCAAAAGAGATCCTTGAGGTGCAGTCTCACTTCAGGGATTGATGGGCCCCACACCCTACTTCCAGGTGCCCTCCAACCAGGACCAACCCTCCCAGCCTCATTAACTTCACCATCCTGAGGGCAGAGATAGCAGCTAACAACAGAGATCCCACCTATTGGATGAGAAGGGGAGCAGGAAAGATACTGGGACACTATGAAGGCAGGACTAAGAGGAAAGTTCATTGCATGGAGTTCATTTCTTAAAAGATGAAAATGTCAACAAATAAATGACTTAACATTACATCACAAAGCCCTAAAAAAAGAAGAACAAATCAACACCATAAGCAGTAGAAGACAGGAAATAATTAAAATCAGAGCTGAAATCAATGAAATTGAAACAAAAGAAATAATTGAAAAAATTGACAAAACAAAAAGTTGGTTCTTTACCATTTGACCTAGCTATCCCACTCCTCAGCTTATACCTAAAGGACTTAAAAACAGCATACTACAAGAACACAACCATACCTATGTTTTTAGCATCACAATTCACAATAGCTAAATTGTGGAACCAACTTAGATGCCCTTCAGTGGATGAATGGATAGGGAAACTTTGGTATATATACACAATGGAACATTACTTAGCATTAAAAGAGAATAAAATCATGGCATTTGCAGGTTAATGGATAGAGTTGGATAATATAATGCTAAGTGAAGTAAGCCAATCCCCCAAAACCAAAGGCTGAATGTTTTCTTTGATATGAGGATGTTGACTCATAATGGCAATGGAGGGGGTGCAAGGGAGGAAAGGAGAAACTTTAGATAGGGTAAAGGGGAGAGAGGGAAAGGGAGGGGCAAGAGGGTATGAATGATAGTGAAATGAGTTAGACATCATTACCCTAAGTACATGTATGAAGACATGAATGGTGTGAAAATACTTTGTGTACAATCAATGACTTGAAAAATTATGCTCTATATGTGAAACGAATTGCATTCTACCATTGTGTATAACAAATTAGAATAAATAAATAATAAAAAGTTGGATCTTTGAAAAAATAAATAAAATTGACAAACTCTTAGCCATGCTAACAAAGAGAAGGAGAGAGAAAACTCAAATTACGTATGGTGATGAAAAAGGAAATATCACAACAGACACTACAGAAATACAGAAGATAATTAGAAATTGTTTTGAAAACTTGTACTCCAATAAAATAGAAAATATTAAAGGCATTGACAAATTTTTTTAGAGTCATGTGATTTGCCCAAATCAAATCAGGATGAGATACACAATTTAAACAAAGTGCAAGCAATGAAATAGAAGACACCATTAGAATCCTACCAACCAGGACCAGATGGATATACAGATGAGTTCCACAAGACCTATAAAGAAGACATATTACTATACTTTTAAAATTATTTCATGAAATAGAAAAAGAGGGAGCACTTCCAAACTCATTCTATGAGACCAATATTACCCTGATTCCAAAACCAGGCAAAGACACATCAAAGAAAGAAAGAATACTTCAGACCAATATCTCTAAAGAATATAGATGAAAAAATTGTACTGAAATTCTGGCAAATCGAATACAAAAGCATATCAAAAAGATAGTGCACCATGATCCAGTGGGGCTCATCCCAGGAATGCAATATTGGTTCAACATAGAAAATCAGTAAATGTAATTCATTGCATCAATAGACTTAAAGATAATAATTATATGAGCACCTCAATAGATGCAGAAAAAGCTTTCGACAAAACACAGCATCAATTCAGGTTCAAAACACTAGAAAAACGAGGGATAACAAGAACATATCTCAAAATCATAAAAACCATCTATGCTAAGTCCCAGGCCAACATTATTTTAAATGGAGAAAAATTGAAAGCATTCCCTCTAAAAATTGGAACAAAACAGGGGTGCCCTCTTTTACCACTTCCATTTAACAAAGTTCTTAAAACATTGTCCAGAGCAATTAGACTGATGAAAGAAATTAAAGTGATACAGATAGGACAAAAGGAGCTCAAATTAGCTCTTCTTGCCAATGAGATGATTCTATTCCTAGAAGACCCAAAAAACTCCACCAGAAAACTTCTAGAACTAGTAAATAAATTCAGCAAAGTACCAGGATACAAAATCAACACCCATAAAACAAAGGCATTTCTGTATATCAGTGAAAAATCTTCTGAAAAGGAAATGAGGAAAACCATCCCATTTACAAGAGCCTCAATAAATAAATAAATATATAAATAAAATACTTGGGAATCAACCTAACAAAAAGATGAAAGGCCTCCACAATGAAAATTATAGAATGCTAAAAAAAATAAATTAAAGAAGACCTTAGAAGATGGAAAGATCTCTCCCTTGTTCTTGCATAGGCAGAATATTGTCAAAATGACCATACTACCAAAAGAAGTATACAAATTTAATGCAATTCCAATCAAAATCCCAATGACATTCCTTATAGAAATTGAAAAAACAGTCATGAAATTCATCCAGAAAAACAAGAGACCCAGAATAGCTAAAGTAATCCTTATCAAGAAAAGTAAAGCAGGTAGCATCACTATGCCAGACCTCAAACTATACTACAAAGCAACAGTAACAAAAACAGCATGGTATTGGCACCAAAATAGACTGGTAGACCAATGGTACAGAATAGAGGACACAGAAACTAACCAACATAATTAAAGTTATATTAGACAAAGGTGCCAAAAACATACATTGAAGAAAATATAGCCTCTTCAACAAATGGTGCTGGGAAAACTGAAAATCCATATGCAACAAAATGAAATTAAATCCCTATCTCTCGCCAAGAACAAACCTCAACTCAAAGTGGATGAAGGACCTAGGAATTAAACCAGAGACACTGAGTTTAATAGAAGAAAAAGTAAGCCCTAATCTCTATCACATAGGATTAGGCCCTGACTTTTTTAATAAGACTCCTATAGCACAAGAAATAAAATCAAGAATTAATAAATGGGATGGACTCAAACTAAAAAGATGCTTCTCAGCAAAAGAAACAATCAGTGAGATAAATAGAGAGTGAACATCTTGGGAACAAATTTTTACCACTTGCACATCAAATAGAGCACTAATCTCTAGGGTATATAAAGAACTCAAAAAGCTAAACACCAAAAAACAACTCAATCAATAAATGGGCCAAGGAACTTAACAGACACTTCTCTGAAGGTGATATATAATAAATCAACAAATATATGAAATAATGTTCAACATTTCTAGCAATTAGAGAAATGCAAATCAAAACTACTCTTAAGATTTCATCTCACTCCAATCAGAATGGCAGCTATTAAGAATACAAACATCGAAGGTAGGCAGGGGCAGGCCCAGCGGCCCACTGGTGTGGTAGTCACATCACCCCAATTGGAGTAGGGGCAGAGCAGAGCCGCCGCCCACGCCCGCAAGGTAGGCAGACCTGCAATTGACTGGAAGAACAGGCCCAGCAGCCTGCCAGCATGGTAGACAAGTCACCCCAATTGGAGTAGAGGCAGAGCAGAGCCGCCGCTCGTGCCCACAAGGTAGGCAGACCTGCAACAGACTGGCAGAACAGGCCCAGTAGCCCGTCAGCGTGGTAGACAGATCACCCCAATTGGAGGAGGAGCACAGCCACTGCCCGCCCCTGCAAGGGAGACTTTTCAACTATACAAGAGCAATATAAATATATAGGGGGAAAATTCAATAACACAACAGTTTCACCAAGCAGAAAGAAACGCGAGCAGTATGAAAAGACAAGGAAAGAAAAGACCACAAGCAATGAAGGTCAACTCAACTTTAGAAGAGGTAATAGCTGCAGCAGATGGAATGTCAGATAAAGAATTCAGGATATACATGCTTCAGATGATCTGGAGTCTCATGGAAGACATTAGACAGCAAAATCAGACAATGAAAGATCACTTCGACAATGAATTACATAAACAAATCCACGAAGCAAAAGATCAACTATACAGGGAGATAGAGGTTATAAAAAACAAACAAACAGAAATCCTAGAAATGCAGGAAGCAATAAACCAACTTAAAAACTCAATTGAGAATACTACCAGCAGAGTAGAACACTTAAAAGATAGAACATCAGACAATGAAGACAAAGTATTTCAACTTGAAAAGAACATAGACAGCTCAGCAAGACTGTTAAGAAACCATGAGCAGAACATCCAAGAAATATGGGATAACATAAAGAGACCAAACTTAAAGAGTCATTGGGATACAGGAAGGTATAGAGGTCCAAACCAAAGAAATGAGCAATCTATTCAATGAAATAATACGAGAAAACTTCCCAGACTTGAAGAATGAGACAGAATCCCAAATCCTAGAAGTCTACAGGACACCGAATGTGCAAAATCATAAGAGATCCACACCTAGACACATTATAATGAAGATGCCCAATATACAGAATAAGGATAGAATTTTAAAAGCTACAAGAGAAAGGAAGCAGATTACATTTAGGGGTAAACGAATCAGGATAACAGCTGATCTTTCAACACAGACTCTGAAAGCCAGAAGATCCTGGAATAACATATTTCAAACACTGAAAGAAAATGGTTCCAACCAAGAATTGTGTATTCAGTGAAACTAAGCTTCAGGATGGAAGATGAAATTAAAACCTTCCACGATAAACAAAAGTTAAAAGAATTTGCAGCTAGGAAACCATCTCTTCAAAACATCCTCGGCAAATATTACAGGAAGAGGAAATGGAAAATAACAATGAAAACCAACAGCGGGAGGTAGTACAGTAAAGGGGGGAAATAATCAAAGAGGAAAACAAACTATGTTTAGTAACATAAATAAACAAATATGGCTGGAAAAAACACCCATATCTCAATAATAACCCTAAATGTTAATGGCTTAAACTCACCAATTAAGAGACACAGGCTAGTAGAATGGATCACAAAACAAGACCCAACAATATGCTGCCTTCAGGAGATACATTTGATAGGAAAAGACATATAGACTGAAGGTGAAAGGTTGGGAAAAATCATATCACTCATATGGACTGCGGAAACAAGCAGGAGTGTCCATACTCATATCAAATAAAATAGATTTCAAGCCAAAGTTAATCAAAAGGGATAAAGAGGGACACTACATACTGCTCAAGGGAACCATACACCAACAAGACATAACAATCATAAATATATATGCCCCAAATAATGGTGCAGCTATGTTCATCAAACAAACTCTTCTCAAATTCAAGAGTCTAATAGACCACCATACAATAATCATGGGAGACTTCAACACACCTCTCTCACCATTGGACAGATCTTCCAAACAAAAGTTGAATAAGGAAACTATAGAACTCAATAACACAATAATAACCCAGACTTAATTGACATATATAGAATATACCACCCAACATCAAGCAGTTACACTTTTTTCTCAGCAGCACATGGATCCTTCTCAAAAATAGATCATATATTATGTCACAGGGCAACTCTTAGACAATATAAAGGAGTAGAGATAATACCATGCAACTTATCTGATCATAATGGAATGAAACTGAAAATCAACGATAAAAGAAGGAAGGAAAAATCATGCATCACTTGGAGAATGAACAATAGATTACTGAATGATCAATAGGTTATAGAAGACATCAAGGAGGAAATTAAAAAATTCCTAGAGATAAATGAAAACACAGACACAACATATTGGAATCTGTGGGACATATTGAAAGCAGTTCTAAGAGGAAAATTCATTGCTCGGAGTTCATTACTTAAAAAAAGAAAAAAACAACAAATAAATGATCTCATACTTCATCTCAAAATCCTAGAAAAAGAAGAGCAAAACAACAGCAAAAGAAGTAGAAGGCAAGAAATAATTAAAATCAGAGCTGAAATTAATGAAATCGAAACAATTGAAAAAACTGACAAAACTTAAAGTTGGTTCTTTGAAAAAATAAATAAAATCTACAGACCCTTAGCCATGCTAATGAAGAGAAAAAGAGAGAGAACTCAAATTATTAGCATACGGGATGAAAAAGGCAATATCACAACAGACACTTCAGAAATACAGAAGATAATCAGAAATTATTTTGAATCCTTATACTCCAATAAAATAGAAGATAGCGAAGGCATCGACAAATTTCTTAAGTCATATGATCTTCCCAGATTGAGTCAGGAGGATATAGACAACCTAAACAGACCAATATCAATTGAGGAAATAGAAGAAACCATCAAAAGACTACCAACTAAGAAAAGCCCAGGACTGGATGGGTATACAGCAGAGTTTTACAAAACCTTTAAAGAGGAATTAATACCAATACTTTTCAAGCTATTCCAGGAAATAGAAAAAGAGGGAGAACTTCCAAATTTATTCTACGAGGCCAACATCACCCTGATTCCTAAACCAGACAAAGACACTTCAAAGAAAGAAAACTACAGACCAATATCTCTAATGAACCTAGATGCAAAAATCCTCAATAAAATTCTGGCAAATCAGATACAAAAAAATATCCAAAAAATTGTGCACCATGATCAAGTAGGATTCATCCCTGGGATGCAAGGCTGGTTCAATATACGGAAATCAATAAATGTTATTCACCACATCAATAGACTTAAAAATAAGAACCATATGATCATCTCGATAGATGCAGAAAAAGCATTCGACAAAGTACAGCATCCCTTTATGTTCAAAACTCTAGAAAAACTAGGGATAACAGGAACATACCTCAATATTGTAAAAGCAATCTATGCTAAGCCTCAGGCTAGCATCATTCTGAATGGAGAAAAATTGAAGGCATTCCCTCTAAAATCTGGAACAAGACAGGGATGCCCTCTCTCACCACTTCTGTTCAACATAGTTCTCGAAACACTGGCCAGAGCAATTAGACAGACGAAAGAAATTAAAGGCATAAAAATAGGAAAAGAAGAACTCAAATTATCACTATTTGCAGATGACATGATTCTATACCTAGCAGACCCAAAAGGGTCTACAAAGAAACTATTAGAGCTAATAAATGAATTCAGCAAAGTGTCAGGATATAAAATCAACACGCATAAATCAAAGGCATTCCTGTATATCAGCGACAGATCCTCTGAAATGGAAATGAGGACAACCACTCCATTCACAATATCCTCAAAAAAATAAAATACTTTGGAATCAACCTAACAAAAGAGGTGAAAGACTTATACAATGAAAACTACAGAACCCTAATGAGAGAAATTGAAGAAGATGTTAGAAAATGGAAAAATATACCCTGTTCATGGATAGGCAGAACTAACATCATCAAAATGGCAATATTACCAAAAGTTCTCTATAGGTTTAATGCAATGCCAATTAAAATCTCAACAGCATTTCTTGTAGAAATAAAGAAAGCAATCATGAAATTCATATGGAAAAATAAAAGACCCAGAATAGCAAAAACAATGCTAAGCAGGAAGTGTGAATCAGGCGGTATAGTGATACTAGACTTCAAACTACAGAGCAATAGTAACAAAAACAGCATGGTACTGGTACCAAAACAGGCAGGTGGACCAATGGTATAGAATAGAGGACACAAAAACCAATCCACAAAACTACAAATATCTTATATTTGATAAAGGGGCTAAAAGCATGCAATGGAGGAAGGATAGCATCTTCAACAAATGGTGCTGGGAAAACTGGAAATCAATATGCAACAAAATGAAACTGAATCCCTTTCTCTCGCCATGCACAAAAGTTAACTCAAAATGGATCAAGGAGCTTGATATCAAATCAGAGACACAACATCTGATAGAAGAAAAAGTTGGCTACGATCTACATACTGTGGGGTCGGGCTCCAAATTTCTCAATAGGACACCCATAGCATGAGAGTTAATAACTAGAATCAACAAATGGGACTTACTTAAACTAAAAAGTTTTTTCTCAGCAAAAGAAACAATAAGAGAGGTAAACAGGGAGCCTACATTCTGGGAACAAATCTTTCCTCCTCACACTTCAGATAGAGCCCTAATATCCAGAGTATACAAAGAACTCAAAAAATTAGACAATAAGAAAACAAATAACCCCATCAACAAATGGGTCAAGGACCTGAACAGACACTTCTCAGAGGAAGACATACAATCAATCAACAAGTACATGAAAAAATGCTCACCATCTCTAGCAGTCAGAGAAATGCAAATCAAAACCACCCTAAGATACCATCTCACTCCAGTAAGATTGGCAGCCATTAGGAAGTCAAACAACAACAAGTGCTGGCAAGGATGTGGGGAAAAGGATACACTTGTACATTGCTGGTGGGACTGCAAATTGGTGTGGCCAATTTGGAAAGCAGTATGGAGATTCCTGGGAAAGCTGGGAATGGAACCACCATTTGACCCAGCTATTTCCCTTCTGGATCTTTTCCCTAAAGACCTAAAAAGAGCATACTACAGGGACACTGCTACATCGATGTTCATAGCAGCACAATTCACAATAGCAAGACTGTGGAACCAACCTAGATGCCCTTCAATAGACAAATGGATTTTAAAAATGTGGCATTTATACACAATGGAGTATTACTCTGCATTAAAAAAATGACAAAATCATAGAATTTGCAGGGAAATGGATGGCATTAGAGCAGATTATGCTAAGTGAAGCTAGCCAATCCCTAAAAAACAAATGCCAAATGTCTTCTTTGATATAAGGAGAGTAACTAAGAACAGAGTAGGGACGAAGAGCATGAGAAGAAGATTAACATTAAACAGGGATGAGAGGTGGGAGGGAAAGGGAGATAGAAGGGAAATTGCATGGAAATGAAAGGAGACCCTCAGGGGTATACAAAATTACATACAAAAGGAAGTGAGGGGAAAGGGAAAAAATACAAGAGGGAGACATGAATTACAGGAGAGAGGGTAAAGAGAGAAGAGGGGAGGAGAGGGGAGGGGAGGGCGGATAGTAGAGGATAGGAAAGGCAGCAGAATACAACAGACACTAGTATGGCAATATGTAAATCAATGGAAGTGTAACTGATGTGATTCTGCAATCTGTATATGGGGTAAAAATGGGAGTTCATAACCCACTTGAATCAAAGTGTGAAATATGATATGTCAAAACTGTAATGTTTTGAACAACCAACAATAAAAATTAATAATTAATTAATTAATTAATTAAGTTATTTTAAAAATTCCAATACAATGAAAAAATTCATGTTTCAGATTATTCATGGTTCCAGAAACATGTTTAATCTTACACCACAGAGTCTCACTATATAGTTTATTGTTTTCCGTATTCAAAGGAAAAACTCCAAATGGTACTACAAGATTAGCAAGTATTTAGGAGAAACTGGAAGAAGGAAATATGGTAATCAAGAATCTTATAAACTTAAACCACATAATGAACTACCTAGAATAACAGTAGGAAAGAATTTGATTCATTAAAACTTTATGTATATTATATTATCATATGCTCTTCTGTATTGTTAGTAATAATTCTAGTGATTGTGGGACTAATGCTTATAGCTTTGGAAAAGGAAAGGATGAGATTTTGATTGGTAACTAAATTGTTTTATTAAATTTGTTCAGATATTTCAATAATTAAAAAAAAGAATACAAACATCGATAAGTGTTTGGGAGGATGTGGGGAAAAAGGCACACTCATACATTGCTGGTGGAACTGCAAATGGTACAGCCATTCTGGAAAGCAGTAGGGGGATCTCTTGGAAAACTGGGAAATGGAACCGCCTTTTGACCCAGCTATCCCACTATATACCATCTATACCCTAAGGACTTAAAAACAGCATACTACAAAGGACACAGCAATATCAATGTTTATAGAAGCACAATTCACAATAGCTAAATTGTGGATCTAACCTAGATACTCTTCAGTAGATGAATGGATAAAGAAAATATACACAATGGAATATTGCTCAGCAATAAAAGAAAATAAAATCATGGCATTTGCAGGCAAATGGATAGAGTTGGATAGTATAATACTAGGTGAAATAAGCAAATTCCAAAAAAACAAATGCCCAATGTTTTCTTTGATATAAGGAGTCTGATTCATAGTGGGGTTCGGAGGGGGAGCATGGGAGGAGTAGATGAACTCTAGATAGGGCAAAGAGGTGGGAGGGGAAGGGATGGAGCATGGGGGGAGGAAAGATGGTGGAATGAAGTGGACATCTTTACCCTAAGCACATGTATGAAGACACGAACTGTGTGACTCTACTTTGTGCACAACCAGAGACATGAAAAATTGTGCTCTATTTGTGTAATATGAATTGACTTGCATTCTGCTGTCATATGTAACAAATTAGAATAAAAAATTTAAAAAACTCTATGTGTGGGAGTGTTTTGCTGGGTTCCAAAAGAGGATTAGAATGTTTATTGTCAGACAGATCAAAGAATTAGATTTTACTTCTTAGGAAGAGAGAGTGAGTCGGCCAAAGTGGAAGAACACTGTGAGACTTAGAACACAAACTGTCATTCTGATCCCATATAATAAGGGGTTGCTCAGAGAGAATTTTATCCTCTTTAGGAGGAGACTGTGGAGCAGTAAAATCCAGCATTCGTGTCTGTGATATCCAGCAGGGGTCAGGGAAGCCAGGTCATCCCAGAGACCTCTGGGGGAGAAACACTTCTTCACCAGGCCTACGAAGAAGACAGAGGTAGGAGACTGTGAGCAAACATCCCTGATCATACATGGGACTGTCCTAGGGAGAACAAATACCTGTAATGCCAAAATCCTGCTATTGTGCACTAGACACAAAGAAGCTCATTAATGTTACGCATCCTCATTTGAATTTTCAGACTGATGAGTTTCCACCATATAATTCTAGATCTCAGGACATACTCTGGTGAGGCTAAGGTAACTTAAATGAGCCAGCTTTTGTCCCATCAGACTGCCAAGGGACAGTATATGCAAGAAATAACCTAGTAGATACCCTGGGATCATCGATGTCATGATGTCATTGCTGAGCCCGTTTTTAGGTGTATGCCTCTCATTCTGTCTCTGTTTCTCAGCTTTAGAACCCCTTGTGTGTCTCCTTGCTTTTTTCCTGCTCTGCTCCATGGTCTGAAAACTTCTGAGCTCTTGCCTCCTGTTTACTTTCCAGACTTTGACTCGGCTTTCTCCTTTCAGGTTTATGTCTCCTCAGACAAACATCCCTGGAGCAGATCTGTCTGTGAGCTGAACTAATGGATCCCTGATGGAAGAATCACATCTGATTCTTCTTTGCACCTTCAATAACTAGCATAGCATCTGGCAGGTAGCAGGCTCTTAGTAAGTGTTTGGGTTGAGTTGAATTATTGCTCTTGTCCTAATTTGTCACAGACCTCCTTCAATATCAAAGCATGATCTTTATTTGGGAATGTTTTTACTAATGTTCTAACTGTGGGTGGCAAAAAAGTCATTTTTTTAAATTCATTTATTAAGTTTGAATACTCTGATGGTGTGCTACATCCTGGTTTTGCTGCATGAGCTTACATAAGCAAACCCACGGAACATTGGGTCTGATCCAAGGGTGAGAGTTTATCCAATAGGTAGTTAGTAAATGTTGGTAATTGATATAATCAGCTATGATAGTTATCTTCAAATACATAAAGGATTATCTCATAAAAAAGAAGCTAAATTGATATTAGAAGACTGAATTGGACTCTTTGAGTAGCAGTTATCAGGATACAGATTTTAACTCCATTTAAATAAGGACATTTGGTGCTAGCATTGTTGAATACAAACACCCTGGGAAATAAGGAGGGTCCCAGCACTAAGAGGCTAGATGACCACGAGTCAGGGGATATGTACTAAAAATAACAACAATAATAATGGAGGTCAATGTTTACAGGATTCCTGCTATATTCTGGGCACTGAACAACATTTTGTGAAGGAGGCACTGCTACCATCAACATTTTGTAGCCCAAATAAGTTCTGAAATCAGACCCTGGTGGTCCCACTCCAGAGCCTGTGTACTTAATCACTTTCTCTTCTGTCTCCTGTTGAAAGAATTCTTCAGTGAGTGGAAGGTGAGCCAAGCCCATCTTCCCTCTAACACAGATTTTCCATACTCTAATCTCTTCACGGGCCCCTTTGAGGCTGGGAACAAGGATTTGTAGTTACATGAGCAGTTGTGGAGACATTACAAAGTCCTACTGCAACTCTCACCCTTGGCTCCACTTGCGTGGGACCAAGGCTTTTTTCACTTAAGGTTAAAACAGCTGTTTAAACACAAAACATTGAGAAGGACCATACTTTAAGCTGGTGAAAGATCAAGAAACCATATCACAGGAGGAAATGTTGGAAGAGCTGGATCTGCTTTGGTTTAAAAAAAAAGGAAGAAAGAACAAGAGAGGTGTCTTCAAATATTTGAAGAATTGTCACTTTAACAAGGAGGTTGACTTGTTTTTGTTTCTGCCAAAGGCACAATAGGAAGGAGTAGTGAAGGAGGTCCCATGGCTGCTTCTGTTCCACGCTGAGAAAGAGCTTCCTAACGACTGGCACTGCTCGGCTCCTTGGGATTTTTGCAAGCACCCCTCTATTAGAGATTTCAGCGGGGATACTGGGGAAGAGATTCTTCCTTTTTTGGAAATTTTTAATTCTAAATTCTACACTTCTTTGATGAGTAAATTATAATTTGTGCAGATAGTAATGTCTGTGTTTCTGTGCTTAAGAAAACATTTAAAAATATTAAAAACACAAAGTACAAATCACCCATAATCTCACCACTTAATCAAGGAAAGAAACCTTAAAAAAAAAAAAGGTCTCATTCCCTGTAATTCCCTAGTACTTTGCTAGCAGTTTGGCTAAGCTCATTAAAAGGAAAGGAAATCAATTGATAATATTAATCAGAGTTAATATTTAAAAGGAGCAAGTATCATGATACTGATTGATGAATATGTACATATATAGTAATCTCTCATAACTGTATACATTTTTATGCCACATACATATTTTTAGAGTATCAAGGGGTGCCTTTGGAGCCATCCTTAAGGATGGAAATTGGCTTTTAAAAAATAAACTTCGTTTTACAATTTTTTTTCAATTTCTTCTTTCACTTAAAGGCTAAATGTAGTCCAGAGTTCTCTGGTTTGGGAAGGGTCTTCTGCTTCATGATGACCTCAAGGTAAAACAAGACAGAGTACATGGAGATGTGACACACAGGACACATGGGTGGTCGACCAGAGAGCACCCAGAGTCATTACTCGTATCTTCTCCATAAACCTGTTTCTCTTGTCTTAATTTATCTCAAAAAAAAAAAAATGAGCATCACCCTTGACTCATTCTGTCCCTCACTCCCCATCAGAAGTCCTGAGGGCTCTGCTTCCTAACACATCCCCAGTGCAACCCATTCATTGTTCTTACCAGGGAACTAGCACTCCTGCCTGTGATACTCCAACTGTCACCCGCTTCTGCTCATGTTCCCTGTAATCCTTCTGTATATAGCACCCAGAGTGACTTCTCTATTAAACATAAATTATTCAATCCTGTCACTGCTTAAATCCCTCCTGTGCCTCCCATCACACTTAGAAAACATTCCAGACTCATTATTCTGGCTCTGAAGCCTTCACTGACCTGACCCTGGCTACTTCTTTTACAGCTTCTCCTACACTTTCCCAGAGCATGGCCTGTGGTCTGGTCCTCATGGATACCATGGTGGTGCCCAGCTGGATGTCTCTGCACTAGTGGTACCTCTGCCTGGAATACATTCATTTCTGCACATCCATCTCTTTCTTTTGATTCAGAGCTCAGCTTAGCAATCTCAGAGAGGCCTCTCTGATGCCTCATCTGCCATGGTTACACACTCTATAACCCATCACCTTATTTTAATTCTCTTGTTAGCTCTCCTATGCTGATTTCTACCTCATGTCTTTCTTGTTTCCTCTCTTGCTTGCTTTCTTGTCTCTCTCTCCGCCCCCAGAATGCAAGATCCCCTTGTTAACTGCTAGATCGGCAGTTCCTGGAACAAAGCCCAGTGCATAGCAAGTGCCAATAAATATTCGTTGAATTAAGGAAAGTGACTTCCTGGTGGTCCCAGACAAGGAACACCCATTCCATTGACCTTTTTTTATTCCCAAGCTCTCCTGGTCTTAACTGGATAATATCAGGTTTTGCATGCTGTGGTAATGAGCCCAGCTCTGAGATCTTGTAGCCAATGAATAAAAAGCCTAACTCTTGGGGCAGATTTGTGAGCATGTGTGAAATCAAGCATGAAAAAGAAACCAAGACTTTCTTACGTGGGTTTAATTTGTGAAGATAACTGCTAAGAAACTAGAAAAAGTTGGAAGGAGACATCAGAATCAGGCAATTCCCCATGTGCTCTCAGCACCATTAGCTCTGCAACCATTAAAGTGTCGTCGCTGAGAGAGGCAGCCAGAGCCAGAATTCAACTTTCATAAATTAACACTGCGAGTGCCTTGTGTTCTTGAGGTAGCCACAGATGGTACTGGCATTGGCCAAAATCAGTTGCATCAGATGAAAGTGGTTGAATTGGTCTTTTTTTCCTTTGAAGTCACTGTTCTGAATAAAATTCCAAAATGATTCCTATGAAATCAAATCTTTCAATCTATAGTTTATTAAGTACCTACCATATCAAAGCCATTGTTCTAGATACTTTTACAAAAATAACATTTAGTTGTCTCTCTATCCCTGTGAGCTTACTCATTTTATAGATAGAATTATGCTCAGGGCAGTCAAATCACTTCTCAAGGTCACACTGCTGAGGCATAGGCAGACTTGGAACGTGAAGCCCTACTTCCCTTTGCTGTCTCACCCACAATCCTTACTACTCCTTTTGCATTCTGATGTGGACGACAGCCTCCAGGTTGTCTGGCCAGTGGGGAGCAGCTCCAAGAAACCAACTACTTCCAAAGGCAGGGAGGAACTCAAGAATTTCTGTTCAAAGCTGAAGATCAAACTTCACGACCCAGCCCCCAGGTTCCCAGTGGCCTATCAGCTTCCTGGCGTGATATTATTTGTATGGTTGTTCTACATTGTTAATACACCCTCACACCTCTTGCCCTTAGTGATCAGTGAATGCCGGCTCTTGTGGACAAAAGTTCATTCAATTTTCCTTCTTAAATCATCTTCACAGTTAAAAATATAATAATGAGGGAATATAATCAATGTTTTTAAAAATGTAACTTTCCAAATATTAATTTCTTTCAATGTCTCTTCCTTTTGATATTGAAATAGTTTCATATGTCAAGCAAGTGAAGAATGGGGGGAAATCCAAGTACTGTGAGACAGGCAACCGGGCATTGAGACAAGGGGTCAGGACATAGGGAAGGGCCTGAGGACAGCAGACCTCCAGAGGAGGCCCCACCTTTCCTGGACCCACCATACTTACAAGTTTCTATGGGAGGACAGTGGAGATAAACCACATAACAGAATATCAGATTGGAGTGTGAAGCCTTTTAAATGCTATTATTAGCTTTGCACTGTATGAACTCATGTTCCATCTGGCCTTTTGTTAGTCCACTAAAACTGCATTTTAAAAAGTAGACATTTCCCACAGAATGAAAGAAAAAAAGTTTATTTACATTAGAGAAAATAATATCCTCTTCAAAAACATGAAAATATCAATTATTCCAAAGGCAGGTGCATAATTCACTCAAGAATTCATGATAAATCATTATACTTTTTAAGAATGGTGATTCTGTAGAGAGGATTTTAGTAACAGGAAATTTCATTAATAAGATGATCTTATTTGGTTATGTAAGTTATTCTTTAACTTTTTTATATGAATCACTAAGTCCTGTATTTTCTAGATTATTTTAAGGAAATGTCATATCTTTTACTTCTTTGTTAAAAATTTTGTCTTTTATCACCTACAATAAAATGGCCAAGTTCTATATAGAATTTGTTATTCAGTTCAACCAAAATGTGTTCTAGTTAATATAAATAACCAAGATGCAATATTGCAATATTTGATAATAATAGCATATCCAAAAATTCAAAAATTTAACTGGTCAATATTGTTGTTGTACTTGTTGTTATTATTTTATACTAGGAATTAAGACTGTGGATTCTGCTGTCCCCCTGAAAGGGTAAAGTTTCTAAGCTGCAAAGCCTGAGTTAAAATGTAAAGGACTAGATATTGTAAAGTTTCTGAACTGCACACAGAACCTGAAATTCCTGAGGCAGTTAAGACAATGCCCAGTACTGACCACTTAGTTGTTTAATAACCTAGGACCCTGTGCAGTTTGGCACGTAGGCATTTAGGGCCTGAACCAATCAGTTTGAATGTGTACCCCACTTAGGAGTGACCAATCACCCCCGCCCGACCTGTTCCCGCCAATGAATGTGCTAATCATATATGAGAGTTGTTGTTCAATTTTCCCGCGCCTCATGATGATTTGTTCTGATGTATGCAAAGCTCTCGCCCTCCCCTAAAAGTGTACTTAAGCACTGCTTAACCTCTGCTCTGGGCTCTGGGCTGCTCTCCCTTCTTGAGTGAGCACAGAGCCCCAGCATGCTGGATTCTCAATAAATCTCCTTTTGCTGATTGCATGAGTCAGTCTCTTGGTGGTCTCTTCCTCCAATGTTCGCTGGACCCTTACACCCCAAAACGGGTGGTATTTGATTGTTTGCTAAGTACAGTGTGGGTATGTAGTACTGAGCTCAGTAACATTTCTTTAGAAAAAAAAAAAGAAGAAAAGAAAAAAAAATCCACAAAAACAGTGTTTGAAAATGGAATTACTTTGAATTTTACTCACTGACCTCCACAAAACTCAGTTACCAACCCTCAGCATTTCCTGGAGCATCAGGAAAATCAAGGCAGAATATGGGGAAACTGATCCTAGGAAATTACTGGAGGTTTTGGCTCTCCTTTGGGTCCTTCTGGTGTGTCTAAGCAGGTTATAATATCAAAGATTGTTTAAAATAAAGCAGTGCAGAAAGAAAATGATTAGTTACTGATTGGAGGGAGTGGAAATTAACAATGCAAAATGGCTTTAAAACTAGAGGGAAATAAGCCCTTAAACAGGGTGTTTCTGTTGCAGACAAACTTGCTTAAAAGTGTTAGCATTTAAATGGTCACACCTTGGCTTTGAACTTAACACTCCATTAAGCAGCTGAGGGAGCTCACACCTCTGTCTGTGATGCCTTTCACTCTTGTTGAAGCCCAAGGAAAGAGAAGAGGAGGAAGAAGCCACAAATGGAGCAATGGCAAAGGTGATGTTCTAGTTGTCCTGCTGTCCCTATGCGAGTGTTAGAAGCATCTGCTTTCACTCCCCAAAGTGGTGTGATTTAAATAATAAATTAATTGGTCACCTAAACAGGATATGGGGCATTTAAAAGTATAGTTACAAGACAATAGTCATTTCTTTCTTTCATTCTTTTTTTTTTTTTTTGATATTAGGAATTGAACTCAGGGGCACTTGACCACTGAGCCACATCCCCAGCCCTATTTTGTATTTTATTTAGAGACAGAGTCTCACTGAGTTGCTTAGCACTTCACTTTTGCTGAAGCTGTCTTTGAACTTGCTATCCTCCTGCCTCAGACTCTCAAGCCACTGGGATTACGGGAGTGTGTCACTGCACCCAGCAAGGCAACAGTCATTTCTATTTGTAAATAAAAATGGAAATAGCAAAGTTTGTTTCTTGGATAGCATGCCTTCATTCAGAAACTTCTATGTCATTTCACATGATAAGACTAAGTGTTCATGACTGCAGGAGTAAAATCAAAGAATTTGAGTGTAAAGGGGCCCTGGAGGCTATGTGGTTGTCATTTTGTAAATTGGAAACAAAAGCTCAAAGAGGTTGACCGGCCTAAGACCACACAGCTAGCTAACTGAGAATCTGGGGACAGGACTCAAGTCTCCTAAATGAAAATTAGGCATTTTCTATGTGCTGAGATTTTCGGGAATGTAAATAATGGTCCCAAGAATTGAGAAACAAAGGAGTTATGGTAAATTACACAGATGCCCTTCTCTAGGTCAGAGGGCTCAGAGGTTAGCCAGGCTAAGGGGACCAAGTTTCTGATGCTCAATGATATTTCAACTGAGAAGGAGACCAAGAATTTTCTCAGAATAAGCAAAGCCAAGAATCTAATTGGTTTCCAGCTTTATGATTTAATAGCTGACTGGCCTTAATTGAAGTTACTGAATGTCTTTAAAACTCCCATTTCCCCATCTATAAAATGAATATAAAATTAATATTTGTCTCAGATGACTATTGTGAAGATTAAGACAGTTGAGGAGATGCACTAGCCTGATTCAGGGCACTGGGGGACACACCCAGTAAACATTAGTCATTGTCACCGTCACTACCATCTCTAGGAACAGTGGCGGCATTTCCCCCTCTCCACTCCCAAGACACCTGTTCTGGACAGTGAGTGATTTCACAGCCCACTTCACCCTTTTGGCTTATATGATGTTCTAGCATTTAAATGGTCATTTTGTTCCAAGTAGCCCACAGAGATAGATGTTCTTGTTTACTTTTAACAGATAAGGAAACAGGCTTAGAGGGGTTAATAATCTCCCCCAGATTGTATAATCAGCAAGTAATGGAAGTAGTACTCACACCTAAGTGTTCTCATCTTTTCACTATCTCTGTTTCTGGTAAGAAATTATAGTGTGGGGTACTGAGCTGCAAGACTCAAAAGGGGAAGATGGCAAGGAGTTGACCTTGCCTCTGGGGCAGTTTTTAGGAAAGCAACTTGGTATGGTGAGTTCTTGACCACAGTGCTCTAGCATGACCCGACCAACTATGGAGACACAGACATTGAGAAGTCCCTGGTGCACTCTGCTCTTTTTACACTTTTCACTAGGGTAGAAACCCAGCCAGGGATGCAACTTCTTTTTGTTTCTTTGTAATTTCATGGGATAGTTTCAATCAATTAGGTAAACATTAGGACAGTTTCTGTGATATGACTGATCCTTTGTACCATCACAATTAGTTGAATAGGAGTTATTTCTAATCACACAGTTAGCACTTCCAGCAAAGAGCAGAGAAATTCTTTACTAAAAAAGCTAATTAATAAGTGCACAAGCCAAACAGAGGCAAAAACAATTGATGGAGATCCTTCTCTATTCACACATACCAAAGTGCTCACCAGGGACAGACCAAGGTCCTTATACTCCCAGGAGCCCACCAGGAAAATTCATTAGTTATGAACATATGCTTTAGAGTTTGAAGGCTGCCCCTACTTCTTCCACCTTGCAACTCCAGACAGTTGATTTAATGTCTCTAAGCCATAATTTCCTCATGTGTAAAATGGTGATGATAATGAAAGCAACACACTTGGTTCTTTCCTGGCATGTAATAAATGCCCAGTTAGTGGCATTCTGCTAACATCCTTGCTGAAAAATGTTGGAGCCATTGCAAAACATACGTCTTCATAATTTTCCCAGTTCTTTTGACCACTTCCCACTTTGTGATACATCTCCTGGATTATCCATTGGCCCATCTGTAGGTTTGTAAGTTGGTAAGAAGGTAGCATTCTCTCTCTTCCTACTGCCTTAAAGGTCCTTTCCTTGACCTTACCTTGATTATTAATTGTAACAATTAAGTCATGAGAGCTGTTCACCAACACTGCAAATTATCTCAAGCCCAAAGTGATGGCAAACAGAATTTGGACCAAAAAAATCTCCACAGGTTTTCAAAATGAATAGAATCTTACGTGTTTGAATGTAACAGGGACAAAGTCCTTCATTTGAATCCAAATACCAGATGCATGAGGTCAGAATCTGAGGGGGGGGCAGGGGACAAAAGCAATCCAATTACCACACAGACTTTTATTTGAAACTAAATTCATAGTTGATACTATTTCTGGCAAAACAATGGATATACATTTGCCAAACATGAAGATCTAAGGTCTCTAAAATGTAGACTGCCCATTTGGTGTTGCTTGTTTGAGCAGACCACAATAACTGGACAAAGTGACAGATTTTATTCTTTCATCCTTCTTTCAAAAAGGAAAGGACATGACATATGCCATTACAGTGGGATTGTACAAACGTCAGCTGAATGAGGACATAGTCAGGAACTTCTTTGCTAAGGAGACTCAAGTATCAGATGGCTGTTTAGACCAGATATCACTGAGGTCCCTTTCCAATAGAACACACTTTCTGATGGTTTGTGCCACCTCACAGGATCGCAAATCTTCTTGTTAGAATCCAAATGTAATCCTTTCATAATTTCCAAAAAATAAGTGAAGATACAGATAAAAGTTCAGATGTAGGTTTCTTTGTCATTTTGAATGCCAAGCTTCCCTGGATGCGATTAGACTCATTACCCAGAGTTTGATTCTTACTCAAATAAAACTGCTTTCCAAAGGAGGTTTGATCTGACTTCTCTAGACCCCACATACATCTGAGTCATTTCCTCCTCTGGGCTGTGTTCGGCTACCTTGCCCTTTGGAATCTCCCTCTTCCTCTCTCTACCAAACCACCGCCTTCTTCAAAAATCTGGCTCCATGCTGGCCTCTTCTAAGAAGACTTCCTGTCTCTCAGATTCTTCTAAGATCCTCAAGGACTCTCTGTAGTACACCCACTCTTGCTGACACACTGCCTGCAAATCATTCTCCAGTTGTTTCATGTTTCTGTGACTCTCCAACTGAACTCTAAACTCCTAAAGGGCAGTGAACCTCTGTCAATGGAGATGAAAAGGAGAACGGCTCTGGATTTTCCTAATGATCACACAACACCAGGCACAAAGCAACCACTGGGGGCCTGAGACCCATCAAACAGCACTGAAATTCCACTAGGATTAAGGGTAGATGGGGCCATCCCAGTTTCAGAAGATCAGAGACATTCACATTCTGTTCTTAGTAGTTCACCAGTCCTTCCAAATCACCAGGACTGCACACATAAAAGTTTCATCTAGCCACTAGCTCTAGCTGAACATATCACAGGTTACTTAAAGTGCAATTTATTTTTAATAGAAAAATTGATTCTGGAATGAAACATGAAGTAGCCTCTTTTTTTTTTCTTCTTTCTTCCTTTTTGGTAGTAGACTAACCTTTTAAAGAATAGCATTCTTGCCCTAGAGAAGGGCATAAAAGTTTAAAAGGTTATTTTCCACATTACATGTAACCCACACACTCACCTTTCCTATCTCTTTGCTGGATCTGCGCTCGGGGTGCCTGTGGCGCTAACTCACTGAAAATATCGGCTCCATTAATGCATGATTTACTTCTCTTTACTTGGCAAAGTACAGAGCCCATATTTCAAAGCAAATTCAAGCTTTTGTAATTCATTACCTACTCTGCAAGACGTGATGGCATGGAATTTTCTCTCTTCAAAACTCAAAAGAGCAAAGCAAATGCTGAAGAGAGGTCTTCCCTGACCCCCCCCAGTGGAGCTGGCTGTTCCTTGGTGTGAGTCCCTGTGGCATTCTTGCCTTCTTGCTCTCTTCAAACTTATCCTCACTGATTGGAGCTATTTGTTTACATGTCTGTCTCTCCTGTTCTACCCGCCATCTCCAAGACAGCAGAAATTCTGTCCCAGCCATCTCTTTGTAACTCCATGTTGCAGGTACTCTGGTGTACCACCCAGACAGAGCCTTCTCCAGACAAGGTTTCCATTCTTCCAGGTGCTGGGATTGCTGCCTGCTGTCAGCTCATAGCTGAGTCTCTTTTCTGGAAATTTCACACAGCTAAATAGAACTGCTGTGCCCAAACTTGGCTCCCATCCAATGAAGGTACCAAGGCCAGCTCTAGGTGCATCAGTTCAAGAGAACTGTGGGGTCGTTCAGCTCCTGATTTCTGTTCTGTCAGCTGAGTCCTTATTTGCAGCTATATCACAGCTTAGCTTCTCTTTCTAGCCCTGCTTCTTGCACTCCCTCTCAAATAACTTTCCTGAAAGCCCTCCCCAACAATTCTGCGCACAGATTTTCATCTGAAAGTCTGTCTCTCAAAACCAAGTTAAAACACTACAGGCCCGACCACAGTGAGAAGTGCACAGTAGGCAGTCTATTCATACTGGGTACCTGGGAAATTAATAAATAATAGCAATTATAGATCCCAACAGTTTACTCTCATTGCTCTTCCCTCGTATCTTCCTAGGGTTATGATCCTTGGTAACTGATATAGACAAATATTGACTGAGCATCTGTGAGCTAGGTGATGCACTAAGAGCTAGGGAGTCAGAGATAACTCAGGCCCCCCTTGACCGTCAGCAGAAAGAAGACAGCTTCACATGCAACAAGCCAGGCTCCACATTCCTAGCAGACAAAGACCCTGTAGTAATGATTCCACATTGATCTGTATCCCTAAATATTTTATTTTCACCCTTACCTTTTCATAGTAACATCTTATGTATACTCTGAGAGTTCAAGAATGGAATGGCTGTGATATTTCACTAGAACTGGATAATTGACTCTAATTTTCACTTAATAACTTGAAAATAAATTATTTTTAAAAGGCGGTCAATAAAATAATCTTTAAAAAAAAGAAGATTCTACTTGGCACATAGAGGGGCCAAGTAAGCAATTTCATAATTTCCACAGATGGTGACACTATTAGAGTTAGAAATTAGAAAAATCCAAACATCTAAATGTTACAGTTGGGAATTGCTACATGCAAAAAGCAGAATATTTAGGGGTTAAAGTAGGTAGCATAGGGTCCCCAAACTCTAGCCAAGACATTTCTAAGCATGAAAGAAAGCTTTATCTAGTCAGAGTTAAAATATGGACATGAGAGGAAAATCATCTGCAATGAGACAAGAAAAAGAGAACTACAAAAGAATAACCAGTGATCAGTGATGCTCTGGTGAGGAGCCAGAACTCTCCACCCATGTAGCAGTAATAGTGAGCCCATTCCCTGCCACAGGTGTCACCAGAGGCCAAGTGAGGCACCCAGACTTCTACCCCTCACTGGCAATAATGATCTTCCAAGGTTTCTTGAAGCCAAGTTTTAAATTTTAATTACTTTCAATTTATAGGGGTATGCACTAGGCTTCTTTCAGTTTGTCAGAGTGGTGTCAGAAGAAGAAGGCTAATGCAAAGGTTTAAATAAGACCTAGAATCTCATAATAATAAAAAAAATACATTTCGTTTAAAAATTGCTTGTCATATCAAGAACCAGAAGACATCAAACTAAACGAAAAAGACAATCAATAGGTGCCAGCACTGAGATGAAAGAGATGTTTGAGTTACCCGACAAATGTTTGAAAACAGATATAATAAGACTCTGCAATGAAGAATTATGAATGCACTTAAAACAAGTGAAAAAACAAAGGATCAGCAAAGAAGTAGAAGATACAGAGAACAACAAATACTACAAATAAAATTTAAAATTCAAAGAACAGGCTCGATAGCAGAATGGAAGGGACAGTGGAAAGAACCAGCGAGCTGGAAGACAGAACAACAGAAATCATGCAACCTCCACAACAGAATAAACATAGAACAAAAACAAATGAAGTCTCAGGGGTGGGTGGGAAATTACAGAAGTTCTACATTTGTTCATCAGAATCCCAGAATAAGAGGAGGAAGACAAGAGCCTTATAAAAATTACAACTGAAAACTTCCTAAATTTGAAAAGACAGATCTGTAGACTCAAGCAGGGTCCCAATCAAGAAAAAAATCAAAGAAATATACAACAAGATGCAGTATAGTTAATTCCGTGGAAACTAAAGATATCGAACAAAAAAGAAGCAAACAAACAAAAAACTCTTGAAATGTATTGAGGAATAAATGATGCCTTACTAGTAAGGGAAAAGCAATTAGACTAGCAAATGGAATCTCAATTGAAATCACAGAGGCCAGAAGGAAATGGCATGGCATTTGTGAAGTGCAGAAAGAAATCAGAATCTTAATCCAGCAAAATATCCTCATTATTAAAAGAAAAACAAAACATTCTCATGTGAAGGAAAACTGAAAGAATTTGTCTGTAGCTGGTCTGCCCAAGAAGAATGGCAAAAGGAAGTTCTATAAACAGAAAGGAAATGACAGAAGAATAAATTAGAGGGGTAGGGCAGGTGTCAGAGAGAAAAGAAGACCCAATAAGCAAAAATAAGGAATACGGTAGTCTTTTCTTACCCTATTCCATTTTCTAAATTATACTGATGATTGAAATGAAGATTATAACACTGTCTGATTTGGTTTGAGATAAATGTAGAAGAAATAATCGAGACAATTGTATAATCAATGTGGAGAAAGTTAAAAGGGACACAAGGAGATAAGTTTCATACATTTTACTTAAAGTAAGTATAAGTATGACATCAAGAGACTGTAATAAGATGTGTATACATAATGTAATACCTAGAGAAACTATTTAAAAAGCTATACAAAGAGGCACTATACTAAAAACCACTACATGTAAATCAAACAGAATCCTTCCCCAAAATGTTCAAGAAACCCAACACAAGGTAGGAAAAAGAAAACATAAATTAAAATATGGACCAAACTGGAAAAAAAATAAAATGCTATATTTAAGCCCTATCATATAAATAATTAAGTTAAATGTCCTTGTCTATATATGCCAATTAAAAGATAATGATTGACAGAGTGGATTAAAAACTATATGTTGTTAACAAGAAAACACACTTCAATATAGTAGAATAGGTAAACTGAAAGTCAAAGATTGGGTGAAGATAAATTGGGTAAATTTTAATCAAAGGAAAGCTGGAGATGCTATGATAATATCAGAGAAAGTAGATGCTAGAGCAAAAACAAATTACCAGATACAAAGAGAGGCATTGTGTAGTGAAGAAAGGTCAATCTACCAAGAGAATACAGCCATTCTAATATTTATTTATAGAGCTATAAAATAAATAAAGCAAAAACTGATACAATTAAAAAGATATTCAGGCAAATTAATATTTTTCTTTGGAAATTTCAATGTCCCTCTCCCCAAAATTGATAGAATAGTTAGACCAAAAAAAAAAAAAAATCAAGGATTTTAAAGAAATCAGCACCTTCATCAACCAAAAGGATCTAATATACATTCATAGAACATTCCATCCATCAACAGGAGAACACTTGTCCTTTTTAAGCACCCATGGAATGTGTGCCAAGAAAGACAAAATATTAGGCCTTAAGGAAAAAAAAACTAAAATTGAAGAGAATTAAATCATTCAGAACACATTCTCCAACACAATGAAATAAACTATAAATTAGTTGCAAGGATATAATAGTAAAATATACAAATGCTTTTAAATAATACATTTCTAAGACATTCTTTGGTCAAGGATAAAGTTTTCAAGGACAATAAAAATACACTGAACTGAATGAAATAAAAATATAAGATATTAATATTTATGGGATATAACTAAAGCAGCAATAAAAGGGAAATTTATGGTAATAAAATGTATACACTAGGGAAAGACAAAAAGTCTCAAATCAGTAATTCATGTTCTCACCTCTTGTATCTAGAAAAAGAACAAAATAAATTCAACCAGCAGAAGGAAGGAAATAGTAAAAATAAGAGAAAAAAAATCAATGAAACTGAAAAGAGAGAAGTCATAAAGAAAATCAATGAAACAAAGAACTAGTTCTTTGAAAAGATTAGTAAAATTACCAATACCAGAGCTGAAGCAAGGGGATATCACCACAGACCCTACAGATATCAAAAGTTTTATAAAAAGATACCATGAGCAATTCTAAACACAGAAATTGGGCAACTTAGATGAAATGGACCAATTACTCCAGAAACAAACACAAAAAAAGTTGGAAATAAATCTTTGAATAGCCCTGTTGCTATTAAGGAAGTTGAATTTATAGTTTTAAAAACTCATCTACTGAAGGAATCCCTAAACCCAGAGAGATTCATTGGATAACTCAACCAAAATTTTAAAGGAGGAATAACACAAATTCCACAAAATTTCTTCCAGAAAATATAAGAAAACAGAACACATCTCAAATAATTTTACAAAGTTATTGTTACCCTCATACTAAGACCAGAGAAAAATGGATGCAAGGAAGGATGGAAGGTAGGAAGAATGGAAGGACAGAAGGAAGAAATTAAAGACCAATAGCCTTCATAAATATGGACTAAAAAAACTTAACAAAAATATTAGTAAATAAAATTTAACAATTGCTGCGCCCCTCCCCTAACTCAGGCAATGGCAAAGCCCTACTGAGGTGGATGGCGCAAGGCATCCATCCTCTGGAGGAGCGCAGTATGTTTCTGGGAATGGGCTGGTTTGTTTTTGTATTCCTTTAATAAATATAGTTGCGAGTTCTCATATGACCATTAAGTATGAAGGAAAAAACATGACTTTCCCAATTAATGCAACTACTTCTAAAGAATAGATCTGTTTGCTCTAAATGCAATGATTCAGCTGTGGAGCGTAAATTGTTAATGTTTAATGAACAACTCCCTGTATTCCTGTCAAGGAAGTTTTTGAGAAATTAAATTAAAATCTAGAGAAGAAGAATTAATGTTAAGAAGACAGATTAGTGCTTAGTACTGGGCAACTTGTTCTTGTTCCTGTGCACAATAGTTTGTGCTCTTACTCTTGTTTGATTAAAATTAATAGCCTCTTTTTTCAAGTTAACCACTTGCCGTAACCATGGCACCAGTTCTAGTCAGTAAGTCAAGAAAGAATAGTCGAGGTATAGGCCAATAGTCTGGGACATTTCTAACTATTATTAAAAGTTAACTAAGTAGAAACAGCTCAAGGCAAAATTCAAACTGAAAGGAAAAATGCTTGCTTATGCATAAGCCAAGATATATTCTTCTATTCTAATTGTAGCTACGTAATACTTTGTTTCTTTTAATAATGATTTCTGTTTTGTAATCACAAAGTACTGTGAGCCTGCAAAAATGAGAAGTATATATGATTAACTTCACAAGTAAAGATTGGGATTCAGCACCTTCACTTTGGTGTCTGTGTTGTTTCTCCATCCCCCTTTCTCCGACTCCTCGCCATTCATTCGTCTCCTGAGACCCCCTGTTGGAGCTGAACTTTGACAAACAATATATAAGAAAAAATTATAAGCCATGCCCAATGGAGTTTCTACCAAGGATGCTAGCCTAGTTCCATATTTGAAAAGCAATGTAATCAATTATACTAACAATCTGGGGGATCACATAATGATATCAACTGATGCAGAATAGGCATTTGGCAAAATTCCACATTATCTCATGATTTAAAAAATCTCAGAAAGAAAAATAGGAATATAGAGGGAACTTTTTCAACTTTCAAAGAACTTCTATAAAAAATTTACAGCTAACATTGTACTTATTGGGTAAAGACTATACTCTTTCTCCATGAGATCAAAAACACAGAATGGATTTCTATTTTGCTGCTCTTAAATATACTGCTAGAAGTTCTAACTAATGCAATAAATCAAGAAAAAGAAATGAGGCATATATATCTGAATGGAAGAGAGAAAATCGCCCCTATTTGTAGATTTTATGATTGTCACCATCTACCCCCATGAAACAAGACAAAAAACAAACAAGAAACTCCTAGAGCTATTACATTAGCTAATACAGCTAATGTCAAAGTTGTGGGATATACAATAAGCATAAAAAATAAAATGTAATTCTAAATAATAGCAATAAACACATATAAAACAAAATTTAAAATACATTACTATTTATGTTCATTTTAAAATTTTGAATCAGCTGGGCACAATGGCACTTACCTGTATTCCCAGCTACTTGGGATGCTGAGGCAAGAAGATCACAAGTTCAAGACCTGTCTCAGCAACTTAAAAGGGGTTGTGAATGTAGTCCAGTTGTTGTTTTAGTCAGCTTTTTTGCTTCTCTGACTAAAAGACTGCACAAGAACAAAATAGAGGAGGAAAAGTTTATTTGGAGACTCATGGTTTTAGAGGTCTCACTCCCTAGACAGCCAGCTTCATTCCTTGAGGCTTAAAGTGAGGCTGAACATCAAGGTAGAAGAGAGTCGTGGAGAGAAGTGCCTCAAGACTTCACACCAGGAAGCAGAAAGAGAGCTCCACTCAACAAGGACAAAATATATATACCAAAGGCAGGTCCCCAGGGACCCACCTCCTCCAGTCACACCCTACCCACCCTATTTATCACCAAGTTAATCCCCATTAGGGGATTAATACATTGATTAGGTTAAACGTTTTATAACCCAATCATTTCCTCGCTAAACCTTCTTGCATTGTTTCACACGTTAGCTTTTGGGAGACAGTTCACATCTAAACCAGAACAGTGGTAGAATGTCACTGGGTTCAATCCTTAGTAAACCACAAATACACACACACAATAAATAAATAAATAAATAGATAAACAAATCTAATTGTATAAGATTTGCATATTAAAAACCATAAAATGAAGTTGAAATAAATCAAAAGAGAGCTAAATAAATGAACTTAAAGTCACCATTATAAAAATATTGATTCTTTCAATAATTATGTACAAGTTTAATTCCTATCAAAATTTCAAAACAAAGTTTTTCTAGTTATAGACAAGATTATTTCAAAATCCATATGAAAAGGGGAAAACTTGCATATTTAAACTATTTTTAAAAGAATAAAACAAGAGCAATCAGTTTACTCAATTCCAAGATTGACATAGTTACTGCAACCTACCCTCCTGGTTTGGGCAGAAAGACAGACACAAACTAATGGGATAAAATAGAGAAACTATAATAGATTCACTCACAAAAAAATATGCCCACTGATATTTGACAAAGATATAAAAACAATTAAATGGAGGAAGAATGGCCTTTTTAAAAAAATAGTACTGCTTCAACTAGAATTCATGGATAAAACAAAACAAAAATAAACCTCATACTAGGTCTCATATTTTATTTAAAAATTAATTCAAAATTAATTATAGACTTCAATAAAAACCTAAAACTGTAAAACTTTTAGAAAGAAACAGGAAAATAGCTTTAGGATCTAAGGCTAGGCGAAGAGTTCCCAGACTTAACACAAAAACTATGTCCCATAAAAGGAACAATAAATTTAACTTCACCAGTATCAAAAATTTTGCATTGTATAAGATCCTGCCAAGAGGATAAGAAGCTACACACTGGGAGAAATCTTTGCAAACCATATATCCAAAAAAAGGACCAGCATCTAATATATACAAAGTAGTGTCAAAACTAAGTCAATAAATAAATCCAAATGGAAAATAGACAAAAGTCATGCACAGGCATTTCACTGAAGATGACAGATGGTAAATAAACACAGGAATGGATATTAGACATCATTAGCCATTTGGGAAATGCAAATTGAAACCGTTCAGTATATCCAAGTGCTTACAAGAAAAAAATAGTGACAAAACCCAATCTTGCCAAGTATTTCTACTGTTTACAAGCATCCAGTCTATAGTACTTTGTTATAATATCCCAAATTACTAAGACAGATGGTATGTCTTATGTGTATTTTACTACAATAACAAAAAAAAATTTTAAAAGAAGAGGGGTACACAGACTTTATTTGTGTTTATTTAGAACTCTTCAGACAAGAAGGAAAAATATCAACCTGAATGTATCTGAGTAAAACTAGGACATGTTATCAGACCTTTCCAGTGCCTTGGTGAATGCCCCTCAAAATCATGTCACTCTTTTCACTCTCAATCCATGCTCATCCTGCAGCTTTCTGATTTTTATCAACCTCTTAGATGAGTTTTCTAAAGGGCAGAGAATCTGCCTACAGATCTTAGTGGTCCTGGCCCATTGACAGATATGAGTTTTTGGTAAATGCACATGCTGACACACTAGTTTAGGTAGCAGCCTCTTGTGAGTAGACTTGAATCCCCATTGTGTCCACTGCTTCCTGAGTGCCCTAACAGATAGGGTTCAGAACTGCCAGTGAGTGGCCAGGGCTTAGACTATAAAACCCATGTGTATTGCCATCCTCACATGCACCCTGAGCAGTCAGCCCACCTTGCTCCATGCTGTTTTAAAAAAATAATTATACATAAACACAATATCTTTATTTTGTTTATTTTTATGTGGTGCTGAGTATCGAACCCAATGCCTCACATGTGCCAGGCAAGCGCTCTACCACTGAGCCACAACCCCAGCCCACTCCATGCCATTTTGTCCTGTTTTTTTTTTTTTTTTGGCTTTGGCTGAGACAATACCTCAGAAGGCTGGCTCTGGAGGAACACAGCGACTTACATATTTTATCCTGAAAACAAAGAAATCAGCCTTTGAGATAGTAAATCCATGACTTGCTTATTCATGATATGTGAATTCTTTGCCATAATGATAACTCTTCTATTCTGGGTTGCCTGGCAGCCAACTTTATGTCTAATATATAAACATGGATATGCCATATATACCAATGTATTTACTTATTTCAGAATCATTTCCTGTCTCCATCTATGTCCTGACACATAGAAGACTGAGTCTGCTTCCACTCCGACCTTGCCAATTAAGACTCTTATCATGTAATTCTTATTCTTTCAAGGTCTGTATGTTTCATTGAGTTCAAACCTGACAACTCTCCATGACATCTACTGATCTGTGAGTAGCTCACACAGGATCAGTGAGGAAAGTGGGTATCCTACTGGCACAGACATTTAATCCGACCTTGCCTGGCAGCATGTGCTGGGTGCACTCTCGAATGCCTGGGGACTGCTTCACAGACTGGGGCCTTCTGGTATTTGACCATTTTCTTACTCTGAAAATAGGATCAACACCACCACCTTCATTAACCATTCAACACCTTCCTGAGCAACTCCTTAGTGAACAAAGAAATAATGGAAACTGACAAAATTGATTTGTGGTGGATTTTTAGTGAAGCCAAGTTTGTGGCAAGTGAGCAAAGACTGACTAAGGCCAGAGGAACTTGCCCACAAGAGGAGACAATTCCTACCCCCCTGGGAATATCTCCACCTGGTCATCATTGCAACTGGGCCAGATGTCCTGCAAGGCTCCTTTTCCTCCCAGAGTTTGGGAGAAATTAACATTGTCTCCACTGAAACAGCTTAACCATTTGGGTCCACCAAGGTAGTTCCTCAGCCAGGAGGAGGAGGAGTGAGACTCCTAAAGCATTTCAGGGAGCATTTGTATTGCTAGATAATTAGAAGCTCAATAATCAAATCTCTGAACATAATTTCAGTTGCTTAGCTGAGTGCTAAGAAAGAAAGACTTCAATTTAGCATTTTTTGAATTTTGCATTAGGATTTCACTAATTAAAAGAAAAAAGTATTGGCACCATATCTAATCCTTCCATTAATCTCTCTCAACATATATTCTGCTGCCTGTTATTGTATAATCATTAAATGTAAAATATTAAACTGGACATTTGACTTTATTGATCACTTTATGGACTAAAGATACAGCAAGTAATTATCTGCCAAGACAGATTCATTGATTGGGCTGTCATTGGGAGAGCTGAAATTGACACGTAGTTGATTATTATTCTACTGTGGTGTTTGCATCAATTATTTTGTCTCATTCTCTTTCTCATCAAAATCATATATTTATAGCCACTTTCTATTCAAGAACTCAAAAGCAGACTTTCTACCCTAAAAACAGACGGGTGGTTCTTCTAAGTATATCAGAAACATTACAGTCTAATCGTACTGACATAGTTTCGTCGTAGACTTAAGTATTTTAATGTTCTCACTCCTGGCAACTTTGTACTAGTATTTTAATCTCTCTAAACCTCAGTTTCTCTTCTTGAAAAATCATCTAATCTCTTTGGATGTTTCCATCCTTCCTTATTCTGCTCAGTATATACAGTTTCGCTCAGTTTGCTTAAAAGGTCTGAGAACTTTCCAACTCTCAGGTACCTTTCAGGAGTCTAGGAACACCAAGATGCATAAGACAGGGTCCCTGCCCCCAAGGGACTTCAGGGTCTAGGCCTGGATCCAAACAAGGGCATGGTGGTGTCTGAGGAGGATAAGGCCGAGTGCAGACAAATTTGGAACTCAGCTGGCTCCTGGTTCACTGTGATGCAGGGTTTTGTTTTCAAATCCTGTGGTAGTAACAGAGTCAAAGCTGCCTACCAGATTCTTGGCATGCGAGAAAAAGGGGATTTTTAAATCCCATCTGGGACATGCAAAAGGCACTTGCAACTGACTTCATGATATATCCAAAGTCCCGTGGAACTTTGTTCTTGGAATAGATTTGGAGAGAAGTCCTAATAGGGTATTTGACTAGTCCCCTTTTTTTTTGTTAAGTCATGGATATACAGAAATACAATATGTCTTCCCAAACATAGTTCCTTCTATAGTTAATTTTATATTCCAAAAGGACAAGGAACATGATTTGCATGTTTTGTTTTGTTTTGAAATCTTTCTCCCACCCCTTTGTTTTTCATTCAGTAGGTAGTTGATAAATCATAACGGAAAACATCTTGTAAGGTAGTTGGAAGGTAGTAACACTTTGAACAATCTCTTTTCCATGAAGCTGAGCTCTAAATTTCAATTAAAACAATGTTGGCCCAAGTTAGATGTGCATTTTCCTTTCAGGTATCCTGGACTAAGAAGCTTAAGTCTCCTTAAACAATGAAGGCTTAATGGTTGGTGATGTGAAGAGTGAAGAGCCCAAACCAGCTTCACCTAAGTACCCTTTCAACATTGACTCAAAATGCAGCCTTCTCTCTCAGAGACAGCATTAAACACAGGTTAGGGAGCCTGAGCTTTAGTCTCAGTGGCCCTAAGAAATGAGGCACACCTCTGGGCCTGGTTCCTCTTCTGTTAGAAGAAGTAGTTGGGCCAGATGTTCAGGAAAGGTATTTATCACACTGGAATTCTACCATGCTGCTTTTACCTTGAGTTGGGACATAAACTCTGTGGCTTCCCACTTCAGGAATCCAGATAAAAGAAAGACAATGACTTACTACCAATTTGTCAATGACTTCAGCTTTGGGAAGCCCATGTGAATGAGCAATAATTACCCCGTGGAATTATGAAGAAATCTGTGGTCTACTCTTCTGTACTTACAAAGAATTGTAGAGGCAGCCCTTTGAACTAGAACTTTACATATTTTCAGAGTAGACTTTCTCCATTTTTTTCTTTTATAACTTTTTGAAAATATGATTGAAACTGTGAATCCTCTCTGAAAACACCACACAACATTCTGCTTTCAATTTTGTGGAAAGTTGGAGAGAACACAGGGGGCCCTTCCAAGGGCCAGATTTTGCTTTGGTGTGAACATTTTTGTCCTTTAACTCTCTTGGCTCAACCACCTGCCAGTATGTGACCATGAACAAATTGCCTAAGCTTTCTGACCCCTTTAGACACACAAAGATGATAAATCTACTAGCAACTGGTTGGGAGCACTGGCAGTAGGAGCTAATAGAAATGAATCACCTGGCACACTCCTGACATGTAGCCAGAGGCCTCCTAACTGCTCTGCTTTCTTTCCCTTCCTCAATTTTTAAATCCCTGTCAAATCTGCATAGCTCTGTGCATTCATCTTGTAATTTGCTGCTGCTGCTGCTTCTTTTTTTGTGGGGGGCGGGTACTGGGGATTGAACTCAGGGCACTCAACCACGAAGCCACATCCCCAACCTTATTTTGTATTTCATTTAATAGGGTCTCCCTGAGTTGCTTAGTGCCCTGCTTTTGCTGAGGCTGGCTTTGAACTCATGATCCTCCTGTCTCAGCCTCCTGAGCTGCTGGGATTACAGGCGTGTGCCATCGCACCTGGCTACAGTTTGCTTCTTGTGTTGTCCGAATCCCTCTTCATCGCCACACCACAGCTTTCTCCTCTAGCTTACTATTTGCATTGTTTGGTCTTTGGTAATACACTTAAATGTCTTCCTTTCTGTTTAAAATTTTCTACTGTTTAGAAACTGTGCTATTGTACTTCTTTTGCCAAAATGGGGTTCATTTTTAATTCTCTAGATTTGCTACTTCTAAGGTAAAGCCTTAGTCACATTAGCATGGCCCGGAATTTCCCATTTAAAATCTTTCCTGGGGCTGAAAATTAATCTTTCCTTAGGCAGTACCTAAAGGGTATGCGTATCGAGTGATCTGAAGATCAATTAAACACTGACTGAGCTTCAGGAAAGACACTGTTTCTCCACACAAAAAAGAGGTCACTGGGTTTAGTTTGCCCAGGCACCTTAAGAAAGTCAGAAATAACTTGGGAAGCTACTGGAATCCAAACTGAGAGGACGATCTTATGTCTTCAAACTCCAAGAGATGGAGTGGAGAACTAGCAACTATGTGCCCAGTAGACATTAGCATTTACAATATGGTGGCCCATGGTTCACACATGGACCACAAATGTGGGGTTTCTTAGTGGTGCTTTCATTGAGTTTTAATAAACCACATATCTAGACTTAAAAGTATAAATTTCATGTATATCATACACAGACACATATACACATATTCATACACACTTAAGGGATATTGTGGCTTATCCTGAAAAGTCAAAAGAATATTTAATAATACTAAATTCAAATTTCCACACAGCAATCATAAGTTGAAGCAGAACATCACACACCCTCCTGAGAGCTATTGATTCAACATAGTTCTTAACATTCACTCAATGAGTGTGTGCATGACCCTGCATATGGAACCCTGGCTTCCCATTCACCTTACCTTAGCAAACCTTTGACAATACCTTAGTGTCTATGTGTATGTGTGTATATGTCTTGTGCATATGTATTCGTGTGCATGTAATCTGAGTTTAACTTCTTAGATGCAGATGGTGTTGGCTTTTTGTTATAAATGAGTAAATGTGTAGACTTACAACTCACTTAGGGCACACTTGAGAGGAAGCAGTAAAGAGTGTCACCTGAATTTTCTTACCTAATGTAACCCTAAAGAAGGCATTTTCAACATGAACAATTTGCTCCCCATACAGTTGCCAATGTCTGGAGGACCTGTTTGGTTATCAGACATGGGTGGCAGGCATCTTGTGGGCAGAGACCAAAGATGCTGTGAAATATCCTACAACACACAGGACAGTCCAACATAAAAGAATCGATTGATTCAATGTGTTAAAATGTCATTGGAGCTAAAAGTGAGAACCCTTGTTTTAGAGGGTGATGATCAACTTTGTAAGAACACTGGACTTTGTTGCTGCTGTGGAAACAACAAGGGGCTCCTGAAGACAGACAAGGCTCCTGACGGAAGAATAATTAACTTGCCAAGAACCATTTATTGGATTGTTGACATCAATGAATCTGCTCAACAATATGTAATTTATAACAAAAATAAAAATATAAGATTCATAGAAAGATATCTATAGGTCTACAAATTGACATATATAAGATCTTTATGGAAAAAATATATAAATCTCTATTGAAAGGCATTAAAGAAGAAAATGAATGAAGAAATGTACCATGTTTGAGACTAGGAAGATTCAATAATGGAAAGAGACTTACTTTCCCCAAATTAATTTATAGATTTAATGTATTTTCAATGAAGTCCTAACATACATGAAAAAGGGAGTTTACTATTTATGAAGATTTATATAAGATTATAATTATTGTGGTGCTGCTATGGGGCTAGACAAAGAGATAAATGGAACAAAATAAAGAGACATCAACAGATTCATGGATATACAGAAAACTGATACCTGAAAGAGTTGGAATTGCCATCAGTGGACTTTGTACCATTCAATAAATGATACAAAGATAATTATGTATTCTTTGGGGGGTAAATAAAGATAAATCTTTGGATTGGTACCACTTATCAAAGTGTGTATATGCACACATGTGCAGACACACCCGTGAAGCTTGGCCCTTTGCTAAGTGCCAGGAATCCAGAAATGAAAGGTGAGGCATTCTTTCAGCAAGGAGCACCCAGGGGGTAGAGGAAGGAGTTTACAAACAGTGACAGGAATAATAATAGAAGTTGAGCCATAATCTGCCTGGGAATGATAGAGAAGATGGCCTTTAAAGAGGAGATGATTCATTAGGATAAAAAGAAGTTTTTCAAATGAAGAATGCAGTAAGGAGGAATAAAAAGCGAAGGAGCTTTACATGTCAAGCACATATTTATAGGCATGTTATTCAGTAATTTCACTAAAAAGATGATTCTCAAGGAAAGAATCTTGCTTTTAAAAAGTGGTAAGGGCTTGGGATGTGGCTCAAGGGGTATTGCGCTGGCCTGGTATGCGCGGGGCTCTGGGTTTGATACTCAGCACCATATAAAAATAAAATAGAGATGTTGTATCCAACAAAAACTAAAAAATAAATATTAAAAAATTCTCTCTCTCTCTCTCTCTCTCTCTCTCTCTCTCTCTCTCTCTCTCTTAAAAAAAGTGGTAAGATATTCCTTGAAATTTCAGAAGTGTCTCTCCTCTCTCCCATTCTGTTCTAGTCTAGTCGATTTATTCCATCCATTCAGTATATCAGGTCTTGGAAGTGAGTCATTAGGTCAGGAGTCAGAGCCTGCTGAGAGGATTCTTCATCGTCAATGGAGAGGCTTCCCCACAGAATCATGGAAAATGCTCCAAATAGATGGGTAGCCTTCTTTGACTTAGATCATGTTTGGCTAGGACATGGACCACAGTAACGTACTAGCCCATGCATCCAGGGGTCATTGGCATGTGTGCCTGTGTCTTATGTGTGAGAGAAATGACTATAGAATTAAAAAGTTCCTAATGTCACCAGCTGAGAGAATAGTCATTACATTTCCAAGCAAGAGTTCAGACATCCTTATAGTAAAAAATACAACAGTACAAATAAGCATTTGTTAATTTAAAATCTTTTGCCCTTGTTTATATTATTGACTTAGCTTACAACTCTAATGAGACCCATATATGCAATTGAAACCCATGTTTTCATTCACTGACAGGCCTAAATGACTTGTGAAAAGACAGAATGATTTCATGGTAAAATAAATTTGATAAGAAAAGAATTCTTATAGTACTAAATTAATTATTAATTTATTGACTAGTCCAAGCTGTGCAAAAAAGGAAAACCTATCAGTAACCAAGAAATGCTTCTCTATTTCAATTTTATTTGTAGTGAAACATCAAATGATCAATATAAACTGAACATGTTTAGCATATTTATATTCTGTCACTTGTGTATTATTTCTTGCACATCAAAAGGAAATGCTTGAGGAAATAAGACATATCATAAAAAGTAACTGTTTACAACTGACCATAGGTGTTAAGTTTTTCTTTAACTGCTGATTTTTTCTTGTTAAAACATTCATAAACCTGAGGAAGCTTCAATATCTCCTACATTCCTAACCCCAAATCCATGAATATGTTACAGATGTTGGATTAAAATTTGCTTTTACACTATTTTGAAAAAGATCATAAATTGTTTTAGAGTACAATATAAATTCTGGGCCTAAGTAAATATTTTTAGAGCAAATATAAATTATTATAACATTAATCATATTTGTATCAATAATTAGTAAGGTTATTATAAATGAGCCTCAACAATTTGTGAATGCAGAAAGGGGATTTACTAAAGTAATTCATTTATCCAGGTATTTATGTTTTATTCATTTATTCAACAGAAACCAGTCGGGATCATAGGTCTGGGTACAAACTGACAATTATGCCAAATTGTCATTACTAGTTTAGACTCACACATGTTTTTAGACTTACACAAGGATTTTCACAGTATCTGACTAAATGTTGTGTCAGTGTTTTCACTGTGGATTCTGGACCTCTCACAATGTTGGGATCCCTATTACAATGCTGATTCCTAGGCATTTTTACCTCTATTAAGACAGATCTGTGTTATATAGTAATGCTCAGCAGTTTCTCCAGATGATTCCTTTTTTAAATTTTAATTAGGTATATATGACAGCAGAATGCATTTTGAGTCATTGTACACAATTGCAGCAACACTTTACATTTCTATGGTTGTACATGATGTAACATCACACCTTATGTGCAGTCATACATGTACCTAGGGTAATGATGTCTATCTCATTCTACCATCTTTCCTACCCACAACACCTCCCAACCTTTCCCTCCCCTTTGCACCATCAAAGTTCCTCCATTTTTCTCATGTTTCCCCAATTATGTATCAGCATCCACTTATCAGAGAGAACATTCAGCCTTTGTTTTGGGGGGATTGGATTACTTCGCTTAGCATGACATGCCGAAGTCTGGCTGGGCACAAAATAACCGAGCCGCCACACAGCCTTGTAGGTTCAAAACAGGAACTCCTTTATTCTCCGCACTCCTTCGAACGCCACTCAGCTGGCCTTCTCCCTGGACACACTACACACCAACCTCCTCCGGCACTTCCCCAACCAATGGGAACTCTCTGGGGATCCCTGCAAGAACTCCAAAGTAGCAGGCAGCAGGGGTCTAATATTACAATTGAATACACAGCTTAACATAACCATTATCATCTCAATGGCTTGCTGGCGTCACCTCTCAACCACTGGTTCTGGCAAAAATGCCATGCATCATCCCAACTTGGCTGTGGCCCTCAACAATGACATTCTCCAACTCCATCCATTTACCTACAAATGCCATAATTTTATTCACTTTTAATGCTGAGTAATATTTCATTGTGTGTATATACCACAGTGTCTTTATCTATTCATCTATTGAAGGGCATCTAGGTTGCTTCCATAGTTTAGCTATTGTGAATTAAGCTGCTATAAACATTGATGTGGCTGCGTTACTATAGTATGCTGATTTTAAGTTCTTTGGGTCTAGACCAAGGAGTGGGATAGCTGGATCAAATGGTGGTTTCATTCCAAGTTTTCTAAAGGATCTCCATACTGCTTTCCAGATTGATTACAAAATTTTGCAGTCCCACCAGCAATGTATGAGTGTGCCTTTTCTCCCACATCCTCGCCAACATTCATTGTTGTCTATATTCTTGATAACTGCCATTCTGACTGGTGTGAAATGGAATCTTACAGTAGTTTTGATTTGCATTTCTCTACTTAATAGAGAGATTAAACATTTTTTCATATATTGGTTGATCAAATGTATATCTTCTTCTGAGAAATGTCTGTTCAGCTAAGCTCATTTATTGATTGGGTTGTTCGTTTTTTTTGGTGTTAACTTTTTTGAGTTCTTTATATATCCTGAAGATTAGTGCTCTAAAATTAGTACTCCCCAAATGTAGGCTACCTCTTCACCACATTGATTGTTTCTTTTGCTGAGAAGCAGCTTTTTAGTTTGAGTCCATCCCATTTATTAATTATTGATTTTATTTCTTGCACTTTAGGGGTCTTTTTACTGAAATTGGGGCCTAATCCGACATGATGAAGATTTGGGCCTACTTTTTTCTCTATTAGGCGCAGGGTGTCTAGTCTAATTCCTAGGTCCTTGATCTACTTTGAGCTGAGTTTTGTGCATGATGAGAGATATGGGGTTTAGTTTCATTTTGCATATGAAATGCATATGAATTACCAATTTTCCCAGCACCATTTGTTGAAGAGGCTATCTTTTCTCCAATGAGTGTTTTTGGTGCCTTTGTCTAGTATGAGGTAACTGTTGTTTATATGGGTTTGTTTCTGTATCTTCTATTTTGTACCATGGGTCTACATGTCTATTTTGGTGCCAATACAATGCTGGTTTTGTTACGATCACTTTGTAGTATAGTTTAAAGCCTGGTAGTGTGATGCCTCCTGCTTCATTCTTCTTGCTAAGGATTGTTTTGGCTATTCTGCATATTATTTTTCCAAATGAATTTCATGATTGCTTTTTCTATATCTATAAAGAATGATGTTGGGATTTTAATTGGAATCACATTAAATCTGTATAGCACTTTAGGTAGTATGGCCATTTTGACAATATTAATTTTGCCTATCCACAAGCATGGGAGATCTTTCCATCTTCTAAAGTCTTCTTTAATTTATTTCTTTAGTGTTCTGTAGTTTTTATTATAGAGGTCTTTCACCTCTTTTGTTAAGTTGATTCCCAAGGTTTTTGTTTTGTTTTTTAGACTATTGTGAATGTGGTAGTTTTTCTAATTTCTCTTTCAGATGATTCATCACTGATGTATAGAAATGCATTTGATTTATGGGTATTGATCTTATATCTTGCTACTTTGCTGAATTCATTAATCAATTTTAGAAGTTTTCTGATGGGGATTTTTTTGGATCCTCTAAATATAGAATCATGTCATCAGCAAACAATGATAGTTTGAGTTCTTCTTTTCCTATTTATATTTCTTCAATTTCTTATTTATATTTATATTTCCTATTTATATCTCCTTCAATGTCTAATTGCTCTGGCTACAGTTTCAAGGACTATGTTGAATATAAGTGGTGAAAGAGGGCATCCCTGTCTTGTTCCAGTTTTTAGAAAGAATGATTCCAATTTTTCTTCATTTAGAATGATGTTGGCCTTGGGTTTAACATAGATAGCTTTTACAATGTTGAGGTATATTGCTACTATCCCTAGTTTTTCTAGTGTTTTGAACATGAAAGAGTGTTGTATTTTGTCAAATGCTTTCTCTGCATCAATTGATATAATTATATGATTGTTATCTTTAAGTCTATTCATGTGATGAATTATATTTATTGATTTCCATATGTTGAGCCAACCTTACATTCCTGGAATGAACCCCACTTGATCATGATGCACTATTTTTAAATATGTTTTTGTATATGATTTTCCAGAATTTTACTGAGAATTTTGCATCAATGTTCATCAGGGTTGTTGGTCTGAAAGCTTCTTTTCTTGATGTGTCTGACTTACTTTTGTATCAGGATAATACTAGCTTCATAGGATGAGTTTGGAAGGTTCTTTCCTTTTCTATTTGTTAGAATAATTTGAGGAGTATTGGTATTAATTCTTCTTTGAAAGTCTTGTAGAATTCAGTTGTGAATCCCTTTGGTGCCAGACTTTTCTTGGTTGGTAGGTTTTTGATGGTATCTTCTATTTTCTTGCTTGAAATTGATCAGTTTAAATTGTGTATGTTCTCTTGACTCAATTTGGGTTGATCAACTCAAATTATCATTGTTTGTCAGTGTCTTCAAGGTTTTTTTATTTTACTGGAATATAAATTTTCAAAAGAGTTTCTAATTGTCTTTTGTATTTCTATAATCTCTGTCATAATATTTGTTTTTTCATCACAAATTTTAGTAATTTGAGTTTTCTCCCTCCTTCTTTTCATAAGGCTTTGTCAATTTTATTTTTTTTCAAAGAACCAGCTTTTTGTTTTGTCAATTTTTTAAAATGTTTCTTTTGTTTCAATTTCATTGATTTCCACCCTGATTTTAATTATTTCCTGTCTTCTACTACTTTTGGTGTTGGTTTGTTCTTCTTTTTCTAGGGCTTTGAGAAGTAATGTCAGGTAGTTTATTTGTTGACATTTTCTTCTGCATTCATAGTGTCCCAGAGATTTTGATAAGTTGTGTCAGAGTTCTCATTTACCTCTAAGAATTTTTTTTTCATTTCCTCCCTGATATCCTCTGTTATCCATGTGACATTCAATAGCATATTGTTTAGTCTCCAGGTGTTAGAGTAGCTTCTTTTTTTACTTTTATCATTGATTTCTAATTTTATTCCATAACAGTCTGATAGAATGTGGGTAGTATTTCTATTTTTTATATTTGCTAAGACTTGCTTTGTGGCATAACATATGGTTTATTTTGGAGAAGGATCCATGTGCTGCTGAGAAAAAAAGTTTATTCACTCATTGATGAATGGAATAGTCTATATATGTCTGTTAAGTCCAATTTATTGATTGTATTATTGAGTACTATAGTTTCTTTGTTTAGTTTTGGTTGGAAGATCTATCCAGTGGTGAGAGAGCTGTATTAAAGTCATCCAGTATTATTGTGTTGTGGTCTATTTGGTTCTTATATTTGAAAAGAATCGTTTGACATACATAGCCACATTGTTTGGGGCATAAATATTTGTGATGGTTATGTCTTGTTCATGTATGATTTCCTTAAGCAGTATAAAATGTCCTTATTTATCCCTTTTCCCTAGCTTTGGTTTGAAATTCACTTTATCTGATATGAAGATAGAAACTCCTTTTTGTTTATGTGGTACATGAGAGTGGTAAATTTTCCCCCACCTTTTCGTCTGCAATCTATGGATGTCTTTTCCTGTGAGATGATTCTCTTGAAGGCAGCATACTGTTGAGTCTTTTTTTTGTCCTTTTAATCCTATCTGTCAGTCTATGTCTTTTACTTGATGAGTTTAGGCCATTCAGGGTTATTATTGAAATATGATTTGTATTCCTGGAGATTTGGGTTTATTTTTGGATTTTAACTTGACTTGGTTTCTCCTTTGATTGACATTTCCTTTAAGGTAGTTCTTCCCTTTGCTGATTTTCATTGTTGTTTTTTATTTTCTCCTCTTGGAATATTTTGCTGAGTATGCTCTGTAGTGGAGGCATTCTCACTATAAATTCTTTTAACTTTTGCTTATCATGAAAGGTTTTTATTTTGTCATCAAACTTGAAGCTTAATATTGCTGGATATAATATTCTTGGTTGTCATCCAATGTTTTTTCAGAGCTTGGTATATGTTGTTACAGGATCTCCTGGCTTTCAGGGTCTGGATTGAAAAATCTGCTGAGATACAAATTGGTCTCCTTCACATGTGTTTGATTCCTCTCTCTTGCAGCCTTTAAGATTCTATCTTTATTCTGTATGCTAGGCATTTTCATTATAATGTGCCTTGGAGTAGATCTCTTGTATTTGATTTTCCAATTTATTCTTCATGTTTGAGAAATTTTCTGATATTATTTCATTGAAGAGAGAGCATATTCCTTTGGTTTGAATCTCTGTGTCTTCCTCTATTCCTATGTTTGCTCATTTAGGTCTTTCTTTAATTCACAGGTTATTTTAATTATGTGTATTCTGAACTCCTTCTGTGAAATTTCATCAACTACGCCATCCATGGATTCTATTATTGTAGTATCCTAGTTTGTTTGGGCACTTTCTTCTTTTGTTTTTTCATTTTGTCTATGTGTCTTCCTTTCTTGCAGCATGTATCTGAGGTATTACAGTTTCTGTCCTATAATCTTATAGTGACTGTGCAGATTATCCATACTTCACCTTGGTGTTGGGCTTCCAGACCCTACCATTGTCCTGTAATGGATGCTACTGCAACTAAAGATGGTGGTGGCAATAGCAGAGGTAACTTGAGATAGGAGTAGGGGTGTCCCAAGATGGATGCAACCAGTTTCAGAAATAGGGCTGAAAGAGTGGGCCTTACAATGGCTTTGGGCTGCCTTTTCTGAGATTTAGCTTTCTGCTCTCACAAGGTGGAGGCTACTGCATGGGGAGGGCTATGGCGATGGCTGCAGTGTCCCAAGATGGAGGTGGGTTAGACCTGGGTTCTCAGGTGGGCTCAGGGGGTGGTGCTGGGCCTAACCTTGGCCTGGACTTCCACGGCTGGGGCGGGGGAGTGAGGGGCAGCAGAGGTGGTCCTGGGCCAGGGCCTGAGCTCCAGCATGGGTCTGCCAGTCAGCCTCCAGATGATTCTTAGAGATCAAGTTTGAGCCTCCTTATCCTAGTTTTTCTTACTCTTAAGGCCATCCCTTTGGATCATTTTTGCTTCAACTTTTCTGTCTTCTGTTTTCTGCATCACCTCATTAATTTGAATAGTCTTATTTCCCCAAGTCAACTTACACCCAAAGGATGGATAAGTGCAGCTGAGGAGATACACCAACCAACAAAAGGAAGACCTTAGGCTGTGAAATAGAATGATACTCACTTTACTCCACACCTGTCCTTCTTTTCCCTTTTATTTTTTTTTAATAGTTCAAAGGTGACATCTTTGTCACTACACTTCTGAAATTACCAGTGAGTTTTGAGTTACACCAGAGTGAGTGATTCTCCACTAGGTCATTCATCAGAAAAACCCATACTTCATATATTCACCAAGATAGAAGAAAGTCTGGACAGCTTAAGTAGATTAATGAAAAAAAAAAATATATATATATATATATATATATAGTGTGTGTGTGTGTGTGTGTGTATACACACAGATTATGAGGAAACTCAGAAACTTCAGGAAATGAAAATTACCATGTCTGAAATGAAAAATATACTAGGTGAACTTAATGACAAATTAAACATTTTTAAAGAAGAATAGTGAACTTAAAATGGCAATAACTATCCAAAATGAAACACACAAGGAATAAAGAGCTAAACAACAAAAATAACAACAAACACTAGGACAGCTTCAAGCAAGCTAATATGTGATTGGAATTCCCAAGGGAAAAAATACAACACAAAATCATGTTATGTGAAAGAACCAATTGATAAATAGGAAATTGCTATTACAAGCTTCTCTTCTTCAAAAGATTCTGGTAAGAGAATGAAAACATAAACCATAGACTGGGAGAAAATATCTTCAAATCATATGTTTGATAAAAGGCATATCCATAATATATAAATAAGTCTTTAAAAATGCAATAATAAGGTAACAAATGTGCAAAAGATTTGAACAGATTTCTCTTCAAGATTTATGGTTGACAAATGAGCACATGAAAATATGATTGGTATCATTCATCACTAGAGAAAAATAAATAAAAAACACACCTGTTAGAAAGATAAAAATAATAAAACTGACCATGCCAAGTGTTAGCAAGAGATGTGAAGAACTGCCACCTTCATATATTGCTAATGAGAATGTAAAATAGTATAACACCTTTGGAAAATAGTTTAGCAGTTTCTTACATAATAAACATACAAAAATACAATGATGCAGCCATTCCAGTCCTAGAAATAAAATCATATGTTCACACAAGTGTACATAGCAGCTTTGTTTAAAATAGCCAAAAAACCGGACCCAACTCAAATGCTTATCACCAGGTGAATGAATAAACATGACATTACATGCACTTAATGGAATATTGTCCATCAATAAAAAGGACTGAGCTCCTAATATACAGAGCATGTATGATTCTCTAATTATACTGAGTGAAGGAAGCCGGATGAAAAAGGGTTCATCCTGTATGAGCCCATGTACATAAAATTGTAGAAATACAAACTAATCTATAGTGACAGAAAGCAGGTCAGTGGTTGCCTGGGGACCAGAGGTGGGTGAGCAGGAACGTGAGGTGGAGTACAAAAGTACACAAGGAAACATTGGAGGGAATATGTCATTATCTTTGTTTCAGTGATGGTTTCACAGGCCTGTACCAAACTATATACTTTAAATATGTGCAATTTATTACATATCAATCGTAAGTCAATAAAGCTGCTCAAAACTAAGTGATGAACAGAGAACAGCGGTACATTACACTAAGTGATTATTATTAAGAACCCCTGAAAATGAAAACCAAAGATTAGGAGGGAAAGTTTTTTGTTGTTCATGCCAAACAGTTCTGTTTTAACCTGAACATTTAAAAAAAATCATAATGAAGAACTGAGGCTTAATTACATGTGTCCTCTGACGTCACAGCTATCCAAAAAGTGCACATGTAACATTTGTAACACTCTAAATATTTAAAGATTCTTTACTTTTGATGTGCTAATGGAATAATTTAGAGGCTTCCCACCTTTTCCATCTCTGTCTGGGATGGGGGTTCTTCTAGCCACACACCTGTTATAAAGGACTGTGAAACTATCTTTACCTAGAAGCTCAAAGTCCTCAGAGTCCTGATATCTGGCCAAGCTATGAAAATATTCAAGGTTGCGATGGACTATTAAAACAATCAGTTGTGCACTTGGCACTGCCTTTTCGGATTGCTCTTGATTTCTGACCACCTGTTCTCATGCACATGCTCTATGTGGGACAAGAAGGTTTTCCTAACACGGCTGAGACTCCCTGGGCTCTCTGTATCCTTCAGGATTCTCTGTTAACTTCCCACCAAAGCCAACATACAATGGCTGGACTGTCCCCATCCACTATCCAGAGGCTTTGACTATCAAACCTAAGTCATATTTTAATGACAATTTCTGATGGAATCCTTTAATTCACCCCCAAAAAATATTCATTGTGCCCATACTTTGCTTTCACCTGCTGAAAGAAATAAAATCTCTATCTTCATGGATGTTGGGAGGAAGAGAGACTAAAAATAAATAAATGTAAAAGGAAAGTATTTACAGAATTGGAAGCATTGTTTTGAATGTACAGGATTCCACAAGATCACATCAGAAAACTATTTGAACCCTATGATTACTTTAAGCACATTCAGGAGTTTGATTTGCCAGAGAATGGTCCACTGTGTCCCCCAATCCCAGGACTCACAAGCTCTAATGATCTCTAGCATTCCAGCATTCCAATGCTTGTTGATTTTTTTCCCAGTCTTCCTTTTCTCTTATACAGTTCAGATGTGTGATGTGTTAAGGTGTATGAAACCAGGCTCTATGTAGCCAGCAGTGTGTGTGGTCAGCCCTTGCTTGGACACAGACCATTCCAGGCACTTGCTGTTTTGTACCTGAATTTCAGCTGAAACAGAATCAGAAGCCCTCATTTTAACATTCTGTTAGAGAATTATAGATGATTGACACTTCGTAGCAGGAAAGAACCAAGAAGATCATGCAATTCCGGTGGAAAATAGGTTTTATTTACTCTAAATTCAGATAGTTGGTACTAACTGCCAGGAATAAGAATGAGTAAGACGACTCAGACTCTAGTGTCTAAGAACACAAGGAGAGATCCTGGGGGTTGGCTAAGGGCAAGGGATGGGGCAACGATACCTGCATGCTGGTGTCTGCCACGATCCAGTCTTCTTCAGGATGAAGACCCAGTACGTTGAAAGAGACAAAGGTATCAAGTGTATAATATATGACTCCCTATTACCTACAAAGTAAGGCTTAAACATCTTAGCTGAAAATCAAGAAGACATAATTTGGCTTTAATATATATGTCCAGACTTCCCTTCTACTGCTTGTCTAGGCTTCCATCTATTTTTCTGATCAGCGACAATTGACCATTTGCTTTCCCTAGGCCTCCAATAAACTTTCATATCTTTATGACTTTATTTATTTGGGATAGTTTCCTCTACTTAGAACTGTCTGCTCCCAGTTCCCTCTGGTATAAAGACTTCCCTGAACCTCAATGCTCCGTCTGTCCTCTCACTACCCTTGACTGTTCCTATACTACATGTTTTCCTGCCTTCTCCTTCTACCCAGGACAAGAAGAAGATATATGCATGTTTTCAACATCCTCTAAGACACAGACTTCTATGCATCTTCCCATATCTCTTCTTGACTTCCTCTTTGGTGGTAAGATCCATGGTGTTTAGCTGAGTACATCAGTGCTAAAATAAAGACAATATTTCCCAGCCTCCCTTTTAGCTGGGGAGATCAAGTTCTGATCAGTGGATATGAACACTCTGTGTACAACCTCTAGGAAATATCCAAAGGGGGCCTCAGCTCCTTTTCTTCTCTTTATCCTTCCCTGTGCCTACTACTACATTAGTTATGGTGGTGGAAGTTGAAGCAGATGGAATAGACCCTGACAGAAAGCCACAGTTGAAGATGGTGGAGTAACTTGTTATTTGAGTCTCTGGATGTCCAGGCCTGGGATGCTTGCTTCCTGATTTTGTTAAACCTACGAGAAAATAAATGTGCCTCGTGCTTAAGCCTTTATTTTGTATTTTTGTCTCTCTCAGCCAAATTAAAATAGTTACACTCTTCCTCCTTCCCTCCCCATCCCATCCTACTCCACACACTGAGTGATAACCTCCTCAAAGACGTGAATTCCAGCAGATGTTCAAAACCTCAAAAGCCAATAACAATCAGGCAGGTAATTTCAGTGAATAAATGGGTTGAACTTGGGAGGGACCATAGAACAGGGAGTCTCATCACAAAAGGGGAGCTGTACAAACCACACTTAATAGCTAGCAGGATGTTGCACACATGTTCAATGAACTAATATAACTTTCTCAGGAGGACTTTTCTTTGATTCTCCTTGACTTCATAAAAACAAATTCTCATGTGAACATTGACAGCACTATATTTTAGTTGTATTTTAACCTCTTTGTGTCCTGAACTATGATGACTTAAAAGCTCACCTTATAGTCCTGACAGCTATTCCAACTCCTCAGGGTCAGAGGACAGGTCATATTGATCTTTGTGTCCTCTAGGGCACTACTGGTGCTGGTAGACATTAGCTGGCTTACACAAATAAAGGTGAACCAAATAGCTCATAAAGTAGACTCGAAAAATGACTTCAAATCCACATTCATTTTTCCACTTAGCCCAGAATTGGGCCTAATCACTTTCAGTGGTGCTGCTTTGTCTGGTTTCCTCCCAGTGGCTGGTAAACAGAAAGCATCCTGGGATGGAGAGGCTGCAGCCCCCAAAGCTGAAGCTTAGCGCTGCTGCGGGTCAGCCCGCTCTGGCGGGGCTTTGGCGCCAGCATTATCCTACAGAAACCCAGCTTGTTTCTTCTAGTTGTTAAACAAAGTAAAAACCCACCTGCTCAGCCTGAGCAACTGTTTTCAATCAATAATTAAGTAACTCTAAGGTCCCGATCCATAAAAACTTATCAATATTTTCACTGAAAAGGAATCAATACGGAAAGAGGGAAGCATCCAAGTAAACCCTTTTAATGGCTGTGTTTTGGCTGTGAGAAGTAAATGAATTGATTAAATGAGTAGCCAATATGGGCCTGCCAATGTAATTCCTCTCTTACTTTCAGAAACATTCCCACCAACCCGCTTAACACTCTCCCTTGGTGTTACGTTACCTTGATAAAGTTCTGTTCTGAATCTTCTACTCAACAGGAGGCCTTTTCTTATTAAGTGGAAGACCATTTCTGAGTTAATAATTATTAATAACTAACTGTATCTAGACACTGTGTTAGTGCCTCACATGAATCAGTGAACACTGACAAAACCCCACAAGATAGGATTCGTTATTAATTTCCATTTTACAGACTCAGGGACAAAGGCTTTTAAAAAGTTAACTATTTGTCCCCAAATCACAATAGCTCCTAAGAGTCAGAGCCAGTACTTTCTCTATGTTCAAGTATCTTCCCCAGATTCAGCACACCAGTTTTACCTACCAGTTTTATCCGGCCTGCCCTTTCTTGACTGTGATGGGTCCTGCTGCTCAGCCTCAGTCATTACACAGAGGACAGTGGTAGAGTTCTTTCTCTTCAAGAGTCAGCCATAATGTAAAACAAGTAATCCTTTGAGACACAATTCACTTACTTCCTTCTTGGTGAATTGTCATCATCCAGAACATTTGTGGAAATTAGTCTTCAGAGTCCACAGAGCCAACAGCTCTGAAATCTGAATTTGTATAATCTTGGGCAAGTTATTTATTCTCTGTGAGCCTCTATTAGCATGTTTTAGTTGTAGGGGAAATAGGCGTGTCGTGAAGATTAAATGAGATTAACCATGTAGAGCACATTGTAGCATGTTCTAATTACCTTTTGAGAGAAAAATATTATTCTGCAAAAATGACTTAGAAACAAATCTTAGAAAGAAAAGAAGAGTGTCTAAGTTTGTGCTGCTATATCAAAATACCATAGAGTTGGTAATTTATAAGCAATAGAAATTTATTTCTCACAGTTCTGGAGTCAGGACATCAAGATTAGCAGCAGGTACATTCTGGTGAGGGCCTGGTCTCAGCTTCCAAAATGGTGCCTTGAACACAGTGGTTTCTGGAAGAAGAATCATGTGTTCTCACATGACAGAAAGGGTGAGATGAAAATGACTAACTCCCTCCATCAAACTCTTTTATAAAGATACCTGATCCCTTAGAGGGTGAACCCCTAATTCAAGCATCTTCTAAGTGCCACACCTCACAACACTTTTATGCTGGGATTAAGTTTTGACATGAATTTTGGAGGAGACAAAAGCATTCAAATCACAGCAAGGAGTTTAGGGTGAAGTCAAAAACTAACTGTAGCTCTAAACCACTCCTGCGGGTGTGCACGATGGCTTTGCCCACTGACTATGAAGAAGGTTGCAGAATGAGTTTACAGACATGTGGGATTGGTGCCACATTTCTGGCACTAGGACAGCTTGCCAAGTGACCGTTTCAAAAGCATGTGACTGTTGGTAATTTCTAGGAGTCTTCTTTTTTTAAAATCACAACTCAAGTACAATAAACTAGTGACTCCCACAGACATGATGTTGAGTGAGAGAAGCTGGAAAAATAATATATGCTGTATGATTCTTTTTATATGAAGTTCAACAACAGGCCAAACAAATTTATGGCAGTAGACATCAGAGCAGTGGTACCCCTGGGAAAGCGGTATAGAGTGAGAAGGGTAAGGGGGGAGCCTTCTGGAGTGCTTGGAATATTCCATACCTTGAATTGGGTGGGGATCAGGAACAGGTACACACATAAAAATGTACTGAGATGGACACTTAGAGATTAGCCACTTCATTATAGTTATGCTATTCCTGAATTAAACTTAATTATTTTTAAGTCAGATTTTGTGTTTATCAGACAACGAAGTGGCCTCTCACACTTCCCACATCACCACACTCTGGAGCCTGAGCTGGGCTCTCCCTGGAACAACAGCAAAAGAGGCCAATGGGAACTATTCCATTTGAAATACAAAACTGTCTATGGGCCCTGCCACAGAAGATGTTCATCCAGTCTATTGTCTTCTAAAACAGTGATAACATGATGTTCAGAATTTGTCTGTAGATGAGATTTTATATTTGCAAAGCAGAAGTGAACATTCCTCATCAAACCCCAATTTCAGAATGTTGTGTGTGTGTGTGTGTGTGTGTGTGCCCACTGCTTTTTGTGCCTGCAGACTCACAAACTGGTCTTCTTTTGTACTTTAAAAGAGCTTTTCCTAAATGTGCACGTTGTCAACATTTATCAAGTAAACCATAAATATGAAAGGATGGGTTTGCATCTTGAACATTTAAGTAACAAAAAAATCAGAGACTGTAGCGTTGGAAGGGACCTCAATGGTAGAGGTCATCAGCTCATCTTCCCACCCTGTCAGAAATCCTTTCTGTGGCATCCCTGACTGAGGGCCGTGATATTACAATGAAGTTTAATTAAGACACCTAGAGAGTTTCTGTGTTGCTTGCTACTGGGTCATCTGGGGATGTGAGAAGCTGAAGGGTGGGTATGGGCCGAGAAAAGAGAAGAGCCGCCAAATAGCTTTTATGTGTAATCAATACAGAACAATTCAACAGCTATAAGAATTGCTACATCTCCCCTTGGGCTCTCCGCCTTGTCTTCCAATGCAAGCCACATTAAGTCTAGAGCGATTCAGTGCTTGGATTGTTGGAAATAGACATGTCAGGGAAATGCAAAAGTTGGGCTGGCATTTTAGGTCCGCTCTGCCCTTCAGAAGCAGCAATGGAAATCTTACCTCCCATTACAGCTGCCCGGGTCACCGCAGAGCCTTCAGCCACCCTCAGCTGTTGGGAGCCACTGTACACACTTTTCTTCTTTGTAAATATTTTTTTCAAAGGTTTACTTTTTTGAAAGAATAAATACACATTCTCATCGGTAAAGGTTGAAAGTCCCCTTTTCCATCTCTCTCTGCCCTTCCTGGAATTGCCTCTCCCCTGTGGAGCACAGCTGAGAGGGGTTCACTTATGCTCTGCAGAAAAGGATTTTCGTGTGACAGAAAGGAAAATCTCCAACTATAAAAGTGACCTGAAAATTGCACAAAGCACTTACTAGCTGCTGATGGGTCCCAGTCATAATTATTGATCTGCGGGGTCTGAAAGTTAAGTAATTAATGCTTGGGAGGGTGCAAAAGACACACTTTAGAACAAAGTAGATTATATCTGTCTCCATTCTATGCAGTCATATTTTGAAGTACTTGCCACCCTATATTTCTTCTAAAGGGAAAAACATCTGGTAAATATTTATGTAGCAAAAAATAACAATTGATAATGCATGTCAGTTATAAGCAAATCTCATTTCTTGTTCTTGTAGCAGAGCCAGCTACAGCAGTCACTAGACAGAAAAGAAGCTAACTAAATGTTTAAGAGAAAAGAGAATTGAGATGTTTATTGAGATACAGAAGCTCTTGTTGCCCAAATTATATATGAAATATTTGCCTGGACCTCTTTATCACCCAAAATCTCTAATGGAATAATCAGTCCCCAAAGCACTGAAAACATTGGTATTGCTTCTGTTTCTGGGTTATGAATATTATAAGGAAAAACTCAAGCAATCATACAGAACAGGAGAAAGAAGGGAAAACGGTATTTCCCACATCCCCACCATTAATGAGGCATCATGCAAGAATGAGAATTATCCCAACCTCCTAAGATGTTGTGAGAACTGAATTAAGCAATGGGCATAAAGAACACAGCAAATTACCTGGAATTTTGCAGAAATTTAATAAATTGTACCTATAAACAGGTAAACCTCACAATTTATAGGATGTATATGTGTATATGTATGTAGAGAGTTTAAAGGCCACAACAATCTGGCTATTTACCATTGAAATATTTTTACCCTTTCCTTTGCTAAGGTAGTAATTAGCAAAAATTTAGACATTAGATACATAAAAAGGAAAAAGCAACTCTCTCCCAAAATCAGCCACCATCAACATTTTGATGAAAATTATTCAATCCCCTTCTTTTTCTACACACACACACACACACACACACACACACACACACACACACACATTCAAATACTGTTTAGACATTTTGTAACCTGCTTCTTGAATTCAATGACATGCCCTCATGTCTGCAAGGCAGATATTACTGTTTCCATTGGAGAGCAGTTGAGAAATCCAAGGCTCAGAGAGGTTTTATGCATTTTCTCAGGATCAGTTTCTTTGCTACAAAAAGAGCAGGGTCAAATTTTAAATCTTAGTCTAATGCAAAATAAAGCTCTTTCCACCCAAAGAAACATATGGCAATCTCTAGTAATCACAAACTTCCCTTAAGAAAAATTTGATTGTACACAAAATTTACTTCTATGTACTTTTTTTTTTTTTTGGTACCAGGAATTGAATCCAGGGGTGCTTAACCACTGAACTATATCCCCAGCCCTTTTTTGTATTTTATTTAGAGACAGGGTCTCACCAAGTTACTTAGGGCCTTGCCAAATTGCTGAGGCTGGCTTTGAACTCTCAATCCTCCTACCTCAGCCTCCGGAGCCAGTGGGATTCCAGGCATGTTCCATCAGGCCCAGTTTTACACACCTTTTTAGCAACTTGTTTTTAGTTCATTTGAATGGCAAGACAATCCTGTTGGAAGCAATTTTTTAAAAGAGAGAACAGGGTTAGGGAATAGAAAGGAGAGGTAAAACAGATGGCAAAGAAAAAGGAGAAGATTTTGCACTGCAGCCTTGGAAAAGATGAAGGGCATGGCTAAACCTTGGAGAAGGGAGCAGCAATGGGTTTAGGAGGCACCGGCAGCAGCAGGAACCTAGGAAGAGGTGAGCATGTGCAGACTTAAGCAATCTAATCCCAAAGCTGCTCAGTGCACTGAAGCTCCTCAGCTGAGCAAAGTTGAGGCTCTCCACAGCCTTCACCAGGCCAGGCAGTCCACACCTGCCCACACCTGCTGTCACGTATTGAAATCCTTCATAATTTTAACTTTGATCTTGGTTTTGTAAGTTGACTCTGATGGGACAGTGGTCCCTGAGCATAAGCAGAGGAGCTAGGATGGTTACACAGGCTCTAATTTCCAGGCCTCTCTATTGCTCATGACATGCATAGTGCCCCATGAGTACAGAATTCCAGTGGGCCCACCATGTGTGGGATTTAGTGAGACTCAAATCAAATACAAGGTGCATGGTTCTCACTTATGAAGAGAACCGGGCACTGGTCACCCCTAGAGGTCACACATTTGAATCATAATATTCACTTTGAATACAGAAATGAAGTAATGACGATTTCAGAAACACACAACCAAGAAACTCTAGTGTCTCCTTTCTTACTTCCCTGTATCAAACAACCACTTCTGCTGAAAATGACTACACAGAAGGAGAAAACACAGGCCAACCAGGAACCCCCTTTCCTTTTAGTTATCCCCTGCTCATCAGTAAGCCTGAGGTAGAAAGTATTGATAGAATGTGCCCATACCAAGAAGTGAAAACAAAGCAAAAGGGTCGAGTTAATTTAGGGATGAGTTGCCACTGTTCTGATAAGAACAAAACATATACCCATGGATAAAGTATAAAACAGGAATTGTATCATTTAATGTTCTTATATTTGCATTTAAAACACACACAGCGCCAATCACTGTGGCACATGCCTGTAATCCCAGCAACTCAGGATGCTGAGGCAAGAGGATTGAAAGTTCAAGGCCAGTCTCAGCAAATTCTTGAGGCCCTAAGAAACTTAATGAGATTCTGTCTCAAACGTAAAAGAAAAAAAGGGCTGAATATGTGGCTCAGCATTCCTGGGTTCAACCCCCAGTACAAAAAAAAAAACTCAGAAATTGGGTAGTATAATGATGAATGGTAACATGCTAATAATATACAATTTTTATTTTTATCTTCTCAGAATGCCATTAAAAAGCACACGATAAAGAAAGATCTCAGAAGAAAGCAAAAGGCCTTATATTTTGGTACCTTTTACAGAATTTCTTTTCCACTTTTTAAACGAGGATCCTGTATTTTAATTTTGTACTGAGCCCCACAGCTTATGTAGCCAGCTCTGAATGCCTTCATTTGAGAGTAAAAACAAACATCTTACTGCTATCCACTTATCCATTGCTTCTTTCATTAGCAAGTACTCAGCATTCACTGTGTGTCAGGAATATGTGAGGGGCTAGGAATAGGTGATGAACAAAATAAACCTAGTCTCCAGCCCATTAGCCACAGTCTAGCTTTCTAACTTAACATAGAGCTGTGCTTCATATTTTCGTATTCTCTAATGCAGATGAGATCTCTCCTCTTGCTGAAGCTTAGTTCCCTGTTAATTGCAGTGAGGAGCCTTCTTATGAACACATCTCAACTTCATCTACAGAAGCAATTTTATCACTCGTGGTTAATCAGCAACTACATAGAATATGGGATCTGAGCTGAGCAGCCACTGAGAAAGTTCACTCATCGGAGTCCTCACCTCTGGCTAAATCAGTGCCTTATTTGCACCTGTTCCAGTGTCCCCATGTGAAAAACAGAACACTGGTCTCACTCCTATATGTCATTAAAGAGCCGCACAACTTTAGAAGCCCTCCTGCCTGCAAGAGTCTGCATACACTTTTCAAGTGTCTGAATATGTTATATCTCACAAAGATACCAAGAGCCAACTTCCAAAGAAGGCATAGTGAGGTCCACAGACCTGTGATGTGGGGCCTGTGGTACAGGAAGATAGACAGACTCTGGAGAAGCAGGTTATCCATCACTACTTGATGATGGCTCTCTGGAACCAAGCTCTTGCCAGTATTCTGGCCCAAGGCCTCCTCTGAGAGGGCATGACTGATGCAATCTATAGGACCAGGAGCCACCTCTTGGATCTAACTGTGCTACGCGTTACAGAGCTCAGTCCTAATATGATTAACCATGGTGGGGTTGATCTCTGGTTGTGAGCCTTAGAAACTACTGCCAGGCTTTCCTATGGGGGTGGGTCTAGGTCTCAGGGAAGAAGAAATGTGCCATCATGAAGAAGGCTTTTAAATGCTGAGCATTTGTCCTTACACAATAAAAAGGGGGACTGCAGGGAAGTGTACTCCAGCACCAAAATGAGAAGCAAAAGATAAAAGATCCAGATCACAGCTCTCCACTAATTAGCCTATGTGCCCTCAGTAAATCACTTAGCTTTCTAGGCCTCAGTTTTCTTATCTGTTAAATAAGAGTTAAACAAGATTATTTCTTATATCAACTAAATTTCAGGCATGATTTTTTATATCTTTGTCTACTACCTCCTTCCATCAACTTTTTCCAAAAACACACCACTGTTTCAAAGTCCAGGACCACATGTCTTTTGTCTTTGAATACCAAATGTATATAGTATGTGCCTGGTATACAGTAGGTGCTCAAGAAATACTTAATGTGTGAATGTTTCCTCGGGAAAATCTCTGTAAATGGAGTTGCTTTCTATTATCTCTTTCCAGAGGAAAAGAGTCAAAAAATCTCCTGTAATATAATAAGAGAGGGAAAGCATTCTAATAGTTGATGACACAGAATGCATTAAAGCAATGTTCAGTCACCATACATTAAGTCTTTTTAATATAGCTTTTAAACAGCTTTTCTTATTAGCCAAATGAAATATAGTAATCCTTTAACTCTCCTGTGTCAGATTATCAGCTATTTCAAGTAAGTGTTAACATTTCTGTCACTGGCAAAAGTGAATTATGTTTTCCTTCCCAAGCTTGCATCAACATGCCCAACAAGCGGGCCGCACACGCCTCTCTAATGGGACAGTGTGAGGTGCCACTGCTTGGTGATTACGAGACAGCCCGACATCTGGGGGAGGGGTATGTCAGCCCCACCCTGCAGGCCCAAGCAGGGCTAAGCCGCCTGGCAGGATGAGTGAATGAATGAGTTGGAGTGTCATCCTGGGTGAACAATAGGACACCTACAATCTATCTGGCTTTGTTCTATAAATAGCCTACAAGGAAAACTCTAGATGTTGCTATCCCTTGTGATTTTTGTGTCAGGGATGCTGACAATATAGACAATACCAATTATTTTATGCCCCAAACTCCCATTCTTCAGAAATCTGGAAAATCTCTCCGCCAGGAAAATTCAGTTGGATAACACAAAGTTCTTATTTTGCAAACCAATTGATCACGGTGTATGAGAGGGGGTGAATTTTTTTTTTAATTGCAAGAAAAATTTGAATTTCTTAGCAGGTAAATGTGGTCATCCCTGGAGCCCAATCCCTGCTGCCTTGCTGAGTTCCTCCTGCTGTCTAGTGAGCCAGTGTCCAATCTACTGCCCTACGCCATGTCTTTCAGCTGCTCTTGCTTCTGCTTGGAACAACCTCCTCATCTTGTCAGTCTGGAGGTCTACTCTAACATCTGAAAAAACTCCAACTGGGTCAAAAGTGCACCTTTTCCTAGAAAAAAGAAGAACATATTAGAGAGTCAGAGCTGGAAGATGGGTCCATTTCCCAGCACCACCACTGAGAAATGTTGTGATCTTTATCTTTCAGACCTAAATTTCATCATCTTTAGAAAGGGAAACTATTACCCTGCCCCCAGAATCCTCATAAGGATTAAGCAAGATCATGCTTGGGCACAGTGCCCGACACACTGCCCACCGATGGTCATATTGGTTGTATCTGAGTTTGAATTTTTCTGAATTCCCTTGGAGATCAATTTAACAAGGTAAATCTGAAATCAGATTCTAATAACTTTACATTTTCTTCCTTTAGCCCTATAAGTGAATAGAACTACAAATTTAACAGTATTCTTTTTATTCCTGTGTCTGTATAACATATATAATCAAAAAGTGTGTGGTTAAAAAGAATTGTCTTTCCCATTTTATCTTTTGGGTCTTCTCCTTGCATTAACCTCTGTTTAAAAATACTGGAAGCTAAATGCGAATGGAAAATATGAAGTTCACCAAACTTGAACATGGGTCAATGTTTAGGAACCAAAATCTCGCTTTATTGATACCTACAGAAAATTCCTCGGATATCCACAGCTGTTCTCCCATGCTTGCTATATCACAAGATTGCTTGTGATCCTCTGACCTTTTGATCAACGGCTTGTCTATCATCTAACATCTTCTGCTAAGCAAAGAGCAAGGTATCCCTAAGAGTAGCTATTAATTATTAATATGTATTAATAATACATTGCATTACCCTTTCACTGAAGTGCTGGCTTTTGGATACAGTCAAGTTTTATAAATTGTTGTCAATTTGAATAGGGCAATTTGAATAGGCATGCCATTTTTCAATAAATCATTGCAATCTGGATCAGTTTACCCTAGATACCCTCTTGTCAATTGCCCAAGGAAGAGATTCTGCAGTGGAGATTTGATGGTTTTGTTTGTTCCAATTCTATTCCATCTTTTTCTCTGGGGAAAAAATGCATATTTTTCTGAATGGTTCATCTGAGTTTAGCCCATGTGGATCAACTCATTAAGGTGATTCTTCCTCTGTCCCCAGAGGTAACTGTATGGTCTGGACCTAGCCAATCAGTATGTAGCATCCCTCTGGTTCAGAGATGGGCATGTGGCATAATCTCAAGCAATCAGAACAAATCCTAAGACATTTCCCCTTGAGTCTGTTCCTTCATCTTAGTGTGCATGTGTGTGTGTGAGTGGCGTGCGGTGATGGATAGGTAGAGGGGACATAGTTTATGTGGCTCATGTTAGCAAGGTTGAGAAGGAGGTGAATAAGTAGCATGATCCCTACCTGAAAACCATGAAGAATTATTTCTAGAAAGATCATTGCTACCGTTTACAGAGAACTTTGATTTGTGCTAGGCAGTCATGCTAAGTACTTTATATAAATCATCCCATTTAATTCTCACAATAACTGTATGAGGTAAATTGTACTATTATTATCCACAATATACATTATAACAACCTGCCCAAAGTCCCACAGCTAGAAAATGAGATTGAGACTAGACCTGTCCTTTCCTAGCTCCCAGATCTTACTCTGAATAGACTGTTACTCATCAGTCTTATTGAAATCTTATCAAAGGGCTCCTGAATTCCCTGTGATGTGGGGTTTGTTAAACCAGGTTCATGTTAAATGAGAGGGGGAAACTATTTATTTTATTCTCCTGTCAATTGAAATTATTTTGATCATTGTACTTTCACAATGTGCATTTTGAAGAGAAATATTCAGATTAAGATCTGTTACCTTTCCTAGATAACCTGGCTTCACTCCCACATGGAATTTAAACTGTAGTGACCTTCCAATGGTCATAGGAGAACTTGTATTATGAATTCCAGTTCTTCATTGATTAAAAAAATCTTTGAGACCAGTGAAATAATTAGAAATTACCTTGAGATGTGATTCTGAATTTAGAAACACAAAACTGAATAAAAGAGTGAAGGATAATTTCTCATGACATGAATAGACCTATGAAATATGTATTTTACTTTTCCCCATCTTGCATCAACTCATTTGGTATTTCAGTTTGTATAATAGTTAAAACTCCTGGCAGAGCACAGGCAGTAATTGCAAACAGCTGTAAAGTATTACTCATCCTACTGATCAAAATGACTTCCCGCTAAATAAACCATGAAAAAAGCTTTTCCACCCACAGAGAAGTGAAGTGTAAATGATATATAGACTCCACCACGAAGAGAGCAACAGATTGCATTTTCCTATAACTATGGTTTAATATAGTCACATCCACTTTCTTAACTGGTTTAGAAACTCAGCTATATTCAGGAAAAAGAACTTGGGTAAAATAGCATTGATGTGGCAGTAGGAATCCTGGGAAGTATTTGAAGTTGGGAAGCTTTGGGGACAACTCCTTCACTTCTTCCCTTAGACTTTTCAACTGGATAAAAAATAATTTGCAATGTGGCTTTATGCAAATTTACTTTGAACATCACTGTCTTTTACTCTTCTGAGATATAGCCTCTCCAGAACATTAGCTAGACATCTATGAATGGCATCACTTTGGATTTATTAACTCTAGTGTAACATCCTGATAAGTGCCATATCATCAGAATCATATCACAAATTGTCCAAGGAAGTGACCAAAGTTGAAAAAAATAGAGAGCCCCAAATAGGGAATAATACAGAAAGACCTGAGCCCAGAGCATGGAGTCAAATGGGGTGAAGAGAACCAGGCAGGAAAAGAGTAAAGAGCTACCCTTGGGATGGCATTGAACCGACACTGAAGAATGGGTTTGACGGGCATTTATGAGGGTAGACCTGGTGAGGCTTACCATCAACTTCTCTTATTCCATCTTCACTTGGTGTTTCAGTTTGTGTAATAGTTATAATTCCTGGCACAGCAGAGGCAGTAATTGCAAACAGCTGTAAAGTATTACTCTTCTTACTGATCAAAGCTGTAAAGTATTGATCGTCTTGCTGCCTTGGTCTTCCTATCATGGTTTTGAAGGTTCGAGGAAACGTGGAGATAGCAGTACTGATGAACTCAATGTTAGTGCAGTGAACATCTGACTCTCAGAGCTGCAGCTCTTGGATGCAAGCACAGTCAGATGCTGGAGTCACAGAGCTGACTTCTAACGTTACTCTAGCCAGTTGTCCAAACCTCATTTCCAGCTCTTTGTCTTTCTCTTAAATTAGGAAATTTGTGGGACTCTATTCACCAAATTATAAAAGTTAAGCACTCTTTCCCATAGACACAGACATAGATCTCTGCTCCCCACCTTCTTTCCACAAACCAAGATTCATATATAAATTGCTACTAATTCTGTATTTCCAGTCTTCCTTTTGAAGCCTCACCAGGTCTACCTCCCTGGCCTGGAGGACTCTGATCTGGTGATTGACCCTCGTAAATTCACATCAAACCCATCCTTCAGTGTCAATTCAATGCCATCTCAAGTGTTGCTCTGCACTCTTACTCTCCCTGGTTCACTTTACCCTGTTGGACTTCAAACTCCAGCCTGGGGTCTTCTGTACTCTTCCTTTCTTGCGGCTCTCAATTTTTATTCAACTTTGGTACCTTCCTTTGACAAGATGTGACATGATTTAGAAATGGTACTTTATCAGGATGTTACATCAGAGTTAATGAATCCAAAGCAATACTGTTCATCCTTTTTCCAAATTCAGCTCTTCCTTGGGTTGCACGGCCCTCTCCATGCCACCATCCTTTGCCCTGTTGTGTAGGGAGAATACGGGCCACTTCCTTGGCACTAAATGAAGGTGCTCAATAAATATTGTTGAATATGTGAATTAATTTTCACAGAGACAACTACTCACAGCCTTATAAATGGGCTGACCCCTACACACATGAAGGTTTTATTCTTTAAAAAGGATGAGTAACAAAAGCTTCTTCTCAGCAAAAGAAACAATCAGTGAAGTGAATAGAGAGCCCACAGAATAGAAGCAAATCAAACAGAGCACTAATCTCTAGGATATATAAAGAACTCAAAAAACAACACCAAAAAAAAAAATACAATGAATAAATGGACCAAGGAACTGAACAGACACTTCTCAGAAGATGATGCACAATCAATCAACAAATATATGAAAAAATGTTCATCATCACTAGCAATTAGAGAAATGCAAATCAAAACTACTCTAGATTTCATCTCACTCCAGTTAGAATGGCAGCTATTAAGAATACAAACAATAATAAATGTTTACAAGGATGTAGGGGAAAGGGCACACTCATACATTGCTGGTGGGACTGCACAATGGTACAGTCAATAAGGAAAGCAGTATGGAGATTCCTTGGAAAACAGGGAATGGAACCACCATTTGACCCAGCTATCCCACTCCTCAATTTATACCCAAAGGATTTAAAAACAGCATGCTACAAGGACACAGCCATATCAATGTTTATAGCAGCACAATTCACAATTGGATCCTAAATTGTGGATCCAACCCAGATGCACTTCAGTAGATGAATGGATAAAGAAAATGGGGTATATATACAAGATGAAATATTACTCAGCATTAAAAGAGAATAAAATCATGGCATTTGCAGGTAAACAGACAGAGTTGGAGAATGTAATGCTAAGTGAAGTAAGCCAATCCCCCAAAATCAAATGCTGAATGTCTTCTCTGATATAAGTATGCTGATTCATAATGGGGATTGGGGGTGGGGAGCATGGGAGGAATTGATGAACTCAAGGCAGACTCAGGATATGTATTAGAGAATCAATGCATTTGTGGAACCTGAATATTTTAATGATGAAATATTTAATGTCAAAAGTGTAAGACCTTTGGCAAGTGGATCTGGACATCAACCATACTAAAGGACTTCCTCTACATTCTTGACCATGTGCCAAAATGCTGGGAAAGAACAGGACAGGAAAAAAAAAAAAAAAGCAAGCCCAAAGAAGTGAAAGTCACATGGTCAGCTATAGCAGAGCTGAGCTCAAATCTAACTGTTGTGGGGGAGGGTGGGGGCTCCAGGCTCAGTATTCTCTCTTCCATGAACAACTACCTCTGCCCATGGGTGATTTCCCTTACCCACACAGGGCCATGTGCCATAGGCCACAACCACTGTACTGCTTCCACAACACGGAGAAAAAGAGGCTGACTACTCAGAGCCTTTTAAGATGTGGTTGCCTGACTCTGGGAAACTGTAAAGTAGTCTTTCCAGGATGTGCCTGAGTTTGGACAGTTTCTATTCCTCTCTGGTTTAAGGAGCAGGATACAGGGAAGTCAGATACATATTCTGGGAGTGATTCTCATGCTGTCCTCTTACTTACATGGAAGGTGCGGAGGTTGAGTCTCATGGAACAGAGTTGGTTGCCTACTCCATGTCCAATTCCTGTTCTTCATAATAGATCCAACCATTTTAAAGGAGGTAGGCCTGCTCTCTGAGGTCATACACTTAGAAGAATCAGATTTCTGCTCCATGGCTCTCTCCAGGGGATGAATTGTCATTTGTCTAAGCCAGTCTCAATAAGGGTGCTACTGTCACTTAATTGGAAACAATCTTCATTGTATGGGACTGTCCCATATAATAAAGCTGTTTTACATCACCAGAGCTCACCCAGTAAATGGCAGTGCCCTCTCCAGTCATTGTGACAAAAAGCCCAAAGTTTTAGATTTTAATCAGAATCAGAATAAAAAGAGCATGGAAGTCTCCTACAGGTTTTAATCTCTAAACATGCACATATCAATCTTTATAATCCACTGAAACAAAAAGCTTTGGGGGTTCTTTCTTACTCTTTTTATGAAAGTTGAAAAGGTCCTGGAGGCCTCAAAGTGAAATAACCACTGGGGGTTATGCCCAGGTGTGACTGGGTCATTTCCAGTTCTGACTTCCCAAGGAACCATGTAATGGAATTTCAAACACCTGATATATAACAGAGTGGCTGAAGCTGGGTTTTTGTCCGTATACACAGGAAGCTCTTGGTGGAGACCTGTCGGACTCCCAGATAGTTAATGCATTTGGTAGTTGGTGATTTTGGTGTTTTACTATTGCTTTCTTTATTTGAGTGTTTATTGGTTTGTTTTTTTCCTTTTATTTTTATTGTTGTTGGTGATGATGGTGGTGGGGTTGGTCTTTTTGTTTGAGTTTATTTTATTTTATTTAGCTAGTATCCTTAGTTGTTATTCTGGCTTTAGGATACGCAGCCAGAGTAATAAGCATAGTGTAATGCCACAGGGGCCCAGATCCTGCTACAAGGCATCGCTCACAAACCACTTTCATGTCCTGAGGGATGTTGGGCAAGGGGGCTTCTGCCAGGTGGTACTAGCCCACCATCTCCTCCCTGGGGCAGAGGTGGCAGTGAAAGTCAAGCAGAAGTCAAAAGAGAACATGCCCCTCCTATCCAAACCAAATAGGTTGATGGCCCTGGAACACTGAAAAGTGATCCACCTCTTCCAGGTCATCAAGACCACCTATAACATGTACCTGGTCATGGAGCATGCAGGTAGGGAAGAGCTATGGTGTTATATCCCTGCAGCCGGTGGCCTGAAGGAGGAGAAAATCTTAATGTTTTCAGGTAAGAGCCACTGCCACAAGAAGGGCATCATTCACCTGAACCTGAAGCCAGACAATGTCATGGTGGATGCCAGAAGCAACAGCATCAAACTCATTGACTTTGTTCTGAGCCCCATCTTTGCACCTGGGCAGAAGCTGAATGGGTTCTGGGGCACTCTCCCATACAGTGTCCCTGAAATCATCCAGGGGAATGATATGAGGGTCCCCCAGTAGATAAATGGAGCCTGGGTGTCACTCTCTTTTTTTATGCTCACAGGGAGACACCCATTTAAGGCAAGCACCTCTAGGAAGCTGCAGAAGCTGATGGTACAGGCAAGCTATGATATTCCCCCACATGTTTCTGAGGATGCCCGCAACCTCATCCAGCAAATGCTGATGGTGGACCCCACGCAGAGGCCCACCCTGGAGCAGGTGATGGGACACCCACAGCTGAGCCAGGGCCAGGAATCTTAACCCAGTCCTTCCAGCAAGCCATGCCCCAAACACCCTGACCCAGCCATCACAACCATTATGTTTGACATGGATTATGAACCCTATAATGCCTGGGTGTCCCTGCAAAATCACAAATTCAATGAAGCCATGGCCACCTACCTCATCCTCAGGCACCAGAGAACCCAGGGAGCAAGTTGCATACTCCAGGCAAAGCCTATGTGCCTTCAGAGGGTTAGGCCTTGCCCAGGTCCCAAGGATTCTCTCAGTGTCTGCCCCATGAGGTGGGCCAGCCAGCCAGCCCTTTCCTTGGCATGTGAGCAGCAGCAGCCTGAGGAGGTCAAGCAGACAGGACAGAAGGGTGGAGCAAGTGCCAGCATGCCTGCCATTCTTCTTTGCTTCTTCCATGTGCCCCCGCCCCAGCCTAGGCTCCCACCTTGACCCTGTGCCACTCAGGCTAGAGTACCCCAGTCCCAGCCCCTGGATGATCCTCAGCAGGTGGGTTGCAGAAGGTCACATCTCAACCTCACAAGGTACCTCCTTAGAGCAATCCCTTGACAGCACCAGGGGCTGGAAGGGGGTCACTAGGAGGATCACCACCTGCTTCCACCAGCCTACCTTTGGAAGAAGAGTGGCACCGATGCAAGGAGGCCACAGACGCTCTAGGTTCCAGAACAGAGTGGCTCCAGTGAACATGCCCAGGTGAGATGGAAAACCCAAGGGACTGCCAGAGGACCCCGAGCTCTGAGCATCCTGACATCATGAGCAGGCATCAAACATCTTCAGCAATGAGGTGTGCCAACTGGCTCAGCCTTCCCCATGTGGATTCCAGCCAAGATCACATCAGGATCCACTGGGACTCTCCTCTGGCCCCACCTGCCACAGACATCAGAGACTCTTTTCCCTGGGATACTTCGCCCTGCTGTGCTCTTCTCTGGCCTTCCTCCCATGCTTCTGGGACAGCAGAGATGGTTCTTATACTTATGTTACTCACAAATTGAATAATAAAATTGATGTGCCATGGATTTCTTTTTTTAAGGCAGGTTCAAAAATAGAAGAGGGAAAAAAAAAAGTGGGGGAGACCTCAGGGCAAGGGTAGCAGCCCAAGAGCCATCCCATCCAAGGCCCCGACCACTGTGCCTCCCTCTCCTGTTCAGTGTATAGAGACTCTCATGCCTTGAGCCAGTGTAGATGGGAACTCATTCCCCTTGACCTAGTGTAGAAGGAGGTTCTCCCCTTGAACCACTGTAGACTGGGTGCATTTGATCCAATTGCTTTGACCAGAAAGAATCCCTTTCCCAGACTTCAGGCCCTCCTTGAGGTATGTGGAGAGGATGGGTGACATCTGTTGGAGAAGACATGTCTAGAAAGGCATTAGAAACTCCAGAGTGTTCTGTGGCATCACCTCCATAATCCCATGGGCAGAAAAGTGAGAGGTGAGCCAGTAGGTAGGGGCAGGCCTGCCTGTAATAGTGGCTGGGTGCTTCACCATGTGCCCCACAGTCTCCGTGCACAAAATGCCCTCCTGGCTGCTGCTAAAGGTCACAGAGTATGAGCATATGGGCTTTGGGGACTGGAGATGATAAACTGCCACAGAGTTGCTACTTACATAAAAGCCAAGTGCACCCATGTGGACTTGCTCTTATCTATCTTTGGGTTTTAGGGACATTCAATTTTGTAAACTGAAACTTACACAAAGAAAGAGTAAAAACCCCTCAGGTCAGGTGGGAGCGGGGGTGGATATTTGGGTCAGTGCATGTCCGAAGCTCAGAGGAGTTTATGGGTAGATAGAAGACCAGAAACCCACAAGTGACAACCTTCTTCATGGTCACCGTGCAGAGTTTGCCCAGGAAGCCCAGTGAAAGGGAACCTGAAGATAAATCAACATGGTTTGCCCAAAGCAAACAACAGAGAGAAGAAAGTTTCTGTCCCAATGGCCAAAACAAAGGAGGTACAAAGGTATCTGAAAGAGACAGCACAGCTACCAGGCTATGCTGTGAGGTAGACTTGTTCCTGTGGTTGGATCAAGATGAAATAAAGCACACAGCTAGCAGTGAAAAGAGATTGCCCTGACGGCAGCTCTGCCTCTAATCCCTGAGTAACCTCAGCCACTTACCGGTAACTGCTCTCCACATCCTTCTTTTTAAACTATAAAGATGAACCTAGACAAAGGCATCTCAGTTTCCTCCTTGCGCTCATATTCAGGGTTGCCAAATGTGCTAGCAGGACAAACCATCTAATTTTAGGGCCCAGTGAAAATGAAAATGGAGGGTTCTTTGTTCAATAATTAAGACTTGCAAGGTGTTGACAGTGGAACATTGAACTGAATGCAAAACTCTTTGAGTTCAGCACCCCCTGTGCCTGCATGGCTCTGACCTTGAAGCCAGCCCAACTTCCAACTTCTCATCAGGAAGTTGGTCAGTCACTTGGGGATTTAAAAGTTGAGTCTCCCAGGCTAAAGTTGCAAGGGGAGCACATACTGGGCCAACCACAACTGGAGACAGCACAAAAACCTAGGCGGAGCACAAAGCACTGGTGGGGAGAAGGAAGGGGCTTGGCACAGAAAAACAAACCTGTCCAGGTCGCAGTTGTGGATAGGACTGCCCCAGCTTCCAGAGCCTTCAAATAAGATCTTAACTCTGCTTTGAAACCTGGGCCAAGTCTGGAAGTGACAGATTGCACATTGTTACATTCTCTGTCTTTCAGAATAAAGAGCTTGTATTAGGAAGTCCAGCAGGCAACCCTTCCAAAAAATGGTCAATATGCAGGTAGGTGGTGCTATCCCTCTCCTGCTAAACACACAGCCACTCAAGGTCAGCATGATGGCAGTGGTGGTCCAAGCCTCAAACATGTGAAATAAACTGCATTGCCTACGGCCCCAAAGCACCACACTTCTACAAGTTTTGGTGCAGTGTATCAAGTCTCAGCACTCAGAGTGAATGCTCTTAATTCTATACAGTTACTAAATGTCAGTGAAGACCATTAGCCAGCCATGCTTCGGTGCGTGGGGTTTGAAGGGACCTCCACTAAGGCCCTGCCTGTCACTACCCAGGTTCTTCCTATCAGAGGGTAATTGTCTGATGCCTGGCAGGTTGTTGTCAGCAGACCAGTCAAATCCACATTCAGCGTTTCCCATAATGAGGTCTTTGGTGTCAGGTGACATTAAAGAATGAGAGTGGTGAAGAAACACCTCAGGTGAACCACTTTCCGATAGCCTGAGAATACAGCTTTCAAATCACTCCCATTACTGGGCTTTTACAAAATTAGGGAGGCTTAGTGAAAGAGACAGCACCAGACTGGAGGTTTGAGGACTTGAGGTCCAGCCCTCAATTCCTACTTACAGGCTGAATGGCCAAAGATAAGTCATTTGTCCTGCTGGGTTTCCATTTTCCCATTGAAAAATGGCAATAAAATACCTGCCTCATGGCGACATAAGATCACAGAGAAAACATTTTTTTAAAAAATCACTCTGCAACTATTGAGTCTAACCCATAAGTTTCATGAACCCAATAAAATAAGTCATGATGATAATAATTTTTAGAGCTAGCCCCCAAGGTTATTCCAAATACCCCCTTCCAAGTTTATCTGTAAAATCTAGAAAGGGACACACACTCGAATTAGCAAAGTCATATCAAAATTTGGAGAAGAAAAAAAAAACAAATAAAAAAGAAAAGAGGTTTAAGAGATTTACCCCACCAATCTCTTAGTAATTTTCGTGCTCATTATCAGTAAGCTGTGTTTTTCTTGTAAAAGAGCTACTTGGGCGTGCAGTGACTTGAGATAATTAAGAATGCATTTACATTTTATGGAGCCACTAATGCCCTCAGCATTCTAGGACCTTGCATTAGATTTGCTCATGGTACTTTCCCCCAATCAGTGAATATTAAAATATTTAACCTGGAGTCAGGCAGTAACCTCTCAAGACACTAGGACTTGATTCAGTGATGTCAAGAAGTCAAAAGGGGGTTTGTCAACAGAGAAAAACTATAGTTACACTCCAAATCCTGCTTCTGTGGGGTTTTTTTTTCTCATTTCTTAATTGCTTGAGGAATCTCATTAAATTTTGCAGATAAAGTAGAAATTGAAAAAACCACAGAGTGAATTGGGAAAGGATGGTTTTCTTCTAACATGTTCTGAAATGACAACACAAAAAAGGGATGCTGAAAATTATTGGCTCTCTGAAAAATGAAGATCTCAAGAAGGGGGGGGGGTTTGGCTAGACAGTCTTATGAGTGCCCTTCCAGCTCTAAGTACTATGTAATGTCCAAAGATGGGGATGTTTGATGGCACCATGTCCCAGTCCTCAGAGTCACAATGGAGAACAGATTGAGACTCTACCCAGTGCCTTGAAATCTTTACCGGGAAGGGAAGAGACCTGCTACAAGTAACTCTTGAGGTGGATTTCCAATGATAACAGATGAAAAAATCGACCACCACCCCCAAACATGCCTTTATAAATCTTGTCAACTATCCTGCAAACTGACCTCTGAACTGGAGAACATGGTGGGCTGAATTGTAAGCATGTCACCACATTGCCACTCCTTTCATTTGGGCAAGTGTACATAAATAATGAGCTAAGTAAGTTATAGCCCAACACAGTCCACACAGCATCGGGCAGTTAAAACCATCTGGGACAAGGTATGTGAAGAAGGGAGTCTAAAAACAGAGTATTTAGAAGTCTGATCTGTCTGGTTCTAATTTTCAAAGTCAGAAAAGAGATGTCCCCTAGGAGACTGGACCCTGCTTAGAAAGATATTTGGACTAGGCAATAAAATAATATGAAAATACCAAAAAATAAAAATGAGGAAGAGAAATAGATATGTGACTTCATCACGGGACTCCTGTGGTATCTCACAACACCATGCTTCATGAACCCCAAAGAAAGCAAAAATCCAGCTAGTGTTATAAATCCTGGTCAGCTGAATTATTTCACATGTTGCAGCCTGACTTAAGTTATTCATCGCAGAGGCTAGCAGCTCCCAGATGCATCCTTCCATGTCACTGGACAGGGTAAAAATAATAAATTGGCCATTGTGAGACACTCTGAGTTTCGTGGGGTTGAGCAGAGCATATTTTATATTCTTCTCTTGGAACTGCCTCTTGTTGGTAGTAAATGGTTGCCAGCGCTGCTGTTTCTCAATAGACAAGTCCTAGAAGTAAAGATAATTCAATTTTCATTCACTCTTAGGTCTCTTGCTACCCATGTTCTTCCTTGACACCGACAAGGCTGTGCCTGTCTTCCTGGCCTGAGTCCTGAAGTAGCATTGTACAGTTCGCTCCTTGCCAGAAAATGCCATGAGCCACTCAAAAAAAAAAAAAAAAAAAAAAACTAAACAAAAAACCTCTCACTCAGGGCAGACCACTCTTGTGAGCACAAATGGCCTGGTGGCTGTCTTACCTGGTCTTCCTCCTTAACTCGTTTCTCTCCAAGAATAAAGATATCAAGATATTGATTCAGCAGCAGCTCTTAAAAGACCATCAAGTTTGGTTTAAATCTTTAAAAGTTGCCATTACATGAGAAAATATAATAACAAGTGCGGCCCCCTCTGTTAGATTGAAATTAAATCATCCTTGAAATGTTGGAGTTGCAAGTATAATTTCTATCACTTCTTTGAAAAGCAATATAGCAAATGATTAAAGACCACTAAAATGTTCAGAATTTCTGGAACCAATCTCATTTATGAAAATCCATTCTAAGGGTATTAATCAACAGGAAAAAAGTGATGTACATTTGCATGTTTATTCCTGTGAAAACATGGAACTTATTAGAAATATTTAGATACAAATGACTGTAGAAACATGAAACAATGTTCCTCAATAATGTTAAAGGATAAAAGCATAGAAAATAAAATATGTTCTTTGATTGCATCTATGGAAGAAAACATTATATGTATGTAGAGACACAGATGATAAATACAAGAGTATTAGAGGTCATGGAGTATGTGCATTTTTCCTGCATTCAAATTTGTCATCAATATTGCTTTTATATTCCTCCTCCCCTCCCCCAAAAAAACTTCTAAAATTACGGAATATGCTTCCATCAGTGTTTGACATTTCTTCTGAAACTGCCTCTCATGACTCAGTCTGCTCCAATTATTATTATCATTTTTTTAACTAGACAAAAAGAAGGTTATCTTTTTTGTTGTTTAATGGTCAGGCATAGGTCTTTAATCACCCAGGTGGCTTCTTTGTTTTGGCTACATTGCTTTCCATCATTTGCATGATGCTTGCATGATTTACAAATGCTGAGAGCTGTGTCTCAATCAGCAGAGCTCCACCGTCCACCTCCACCATCATGACATTCTTATATGCTTTTTTTTTTCTTTCTTCCTTTTTTATAGAGCCACCATCCTCCATTTACAAAGATAGAATGGGACTATACCACCACTAGCCAAGCATTCAAACACGACTTACTACAAAGCACTCAAATAAGACGCCCCCCCACCCCTGGCAACGAATGCCATCATTGGACAAAATAAAATGTAAACGACATACTTTAAATAACAAATACTGTGGGTGGCAGCGACACCGGTATTCTGAAAGATGAATAAATGCAATTAAGAAACCAGGCAAAGAAGTAAACATGCCATGTAGCCTACAAAAGGCCAGCCACATTGTGTTTATTTTAATATTGTTTAACGGTAACACCTAATAAAGAGAGCATCATGATTGTGTGAACTAAATTTTCAGTCATAATGAATGCTACAAACTTAACCTCCCAAGTTTAAATAGGCTACAACGTCTTGGGAAAAATGCAAGAAAAATTATTTGATAAAGGTGACGGTTTTTCACACCTGAAAATAATGTTTTTCTTCCAGCCTATCTTGATCAACAGCCGGCAGCAACACATTGCAGATATAATCTCAAGACCTTGTGGCATGTACTTGTCACTACATGCATAACTTACTATGGACAGAGGATCACGGAGATTTTGAACATAATTTCCCACACGACAGGAGATTAAATAGACCACATTGGAAGAAGGCAAGAAGAAGCTAGGTCTCTGGAGTACCAAAAAGTAAACTTCAGCCAGTTCTGGAAGAAGAGAAACAGCAGGAAATATACTTTCAGATGGGCTACTTTCTCAATAGTTCCCGCTTTCAAGAACTCAAGGGAAAGTATGAGTTACCGGGTAAGAGTCTAAGGGAAAAGGGCCCAGTCCCGGCAAGATTTGCAATGAAAAGAAATCATTGTCTCCTTATTCATATTTTTCTTTCTCCTCTCCCTTTGTGATGCATTCTTTTATGGGGTTTTGTCCCCTCCCCCAGAATACCTTACCCCATCACCCCATCAGAGCCTGCTCTGAGACTGCAGTCCCAATACCTATAATGAGATGTTGTCAATCCCTACCCCTCAGTGTATACATGATATGAAGCTTTCTGTCTAGGCTGTGTTTTCTAATACAGGAATATCAGGCATCAATGAACAAGTAGAAAAGGCTCTGAAACACAAAAGAACTTTCTCAATGTCCCAGAAACCATTCTACACAGCATCTTACAGCATGACCCTGGATCTGCTGTGCTTAGTGAAAACAATAATGATTGTTTTTGTCAGCTATTTCGCTGCTGCAACTGAAAGACCCGATGAGAACAACTGTAAAGGAGGAGAAGTTTATTTAAGGGCTCACAGTTTCAAAGGTCTTAGTCTATAGAAAGCCAGCTCCAATCCCTGGGGCTCAAGGTAAGGCTGAACATCATGGCAGAAGAGTGTGGCAGAGGGAAGCTGCTCACATCATGTTCATGAAACAGAGACTCTACTTGCCAGATAAAAATATATACCCCATAGCTATGCCCTAATTCCCACCTCCTCCAGCCTCACCCTACCACTTCAGTTACCACTCCTTAGGTGAAGGCTAGAACCCAATCAATTTCTCCTCCAAACCTTCTTGCATTTTCTTACACATGAGCTTTTGGGGGACACTTCACAACCAAACCATAACAATAATTGTACCTGCTTCAGGAGAATTCTGAAGACTAAATGGGATCATTTGTGGAAAGCTCCAGATTGGTGCCTGACACATAACAAAGCTCCATATGTGTTACTTAACTGTGATCATTATCATTAATTGATGCAAAAGCCTTTCTGAGACCAAGTCACATGAGAGCATGGTCAGTTTAAGAAGGTGGGTGAATGAAAGCATGTGTGGGGTTACCTTGCCATACAGTGTAGCACAGTGGTTATGAACACAGGTTCTGAAAATCAACTACTCAACACCCGCTGTCACCACCTGGCCACCTTGTGATATCAAGCCTCAGATCTCTAACCTGAAAACTGTCACTCATGGGAAAGCTCTTTCCTTTATAGAGAAAAGAGTGCTCTTCAACCAAAACTGTATCTTCAAAAATTGGTAAAGAAGGAATGAGTGTTTGGGAATTAGGAGCTACACATAACCCCCACGATGTGACCCAATTGGGAAATCAGGAATCAGAGCCACTCTAGAACATATCATTCATGCGAGGGTCCTGATGGCTTCCCAACACCCCAATATTGAATCAGGCAGCTTCTACTAAAAAGAGTCTATTAAAAAAAAAAAAAAAAAAAAGAAATGAACAGAGACAGTGTCATCAGCTCAACTGCTTCTTCCAAACATACTCCTCAGATAAGTCACTTCTCTTCCCACAGGGTGGATTGATCGAGTTTATGGTGAGAGGCTGGAAGCTTCTTTTTCCCATTTTTCCCTCATGAAAAGGACTGAAAATGTCATCCCCATGGGCAAAGCTTTTCCTAATTCTTGGTCTTGACCGATACATTTGCATGTTTCTATTATGTTCTATTTAGCAATTGGGCATATCCTCCAAAGTAAGCTAACAGACATGTTGTTAGAATGAAGATTGTTTACTCTCCTTCTGATAGCTTGTCTTCAGAAAGACCACCATCAAGCCTTTCCTTCCCTGTTTGTGTGTATGTTTCCTTCATCTAGAGATGAAGTTTGTTCTTTCACCCTACTGAATCTGGGCCAGCTGCAACTGCTTTGATGAACAGGATAAAGCAGAAGTGATGTTCATGGACTCCAAGGCTAGTGTAAAATGTCTTATAACTTCAGCCACGCTTTCTTGGAATATTGCTCTAAGGAAAAAACAATCCCTCGGTAACAATCAGACTGTCTTGAAACCTCCATGCTATGAGAAAACCTAAGATAGCCATGTGAAGAGAGAGATGCCCAGCCAGCCTCTTGTTGTTCCAGCCATTGATACCAAAGGAGGTATCAGACATGGGACTGAAGAATCTCTTAGACATCCTATTCTGTCATTTCTTCACATGACTCCAGATCCAGATGCAAACTTGTGAGAAATTCCAAGTTAAAACCACCCAGCTGAGCCTAGTCAACCCATAGAACCATGAAAGATACTAATAAATAGTTATTTCAAGTGGCTAAGTTTGGGGGAATTATGCTTCAATAGATATCAAAACATTTTTTTTTACTGAGTTTTTTGTTCGCTTTTTGATGCTTGAACAACAGACTAATTTTTATTCAGGGGACTCTACTGTTAAAATATAGGTGATGCTTGGCATTTGTTTTGGTGTTATCTGAACAAAACAGCAAAATTCTTCTGCAGTTTTCACAAAGGATTGGTGCTTAATCCTCAATTAAAATGCTTTATAGAAACAAATGAAATTGCATTGCTTCTAGCAGGCTAAATGTCGCATCTCTAATGCAAATAATAGATTTGATAACAGACAGAATGAATATTTACCATGAAACTAATTTCCTATCCTTTGATGCCAATTAGGATCGTAATTGCTTCCTCAGTATCACTAGATCATTCACAGCTTCAGGAAGTACAAGTGCATTTGGTTACATTTATTTAACTTGTGTAAATTCTTCTGTAATTTGTTATTTCCAGGAGAAAATGAAACTTGAAATCAGGAACATTTGTGATCTCATTTTCTGTAGAGATAGACCTTTAAAAAATCAGGTAAATTAGTAAAGTCAATCATGCAAATGAGTTCATGCCCACAAGCTTGATCTTCAAAGGATCTCAGAAAGATAACCAAAGATACAGTCAGGTAGTGATTTTTAGTCATCCTTGTCTGTACATCTTATTTTGTAGATTTGATGGAATATTTCTATGAAAAACATTCCTTTAACATACAGTTATGATACCATCAGATCAAAGTGTGTATGACTGAGACATGAGGTAGATACTGATTTATAAACAGGAGGACAATCACTTGGTTGCCTGCTACAAACATTTTTCTAAAGGCTGAAAATATTCTGCCTGGAAGATTCAGGGCTTATTCTCTGGCCTAGGAAACCACGCAACATGGAACTTGAAATCTTTCAACTCACTTGCATTCAAGATTAGACTTTACTTTTCTGAACTTCTGTTTATCCTCTTGGGGCAAAAAAAAAAAAAAAATTGAAGAATGTGTGAGATTTTGCCATGAAATCATTCATATAAAAGTGACCTGCTTGATCTTGATTTTTATAGCAAATGGTATATAATAAGAACATAGAAAGAGGAGAGCTCTCCAATTCCCAAAAGCCCAGGACACTCCATTGAGTGTTTTGAACATCACTGGAAACAGCCTATGTTAACTCTTATGGACAATAAGTAACATTAGTGTAACTTCCACCCAAGAGAATCTTACTAGGATCAGGTCTGACTTGGAGGCTAGTGTTGGTGTTTCTATCCTAGAGCCATTTTTGTTAATTTAATCAAACTGCTAATCCTACAATACCAGATCATCTTAATGAACTATCCAACCAAACACGAAGGGCAGAGCAACCCTGTCTCAGTATGGTAGCTGATGAAGTGATTGGGGCATGTAAATGAGAACCTCCCTAGTTTAGGTCTTATAACCAGGAAGTATGTTCTCTGTGATCTTCTCTGAGTATGCTGTTGAGTTGGGATAAAAGATATTGAGCATAGGTATAGCAAACATGACTTATGTTTCACATTCAAGTAATGTTGGATTTTGGTCAGAGCTTGTGAGTCTTTGCCGCTGGTCCTGAAGCATGGTACTTAGTTGGTTTCCCAGCCCTAAAACACAGAGGACTACTTTTAGATGTCTTTCTCAGGAATTCAGAAGCACATAAAGGGAAAAAACACAGAGAGAAGAACATAGACAGAGCTGTTGAAGAGAGACTCAGAGAGCAACTTCCAAGAATACAAAAAGAAAGCCTTTTAGATTGAAGTATTTTTAAATTATTGCTGATACCAAAAATAGAAGTCAATCAATCAGACTAAGAATTCAAAGTTAAATTGAATTCAAATTTAAAAAATCTGTTGCTAGCGATTCCAAATTCAACAAATATTGATACAAACAGACAACATGAAAGCCAGGTAGACATGATATCAATGGTAGAGGTAGCCCAAAGTGATCATGGTTTGTTGTTATTCTCCTCATTGATGGAAAATTTTGAGATTTTCCATCTAGTAGCAATATCAGTAGAACCATGACTTATATTTCACATTCAAGTAAATTCTTGTATACACTTTTGAAAATTCAAGATTACTTCTTACAGGTCTACTTTTTTCCTTGTTTTGGAAGTTGCAAGAGGATATACTCCAACGTTTCCCTAGTGTTTTGTGAATGTTGTCTTCTCTGAAGATTTTTCTCCAATTTCTCTAAAGAGCTACGATAACATCTAGGCTTTACCTTATATTGATTTCAGCAAATGGAACTCAAATGGCAAAATACAAAATAGATTAGTCAGAAATATGAAATCCTATAAAGACTTATGGTGAATAATTTAAATGGAAATGATTTTGTCACTGGAAATAACAATTGAGTGTCTTGCTGACACACAGTACAATAGGTCCTTGGCAATCGTGGATTTAACATGCATCATTCTGAATGTTCTTAAATGACCCTGAAAGCCCCATAACATGTAGTAATTTGTAATTTTGCTGAGGCATGAATCTGAATGGCCTGCACTGGGAGGCAAGAGAGAGTCATTTAGATACGAGAACTTTACTCTTTTTAGTTTCTTTGGAGAAGTTTTATAAATTTGGGGACTTGCAAAGTTCTCAGAGACTCTTGCACAAAAGTTTTCATATCTAATGTAGTGTTAGAAACACTAGTAAAGGGAAAGAGGGTACAAAATCAGAAAAAAATTTTAAAACACTATAACGTCAACATAGAACATTGATATGGTGAGAACACTCAATTAATATTTGTTCATATTGATTCATTATGAAGTGGAATAATGTATGTTAAGTGTTTAACACAATGTCTGACACATGGTGGAGTGTTCTTTGTGTCTTAGTTCCAATCCTCTTTGCTTACATGTTTTCTACTGAAACATTTGGAAAGTAGCTTCCACTTTCAGATAAATGTCTTTTATTTAGATAAAGACAGAAAATACCAGAGGCGATTGCTATTGTTTTGTTTTAATTTTTCAGGATTTAAGCAATGTTTAGAGCAAAATCTGCTTAAGAAGGAGCCTCTGTATAAAGCCCACACTTGATTTAGCAGTCTATATTTATGTGTAGCGACAGAGGCATTGATTATACATTCTCTTAATCTACAGCCTCACAGTGTGACAGGATTAGGAATCTGGACCCATATGCAGATGTTAGGGTGTGTGGCAAAATTGAGACACTTCAATAAATTTGCTTTTGAAGATTAGGAATGGGTGCTTGATACACCCATTTGGCTTTTCTCGGTGTCTGAGCAGAGAATCTCAGTAATCCTTCTGACGGCAATCTCATTAATGTGTCTTTCAGATCACATTACATTTATACACGTATCGTGGCTGCTTAAAAAGTCAAATAAGGCTAGCTTTTCATTAAGATGGTCTTTTCAAAATGAGTGAACATTTCAATAATTGGCTGAAATAACTTTTCACAAAGATTGGTAATTTACATATTTTGTAGATATTCAAATGAAAGATGGTCCAAAATGCAGCCATCATTGCTCTAAAGCTCAGGATGCTGAGTATTGCTTGATGCATTCCCTGGAACAGATTGTTATAATAAGAGGATCCCAAGATTTCTTCTTTGTGCTTAAACATTTATGTGGGGAGGTGGCGGGGGAGGATGGAGAGTGTTTTTAACAACACCTTCCCCCCACCTGGGTTTCTAATGGCTGCACTCTTATAGAAGTAACAAACAATAGAAATCAGCCAATTGTTTGGTCATCACAACATGAATATGGTAATTCACACCAACAGGAATACTGAGGTAACTTCCCTTCAATCAAAATAATGAGAAAGCAGTTATACATTTGCATGAAAATAGAAATTTAGGGTGGCATATTACAGTATTTCAATTGTAATCTGCTCTTCCTTCAAACTGCACCACCCCCACCCCGCCCCCCACCGCTGCCTCAGGTTTGCAAACTGCTTCAGCAACCATCAGCCAAGAAATGTACATGTCATCTGCAAATCATAGATCACAGATCTTGACTCGAGTGATTGCAGAGGGAAAAGTGCTGAAGGGTTCATAGTGGCCAGAACAAGACTTAAAAGTGATGTGAAATAGGGAGCAAAGAGGGCTGCAATTGCCTTGGAGCCTAAAATAGACCGAGCTTCAATGCCATAGAAAAAAATCACCAGCTTCTCCATCATTTCTTTAAAGGTCAAAATTTTTGTAGGTGGACTGGGAGAGCAGCGGATTGCAGATGCGTTTAACAGCAGGGTATTTTCCGCTGCCATGACCAGTTAAGGAAGATTTTCAAAAACACACCTGCTGGTAAACAGTTTGGCCCTACTCTGGGTCATCTGCCTTCTCAGGTCTCCTTGCTGCCTGGATTCTTACCTGGGTAGAGTCCCAAACCTCCCATCTGTCAAAGCTAGGCTTTCAGTACAGTCGATTATGATTTTTAGAGAGGTACCTCAGTGGCTTTCAGGGAGGTTTTATGGTGTGGGGCTGCCTCTTCCCAAATGCACGAAGCACACACATGAGGCCTACAGGCCCAGAGCATGGACTCACACCATTTTCTCTTCACGTTGCTGGTCGGTAGGCAGGCACCGAGGCCTGACTCTCACTGCCAAGCATCAGGTACAAGCCAGCTAGGAACAGGTGTGCCCTGCAGGGAGTCTCCCAGGGGAACCTGAGGGGCAGCTATTTCCCCTCTTAGGGAAGTCACCACAGGTCTGCCACGTGACACTCAACTGTTGGTTGCTATAAAACAAGTACTCCATTTGGCAAACCCTTCCCAAGCACACAGTCAGACGAAGGATGGGAAATCTTCCATCTCCACCCACATTGGGCCTTTGAATGTCAAGAATGATATAAAGACTTGGATCTCCAGCAAGGAAGCTCTTCTAGCTTTCACAGGGTCCCGTGGAGAGCGCATCTCTGGATAAGAATGTGGGAAGGCAAAGTCCCAGCACAGCTAAATTCCCAAAGCCAAAGATTCCTGGAAATCACCTGTTCCACAATTTTGCTCTGTCCCGGATCCCTGGCATTAGAATGAAAACCAAATGCTGGTTAGACATCCTACCTTCTCTGAACTTCCTGTCCATAGCAACCAGAAACATACTGGCACATGTGGGATCCCGTGGCCATAAGAGCTTCCCAGGGAAGAATGTGTATGCTGGGGGCTTACCGTTCAGAGCCTACTGAAGATACTATTTATACTCTTTATGTATATCCATGCAATTAGGTTGGGATAGCGAAGAATTTAGTTTGACCTATTCTGGTCATGGGGCTTCCTTTGGATGACTCACATTTTCCAAATAGGGCTAGAGAGGCTAAAGGTTATAATTCCTTCCCCTTGTAGGTAGGATATTATCCTTTGAACACTTTCCAATATTTACCTTTTTTTATTTGGCCAAGAAATAAAAGGCATTAACATTAACTTTTTATATAGGCTCTGACAGCAGGAGAGTGGTGACTGAGGGACACGGTTGTGTAACCTGATGCAAGGCACTTTAGCTCTCTGCCTCACTCTCTCACCTGATAGGAAGAAATAATTGCATTTACCCATAGAATTGTTGTCACAATCAAGTGAATATGTAAAAAAAAAAAAAATACTTAGAAGAGTGCCTGGTACATAGTCAGTATTCAGTCAAGTTCAGTTTTTTAAAAATACTCTTGTCATTTTTATATATCTTAGCAATACCTTCTTCATCATATTTCCCTCCACTGAATAGGGAAGGGAGTGGGAGGAAGCTGCAGGGTACCGCAGTGGTGGCAGATCCAGGAAAGGTCCCATGGAGCTTCTTTCATCTGCAAAGGTCACCGGAGCCTCACTCTAGTTTTTGTTTTGTCTTCCTATCTCCTACAACTCACTTACTCTCTTATACCTCTAGATCTTTCATAGGAACAAGATAAGATCCTTTCAAGACTTTGCAGAAGTAAGTGCAAGGCATGAAATGAATGAGGCCAGATCGTACCCATGTAAGAATCAAGAAGAGTCATGGAAAGGAAGGTAGAAATAGAGTGTTCACACCACCAACTGCAATCCTTGTGAATGAGGATACCACAAAGGAGAGGGGAGAATTCTATTTAGAATCATTAATCCACTCATGCTACTTTCCAAGCCCTTAATCATCAAGGGATCCAAGCAAAATCACTTTCATCCACTCTGTGAGATGCAGAGCAGTATTGCTGCTCGTGCCAGGACTGCCTCTGCCTGCTGCTTTAAAAATGCCCAGAGCCCAAACCTGGGAGGAAAGAAAGTGGTAGTTTATGCTAAAATGCTAAAACCATTTGAAACCAAAATGCATATAATAGAAAGAATTTAAGCAGCTGGTGTATGTCATTACATTCACTTCTCAAGGAGGCCTGTCTTCTAGTGACACCAATCAAAGAACTGGGTCATCTCTCAACAGTAATTTTCTTGGAGGCCATGAAATTCCTGCATTGATTTCATCCCCTTTGGCTGAACATGCACTGAGAACAGCCAAGCTGGTGAGGGCGCAGGCAGCCCATGGGGCTGTCATCAACTTCATCTGAAGAGTTTATATCCTTAATGGGATCAGAGGTCTTATCGGCGATTCCTTGTAAGTGCAACAGAGAAACTATCTTTCTCTCGCCACTGATTCCACACCTGACAATTCTCCTATTTATCAGTTAACAATTATTGTCTGGAAGCAAGGCAATTACAAAGAGGAATTTATGAAGTCCTTAGCAACTAAGAAGAATCTTGATGGAATCTCTCCGTTCTGTACAGAAAATGGAAATGTGAATGGTCTGAAGACAGGACTGACTTCACATACATTAGCACCACGTCATAAAACAAATCATTAGGACTTTAATTCTTGTGTTTCTGTATGCATCCAAGAAGTTATAACTATGCATGGGAGAAACTGAATCTTATGCTTGCATTAAAAGATGGGCATCAGTCCTAGCTTCAAGACTCTTCTGGGAATCTTCCCAACACCCAGAAGGAATGGATTGTGGTTCTCATCACTCTTCAGATCTGTGTCTTTTCTTGTGGTGTTATTTATCTGTTTATTTTTCCCTGCCACTGACTTTCCTTTCTTTGAGCAAAGGAGCCCCAATCTATTCAACCTACTACAATTCCCAGTATCCAGCATAAGAATGGCATATGGAAGAGGCTAACAAATATAATGTTGGCCTAACAAATATATAAATAAATCTTGATATTAGTTCAGTCCACAGACATCAGCTTCATTAAAGCCAAATTACCCAATGATACTTATTAAAAAAAAAAAACAGTAAGGCAGTTTCTCAAGGGGGAACTACTACCATGGGTACAGGGACCACTGCAATGGGGACTTAAGTGGTAGGGAGAGAGACTGAGCTCAACTCCGACTCCAGCAAAGACTAGTGAGGATTTATAACCAAGAAGTAGTGTGAGGGTCAGTGGATAGAAAATAACTAAGAAGAAACACCAGGGTAAGTGGGATTCTTGCCAGATCAACTCAACAGAATTCTTGCTGAAAGCAAGCCAGAGTAAAAAGAATCGTGGGTGGACAGAGAGCAAACGTTAGATTTTCTGGCCTGGAAGGATTCTTGCTTAAACTAGATTCTACAAGGGTAGACAGGGAAACCCAAGTTTAGGCCTAGATGAGAAGAGGTCTTAGAGGAGCCCAACTAAAGTTAGCATAGGAGAGTCTTTGTCAAGCTTTGGAAGGGATGCCACTTTCATTCTCTGAAGCTCTGGCTAACAAATACTCATGGAGTTCCCAAGTAGCACCAAGATCCATTTTATACCTTGAATTCACAGAACTCAAGGATATCTTCAGATACCGCTCTGAAAAGAAACTGTGCACTTCCGATGGAACCATGTTGTATTATAGGTACTCTGGCCTTCAGCCTTCAGGTTTGGAAAGGAAGAAAATATTTTGAATAGTGCTCTGTGAGAGATAACCAAGAGCCCCCTCCCTCTCCCTGGTCTAGTGGTTGCTCTAGCAACCAGGTGGAACCTAACTGCACCTTGCTTCCGTTGCATTCATAATTTTGCATTCTGTCCTGGACTTCTTTGCTGATTAGGACAACTTCTAGGCCCACTCAGTCATCCCAAGTCATATGGGAGAAATTATTACGCCCTGAGGTCACCCTTAAACAATGGGGTGTAAGGACCAGTAGATGTGCAAGGCTCTCTGACAACTCTAAGGCACATTTACAAGACTTCCCAGGCTGTCCCTGAGAGTAGGGCGCCTCAGTGGTAATGAGCTTAATTACACACCCTGGCTTGGGTTTTCATCCCATGTTTCACACTTAGTTGCCCTAGCTTTGTCTCTGGAACTAAGGAAACCGCCTCCTTGCAAGCCTTTGTCACATGCTCTGCTCTTCAGGGCAGTGTAGGCAGAGTCCACTCTACAGAGTGACTAAGCCAGTCATATTGCTTGTTTAAGTGAGTATTTTGACTAGGCTCATATTTGGTCAGGATGACAAATAAAATGTAATGCCTTAGTCTACATTCTCATAAAGGGAGTGTATAAAGGATTTTAAAATTAAGTATGTAAAATTAACCATTCCAAAAAACAACCTTAACTGGTTTTTTAAATAATTTATATTTCTCTTTTCAAATTATGTGAGAATTCAGACCAATGAAACACATCTTCCTAAGTATTTGCCTTTTACAGCTACCACCTAAGAAGCAAAGGATTTAAAATATTACTTTATCGCATGAAAGAGAAATAGACTTTCCAGCCTAAAGTAAAACCTACATTGCTGTTGCCAAGTTTTGCTTCTTATCTAGTTTACCTTTGATGATATTCATCGCATTTGTCTGTCCCGCTAGACTGAAGCACCATGACGGGAAGGACTGTGTTTGCCTCATTAGCATTTGGTTCTGCATTTGGCAGACAGTGGGTCTTCACTGAATTTTTATTAAATTTACTATATTAAATTGGAATTGAATTTACTTTATAAAATATAAAGTGATTTACAAATTTTGTACCACTCAGAGACCATCCCACACAGACATCTGTGTTCCTGTTAGTTAAGGAGGCCTCTGGCTGAATGGGGCCACAAGCCCCTTCCTCATACAGTGAGCAAAGGAACATGGTAGCCAGGATAGAACCAAGAGCGAAGGGACCTGATTCCCCTTACACACTAATGGGAACTCAGTATGAACTCTTTCTCTCTACAAAGTGCTGAGGTTTGAGTGTGTCCTCAACAAAAGTTCATGTGCAAGAAACCCAATCTCCAGTATTGTGGTAGTGAGGTGATAGAACATTTGAGAGGTGAGGACTACTGCAAGGTAACTGAGTTGCCTTTAGAACGTATTAATTCTGATTTCTAGAGTGAATTAGTTCTTGCAAGAGCAGCTTGTTAGAAAATAAAGCAAGACCACTTGCTCTGTCCCTTCTGCATATGGCTGATTCCCTTTCCATTTCTCTACCATGTTGTGAAACCTTGAGGGGACCACAAGGGGACCTTCTCTAGGACAGTAGCACCATACAGTTCAAATACTCCAGCCACCAAAATCATGAACCAAAATCATAAACTTCTTTAATTTTTTAAAGTACTCAACTTTGGGTATTTTGTTATTACAACTGAAAATGGACTAATACACAAAGTCTCTTAGCTTCTCTGACATATCTTTACTCTTTGTAAGATGAAAATGATGTTAAGCCTTGAATTCCTGAATTGAAGGAGCAAAGTCAATCAATGAACCTAATTGGTGCATATAGCTGAGGACTTTTTGCCATTTTAATTTCAGAAAGTATATGACCAAGATATTTGTCAGTAATCTCTTCCAATGTTTACAATACCATCCAAAAAAAATCTTCTTTATGTTCAAATAATGTTCATTTATTACTATTACTATAAACAGATAGTATTTATTTTAATAAATAAATTTAATATTTATTCATTTATTCAGATAAATAAATTTCCTGCTAAATTTCTCCCTGGATGGAAAAGGCAAGCAAGTGGAACCTTATAAAAACTCATTCTTTTTCTCCTCTCTATTTCCTTCCCCACACAAAGTAATTCTTTTACTCTTTGAAACTCAGATCATACATATTCTGCCTCAATGGTCTAACCATATTGTACTCTTTTTAGCTCTTTGCATGTTCACTGTCTCTTCTATTCTTTCTTGTGCTATGAAAATCACTTCCATAACCATCACTCTAATAATACCATTAACAAGCAAACATGGTTAGTCTTCAAATCGAACATGGAAGAGAAAGTGACACTGACCTACTAGTACAAAGAACCAAGTTTTTCTTTCTTATGATGTTACAGTGAATATTTGTATTTATGTTTGACTTGTGCCAGAGTTTCTCTGTAGTACATACTTAGTATTGGAATTTCTAGAACTCTAAGTTGGTATCTGCAGCTTTAGTAGTATTCCCAAATTACTCTCTAAAGTATAAATCACCTTGATTTACACTCTCACCAGCAGCATGTGGTCCCCACAGACCCACTCTCTTGAATCACTTGATATGCCTGGTATTTTCATGTTTGCCATTTTCATCATGTGAAATTATTTTAATGGGTTTTAATTTGCATCTTTCTGACTCTTATCTTTAAGGAATTTAAGTCTAAGCACAGAAGATATTCTGAAAACTCTCTCCACCATCTCACTTTTCACCCCCATTCTGTTGGGACATCCTGAGAACATGTGTAATATGGGACACTACCTCAGTATTAAGTCAGAACTATGAAGGGTTGGAGATTTTTACCCTAGTTGGAAGCTAATAAGTTCATTTGCCATAATTTTATATACATGTACTGACAGAAGACACAAGACCCGTGGGTCAGAGAAACAGCCCATTTATTCCTCACAGCAAGACTCCTGTCTCACAGAATTACCCTGTAAGTCATATGCACAAGATTGTACACTAAGCTGCATACCATCACCTCTTGTTTCTTCATACTTAGGATAAAATGGCCAGTATTGGAATTCTCATTTTCTTTCTGAACAGCTGGGGAAATCCATCATCCTAGAACCCTTTTTATTTCTATTAAAGCCATGTGTTTCAATAGAGAAAATTTTGGTGTTAGATTTTTAGCACCTTGCTTTTGTTGAGTTAATTTCAAGCTAAGCATTATAGAAGAGTGAACTTGTAAAGTATTATTTCATAGACTTTTAAATACCAATTCTACCATTCAATAGTTGGGTTGCCTTGGGTAAAATTCTCTATTCCTCTGAGATTCTATGAGACCACCTGTCAAATGGCAATAATAGCTTTTGCATCAAAGAATCAACAGACATGGATCAGCATGTAGGGAAATATTGATTCATAATGAAGACCTTGGTGTTACCGACTGTTCTTACTGTAAAAGGTAACATCTTTTGGTGGAAGATGTTTACTTTCCAGAATTTAAGGAATGACCCTTGACTGGATGTTGTTCCAATTACTATTCTCAGAGCTATTTCAGATTTGGGAGATAATAATCACTATCAATATTTTGCTACCTACATTTTAGGTGTCTTTTTTTTTTAAAGCAGCAATTATACTAGTCATTCTACTAAGGAGGGTATAGGACAAGAAAGGTGAGCAAACTTACCTGTGGTCATACTGCCAGTAAATGGCAGAGTCAGGATTTGAACTCATATCTATTTATCTGCAACTCTGAGCTCTTCTTTTATTATGGTGGGGGATGGAGTGAGGTAAAGAGATCATACCAAATCCTCTTGTGATTTTTATTACTACACACAAAGTGTATAACCCTCTCAGAAGAGTTTAGTAGTTGATTAAGAGCCTCTTAAGGAAATTATACCCCCAAATTAATAATATTTGTAAGACATTTTTTCCCATTTAACTGAAAGTATTTTGAAATCCTAATAAAAGAAAGCTTCTCTGATGTAGAAAAGGCACCCAGGCCAGACACACTTGAACTTAGGCAATGAACAGCCAACTTATTTTATATTGTTCATTTTTACCATCCTTCTACTGGAGCAGCAAAATGAGCAAGCGCTACACAGGAATACTGTAATTTTAGTGTTTTTAGATCCAGTCTGAAGGCCTAATGTGATCTGAGTATTGCTTTAACTATGCTAACACAGAAGTACAGCAACCGTGTCAGCAGCTTAGACCCGAGGAACCATGCTTAGCATTGAATGGTATGTTTAACTTCCATCCTTTTCCTAATCTAAAGACTTATCTGAAGTTATACAATAAAAGAGATCCATGTTGAAACTCTGAAAGACTTTTAAGTTCAGAAATCTGCTCCCCAAAATCCTTCAACTTTCCTCAGGTCACCATTTTAATGTGCGACTCAAGCACCATAATGCCACAAGTGACAATAGGAGACTTTCTCTGGGATTAATCACCACACACTCAGTCTCCGTCCTGCTTCTCAGTTGAGCAGAATGCTGTACTATCTCTCCATCAATATCTGTCTATTCCTCCAATTGTTATTTAAAGTGAATTTCAAAATAAATAATGACAAGAACCTGTCTGTGTCATTACCTACACTATACTTTTTCTTTTTTCAAAAAAAAAATGATTTTTCTCCCTGCTACTCATATCATTTTGCAGAAAACCTGCAAACAAATGCTTAGGATTTAGAGATTCCTGAGAATGGCACACTCAGTCTAAAACTAACTTGGTCTACCTATGAACACATTAGGAAGCAACCCATTTCTCTAGCTATTTAAGACATCTATGAAGACTCAAATAGTTATTCTTTCACTTTCATTCTATTTCTTTTAGTTTAACTTTTAGTTACTTCCTAGGAATGACTGCCTCTACCCAATTCACTTAAGCAGATGTAACTACAACCACAAAAACACGGTTGACTGATGTCCTCCAGAGACCTGTTCATTACCTGTCATTAAATGTTTTAAAAGTTTGCATAATTGATCCAGCCAATAAGTCATCATTGATTTATGGGTTTCTGTGCTGAAGAGTTGCTCTTTAAAAATTCATAACACTGGTATGTGTCTTTACAATCCATTAGCTGTTTACGTACCCACAGTCTTAGCATTGATTGACCTTGGACTGAGATTCTCATGGACTTCTTTTTTTGCAAGTCCTCAGTATAGAAAAGCAATACTTCAGCCTTATCCCTTGACAGCTATACTTTGATTTTTTCCCCCTCCATCAAAACGGAAACTTTACTTGAAATGATGAATAAATAAAGCATATTCCATAAACAGCTCTTCACTATTATTTAAGCTTATGGGCTGCGTTGTGTGAATCTCCTTTCCCCACCATCAGATTCAAGTGTGTAAATGTTCTAAAAGGCTTTGAAAGTTTTATGATGATTTCAAGGGATGGAGGAGTAATAGCTGAAGAGTGAAGCTATTAGTTTTAATATTTATATTGAGTGCTCTGAAACATTAATGTGACAGGATGTAAGATCAGTGCAGTGGGATATATTTACTTCACAACCACTGCCACGTGGTTTACAAAAAAACTGCATGTGTTCGTTTTCTAAAATTTTGAGGCCAAGGTTCAAATGTTTTTGAGTTATTATTTTTTTTCCTTTTTATGAGACTTAAAGTTCCAACTGACAAATACATTAGCTTTTCTTGAACTTGAACTTGAACTAATTTTAGGAAGCAGGAATGCATTTTCAAAGTTGGCACACAGGTCTGTTGATTTGTCCTCCAGGCTGACCATGGTGAAGGCCATCCACTAGTTTAGTGACCCTTGATCCTGCCTTCCCACCCCCACTGCATCCTGGGAAATTTTAAGGAATGGCAATTGTTTACGATTACAATGAGAGCTGCTCCCAGGGACTTCGTGTGGAGAAGGGAGATGAGGCACTTCTGAGCTTTGGCCTTCAACTGTTTCAACTTTCATTTTCACCTCCACCTTGGCAGGCTATACAATCTCATGCAGGCCCCTTCACACCTTTGAGCTCCAGTTATTGGTTTTAAAATGAGGATGAAAATTGTACCAAAACACATAGTCCTCATAGTAATTAAATGAGATAATCCATATAAAGACCAGTACAATAAATATTTCCCATTGTTTTCACCACATCAAATGAGCAAATACCTCAAGAGTGTGCAAGGCACTGAATTTGCACTTATAAGTGGGTTTTTGAAGGATAATATTAATTAATCTTTGTCTATTGATGCTGAAATTGTCTTTATATATCCATTATCAAGGTATTAATAATATTTTGGGAAAATAAGAACATTTGCCCACTTACAAGAGCAGAAGCAGGGGGGAATAGGAAAAATTGAGAAACTCTGGGAAAATGGGAAGGGGAGGGGAGGGGTCCTGGGGGCAGGAAAGATGGTGGAATGAGATGGACATCATTATCCTAGGTACATGTAAGACTGCACAAATGGTGCAACTCTACATCATGTACAACCAGAGAAATGAAAAGTTGTGCTCCATTTCTGTACAATTAGTTGAAATGCATTCTGCTGTCATATATACCTATTTAGAACAAATAAATTAAAAAAATATTAAAGAGAGAGAGAGAGAGAGAGAGAGAGAGAGAGAGAGAGAGAGAGAGAGAGAGCGCAGTGGCATTGTTCTGGAATTAGAGAAAGCCTGTAAGATCTGGGTTCAAGCCCCAGCTCTTCCACTTGCTGCCTAGACAACACCATGTTTTCCACCAAATCACTGAGACTCAATTTCATTACATGCAAAATAGGGATACTGTACCTATGTCACATGGTCACCATGAATAGTAAAGAATATAATGTTAATAATACATCTGATCAACAGTGAACTACTCAAAACAAGGTATGTCCAGACCATCTCAGGTTTGGAGAGCTAGACAAACCTGAGTAGTTATATAACTTACTAGATAATGTTCAGATTTCAAGAACAATGGAGACATTCATTATGAAGCAAATGGGACAAGGAGTAAGAAATGATCAGGAAGATCTTGATTTATGCTAGGTGATCATGGCAGGATCAGATTGGAGTTGGACATTCAAGGACCATTTGAAAATCAATGGGCAAAAAGTAAGTAAATATGAGGTTACTTAAGATTAGGGTGAGTACTGCAAACACAGACAAAGAAAGGATGACCAAGTTGTGTGGAAATGGAAGATGGTGTACACAAGTTTGGGAACCACTGCATTACATCCATATGACTACAAGAAGAGTGATTCCTCTGCCCCACCCCCCTCCCTTTAGGCTTCTATTCTAAATCCATAACTTTTCCCCTCTGTTTTCCACTTATTCTCTCTCTCTCTCTCTCTCTCTCTCTCTCTCTCTCTCTCTCTCTCTCTCTCTCTCACACACACACACACACACACACACAAACACACACAAACACACACACACATGTTGGAGGCTTTCCTCATAGTATGAGAATCCATGATTCAGTTCATATTTAAGAATCAGATACTTAAAAGCTTATAAAAGATTCCCATGCAGGGGCTTTCCATGGATTATGGATAATTCTTTCCCAGTTCTTGGCTTTACCAAAGGTAAGTGGTGAGCTGTCCCACAACTGTCAGAGCTCTTTTCTCTGGCATTCTTCAGTTTCTCAAGAGAGGGGACTCTAGATTCTTGCCTGGGTACCATCCATGACTGGATATAACTACTCTGTGAGCATGGCAGAAAAGGATGGCAGGGTCCCTACCCGTCAATATGAAAACTATCACTTAATGCCTCTGTTTTTTGATTGTGCACCTTATCCTTATCCTTTGCCCTTCCACGTGGCCATATTTCCCAGACCAGAACCTTCCTGGCTCAGTTTTTCCCGAAACTAAATCTCTGCTCTTAGTGGTGGATGAATGCATGGGTAGCAGGATGGGTGTGGAGGTCGGTGAAGGGAAAGAGCAGACTTCTAGCTGATTACTCCTGGGAAGTAAGCCTGGGAGTTCAGACACTCTATGTACTAACTCTTCTATGAATTCTCCTGATTTTTGCTCCATCTCCTGATTACCTCACCCCCATTATATAGTATGTAGTCTCCAACACTGATTCTTTTCTGGGGTTTTGTCAGGTGAACTCAACCACTTCTTACTGGTATTGTTCTAAGTACTTATGTTTTAACTTGCTTTGCTTGGCTGAATTATTTACCACTCTCCATCTACTTCCATCTTCCAAAAATGTCTTAGCCTCTTCTTGGCTGCTGCTGTCTCCTCTTTTGCTTTTTTGTCCCTGTGGTTTGATACAACTTTGCTTTTGTTCTTTGAATATTATTATTATTATTATTATTATTATTATTATTTGAAAACTCAGGTAGAAGAGGAGATAAATACATGGTCAAGCTGCCATGTTTAAATAGAAATTTCAAGGGTTTGGGGGACATAGGTGGTTTTGTTTTTACAAATATAGAGAACTAAGAAAAAGCAGATAAAATTGGAGTCACCCCATGTAAATAAGGGGTGAAAATGTCAGAGATCAATCCCCTTCCCATTGTATCCTTTTTCCTTTAAACCCAAACCCACTATGAGAACACAGATATAAGAAAGCCATCGTGAGCCAAGTGCAGTGGCCCATGCCTGTAATCCCAGTGACTTGGGAGACTGAGACAGGAGTATCACAAGTTCAAAGCCAGTCTTGGCAACTTAGTGAGGCCCCATCTGAAAGTGAAAAATAAAAAAAAAAAAAAGGACTGGGGATGTAGACGGAAGCAAGCGAGATATGGTGTAAATATGTATTAGACTGAGATGAAGACTTGTGGTCTCCAATTCCTGCCCTCTTGGTCCTTCTTGATTCCTACTGATTTGGTGTATTTCTTTTACAGATTCTGTCATTCAATAAAGGTTCCTGAAAACCTTCTACCTAAAGATGCTCAAGACTATATGGGTGATAAAAAAAAAAACAACAAACCAGTCTATTCAAGAATCCCAGAATCTAGCAGGGAAGCTGCATGCCCTTTCAAGGTCTGCTTAATTTATGAGTCTTTTGGAGATCAGTGGGCTTCCTGCTACTCCCCAACCTCCTCTCTTCCTTATCTAAAGACACTGGTCTCATGTAGGTTCTGCCCCAGGATGCTCAATAAGGGCACTCTATGTAGTGAACAGGTCAGTGTCATCCCTATCATGTAAACATGCTCCAGTTCCTCCTCCCTCAACTGCTTATCCTCAGCAGAGATCTTGAAGAACGGAAGCTTTGACTAATGGAAATTCAGATTCTCCTACTTCTTCAGTATTGCCCAGTTCACAAACATTCAAGGCAGAAAATACATAGCAGCAGAGGGGAGTCATGATGTACACATTCCAATTTTTATATTCTTTTTTCCTTCTCTCCCTTCCCTTACATTCTTCCCTTGTGCTTTCTCCATTTAAAGGATTCACTTTGAGCAACATCCCAAATGCTCACAGGGTGGTACATAAATATGCTCTTTGTTTGTCTCTGGCTATGAGTCCTTTAATGTAAAGGTTACGTGGCAAATATTTTCTATCCCAAATGTCAAAACAACTACGGACTTCCCTGAGGGGACTGTTTTTCCAAAACTCCGTGAAATCAGGTTGGCAGGCCAAGAACGACATAATGCTGCATCTACACGTATCCCTTGAAAAACCACAGGAAAGAGAGTAGTCAGAGTCCTCACAGTGACACATGGGAGCAGTCTGAGATGGAGATCCTGGGGGGCTCATCAGGCAGGCATCTTGAGCAGCAGGTACAACTACCTACTTACAATCAAGACATTGGCCCCGTGCACTGTCTGCTCAATCTTCTTGACAAAGAAAATTTCCAGATGACTCCAAAGGAATCATTAGTCTCAAAAAAAAGTCTTCTGTGGGAAAAACTCACACACCTTCGTGGGCTTATTCTCTGGAGAGATCAAACTCTACCATGCAAATATAATGGTTACAGCAGCTTTTCTACAAATGTTCTTCCCTCTGTGGAATTCCAAAGTGCTGAACACACCATGGGGCAAATCTCGCACCATAATTCATATTGGTAGGCAGACTGTAGCAGCCTTTCCATAAATCCTTCCCCTGCCTTCGTAGTGATGGGAAAGAAGATGTTGTGGAGAAGATGTGAGAAAGCTAATCATTTATCCACAGATTTCCTCCTTCCTGTGCCCGATTCAGAGGTTTGAGGTCTTGTCCGCTTACCTGATCTCCATTCCCTAAGTGTTCTGAGAAAAGAAGCATTTAAAAAATGTAGAAGATTCTACGGATAAAATAAATTAGAATAAAATTAATTGCATGCCTCGAGGGGCTATGTGAAGTAAGGTGATTGTGGTATATTGGAAGTCATTTATTAATATACCTAATATTGGTATATTAGGAGTTGTTTATAAGTGGAAGATCCTGGAAAGAGAGGTGTATAAATACTAGGCTAACAGGACAGTACTTTTCTGGATGAAGTCAATGAAAAATTCCTTGAGCAAAATAATGGAAGATAATGGGAGATATTATCATACTTTGTTTATGTATTTGAACCTTCTTCAGTAATAAGATACACAATAGAAGATTTGCATTTTTTTTAAACTGGGACTCTAATTAGGACAATTCTCTGGCATGGGATTACATTGCAGAAGCTCACTAAGTCACCAAGAAGAGTAGGTTCATTTATGTTCGAGCTATCTATTTCTTCAGAAATCCCAATGATATTTTGTCCCATTCAACTAATTCCTCAGAATCAGTTTTCTAGACTCTTTTTCTTTTCTTCCCCAGGAAATGCACCCTTGACCTTAAATGGTTTCCATATAGAGCGCTCACCAAATTGAGAGGTGGCCTGTGAGTAGAAACTAGAGTTAGAACCAATGAAATGATTAGAACTCTTTAACTGGTGTTCCCTTCTAGATTACCCTTTTCTACCCTTCCTGGCTTCTGGGGACTGCCCTGCATGGTCTGATTAATAAGACCCTTGCCCTCTGACCATCAGCACAATTTAGTCAATGGGGAGCACACACAAAAAAAAGTGCTCTTCAAATAGGAGTGCACCTGGGTATTTATTGCCCAAACTCATTTCCTGCTATCCAAAAGTATCCTTCAACCAAAGCTACCTGGAGGCCCTTTCCACACAGCTATTCCTTTCCAGGGCTTTGGTACCCACCTCTTCTCTTGCTCATCCAGGCCTGAGGTTCACTGGCCCTAGAGTTTATCACTATCCCTTGTGGATTTTCCCTGATCTCCACCCACTAAATAGTCTCTTTATTAGACTCTCTTCAAATTACCCAATTAGGGTATACCATCTGTTTCCTGCTGGGACCCTGACTGGCATAGTTGGCAAAATGAAATTTACCAAAGCAAAAAACCTTGCCTACCCAAAGGGTGAAAATAAAATAAGGGTGCCATTTACTTAGCAGTAATAAAATAAACATAGCCTGAAGGGGAAAAACCTTGTTAGAATGAAAATATATAAGAACACAAATGTGGAGGAAAAAAATAAAAAATAAAAAGATATACAAGAACTCATTAAATTGTAACAAACAAACCATATCAATAATATGAGTTTCCTGTACTTAACAAGTCTGTGATTTCTATCAGTATATTACAAGAAAAGCTGTTTAAAAATCTTGTACAATTATTTTCTCCTTAAATTTATTTTTTAATCTCAAAATACTGTATCCAGTGAAAGAGTTTGAAGAATATAATTATAATCCTAACAGAAAGGGATCTGGCAAGGATAGTAAAGATCAGAAAGAAACAAGATCTGCATTAGAAGCAGTAAAGAGCAGAATTGCCACTGAATAAAATCAAGTTGGTGGTTGTGAACTCACTTGAGGGGCCTGTCAACATCGAGGAAATGTCTAAAGAGAATCCCTGAAAATTAGATGAGATCCAGTTGAATTTCCTAACAGACTATGTGCAAGGTGAATATTCATTAAGCGACCCTGTTTGATATATCAGGATAATTATTTAGAAAATATAACAGGGAAAGATTTCACTCATTCTAGAAACAAAAATTTTTTGTGTCACTTAACAAATTTGCTTATATTAACAACAAATTAACATGGAATTATATGAGGAAAACTAGAGAGCTTTATTTAGTTGTAACAAATAAATGGAGTGACGAGTTATTGGGTGGGAAGATTCACTATTATGAAAATATCAGTTATTCACAAGTTAATCTAGACGTTTGCAAGCCATCATAATCAAAATCTTAGTAGCACTTTTGTTTGGTCTGGAGTGGAGAGAGTAAGGACCTGACCAAATGATTCTGAATTCATATTAGAAAATGTGCAAAATAGCAAAGAGATTTTGGGGAAAAAAAGCCATATTATAAAGTTATAATAATTAAAATATTTTATTATTTCCTTAATCATGGAAATGAGTAATAAATGAAAGAAAATGGATATTTTTAAAATAATCATTTCTATAAATGTTTAAGGAGATGATATCTTAAGTCAATGAAAGAAAGATCATTCAAAATTGGTACTGACACAAGGACAAATTTTTTTAAAACACAGCTTTAACTCATATTACATTAAAACAAATTCCAAATGGAATAAAAGACTATACCTTCAAATTATATCATAAAAATATGAAACTATTGATAAATCCCTATAAGATCTTGGATTGAGAAAGAATTTTCTACATAAAAGCAAAGCAGAATGCTATAAAGAAATAGTTTATTAGTTTTAAAAAGATTCACTTCTTCATGACAGAAGAACTTAGAGTAAGGGAAAATTACTAAAACAAAGTAAATGATAGTGTCTTAGTTCTTGCTGATAGAAAAGAATACCATAGACATGGAGCAAAAGTTTTTCTCTTGATTTTTTGGAGCCTGGTTCATAGACAGTTGTCTTTTTATAGTACCATCACATGGTGAAAGGGACAAGGCTGCTCTCTGGGTCCTCTTTAATAAGGGCACTAATTCCATCAATAAGGGCCCTGCTCTCATGACCTACCCATCTCACCAAAGCCTTATCTCCTAATACTATCACATTGGAAGTTAGAATTTCCATATATGAATTTTGAGGAGACACAAACATTCAGTCTAGAGAAGATGGCTTATAATACAAGCAGTTCATGTGCTCTCACTTGAATCCCAGGTATGCCATTCAGGTTCAACCAGTTATTTACTATTACTATTCCTTGTTCTGCCATCTCCTAGTGCACTCTTATTACCTATATGGGTAATGCTGGCCCAGTACCCCCTCTGGACTCCCAGGGGGAAAAGTATGGAAAGCAGAGTATGAAAGAAACATTCTCACGGTCTTATGGGTCTAGTTGGACAATAATGACTATCACTTTTTTCATATTGCTTTGGCAAGAATTTAGCCATGTAGCTCCATTTAGCTACAGGGAAGATCATAACACGTCATCCTAAATTAGGGGGTTTATATCTGGCTAGAATCAACTATTAAAAAGGGAGAACAAATTTACATGGAAAATAGCAATATCTACCACACCACTATAAAGGCAACTGAAAGGCCAAGAGCAAATATACTTGTAGTAAATATGGAAATATGCTGTCCTAACAGGAAGTTCACATAGCCAGTCAAAAAGGAAAACACCAATGCACCAATAAAAAGTGTGTAGAGGATATAAACAAACAACAAAAATGTCCTATAATTAAGAAAATAATACAACATTTAGTACTTTTAGTACTAAAAGAAATTTAAGTTGAAAAATTTAAATAATATCTATTTTGTTTGAGAATTGTATTTATTTTTACAGAAAAATGTTGATAATACCTCATGAAGCTGGTGGTTTCAGCTTTAATGGGCTATATGTGGTTAAAAGAAGGAAAAAACTTAAGCCCCACACAAAGTAAGAGTTGTATCCATAACTTCCCCTCTCCCTTTCACTCCAACTGAAAAAAAAAAAAAAAAAGCTGGGACCACTGAAAAAGCAACTTTTTCAATAGACAACCATGAGAATTTTCTGCCCCGCCCACAAGATACAGTAAGGAAAAGTTTTGTTCCTAGCCTTAGCTCATAAAGGAACTAAAAAAAAAAAAAAAATCCCCATGTAATGACATGGCAGTCCTCATGTGTTTGGGACTGGAATTCATATGATAGTATGACTTCCAATACCCAAGCCATGAATTTGGTATAAAGTAATCCCAGATATCTGGCAAAATCATACACAAATCTCTCTAGGAAATCATACCAAGAAAAATTCCAAGAAATGTGAGCTCCTTCTCTCTCTATTTCTCTGTCTCTGTCTGTCTGTCTGTCTGTCTGTCTGTCTGTCTGTCTCTCTCTCTCTCTCTCTCTCTCTCTCTCTCACACACACACACACACACACACACACACACTCGAGAAATTATGCCACCATGAACAATTACTAATACATTTTTAAACAAATAAAAGAAATTAATAACAGCATGACTAAGACAAAGAAACTATGGAAACGAATGAGACAGGTAAATAAGAAAAAGAGACAAGGGCTGGGGATGTGGCTCAAGCGGTAGCACGCTCGCCTGGCATGTAGTGCGGCCCGGGTTCGATCCTCAGCACCACATACCAACAAAGATGTTGTGTCTGCTGAGAACTAAAAATAAATATTAAAAATTCTCTCTCTCTCTCCTCTCTCACTCTCTCTTTAAAAAAAAAGAAAAGAAAAAGAGACAAATAAAAATTATCATATACATCACCATTTGTAGCAAGTCCTATAAAGAAATGCATATGAATGATCAATGTGGTCAATAGTGTTTTTGTTAAGTAATCATTTATTAAAGCTTAAATTAAAAGGCTATATTATATATAAAGAAAAAATAGTGAACTGGTGAATTGTGAACATCTAGTAATATCTCTATGTTTTTGTATTATGATTTAATATTTTGTGATTACATAATTTGCTTTCTTCTTCAATTTATAAAACTCTTTTACTATATATTTGCTTTATCCTAATAATAATCTCACAGACTTTTTTAGGGTAGACATTAATTCCCCAAATATTTTGTAGATTCTTTGAAAGCAGAGACTAAAATGAAGTTTTGGTCTTCCACAAATAATTACATGTAATCAACAGCATTTTATTGTTGAATAAATATAGTTAAATCCATTTAGTGCTTCTTTAATTTATAATGCACTTGAAAAAAAAAATCTACTTTCTTTAAATTTTTTTCCAGCTTAAAAGTACTTCTGTTTCATAAGTAATTTTGAAATCCTAAAATTGAAGTTTCTAGAAAGGAAATAACATGCATAAAGACAATTAAATTGCGTGCCTAGACTCAGAACTGGTCTGGCATAGTCACTTGACTATGGGCAAAAAAGAGGTACAGGGAATTTGGTAAATATTGATTGTCTTCCAGGTCTCATACACTGTTTGGTAATTGTGTCATAGTGTTATTATCCTTTGAGAAGTGATTGAAGTGATTGATCTTTTTTTGTGTAAGATGATAGGTAAAGAACTCCCACTTATTAGATGCTGCATTTTTTTGTTAGACACTGTACTATGGACTTCCATCAAATAGTTAACCAATTGTCCCAGCATTTATGCAGCATATTCTCAAAAAAAATTTCTCTTGCAGGAGACACAGTACTAATGGAATTAACCCCTCGAGACTGCTCTGTGTCAATGGCTTCTATAAAACTGGTGGTGCAAAGAGGGGACATAAGGAAGACAACATCCAACTGGCCTTTCCCATGGCCTGCATTAGATGGGAACAGAGTTGATGCACACTTGCCCTCCAAATAAAAGTAGAACATATCAGTTCAGTGGGAGATTCCAGGCAGTCCTAGGAGGGAGTCAGGAACCACAAACCAAGGTTCACTATTCTGAGAACTTATAAGGGATTCGCAACCTTGCTTACCTTTGATTAGAGCCCTGCTTACGTAAATTAGATTCATGTAATGAGGCTCTGCCAGAACCAGCTAAAAAACCAGAATAAGTCACATAGGAATTAAAATTGAACATAGGTTGGAATGGCCATGAGGAATTTAAAACTCACATCAGGATCATGGCAAAAGTCAGTCACACAACTGGCTTATCTATGATGTGTAAGGAAACGAACACAACGACCAGGTGGACACAAACTGCCCCTATGTATAAATCCATATACATCTTTTAAAAGAGCACAGTGTAGTCTCCCTTTATCTGTGGTGACTACTTTGTGATTCCCTGTGGATGCATGAAATCACAGACAGTACTAACCCCTATATATACTACATTTTTTCCTACTAAGTCAAGAACTTTCACCTTTGCATTTAAAGGAAGCACTACACAGCTTCTCTTTGTTATATCTAAATTTCCAGCATCAAACTCTTGAGCTTGGAACCATATTAAGTAGAATAAGAGGTGCTTGAATACAAGCCCTGCAGTCCCACCACAGTAGAGCTGAAATCAAGACAGTGTAAGTTTCATCACATTACATAGAATGGTGTGCAATTTAAAACCTAACAATCTTTTATTTCTGGTACTTTCCATTTCATATTTGCAGACCGTGGTTGATTGTGAGGTAACGGAAAGCACAGAAAATAAAACTGCATATCGTGAAACTATAGATAGCAAAAGAGTGAACAAGGAGGGAGAATGGAAGTAACAACAGCAAAAACACATATGATGCCTACTTCATGCCCTGTGCATGTATAATTTGCACATATGTAAAATAATTGGTGTGTATGTATATTATACACACATATATATGGGGAGTATTAGCTTATTTTTAGATAAGAAAACATCTACTAAGATCACAGATACTTTGTGGCAGGGCCCGGGTTCAAATGCAGGCAGTTTAACCCTAGAGTCCCATTATCCATTACTATCTCTTGCAGCCTGATTACACACTCTAGTCACAGGTATGTACAACAGATTTCAATGACTAAAACATAACAGGTGACACATGCATTCCATTTCAGATGCACAGGTATTCATGGAAAGTGAGAATTCCTGGGAGACTTCAACCTACAGAACTCCTTCACCCCAATGTATGACAAACTTGGAGAAGCACAGCTCCAACACACCTCCAACTGCTCATCCATTTCAGAGCTTTTCACAAAATTAGTCAGTGCCATTTGTAATATGCTATAACGGTAATGGAGATCACACCACAGTATGTACCTGTTGTTGCCTTCCTCTGAACCTTGGAGCCAGCAACCAAACCTGCTATCTGGCTTTCCTTTAACCCTTCATTTCATGGTAAGGAACTTCTCTGATTCTGCAAGAGTGCTGAAAGGTAAACAACTTTGTTCCTTTAGAGTCTGTTGCTTTTTTCTATAAAATGCTGTTCCTCTACTTCCATTGCTCCCTTGGTCCTATAAATCCCTGTACGGCCTGCTCCTCGGTTATCATCATCTTATGCCTATGATTTCCAGCAAGGAGCAGCAATTGAGCCCTAAAACTGTATCGAAAGTGGGGGCTCATTTGCATTGGCACAAGAGGAAGAGGCAACTGAGAATAATTGGCCACTGAGTATGAGGAGCTGAGTGCAAATAACCAACTAGTGATGTTATTTGGAAAAGTAAGTGTGCACTGTGTACACGGTGGGTAAGAGAAGTAATGAAGGAAAGTGAAGTATCTGAGTTCCAATATTATTGGAAAGAGAATTTGGGTCCAGGAAGGGGTTTCCAGTCTCAGGAGCCTGACAACCTAATCACTTTCTCACCTCTCTTTTCTCTGCCCCATTTCTTCCTTCATCCCTTCCACTGCTAAACTATTCCTGTGTTGGCAATCAGGGAAGATTTAGAACCAGGCTTTCAGTACCAGCAGTGGATTCTTTTTAATTCTCAGAACCCCAATTTTACCATGAAGTTTGAATGTTGAAATATAGTTGCTTTTCAGGCAGAATTCATTAAGCTTACATTAAGCTGAAATTGGACATCAAGCCATTTTCTAACTCAAACCTGCACATATAAATTACCATGTGGGCTGGAGATGTGGCTCAAGCGGTAGCGCGCTTGCCTGGCCCGGGTTTGATCCTCAGCACCACATACAAAGATGTTGTGTCCGCCAATAACTAAAAATAAATAAATAAATATTTAAAAATTCTCTCTCTCTCTCTCTCTCTCTCTCTCTCTCTCTCTCTCTCTCTCTCTCTTTAAAAAAAAATTACTATGTACTTCATTTTCAATAAATTTCTCAGTTTGTGGTCAATGTAAAATTGGTCTTACCAAGCTGACTCTACTGCTGAGGGATTTGGAAGGCAATGAATGTGGTCCAAAGAATTCAGTTTTGTCCCCACCCTGACTTTACTACGATTTCCCCCAGGAAACAATGCTATGAATCCTCTGACATGCTTCCCCTCTCCTGTTTGTGGTCGTGATTGATTTCAAACAAAAGTGTTGATATCTATCTCATTAACATTGGCCTCAGAGTGCTGTTAAGTTTGCTTTCAGAGGAAACTTAAAGTATGCAACAGGCTTCAATAACAAAAGCAAATGTTGCTAGCCAGAAAGAGAAGCAAGGTGCTTTACTATTGCATTGGCCACCTTCTGTACAGATTAGGGAAATATGGCAGGCGTGACTCCATTACCGTTATAGCAAATTGCTTTCAGCTGCATGGAGCAGAACCGCGGACGGGGATCTTGAGGTAGCTTCACTTGGTGCATTTGGCATTGTTATTAGTTATTGCATTTAAGATACATTGGTCTGTTTGCTCTTCATGTTCCCTCACAGAGAAAATGTTAACCATGGAAAAAGCATATTTGATGTTACGAATTATCTAGCTCGCTAGCCTTATTTACCATTTAGTATGCAATTATTTGTTAGCTTCCCTTAGCAAATGAAATTTCAAGGGCATTTCAAGGAATATAAATAAGAAAGAAGTAGAACCCAAAAGAATTTTTCTTTCCTCCTCTTCCTTTAAAAAAAAAATTTGTATTCAGAAACAGCATTGAATCATGCATATGTATGAATCAACAAAATCAGGTTAGCTAAGAAATTGGAAATCACACTCCACTAGAACATTTGTCTTGCTCTAGAGATCTTTGTTACGGATTTGAAGGACTAATAAAAAATCACCAGCATGACTGGAACAGATGTTTTTTATGGACTTGGGTTGTTAATAGTCTTTTTAGCTTCTCCTAAGGACTTAAGCAGATTCCTCACTTGTCCACAATACCTGAAATTATGTTAACATTGTCCAAAATGTACACTAACAAGCTACATTAAAAATGCCATAAATTGGAATGGGGATACTGGATGTTTCAGCAAAGCAGAATAAATTCTAAAAGTAGCAAAGAGAGAGAGATGCTCAATAGATAAATAGATCAATGAGTAAATAGAAGATATGGAGAGATAAAGTTGAATTTTAGACAGATCAATAATAGCATGAAATAGCCATAACAAAAATAATTAGCTAATCATTTTTTTCCTTCCTAAGCACGAGACAACCCCTACCTATCCTTACCAAAATTTGTTGGGACCACACGTAGCACACAACAGAAAAAATAAACTGGAAATGCTGCTGCTGCTGCTGCTACATTTACCTTGATGATGTGCCTGGAAGTGCTTTCCCTGAAAATTCATATGCAATATTCTTTCTTCCTAAGCCCTTACAAGTCACTCCCAGTGGAGGCCAAAATTGATCAATTTTGCAGAGACCAAAATAGGTAAGAAACAGCAGCTAACAAGCTTCCTGGAGTCACTGGGAAGGCTGTTTGTTGCCATCTTCTTAAACTGCATGAGTAGGTGCAAATGGGGCACCTGCCCCCAGCCTTGCCCTCTCTCTGCCCATCTCAGTTGGAACACACCCCTGCTGGGCATGCCCAGTCCCGTTCAGCCTGAGGCCATCTTGCCATCTGCTTCCACAATTCCTGGTGTTGCCCACAATTTATTTTGCTCTCATTAATGAATGATGATGTATGATGAGAGGCAGAATCAAGCCAGGAGTACAGGACAATGCTGTGCACTTTCTCCTTCCCCATCAACCACAAAAAGCTAGGCAGAGATGCGCTGGCTTCGATTTCAGCTCTCTATGTGTGAACTACACAAACTTGAGTAAGTTTGTTGAGCTCTGAGGCTCAGTTTACTGCTCTTTAAAATCAGTGTACATGCCAGGCAGGGTGTTGCAGTCCTGTAATCCCAGCAGCTCTGAAGGCTGAGGCAGGAGGATCACAAGTTCAATGCCAGCCTCAGCAAAAGCAAAGTGCTAAGCAATTCAATGAGACCCTGTCTCTAAATAAAATACAAAATAGCGCTGGAGATGTGGTTTAGTGGCTGAGTGCTCCTGAGGTCAATCCCTGGTACCAAAAAAAAAGAAAAGAAAAAAGAAAAATTAAAATCAGTGTACATATTATTTATTTCTGAAGTGGCCTAGGAATGAATAATTCATGTTGGGGCACATGGTAAGCAGTCTACAAATGATCATCACTACTATCCATTTCTATGTTATTTCCACAAACATATTTTAAACTTTTCCCATGTGTACCTTGCTATGAAAAGTTATGGGGATATAGAAAAATAAGATTCTGATGGCTCAGGAAGCTCCTATTCTAGCTGAAGAAACAAGTACGTAGACAAATAATTACTCTCTACAATAATAATTAAATGTGTCAGGAAAGGCATTTGTGTAATTAGAGTTTGAAACTAAGAAGAGAGAAAAGAGGCAGAAAAACTATTTGAAAACTGATGGATACACTTTTTGAAAATTGTATGAAAATAATAAACTCACAAATGTAAGAACTTCAATGAACTTTAAGCAATTACAAACTATAACAATACACATTATAATTTCAGTTTTTTTAAAAAGGTAAAAAGAAAATCTTGAAACCATCCAGAAAAAAAGACATATTGCAGGAAACAACAGTAAGAATGCTTTCTGATTTCTGATAAAAAATAAAAAATAACACAAGCCAGGAGGAGTGCAGTGGTGCACGCCTATAGTCCCAGTGACTGGGAAGGCTGAGACAGGAGGGCTGCAAGTTTGAGGTTAGCCTCAGAAACTTAATGAGACCCTTAGCAACCAAGTGATACCCTTTGAATAAAAAATACAAAGGGCTGGGAATGTAGCTCAGTGATAAAGCACCCCTGGGTTTAATCACGAGAGAGAGAGAGAGAGAGAGAGAGAGAGAGAGAGAGAGAGAGAGAGAGAAAGAAAGAATGAATCCAGGCCAGAAGAAATACATAACATTATCAAATTTCTCAGAAAAAAATTAAAATTTTCTACTTTGAATTTTATATTCAGAGGAATTATATATCAAAATTGAAAATGGAACAAAGATATTTTCAGTTAAGCAAAAGTGGAGAGAATTCATAGTTCACAAACCTGAAATTCAAGAAATGTAAGAAAAGGTTCTTTAGACTAAAAAGTATATTATCAAATGGAAAAAAACAGAAGAACATATGAAATGGTTAAATTGGGGGGAAATATAATATTTTTTCCTTAATTGCTTTAAATGATAATAACAAGGCATGGGGCTAATAATATATTAATAACATTTATTTAACAATAGCATAAAAGAAGGGACAGGGATCAATGGACATATACTGATGTCAGTTGCATGCATTAAACATGAAGTGGTACAATACTAATTTAAGATAGATCATAATAAATTAGGAACACATTGTAATGCTGAGAGCAATCACTAAAAAATTAAATAATTAATTAAACAAAATATACAGCTTAAAGTTAATAGAGTACACAAAATGAAATAATAAAAATACTTGGTTAATCCAAGAGAAGATAGAAAAGCAGTAACAAAGAACAAAGAGGATGGGAGGAGAGCAAGTAGCACAATGGTAGCTTTAGACTCAGGAAAATAAAATAACTATATTACCTGTAAATGGATACATACAACCATTGAAAGTCAGAGATGGTTGAGTGGATAAAGAGAAAAAAAATTCAACTGCAAGAAATACAGTAGAAATATAAAGACAAAGATCACAGATGGCAAAAGAATGGAAGAAAACATCCGGCAAATGTTAAGTGGTATGGCTACATTATCAGATGAAATGGAATTCAAAACAAGAGATGTTACTGGAAATAAAGGAAGACATTTGATAGTGACAAATGAGTGAATTCATTAAAAAGATACAAGAATATCCAGTGTGTATGTAGCTAGGAATGGAGGTTCAAAATGGAGCAAAACCTGACGGGACTAAAAAGGAGAAATAGATGAATATACAATTATAGTTGGAGATTTCAGCACTCCTCTCTCAGTCACAGAAACAAACAGAAACGCAGGAAATATGTGGAAAACTCAACCCTACCAAACAACTTGCCCTCTGTGACCTTTAATAGAAGGTATCGCCCAGAGCAGAGCATACACTCTTTTCAAGTACACATAGAACATTTGCCAAACAAAACAAAACAAAACACCATATTCTTGGCCATGAAAACCAAGCCTCTATAAGCTTCAAAGAAGCAAAATTATATACAACACACTCTTTGATAACAATGAAATATAGAGAAATAACCCAAAAGATATTCTTTGAAAAGATTAATAAAATTGATGTCTCTAGCCTGGGTTGGTAGCAAATGCCTGTAATCCCAGGAACTGGGGAGGCTGAGGCAGAAGGATCAGGAGTTCAAGGCCAGCCTCAGCAACTTAGCAAGGACCTAAGCAATTTAGCAAGACTCTGGTCTCAAAATAAAAAGTGAAAAGGGGTGGGAATGTGACTCAGGGATTAAATATCTCTGGTCTCAATATCTACTACCAATAAATAAATAAATAAATAAATAAAAATTGGTGTCTCTAGAAAGGACAATGTTTTTAAAGAAAAGAAAGAAATGAGCTACATAAGAAGCTGCAAGAAGAAAGAGAAAATTTTCAAATGCACATTACTAGATGAAAGAAGCCAATCTAAAAAGGTTACATACTATATGATCCCAACCACAGGACATTCTGGAAAAGACAAAACTAAGCAGAGAGTAGAAAGGTGGCAGCTGCCAGGGGTTTGGGAGGAGAGGGAAATGAATAGATGAAGAATAAAAAATGTTTAGGGCAGTGAAACTATTCTGTATGATGTTCATGATAGGTATATATCGTTATACATTTGTCAAACCCCATAGAATATGTAATGCAGAAAGTGAACCTTCGTGTAAACTGTGAACTTTAGTCAATAAGAATATATTAACATTGGCTTAGCATTGTAACAAATGGATGATATTAATGGCAGTTGTTAATAATAGCAGGGGAAACTTTGGAAGAGGAAGTAAGGGTATATATGGTGACTATTCTCTGCCCTCAGTTTTTTGGTTTTCTTTTCTGGGGTATGTGTGTGTGTGAATATGTTAAAATAGGCCAGACACAGAGAGACATTTGGAAACTTAAAAAAGCTAAATTAAACATCCATTTGAGAAGAGAAAATATTCAACAACCATTCATCTGGCAAAGGTTAATATCCATAATATAGAAAGAACTCAGAAAACTTAACAATAACAAAACAATCCAGTTTTTAAAATGAGCAAATGATCTGAATAGACACTTCTAAAAAGAAGAAACACAAATTGCCAGTATATATATATATGAAAAAATGTTCGATATCATCAGGGGAAATATGAATGAAAACTACAGTGAGATATTATCTCACCCCAGTTAGAATGGCTATTACAAAAAATAGTAATAATAATAATAAATGCTAGCAAGGATGTGAAGAAAAAAGAACGCTTATACATGGCTTGTGGGAATGTAAATAAATATATGTAGCTACTATGAAAAACCATATGGAATTTCCTCAAAAAACTAAAACTAAGAAGCTAAGCATGGTGGTGTATGCCTGCAATCCTTGTGGTTTAGCAGGCTGAGGAAGGAGAATCTTGCGTTCAAAGCTAGCCTCAGCAATTTAGCAAGGCCCTAAGCAAATCAGTGAGACCCTGTCTCTAAATAAAATACAAAAAGGGCTGGGGATATAGCTCAGTGGTTGAGTGCTCCTGGGTTCAATCCCTAGTACCTAAATAAATAAAGAAAGAAAGAAAATCATCGTATGATCTAGCAATCCCATACATACTAGTTGCATCTATTCAAAGGAAATGAAATCAGCATATCAAAGGCATATGTGCACACATTTACTGCAGAATTCTTCAACATAGCTAAGTATTGGAATCAGCCTAGGTGCCCAATAACAGATAAATGGAAATAGATAATACAGTATACAAACACACATACACACACACATACACACACACAACTGAGTGACACAACTCAGTCACAAAGAAGATATTATGGATATTAACCTTTGCCAAAATCCTGTCATTTGCAGCAAAATGGATGGAACTGAAGAACATTATGTTCAGTAAAATAATCCAGACACAGAAAGACATGTATAGAAACTAAAAAAGCTAAACTAAAAAAAAGAAGAAGAAGAAGAAGAAGTGACCTAAAAGAAGAGTGATTTCTAGGTACTGGGAAGTGTGCTGATAGCTGAGGGGTGGGGGAATAGAAGAAACGTGAATGGATATGATCAATATGTGTTATAAGCATTAAAAAATATATCACAATGAATCCCATTAATGTGTTCAATTAATATGTTTAGTAAAGTCATATTCTCCAAAAAGAAAAAAGATAAAATAATATCAGAAATAAAAGAGACATCATTATAGGTCTTAAAATACTTAAAATATAATAAAAGAAAATTATACAAATTTTACATTATGAAACTTGATGGCATACATAAAACCAGCACATTGTGCAAAAGATACATATTGAAAACAAAACAAGAAAAAAATAGAAATACCCTTGTATCTGTTAAATAACCTAGAGCTTTAATTCAAAACATTTCTAGGTAGTACTATTTGTGTTCTATCAAATATCTGTAAAATAAAGACTACCAATCCTACACAAAATATTTCAGAAAGCCGAGAATGATAGAACATTTCTTAGCTCATCTTATAAGGTCATTATAATCCTGATCTTACAAGCTGATGAAGACATTACCAGAAAAGAAAATTACAGACCATAATTCTAGCAAAAGATTAGTTAATGGAATCCAGCAATATTTGAAAAGATTAATACACATGATTAAGTAGTTTAACATGAGAGTTGGTTTAACATTCAAAAATGAATCAATTAGGGACTGGGGACATAGCTCAGTTTGTAGAGTGCTTGCTTCGAATGCACAAGGCCCTGGGTTCAATCTCCAGCACCACAGGAAAAAAAATTAAATTTATCACATTAAAAGAATACAGAAGCAAACTCAAACGATCATCTTGATAGATACAAAAAATAATTTGACATAATTCAACATCATTCATAATCAAAACTCAGCAAATAAATAATAAAACAGCACTTCATCAAACTACTAGAGGGCATCAAACTGAATACTTTCCCCCTAAAATCAACCACAAGGCAAGAATGTCCGCTCTGACCAAAACTATCCAACACTGCTCAGGAGGCCTAGCAAGTGCAGAAAGGCAAGAAATAATGAAATTAAAACAGAAAAACTTATTGTAAACAAAGATATAATATGATATTTATTCAAAGATAATATTAGCATGTATGTAGAAAATCATTAAGGAAGCCACATACCAAAAAAAAAAGAACTATGAGAATGAGTTTAGGTGTTATCATTTTACAAGTACAGAATCAAAAAATGAATTGAATTTCTATACAGTAGCTAAGAATCGAATTTGAGAAAAATACTATTAAGAATAGCATTAATAAAATACTACCAAAAATATTAAATTCAAGGATTTACATCTAAATTACACTGAAACAATAATGAGAGAAATCAAAGGTAACTTAAGCAAACAGAAAGATAACAGCTTGTTCAAGGATTGAAAATTTATTTTGTTTTGTTCTGTGGTGCGAAAATTGAACACAGGACTTAGTGCATGTTAGACAAGTGCCCTACCAAAGGATTTAAAGCTTTAATATTGTTAAGAGGTCTGCATTGTGAATTGTGCCTCTCAAATTCATATGTTGAAGTTTTAATCTCCAGTACTTCATAATGGGACTGTATTTGGAAATAGGTCTTTTAGAGGTAAATAAGGTAAAATCAAGTCATATAGGTAGGTCGTAGTCAAACATGACTGGTGTCCTTAAAAGCAGAATATACTAATGCATAGACCACAGGCAGACTGTGGGGCAACCCTGTGAGGCACAGCTAGATGAAGGCCACTGCAACCCAAGGCAAGAGGCCTCAGAAGAAAGCAATCCTGCTGGCACCTTGATCTTGGACTTCAGGCTCTAGAACAGTGAGAAAATGAACTTCCATTGTTGAAGGCACCCAGTCTGTGATATTTTGTTATAAGAGCCCTAGTAAACTAATACAGATTTTAATTCTCCCCAAGTTGATCTACAAATGCAACACTATTGTAACCAAAACCCAAGCAGGCATTTTAATAGAGGTTGATAAGCTGATTCTAATATTTATATAGCAAGATAATGAATGAGTGACTCATGTGAATAACCAAAACAATCTTTAACAAGAATATAAAGGGGGGTCAGGAGAGGGGAGAGATAGGGGCCAGAGAAATTAGAAGAAGGAATTAATTGAGATGAGAGGGGTATTCCACACAGAGAGATCAGAAAATGCAAATACTTTGCAGCAAAAGTATGTTTGGCTCACCCAAGAATGAGCAAGGAAGTCAGTGTGGTTTGAAAGATGTGTTTAACATAGATGCAAAAATTCTTAACAAAATATTGGCAGACCACATACAAAAACGCTTTACAAAGATAGTGCACCATGATCTAGTGGGATTCATCCCAGGGATGCAAGTTTGATTCAACTTACAGAAATCAATATATGTAATTCACCACATAAATAGAGTTAAAGACAAGAATAACATGATTATCTCCATAGATGCAGAAAAAACATTTGATGAAGTACAGAACCATTCATGTTTAAAACACTAGAGAAACTAGGGATAGAAAGAATTTATCTCAACATAGTAAAGGCTATATATGACAAATCCAAAGCCAACATTATTCTGAATAGAGAAAAACTGAAAGCATTTTCTCTAAAATCAGGAACAAGACCAGGATGCCTACTTTTATCACTCCTATTCAACATAGTCTTTGAAACTCTAGCCAGGACAATCAGGCAAGAGAAAGAAATTAAAGGGATAGAAATAGGAAAAGAAGAGCTCAAATCAATCTCTGTTTACTGATGACATTATCCTATATGTAGAAGACCAAAAAAAAAAAAAAAAAAACTCCACCAGAAGACTTCCAGAACTGATAAACCTATTTAGTAAAGTGGCAGGATACAAGAGCAACATACATAAATCAATCACTTTCCAATAACAAGTCCACTGAAAAGAAATTAGAAAAACTATTCCATTGACAATAACCTAAAAAGTAAAATACTTGGGAATTAATCTAATGAAGGAGGTAATGAAAACTATAGGACACTGAAGAAATAAACTGAAGAAGACCTTAGGAGATAGAGAGACCTCCCACACTCTAAGATAGGCAGAATTAATATTGTCAAAATGGCCATACAACCAAAAGTGTTATACAGATCCAATACTCCCCAACAAAATACCAATGACATCCTTCACAGAGCTAGATAAATCAATTCTAAAATTCATTTGGAAAAACAAGAGACTCAGAATAGCCAAAGCAATTCTGAGCAAAAAGAGCAAAGCAGAAGCCATCACAATATCGGACTTCAAACTATACTACAGAGCTATAGTGACAAAAGCAGCATGGTAAGTGTGCTATTGTGAAGTGTACATATGATCTCATCCAGTTTCCAGGCACAGCATTGGAAGCTCTTAAATGATGACCGCCTTTTTGTATGTTAATAAGATACCTGGTGACTGGGGTCTCTCTGGATAGCCTCAGGATAGATGTTGGGGACAGGGTTTGCTGGTCACATGATGAGAGGGGTGGGGTTGATCACCAATGGTTAATTATGTCTTCATAATGAGGCTTCTATAAAAAGCCCCCAAAAGAACTGGTTTTGGAGAGTTTCCAAATAACTGAAAACATAGGGGTGGCTAAAGGTTATAGTACCCAGAGAGGGCACTAGAGCTCTGTGTCTTTCCCAAACACCTTGCCCAATGTACTTCTTTCATTAGTATTCTTTGTAATCTCTTGCATAATGAATGGGTAAATGTAAGTAAAATGTTTCCTTAAATCCTGTGAGCCACTCCAGCAAATTAACTGAACCCAAGGAAGGAGAGCCATGATTAGCAGGTCTCTTAGAAGCACAGAACCCAACCTGAGACTTGTGATTGGCATCTGAAGTGGGGGCAGTCTTGTGGGACTGAGCCCTAGACCTGTGAGACCTGACACTAATGCCAGGTAGATAATGTCAGAATTGAGTTAGATTATAAGATAACCAGTTGGTGTCATTCGAGAACTGATTGGTTGTTGGTGGGGACAGATCCCCACAGACATTTTGGTGACCAGAAATACAAGTGTTCTATGTTGAGAGTGTGCGAATATAAGAAATAAGTGGTTTGTTGGTTTGCTATTTTCCTTTAGGGAGAGTTGGGAGATGAGGTCTAAGAGGTTCAGGAATTCAGATCAATATGTATTGAAAGTCATTGTAAAGACTGTGGGTTTGTGAGATGGAAAGCTGCGGGAAGGTTCTTAACAAAGAAACTACAAGATCCTTTACAAAGGATGCTCCCAGGAGAATAAACTCAGGGAGGGGGATGTTGAAAAGTTTGAAAGAATCAAGGGCTAAAGCAGAAAGATAAGTTAGGAGGTGATTTCAGTGGCTCAGAAGAGAATAGTAGCAGTGGGAGAAGTGGTCATGGTATGGATATAATTTGGACAGAAGAGCCAGTAGGATTTACTGGTGGGTTGGATGTGAGGAGTGATAGAAATAAAGAAGTTAAGGATGACTTGGAGATTTTAGTTGGGCTCTGTTAGGATCTGATCCCCCACAGCATCGCTCCAGAGCCAGCAAGTAGTCAGCCACCATAGTTGCTTCCTTCCTCCCCCAGAACGCCACCCATGGTTATTGCTGATCCCTGCCCATGCAACTCAGCATGGCAAGGACCTGCCCTGCTGGGAATTGCCCAGGGCCCACTCCCCATCCTGAAAGTGCCTTCTCAACCTTACTGTCTCTGATCAAACTCCAGTTTTGCTCTTCTGCCCAATCTCTTTGGATTTGGCATTGGTTTGGACTACCTGGGCCTTGGCCCCACCTTTGCCTGTGGACATTGTCTTAGAAACCCCTCCCCAGCATTCCCTAATGTCCTAGGTTACTGCTGACTTGCACCTCTGCAACAAACCCCAGTCCTGGGAAGAGGCCCATCACAGCTCAATTTAACCAGAAGAAAATTCAGGGGCTGGGACTGTGGCTCAGTGGCAGAGCGCCTGCCTCAAGCATATGAGGTACTAGGTTAGATCCCCAGCACCACATAAAAATAAATAAATAATATAAAGATATTGTGTCCATCTACAACTAAAAAAGAAAAAGAAAATTTAGTAATCATAATATTTGAAAACAAACCATTAAATAAAACTGCCCTGCACAAGGTACCCAGTCAAAGGATCAGATTAGATCTGAAATCCAACCCACACTCTGGTCTCCAAGACCCGAGCCCCACTACTAGCTTACAACCCAAACAAAGCAGTACTATTGCCTAATTTTTTCACTCAAAGAAGGTGTTTTTTTTTATGCAAGGCACATTCTCTTAATTTGCCTGACATCACTATATGCATACACAGAAGAAATCCCTGCTTCAAGTTCAGCCACGTATGACTGGGATTCACAAAGGTTGCACTTCTTTTTCTTGGAAACTACAGTGAGAACCTTAATAGAGTACCTTAGCTTGCTGTCCATCTTGCTTAGAATTTCTGTAAAATTTGAATAAAAGAAGAGACCAAATGTCATTGATATCGGCAGATCAGAAGGCCATTCTTCTAGTAGCATCCCTTGTCTTGTCCCACATCCACATGTTGTTATTTCTCCTCTACTCCAGAAATGCAAACAGCTCTCGCTTATTTCTACTGAACATGGTTCCTTTTTCTCTGATGTTGTCTCGATTGAACCTGAGAAGCTGACATAATTGTGCAATTCATATCCAGTGAAAGTTGAACTTTGAACAATAACTGGAGATCTGAGCAGGTAAAGGCATCTGACAAGAGTTTGTACTTGACAACACCTGCATCCTTTCTCTTCTGAATAATAATATAACTGATTCAACGCCCTCGATTTTCCTGCTGTTGCAATGTTGAATTCAAGTGTCAGTATGACCTGACTGTTTATCGGGTAAGAACTCAATTAATTTGTGTCCAGACTCATTAATTGTTCTTAATTCACATTTGACCATTGCATTTGGTCCCTGACCTCTAGTCCCACTTTTGCATGGAAATCTCCCTCTCAGTAGAAATACATCACGAGCTGGCACACGGCCACTCTCTGCAGATTCTGAACTCTTCCCTGTCACAGCAGCGGCTGATTTCCTTGAATATATCTCAGTGATGGGTTCTGAGAGGCTACTTTTTTCAAGATAGTCTTTTAAAAAGTTATGAATCCTGTTAAGTTCTTTCATGTTATTATAATTCGGGAAGGGAGGTTGTGATGAGGTATAGAGTCCTAGATGTAATGCGGCGCACACCAAGTATTTATTAAATATTTATTCAATGGGACAGTATTCTAGCTCTCCCCATAACTGACTGGCTTGTGATCAGGGTCACACTGTAGAATCTCAGACTCCTCATTTTTAATGCCAAGAGGCTGAAAAAAAAATGGATTCTGAGATCCAGAGTGGGGGCTTTTAAAATTCCCATCCTCTTATCCCAGTTTTCCAAAATGTGCCGTAAGCAAATTAGAGACTAATGGTGAAGAGCAAGTTTCTAGAACCCATTGACTTTCAGAAGTTGCTTCTGAATCAGTCCTTCTTAAGTGGATGATTCTGGAGGCCAATCCTGTGCCCTGGGGAGTTTTCTCTGACAGCTCAAGCAAGCTAGAGGGTCAATAAATTCAGCCAATATTTGGAAACATATCCCACGCTTCTACTCTGATTTTTTACCTGTTTCTTTCAACCCTATATAACTTTTAGAAGAAAATGCACCTTCAGGGTCTGATTTGTTTTCCACAAACTCACTTTATCTCATTGGAGTATTGTCAAAGCACTTTTGGGGAAAAAATCTTTAGGCCATAGAGTCATTTTCTACCACTGATCTCATCATGGGTAAGATATTGACACAAAGAGACAAAAAATTGTCTTAGTAGACACTCAGAAGAAAATCTTTGTAAGTTCTATACTTAGCAAACATTCACCCATTCAGTGTTTTAAGCTTTGATCTCTTTCACAGCCATTTTCATGGGAAGTTTAGTTAATGTTTTAGAGGCAATTCTAAAGATTGGACATAGACATGTCACTAACCTGGCATTCACAAGAGCTGACCTCTCCTTCAGCTCTAACTAGCACTACTTGGCTGAGACATTATTCAAACGTATCATGGATTCTGCAGTTTGGGAGGAAATACAGAGGTTAACCCTCCTCTCATTTCTTTAGAGGAAAGCTTTTTTTTCTATAACCTATGTAAATATGTTCTGTGATTAAAAACAAATATTACCTTATTATTTCCTGCCTCTTTCCAATGCTGGAAAGGGATGATATAAAGATCTTTCTAACTGGGTACCTTGTCCTGTACAAGGTACCCAGTCAAAGGATCAGGTTAGATCTGAAATCCAACCCACACTGTGTTCTCCATTCCCCTTTCATTCTTTGGTCTAAGTCCTACTTTCTGAAAAAAAAAAAAAAGAAAATTATATAATAGCTTCCATTTTTTTAAGCCTCAAGTATATGTTTGATTACTTCATTTAAACCTCACAAGAGCAGTTACTTCAGACCAGACGTAGTACCAAAGATTCCTGCATTCAAAAACTAGAAAAATAAACAGAACATATGAAACTATGGGCTCTTTATGGTGGGAAAATTGGCAGCATATGATGTGTTCCCCAAAGGAAATGGAAACAAACAAGTTAAGCCTTAGGTCTGTGCAGCATATCATCTGTAGGCAGGCTCCAAACCACAGCCTCACTTAGGTGAGGAAACAGATACAGATGATCAGAAAGGTAAAACACCTAGAAGTTGTGAAATAGAAGGTCAGGGAGGGATGCAGAGAGAGCGCCAGAGAAAAAGCTCTATGATATGCAGAGAGAGCTCCCCAAGTCTTTGGCTGAAGACTGATCTACACATTCATGAGTAAATTCCCCATAGCCCCAGGAGAATTCTTCTGGAAAGTGAAGGACCAAAAAATTCCCAAAGCTCATTTTAGGTTACCACAAAAGTGAACCAATAAGGCATCAAAAAAATAAATAAATAACCATAATAGCTGAATTAAACTTTGCATAAAATAAATACTGTCCTAACAAGTCACAAAAGTATCCAATCAATCCCAAGTCACTTAAGTGTACACCAGAACAAGTCCAAAACTATTTAAAGGAATACAATCAAAGCCAACACCTAACAGCAATAAAATTCACAATTTTCAGCACCTAACCTAAATTTACCAGATGTGTAAATAAACAGAAAGATATTACCAATTTGGAGGGGGAAAAAACAATCACTAGGAGCATACACAAATATGATAAGTGATAAAACTAACAGTGACATTAAAATGGGTAATGTAAATATGTTCCACGGGTTCAGGAATATGAAGGAACACAACGATGTGATGAGAAACACATGGAAGATACATTTTTAAAAAGGACTCTTTGAGCAATAAATACTAAAATGTCTCCAATGAAATTCACTAGATGTTACTAATAGCAGATTTGACACTTGAAGAAAAAGAAATCAATAAACTTAAAGATATAGCAATATGAACTAGCCAAAATAAAGCATAGACAGAAAGACTTTGAAAATGAACAAAGCACCAATGATCTATGGGAGAATACCAATAATAGAATATATCAAGTAACAGACAGTAATTGAAATATCAGAAAGCAGGATGGACCAAAAAAAGAAAAAAAAGTGAAAATATAATGGCTAAAATTTCTCCAAAGTCAATAACTCTAAACTTACAGATCCAAGAAGCTCAACCAACATCCAAATTAATAATCATAAAGAAAAGCATATGAAGCCACTACATAATCATACTGTCCAAAAACAGTGATAAAGAAAAAAATCTTACAAATATTCAGAGGAAAAACAGACACATTATAAACATCAAAAGAAGATAATATTTGACTACTTGTCAGAAATGCACTAAGGCAGAAGACAACAGACTGACATTTCAAGTACTGAAAGAAAGATTGTCAACCTATAATTTTACACCCAGTGCAAATAACTTTTAGAAAATTAAGGTAAAAGTAAAGATTTTTTCAGACACATAATGTCTTGGAAAATTCATTGTCAGAAGACCAGCACTATAAGAAATATTAAATATCTTCAGGAAGAAGATAAATGATACCAAATGAAAATTTGAACATACATGAAAGAAAGAAGAGAGCTAACTAGGGTAAATGTGAACATGTAGGTAATTTTAAAAGACATTTTTTCCACTTTTAAATCTTTAAAAGATAAAAACTGTTCTAAAGGGAAGATAATAACAATATATTGTGTTTATCATAACAGACAAGAAATCAAAATGTATAGATAGAACAAAATATGGGTAGACTGTTATATTTCATCAATTATATGTGAAATGACATGTTATTTAAAGCACATTATTTTAAATTAAAAATGTACATTACAGAAGGGGCATGTTAGTGCATAGCTGTAATCCCAGTGGTTTAGGAGGCCAAGGCAGGAAGATCAGCAATTCAGCAAGGCCCTGACCAACTTAGCGAGACCCAGTCTCATAAATAAATAAATAAAATGGGCTAAGGACGTGGCTCAGTGGTTAAGCACCCTGGATTCAATCCCTAGTACTCCTCTCCAAAAAATGTATGTTACAAATATCAGAAAAATAACTAAAAAATTAAAGATGTATAGTGTGTATGGCAATAATGGGGATAAAGTGTAACTTGGTTTTTTAAAAATGCACAATCCAAAAGAAGACAGGAAAAGAAAGAGAAAAAGAACAAAGAAGACAAGACAAATACAAAACAGCAAGTTGGTAGGCTTACATCTGGCAATATCAATAATTCAATCCCAGAAACTTGGGAGGCTGAGGCAGGAGGATGCCAACTGCAAGATCAGTCTGGACAAGTTAGTGAGACTCTATCTCAAAAAGTTCTGGAGATGTAGCTCAGTGGAAGAGCATCCCTAGGTCAATACCCAGTAATACCTTCCCCCCGTGCCGCAAAAAAAGAAATGTCTAAAACTGCAATTCAAGTCCAAAGTATTAGATTGGATTTAAAAATAAGACTCACTGGCAATTATCAAGAATACAAGTAACAATAAATATTGGTGAGGATGTGGGGAAAAGGGTATACACATAGGTTGTTGTTGGAACTGCAAATCTGTGCAAACACTCTGGAAATCTGCATGGAGATTCCACAAAAAACTTGGAGTGGAACCACCATTGACCCAGTTATCACACCCCTCTTTAGTATATACCTAAACAATTTTAAATCAGAATAGTGCAGTGACGCAGCCACTTCAATGTTTACAGCAGCTCAATTCATAATAGCTAAGCTACGGAACCAACTTATGTGCCCTTCAACAGATTAACGGATTTTTAAAATTTGGTATGTATATACACAGTGTAGTATTACTCAACCATGAAGAAAAATGACTTATGTCATTTGCCAATAAATGGATGGATCTGGAGACTGCCATGCTAAGTGAAATAAGCCAATCTCAGAAAGCCAAAGGTTGAATGTTTTCTCTGATATGAGGACACTAACTCACAATAAAGATTGGTGGGAGTAGAATAGAAGTTCAGTGGAGTAGAATTGAAGGGGAATGAAGGCAAGAATGGGGAATGGGAAAAGGAAAGACAGTGAAATGAATCTAACATAACTTTCCTCTGTACATATATGAATATACCATAGTGAATTTCCCCATCATGTACATCCACAAGAAATTAACTTTTTAAAAAATGACTATGGGTAAATAGCAGGAAGATCAATAGAGGGAAGGGAGCATGGGATGAGGAGAGGGAAAGGGAAGGTGAGGTACTAGAATTTGAATTAGAACAAGATATACTCCATACTTGTATAATTATATCGAAATGGATTCTGCTGTCATGTATAACTAAAAAGAACCAATAAAAAGACTCAACTGCATACTGTTAATAAGAAAACTTCTTTCCATATAAAGACACAAATAGGTTAAAAATAAAAATGATAGGAAATGGTATAGCATGTGAACATTAGGGGAAAAAAAAGAATCCAGGGAGGGAAAGAATGAAGGAAGCTGGAGTAAATATTTTAGTATCAGATATAGTAAAGAAATAACATGGGACATTTCATAATAAAGGGATCGATTCATCAAGAGAACAAAATAATCTTAAATATATATGTACCTCATAACGGAACTTCAAAATGTATGTGGTGACAACTGAGAGGACTGAAAACAGAAACAGATCTATAATTACAGTTGGAGTATCGAACACTTCTATAACAGTGACAGAAAAAGTGAACAAATTCATTAGGGTCACAGATTTTGCAGAGTTAAAAGACAATCTTCATTTTTCTTGGCTATGCTTTGATGGATTACTCCCCCCTCACTACATGTGACTCTGCATCAACTTCTTTCCCAGCCTGTTCAGCCTGCGTTGCACTGTAGCTAGCCTATCACCTTATTCCTTCTATGATTCAGTGAGAAACGTCCAAACATTTGGCTGTAGAAGCACACAGGTAGCAAGAGAAGTGTGGAGAAGGGCTCTTTCTATTCACCAGTTGATTAACTTGGGGAATCTGAAAGCCTCACGCCCAATGTGCACTGATTGAGCCAACCACCCCCGAGCAGACCTGCATCAGCAAGCACGCGGTTGCACAGGTGCACTGCGTCACTGCGGCTAGACACTGAGAGGATTATCATTTACTGTCAGAAAATCTGGCCCACAGATCCCACCTTCCTGTACACATGCTCCTTCCTTTCAAGCCACAACACTTCCATTTCTCCCCACACACTATGATAAACAAGCCAACATCAAGTCATAGCTCCCTCCACCCCTTGTATGCTGATACTGCTCTCAATGAGTGTAAACTGACCACTGGCCTCTACCCCGACTCTCCCCTTACCCCTCGCTCCCCCTTGCTCTCCGTCTCACTGTGGATCTCTGGCTCTCTTATTCTTCCTGTACTGTCAAATAAAATCCCAGTCTTACCTAAGTGATTACCTTGAAGTTTTGAATTGCTTTTCATAGAACGTTTCTACTCATTTATTATTCAATCATGTAACCATGAAGGTTAAGACCTTCAGTGATCCCCCCACCTAGTGGACTGACTTTGACAGGCCACAGCTCAGGTGCTTGCCAGTTGCTGACTTGGGCAAACCTCTAGAGGTTTCTGGCAATCTCCCTGGCACAGCTTATTCTACAGAGTACAGTCTTCCCCCAACCAGGGAATCTAGAACAATTTTACATGGGCCGAAACTGAAATAAAAGACAGGAAGTGGAGATGGCTAGCCAAAAAAAAAATTAGGGTTTGTATATTTTTTAAGTCTCTGGCATTGCATGAGATTTTTTTCATCACAATTGTGCATTAAGGAAAATTTTCTTGAGGAAAAAGAAATTGTTTCCAGAGACATTTATTCTTATCCTCCCTTTGTCTTCCATATCTATAAATAAAATATCCCCTTCTTATTACTCAGCCCAGTCTCTAAATATTGTATTGTATTCCCATCTAAAATGCATCATCCTAGTAAAAGGAGATGCGAGTAAGTATGCTTCCTTTGGATATTTCATAATTTGCCAACTGTTCTCAAACACTTCATCCAAGTCTGTGCTAAGAGACTCAGGTTTGAGTGAAGCATATGGGGTAGGCTCTGGTGGCAAAATGGGAAAAGCTTGAGAGATCTGAACTCCTGTAAATACAACCACAGCGAATTCCCATAGCACAGCAGAACTTGTTCTGTGTGGGTCATTTTTCTCACAACTCTGAGCCACAGCTCAGAGGGCATGAGTCTGCCCAGTTGTAATATGTCAATGAAGACAAGTCAAAATTTAATATCTATTAGATAGTCTAATTATTATGTATGTAAGGTTACTTATTATAGAATTATTAGTATGTAAAGTTACTTATCGAATTTATCTTGTGGACTGTGGAAATACCAAACTATTAAGCAAAACTAATGCACGGATAACTTTACAAGTTGCATCAAAAAGTCCTTGGCTCTTGAAATCATGTAAACATCAACTTTGGTCAAGCAAAAAAGTTAAGGTGACAATTACATCACAGAAGAAGCAGATTTATCCTTGTCTGTGGGACCAAAGCTGCATTTGGTGGAATGGGGGAAGTGTCCTTTCGGTATGCCAGGAATAGCAATAACACACAAGGGAAAAAAACAACAGCACTTTATCCAATTTAAAATAATTTTTCTGTTTCTTTGAACAGAACTCACAGTTTTGTGTCCTTTAGAGAAATTAGGAATGAGTTGGTGTTACTGGACTGAGGTCTAGCCACTTGCTGCTGAAAAGCCAGTACTCGGGAGACAAACATTGGTGGGAAGGAAAATCATTTTATTCAAGAGCCAACACCTTGGAAGATGGAGGGGATGATTGTTCCTAAAGTTCCATCTTGGGTGACTCAGGCACAGAGGGCTTTTATAGGAAGGGAAAGGAGGAGCAGGCAGGAAAGCTGTGTGCTGTGCTCTTCGTCATGCAGCGCCTGTTTCTCCCTATTGCAATGGACCTTGACCTCCTGTAGCTAGTTCTTGTAGTTATTAGATGGACATATTTCTTTTCCATAAATTAAATCTCACAGCAATTTACATGCTTTGTGTTCATTGATGCACAGGAGTAAAGACTAAGGAGGAGTGTTACACACTCTAATGTTATGTGAAGGTCACCAGATGTTCTGGGTTCTGTGGATCTAAAGATAGATAGATTATTTAGCATTTAACATCTTAATCATTTAGGTGGGATGCTTTCAGAATTTAGAATGCTGGGCAAAGGGAGGGGACATAACTTTGCAAAGGGCAGACTAAAGGGAAGTAACCTTGTGAAGGGCAAAGAGAGGGGATGCAACATTACAAAGGGCAGCTTGCTAGGGAGCAGCCACCGTTTCACTGGGGGACCCAGATTTATGGAATGTGATGCAATGACATCCTGTGCAACCTGTTCTGTGGCCTTTAGTGTGCTGGTATGCATCACCTCTCTAGAAAATGTTTTTCTGTTAAAATAAGATTGGGGGGTGGGGAGATACAGCAACATCTTGACCCAACCATAAAAGTAAACTTTTATATTTAGACCTCTATAGCTGTGGGCATGAGTGAGTGTGGTTAGGGGAAGGATTTGTTTTAGAGGGTGTGTCAAGAAGGAGGGGATGGGCTCTTTAACAAAAGCAGAGAGCCAAGTTGTAAAAGAAAGAATTAAAACCTTATAGTTAAAAGATCCAAGTTCAAATTCTAGTTCAATTTCTTACTGGGTGTGAGACCTCAAACAAGCAATGTAAGCTCTGCAAACTTTAGTTCACTCATCTCTAAATTGAGATAATGTTGTTGGGAAGGGTAGCTGTGACTCTTGGCATCTAAAGTACACGTGTGGCATAGTAGCAGCTAAGGACTCTTCATTCCAAAGGTTGAGGACACCAAGGGCCAATCTAAAACCAAAACCTCAAGGATCACCAAACATATTAGCAAGACTTATTTTGTTCATTAATTTATTCATGCAATCACTCAAAACCAATGACAAAATTAACAGATGAAGCCGCTTCTCTGGGCCCGATACCCCACAGAGCTTCCTAATCCCTGACCTACCAGTTCAGAGTTTTTTGTTCAGTAAGGAGACATCCTAACAAATAAAAGTCACAGAATGTTTTATAGGGATTTTAACAAAAGCAAATCTCTTCTACTCGCATCTTTCATATCCTTTTTGTAAACAGAGACCACTATCATGTGAAAACCCCAGAATCTGGTTTTCTTAGCCCTGGTATGTGCTCCCTGTCACTGTGTGTGTAAGTAATTGCATGTGGCTTAGTTAGGCGCCCTGGATTCTGGGAGTTAGGGAAATTATGCATAGATCTGCCATTAACACTAATGGGGGGTTACACGCACAAATCCTCCACACACTGAGAAGAGAATAGACTCTTCTCATTCATACATAATAGATCTGTAGAAAAATTAGCATGTACGCTTTTAGGAGCTGAACTTGAAGATGTACCTTTTATGGGAAATATGTAAATAAGGAGAGAGGATACACTGAAGGACAAGTGCTGTAATGTGCTCCTTTTCTGATGCCTGAGCACCTTGTCAATTTTGCTGCTGCATAAAGTAGGACTAGGCTTGCCTCTGCAGAGACTCCCCAGTGCATTCATCTTCCTGGTTCATTACCAAATTTCCCAGGACACAGCTTACTTTGCCAAATCTGCCAGTCCCCCTGGGGAAAGAGAAGCGGGGCAGCAAGATCCTTAAGTCAGCAAGCAAGTACTAATGTGAACGTTTTCCACAGAAGCATTTTTTTTCCTTTGAAGCTATTGTTCAATGGCTTTATAATTTAAGCTGTTTTAAGAAATGAGAAAATACGGCATTCATTGTAGGAGTGTCAAACCTCTCAGTCAGGGAGTCACCGCTAAAGGCCACAGAAATCCAAAAAGCTGGGAAGACTGGTTTTGTCTGTGAAAAGAAGAAAATGCCTCGCCTGTGCCTTCCATTAGCCTTCCTCAGTCCACAAAGAAGGGAAATTCCCTCTCCCCAACTTCTGTATCAACCCCCTCTGAACTCCTCCCCACCAGCAGAGTTGCTATCCTGATACCTACAGGACCACATTTCATTCATGGGCAATGTCATGACACAGAAAGGTGATTTACATCTGGAGGATAAGGGGACCCTTCGTGAGCCAGACCAAGGCCAGCCTCTTTCATCCTACCACCTAGCAGCTCCCTGCTGCTCACAACCAGAAATCTATCCCTTGCCCCGCTATTACTCTCAAGGTAGGTTCCTCTGCAGGTCCAGCCTTCCCCCTGGCTATCTGTTGTAGATGCCCGCAATGTGGAATTGGAGTTGACTTTGTAAGGCGGCTGGGGTGGGTAAGAGAATGCAGTAGGAATCTTGACTGATTGAAGAGTCCTGGCTCCTAAACCATGGATGCCCTGCATTTTCTTTCTTTCTTTCTTTCTTTCTTTCTCTCTCTCTCTCTCTCTCTCTCTCTCTCTCTCTCTCTCTCTCTCTTGGATTACACCTAGCAGTACTTTACCACTGAGCCACATCCCCAGCCCTTTTTATTTTTTTATTTAAGACAGGGTCTCACTAAGTTGCTGAGGCTGGCCTCAAATTTGCAATCCTTCTTCCTCAGCCTCCTGACTTGCCAGAATTACAGGCATGTGCCACTGCATCAGCAGATGCCCTGCATTTAAAAGTTAATTATGCTGGGCTGGTCTCATACACATTTAATCTCATCAGCTCTGGAGGCTGAGGCAGGAGAATTGCAAATTCAAAGCCAGCCTCATTAATTTAGCTAGGCCCTGAGCAACTTAGCAAGACCTTGTCTCAAAAAATAAAAGGGGCTAAGGATATAGCTGAGTAGGTAAGAGTCTCTGGGCTCATCCCCTCGTACATACATACATACAAACATAAATAAATAAATAAATAAATAAATAAACAAGCAAACACTGATAGTGCAAGTTGTATCTAGAGCTTTCCTAGATTCCAATAAAAGCCACTGAACTCCTTATCTTGTGTCTGTAACTTCCTGAGCATGCCTCAAATGAAAAAGCTATGAGGAACCACATCCCACTCTCAGTGCATAGCAGTTAAAAGCCTAGTCATTATTACAGCCTCTCATTCATTCATTCATTCATCCATCCATCAGTATTGACATGCCTTCCTAATTCCAGCTACTGACTAAGGCTAGAAACACTCCCAGGAAAATGCACTGAACCTTTACTTTGGGAAATGTGCAATCTACTGGAGGAGAAAAGGAGCTCTCCAGATAGAGTGTGAAGTGTTATGATAGAATCAGCCTGAGTAAAATGAGGGAGCGAAAATAGACATTAACCCAAGCTTTGAGACCGTGTTACCATCTTTCATTGAGTAAAACTCTTGAGACATATTGAAAGAGGAACAACAAAAACTAGGATCAAACATTGTTATAAAACATTCCAAGTGTGCTTAAATTAGGCAGGTTTAACTTCTAAAAGCCAAGCTAGAACAGACCAATTCTTTTGGTGGGGGAGGAAGTGTTGAATCAAACCCAGGACTTTTATTCATTAGTTTATTTCCTTCTTTTATAAATGTCCTTAAATCTTTGACTACTAATACAGTGTTTCTCCAGGGAGCCCAATCAATGAAGAGGGTAAATTGGGTCAACTCTGTCTGACCCACAGTCTGAGTCTGAAGGTGTCTAAAGGGTGAAACATTCATGTTAAATTTAAGAAAGTGCATCAGTTAAGCAGGGAATAGTCTGGAGAGTCCCAGGCGGAAGCCAGGAAGACATCAGGCACTTGAAACTGGGGTCTGGAAAAAAAGAGTGGGAGAAGAAATATCTGATGTGTTACTTTACCTGACTCAAGACCAACGTGACCTGAAAGCAGGAGACTCTGTCCTACACCACACCCTATTCTGTAGCTCTCTCCAAAGTAGACTTTGTAGCAAGGGTAGATCAAGAAACATCACAGACATGGGTGGCTGTTCCCTAGGGAGTGTAAGATTTCTCATTACCAAGATGCCCACAGAATTCCCCAGGCTAACTTCAGCCCCTGCCATGCCACCCACATGCTCTCCCTGTCTGACAAAGGGAAAGCAGTCACAAGATTCCACAGAAATGTCCTCACCCTGGAAAGTGAAGCAGCCCATGCAGATGCACAGAGTACCCTCTGCATGTGGATTCCAGAGAGTCTCAGCCCTACACTGCCCTAGAAATCACAGCCCTGGAGCGATTTGGGGCACCGGCTTCTGATTCATTGTTCTCCTAAATATCAAATGGCCCAAATCCTTTGCAGAATCATTTTAGTTTTCCTAAAAATGGAACGGAATGACAAACCTCAAAGCAACTACTACAATTCGAATATAACTGGAGATGTGCTATGAGGAAAAATCCATCCTTCCATTAGGCAAAGAAAAGAATTTAAGTGTTGCCATAATCAAAAGTGTGGTCCCATCAGGTTTATAACATGGCAAATGTCACTTTTGTAAGAATATCATGTCGAAGTCTTGAATTATATCATTTTATGTAGCTTAAAATCTCAATTAGACTGTTTGTGTTACTATTAATTTTTATCCCGAATGACAGCATTTGGAAGGAGAGAGTTAAAGTTTAAAAAAAAAAAAAAACTGAGAAAGATTGAACTGGCATTGCACATGCAAATGAATGCATTATGGTAGTGGGGCTTTTTTTCCACTGAATAAATTTACATTTACATCAGTTAGATCTGATGTAATTCTGCAACCATTGAAACTTAAATATATACATATTTTGTCATGAAAGCCCTCACAGCTATAACCTTTTGATTAAGCTCTATTGTAAAACTAAGAATAAATTTCAGTCAACCAATTTTAGATTTGACAACTTTTATTACTCATTTTACCCAGAAGTACACTTTAACTGGTATTTTTCAAATAATCAGTAGAAGTCTTCTCCAGTTTTCTTGTTAATTCCCTAGATTTTATAACAATTCTCATAAAGAGATGAAATTTTATAAACTCCCATCATAAAAAATGAAAAATATAAATTGTCTGCTCTTGGTCAAGGTGTGTGTGTGTATGTGTGTGTGTGTGTGTGTGTTACGTAGTTACTATTTACATTTCCCACTGAACCAAAAATCAATCACACCATTAAAAGAGTGGGAAAGATGGCAAAGTAATAACTTCCTTTGAATTCCACAGCCATGCTGTTCCTCTGTCTCTTGCTTATGTTAAGATTACAGGAACATGGGTCTGGGGGTGTAGCTCAGTGTCAGAGTTCTTACCTAGCATGTGTGAGGCACTGGGTTTGATCCTTAGCACCGCATTAAAAAAAAAAAAAAACCTAAACATATAAAGGCATGCTGTCCATCTACAACTATTTTTAAAAAATTGCAGGAACAGCAACCATGGTCCCAGGCTTTTGACTTGGTCACCTAAGGAGGCCTCACCAATTAGTATGCAGGGAAAACAGCACAGAAACAGGCAACCACAGCAGCTCCAACGCTCTAAGTGATCTTACGATGTAAATACAATTTGTCTCATCACAGTTATTTCACGTGGCAAATTAGTGAAGCTGAGATTAGGGAGCTTTGCATAGTGGAGCTGTGACATGATTATGAAACAGTAGCCTGCCACCATGTTATCAAACTTAAGGAAATGATATAATTTAAAGAACTGGTAATAATGACCATTTGTTAAGCAATTGAGCCAGACTGTCAGCTGAATTTGACACACACACCCTCACCCAACAGCCTTAGGAAGTAGGCATGAGAGTCTTCATTTCACAGATGAGAAAACTGAAAGATAGAGAGGGAAATTCTGTGTCTAAATCCAATAGTTCATAAGTAGAAGAGCTAGGCATAATCCCGGGGGGGATCTGACCCTACAAGCTGAGTCCTTTCCACAATGCAGCAGACCCTACAGGAAATTAGAAAAGGGATGGATATTCTCTGCAAAAATCCTAGGATTGTTTACTGGTAGAAAAGAACAATGGCTATATTGGAAAGAAGTCCCTAACAAGTCCACCAAAATCACCTTTAAACACAACCAAAATCATAACAATTTTATCACCATGACATTTTGGTATTTATAAGGATTTTTGCCTTGGATAGCTAACATCTCATAATTTAATTACAAAACTTTATAAAATAGCTAATGGTGATTACCTAATATTTGTATTGTATTTTCTGTCTAAAAAAAAAAATGCTTCTTTACACATTGTCTCATCTGATGCATACAAGACGGTTAGGTACAAATCATGACGTGGAACCAACTGGATATCCCAAAAGAAGTTATATTAGTAGTTCACAAACTTACTAATAAGTATTAGAATCAGTTTTCATGCATTAAAATACAGATTCACAGGTCTCTGTCTCCCAAAAACTTAACCTTTGGATTCAGAATGAGGGGACCTAGGAATCTGTATTTATATCAGGTATCTGGTAATTCAGATGGGAATAGGGAGAAATCTCAGTATCATACCCTGGTATACCTCAGAAGGATCAGGAAAGGACCTAACTAGTATCCTGTACTGTATGTGAGGAGGGAAGGGTCTTCTCCCACCCTGTAAAGATATGACCACTGGAAACCTTACACAGTAAAGGGTGGGGGCATGGCTACCTTTATCCTCAAATTACATATCCCACCTCTGCTTCTCCAATTTGATTCCCAACTCCCACTCAATCCTTTTCTTATTTTCCTAATCTTCTTTTCCAATCTTCAGGCCTTCAGAGCCCTCAGTGGGACCCCACACATTAAAAACGGCCTTGCCAATAATAAACATATTCTGAATACTCAGAACCATGTTGGAGTCCATCGCCAGTGCTCATGTGCCCAGCAGTTCAGCCAGTTTCTTAAAAGCCATAATAGTGTGAAGTTAGGAAATTTCACCTCTCTGTGTACCAGGGTCACATTAGGAATTCACCACAAGCCCAGCATACTAGTTGGGGATCCAGGAAGGAAAATTTGTACCTCAAAATCCATATACTCAGTTCCAACTTTTACCGTAGTCAGAAGGAAATCTCCCCACAACACCAAAATGGCTATTGGTTTCTGCTTTTTCTCTCCATGTCTGTCTGCCCCATTTAATCAAGAGTTCTTCAAGAGCAGAACTGTGCTGTATTTATACTAGAGTCCCTGGACCTAGTCCAAGATTAGGCACATCACAGATGCTCAATAAATGTATTAAAGTGAAAATCACATCAAAGAAATTAACCACAAAATCAACTCAAAATGGATTAAAGATCTAAGATTTAGACCAGAAACTGTGCAACTCCTAAAACAAAACAGAGGGTCAATGCTCCCGCATATAGGCACAAGCAACGACTTTCTCTATAAATCTCAGGAAATGATGCCAAAAATTAATAAATGGGATGGCATTGAATTAAAAAGCTTCTACCCAGAAATGGAAACAAGTAAGAATCTGAAGAGAGAACTACAGAATAGTAGAAAATATTTGCTAGCTATGCTTCCAACAGAGGATTAATATAAAGAATATATAAATTCAAAAAACAATGAAAAAAACCCAATTAATAAATGGGCAAATGAACTAAGCAGACACATCTCAAAAAAAGAAATATAAATAACCAACAAATATATGAAAAAATGTTCAACATCCTTAACAATCATGGAAATGCAAATCAAAACTACCCTGAGATTTTTTTTTTTTTTTGAATAGCAGCTATCAAGAATACAAACAATAAGTTTTGGAGAGGATGTGGAGAAAAAAGAGCACTTTCACACTGTTGGTGAGATTGTAAATTAGTACAACCACTATGGAAATCAGTGTGGAGTTTCCTCAAAAGACCAGGAATGGAACTGCCATATAACCCAGCTATACCACTTTTTGGTATCTACCCTAAAGAATTAAAGTCAACATACAAGCATGCATGTATCCCTATAGTATATATAGGATATATATACTATGTAGTATATATAGCATGTGGAATATATGCATATTTATAGCAGCACAAGTCACAATAGCCATACTGTGGAATGAACCTTGGTGTCCATCAACAGATGAATGGATAAAGAAAATGTGGTATATATATATACGATGGAGTTTTATTCTGCTATAAAGAAAAATGAAAACTATGTTATTTACAGGAAAGTGGATAAAACTTGAGACCATATGTTAAGTGAAGTAAGCCAAACTCAGAAGGTCAAGGGTCATATGTGGAAACTACAAAGGAAAAAGGAAAAGAAATGTAGGGAGGGGTAAATCTTATAAAAATTGAAGGGATATAAGTAGAGTAGAGGAAAGGGAACATGGAGAGGGAAAAGGGAAATATTGAGGAATGATATTCATCAAATTATATTGTTAGGGTTGTGTGCATATAGGATATGTAACAACAAATCCCACCATTGTATACAAATATAATTCACCAACAAAATATAGAAAAAGTTAAAAGGCTTGATGACAAACTAAAATAAAATAAATGTAAAAGAATAAATAAATAAGAAGAAATTAACCAAGTAACAAATTGTTGATGGGGGGGATGGATAGCACACCATTGAAGACTGTCTTTGAGTTCCTGCTTTTATCCACCCCCTTCCTTTATCAAACAGAAACGAGATGTGCTTTTTCTCCTAAATATATTTCTTTAATGAAATCTGTTGGCCAGAAAAAGAAGTATTCTTGAACTTGAGTTAGGTTCTTTATACATTAAATGGCAGTTATTCTTCTATGCATTGTTTGTGTGCTCTCTGATTATTTTTTAGAAGGCAATACCTCCTTCCTGTCTGTGGAAAGACTTCACCCCAACGCACCAGAAAGAATGCTGGAGGAACATGAACTCCTTGCTGTGTCCCTGATGGGTGTGATTTACTGTGCTTTCCTTTAGTGTGTGGAGGCCGATGCAGGGGCAGCTGCAGGGGCATGATGTAAGGTCATTATTGCACTCTTGGGCAGCACTTGGTGTTTTCCAGGTGTTCTGCAATTATTTACCATCCCTACGGCACCTCCAGGAGGGGAGGTCGGCATGATCATCCTGGCTTAGCTGGAGAGGAATTTAAAACCCTGAAAGATAAGATGTAGGCAGTGCTGAGTCAGTGCTAGCAACATCTCCTCCATCCTGGATTGTAGAATCCATTCGTTTGGGAAAGGTAGTGCTTTTCAAAGCCTCTGCAGAATTCTGGGTGGGAAAGACCTGGGGACAAGCCAGAAGGAGCCAATTCAATCTGTTTTTTTTTTTTTTTCTTGAGAAAAGGTGAATGGAAATTGAACCTTGAAAGATACACTCCAGGGATCCAAAAGTCTCCAGTGGTAAGAAACTAAAAGCAATATTTAAGCCACATGCATAAGTCTTTCACAAAATACAAGGTTGATTACCAGCTGTTAGTGGCATGTGGTACCCATACCCAGTGGGAAGGTGGGAAAGCAGGGTGTGGTTCCTAAGATGCCAGCTCCCACAAAAGCCAGCTCATTCTTAGCTGCCATGATTTCTGTTCTGGAAGGAAACAGGCAGGGCACAAAATATGGTTACATAGAGCAGTAACATAAAACATGAAGCAATGAATTCTACTCTGCTGAGGCTTCCCCCCTCCCCAACACACACAAATTATAAAATTTTAACCTACAGAATTCACAAGAGAAGTAGCCAGCATGAGCCTGGTATTTGCAAACTCAGAACCTAAGCAGATGTTTTAGCCTGTGCAGACTGCTGTGACAAAGTCCTATAGACGAAGTAGTTTATAAACAACTGTTCTCAGGCCTGGAAATCTGAGATCAGGGTGCCACCATGGTTGAGTTCTTTTGAGTTCTTCCAGGTTGACTACTGACCTCTCATTGTATCCTCATATAGCAGGATGAAGACAAAAAAAATTTTGGGGAGTATCTTGCAATAAGGGCACTAATCCCATTCATGAGGGCTCTACCTTGTAAACTAATTACCTCCCCAAGGCCCCCACCTCCCTACACCTCACATTGGAGTTAGGATTTTCACATAAGAAGTGTGCCAACCTCAGCAACTTAGCAAGACCCTAAGCAACTTAGTGAGACCCTGTCTCAAAAAAAAAAAAAAAGAATTTTTTTTTTTTTTAAAAAGGCCTGGGGAGGTAGCTCAGTGGTAAAGCTCTCCTAGGTTCAATCCCCAGGACAAAAAAAAAAAAGACTGCTATGATTGATATCTAAGACTCCATAGAGAAGCTCAGAGCCCACAGAGGTATAAATACATTTTGCAAAACTGTCCTCATGCTCTGAATCATGAGCTTCATTCCTGAGCTTTGCCCTTTTACAGCTCTAACAACCTTGGCTCTTCCCTTTGTTGGGATACATGATATATTCTATTTGAGCTTTGGTTTTAACTTCCTTTGTGTCTGAGTTGTTGGGCTCTCAGTGCATGCACAGGTCCTCAGGGGCACACTTTCTAGTTACAGACATAGATTTCCAAGGCAGTCAGGACAATGTTCAAGTCTTGAGCAGGTACATGACTTTGGACAGATTTACAGAGACCTAGTTTACTCATCTATAACATAGAAATGATAGCACTTGGCCCAGAGGTTATTGTGAGGACTAAATTAGATGGCATATCTGGTAACTAAAGTGCCTACATAGCAGACACTAAATAAAACTTAACTATTATTATAATCTGGCCTTGTGGACAGGATCCAGACCACGTCCTTAAATGGGTAACAAGCAACATTTGAAGAAATCGAGTTTAAAAATCAAATATGAATGAACATTATAGTTGGTTCACATAAGGCTGTTCATTCATTCAGGACTTGCTTATATTATATTACACCCCTGTATATTCAGGTCCCGCTTAGTGCTGTTGACCACATTAAGTTAATAATGCAGAATACCCCAATGAAGAGCTGACACATGTTGGAAAAAGTAAACACATAAAATAAAAATAATGATTCTTGTATCATTCCCTGCTAGCTAAACAAAGATCTGAGGGTATATACTGATGTTATGTGTATAAGTAACATGATTACTTGTAAAAGTCTACCTAAAGTAATGGCCCCTGAGCACTAGCCTGCATCTGAGGTAGCTCCAAGGACAAGGGTAGGAGGGAAGAGAAAGGGAACATGGCTTCCCAGGGGCCTTGTCAAAAAGGGGCCCCAAGCCTCAAAGATCCAGGGCCAGAGAATGGCTCTATAGTTGCTATGGCAGACCCACCAGCACACATCAGGAAGGTGACCAACCAGACCCCAAACCAATCCTCCCTTTAAATTACCACATCTTCCTGCGGGTGTGCGTGGCTCCGGATGGCAGCTCTGGCAGGGACCCAGGATGCTGCATTTCCTTCTGCGTTTTGTTTATAAAACTGAAGGGGGAGAAACCAGCATCAGTCTCAAATTAATCTTCTCTTTTATCTGAAAGATTTGAGCATCGGCTCCATCAATGCCAAGCAAAACCTTCTGCATGTCCTCTTGAACAAAGAGCACCCGTGCCCAGCCAAATAACATGTTACAGGCACATGACATGGGGACAGAGTAACAGGCTCCCTAGGAGCAGTTTTCTTTCTTTCCTCTTTTTTTTCTTTTCATTTCTTTTTAATACCTTTTTAAGAGGCAGCAGAAAAGACTGTCCTTTAGAGAAGAGTGCCTGGTTTGAGGGAGGGTTAAATAAACAAATGATAACAACACCAATCAACCCTCTTTGCTTACAGCCTGCAGAGTCAATCTGCCTCCTGGCTGCGGAGCTACCAACCAGCAAAGGCAAACTAATTAGACACAGACAAACACTTAGGCAATCACACCTTGTGAATGTAAGCGTCTTCCTGTCATTTGGCAAGTCTCTCAGCTGCCTCTGAGCGTGAGACAACAAATCCCCTGCAAACAAGTTCCTCGCTCTCCCTGTTAGTGAGACCTAACGGATCACAATGGCTAGAGGTGAAAGGTGGCAGTCTCGTCAGGTAATGACATCTCTCCAACAGCCCATATTAAAACAGCGGCACTTGTTTAGACTAGCCTATTTGCACCTACCTACAGAGGGCCTTTTTAATGTAATTATTAGCCTCTGCCGCCCTGCTTAGGATTTGAAAATATCGTTCATTTTCATCTTGCTGCAGCTACCGCTGCTATCTCCTATCCCGTCTCAGTCACCTCATCTTCCCACAACTAAGTGTAGAAACAAGCATGAGCCAGAAGAGCTGAATTAACAAGAACAAGTTGGCAGGTGAGCTATGTGACAAAAAAAAAAAAAAAAGAAAGAAAGAAAAAACGAAGGGAGTTGACAATATATTCTAATCACTACCTGTCTGAGGAAATCTTGAAAAAATTTAAACGGCTTTTCTTAGACCAAAAAGCTATCGCAATAATTGACCAAACCTATAGATGCAAAAGCAAGAAGGTTGAAATTGAATAACAGTGTGTGGCCAGAAAAGAACTATAGGTTGCTTTAAGGAAATGGAAGGAGGCTAGAATCTATTGACAGGATGGCTAGGAGTTCTGATAACTGCTCATCATAGTACAGAATTTGACCTTTGACATTTTAAGTAGCTGGAAGGGATGGTTTCCCCACCCCACCCCCTGCTGACCTCTCTCTGTATTATACAAACAAATGCATCACCATGTAAAAGTTTGGTTGATACATTATAGACCTGTAGGTCAAAGACCAAAATTTCTAAGTCCCCCGAATGATTTCCATCTCTGTTTGTAAGTATCCAGGTCATACTGGGGCAGAGCAGTGAGGGTGTTTTATCCACCCACTATTAATTGTTAAATATCTGTGGTTGCTTGGAGCTGTGCTCACTTTAAAATGATGCAGTTGACTTTCTGTCAAAATGGTTTTCAGTCTTATTCCTCAAGCCTTATTGGTGCTCTAGTTACTGTGTAGTTTACAGCCTTCACTTATCTATGGTTATAAACAGGGATGATTTTTTTTTTAAGGCACCAGCTTATGCTGTCACTAAGGAAAGATTCTGAATAAAGTATAGAGAACAGGCACTGTAGTGCATGCATGTAATCACAGCAGCTCAGGAGGCAAAGGCAAGAGGATCATAAGTTCAAAGCCAGCCTCAGCAATTTAGTGAGGCATTAAGCAACTCAGTGAAACCCTGTCTCTAAATAAAATACAGAAATAGGGCTGGGGATATATGGCTCAGTGGTCAAGTGCCCCTGAGTTCAATCTCTAGTAACTAAAAAAAAAAAAAAAGTGATATATAAACTGGGAAATGTATAAGCTGTAATCCCAGTGACTTGGAAGGCTGAGGCAGGAGGATCACAAGTTTGAGGCCAGCCTTGGCAACTTAGTGAGACCCTGTCTCCAACTAAAAAGTGAAAAGGGTTGGGATATAGCTCAGTGGTAAAGCTCCCCTGGGTTTTAATCCACAGTACCACAAAAAAAGAAAAGGAAAAAAAAGTAAATACATCTTTCTAATTTATTTCTTTATTTTCCTTTTGTCTCTTCTCCATTATCTTCGTTTTCTCCTCTTCCCCTAGAGGGGGAGTGATGCTATAGAAATCAGTTTCCAGGACAGTTTTGAGAAGAGTAATCGGGACCACAGAGACCCCAGGAATACAAAGTAGTATGGGAGAAATCTCCAGAGGTGGGGAAAACTACCAGTGAAGAGAGTGACTATAAGGAGCTTCTATTTTACATTATTGACCTAGAGCTTTATTGCCAATATGTGCTAGAATGGAGCCAGAAAAAAAAAAATGTGAAATGGTCGCTGCTCCAATCTACTGACAAAAAGAGAACTAATGGCAATTGTGAGAGGATGCCACCCTTAACCTTTTGATTCCACATCAGCTGCTGAGCAGTACAGTGGCCACATGTTAACACAAACTCAGAATTACCATGAGATTGCTGCTCAGAACTGAAAATGAGGACACAAATTCACATTCAAAACAGCAAATGAGAGGAGGTCAGAGGGAAATGACTGTTTTTTCTGGTAAATGACACAATTTTAACAAAAGCCTTTAGAGAGGAAAATAAAAGAAATAAACCAGAGTTTTGCTCTGCTCTCACTAGCTCCCTTTCCAAAGCAGAAGACAGAGAACTTCAGTACCGAGACATAGCATGGAGCACTGCTCGTGACAGTCCACCCCCAACTTTTGATAAAAGTCATCAAGAAGACTCACAAAAAGAACAAAAATTGACAACCGTGGAACCCAAATATGACAGGTAATCTTAAGCCATTATCTAGAAGTTTCCACTAACTGCAAATGTAAGTGGGAATAAGTTGAAAACCCACTTTTAGATACACACACACCATCCTCAGAATTCAAACTATATGGGGGATCTTGAAAATGATAGAGAAGAACTTTGATTAAGTCTGCTCCCAATCCAACCCCAGAATGCATGGACTAAGAAAAGTACCCTCACCAGGTATAACACCCTCACTGCACTGGAGCTGCCTGCAGAGCTTCCAGAACACTGCCAACCCAGGAACCCCTGTCTGGGCACCACTTTTACAATAAGAGGGCTGAGGAGATAAGTGAAAGTACTTGGGGATATAGAGTCTTCTGCAGAAAGATATTTTAAACAAGGGAGGATTCAGAGAGTTTGGAGACAATGTACGCAAAAGGGCATTGGCTGTGAGAATCCACCAGGTCACACTTTGTTCTCTTCCTCATTCTCCAGCTCAGTCAGAGATGCCAGGGCTCCATACAGAGTCTCAGGAATGAGCACATCAGACTCCCTTGTCTCTCCATCCTAGTCAGAGGTCACCTGCACCCAAATCACTTTCTGACACCCCCTTCAATCAAGTAGCAAATGTCTCACCTACACAGACCCCCCTATACCTAGAAAAGGTTAAAAGAGAAAATTCTGGTGACTGTGAGAAATCCTTAGACTTAAAGAGATAAGTTTCAAAAGACGCAGATCATACCTCCAGAATTTTTCTACAAGAAAATATTTGCTTGTCTTTTATGAAACAAAGCATAGAATACTATAGTTCATAGGATAGCATACTATGAGTCAAAATCATAGCTGAAAGGGGAGATAAAAGGATGTACTTCTAAAATATGCAAAACCCAAAATGTGATAGTTAAAAATAGAGTCTACATAAGAGGCAGAAATTGAAAATTTTTCCACTATCCTTTTCTCTGTATTCTGGGGAATTTTCTCAACTGACTTCTCCAAATTACTGTTTGCTTCCTATAGGAAACAGGAATAAAATAGCAAAAATGGCAAAGACAACAGATAGAATACCAGCTTAGAAATAGCCCAAAATTTCTTTAAAGTTTTAAGGATAAAGAGGTAGGTGAGAAGAACCCTGGGGAGAGAGAGATGTAGTGGCCATGACTCCCATTATAATATTAATAGAGATTTTTTTTGAAGCCAATATAATCTACTTCTACTATTTTCAAAAGGTTTCTCATGCTTCTGCTTTAGAATAGTTTCTAATCATGTCAAGACTTTTAAAGAGTTAAGAAGGGCAACTTATAAAACAATTAAGTATAAAAATATTACACGGGGCTGGGGATGTGGCTCAAGCGGTAGCGTGCTCGCCTGGCGTGCATGTGGCCTGTGTTTGATCCTCAGCACCACATATAAATAAAGATGTTGTATCCACCAAAAAACTAAAAGAAAAAAATAAATATTAAAAAATTCTCTCTCTCTTAAAAAAAATTACACACATGTTAATATGGAACATAAATTTCTTTATTAAACACATATTAAATAGATATTCAACCCTTGATTGCTAATGTTACACATCAATGTAGATAGGTGATAGCACCAGTCATGTGGTCAAATGTAGTTTAGATGTTGCTACAGGGGTATTTTTTAGATGTAATTAGTATTTACATCAATAGTCTTTGAGTAAAGTGGATTATTCTCCACAGTATGGGTAGGCTTTGTTCAAATGGTTGAAGGCCTGAAGAGAAAGAATTGAGGTCTCCTAGAAAAGTAGGAAGTCTCACTTAAGACTCTAAGTGAAACTTCTCTGACTGTAAAAAACCCTACCTGAGTCCCCAGCCTCTTGCCTTGTGGAATTCAGACTCAAGACTGCAACATCAACTCCTAAGTTTCCAGCCTGTCAGCAGCCTGCCCTGATTATCTTATATAGCCAGTGTACATCCTATTGAGTCTATTTCTCTAGAGAACCCCCTGATTATATGCTACTGTGTAGAAGGTTCTCTTTTACACACTACCACATGAGGTACACAAATAACAATACCTATATCTCCATTTCCAGGAACATACACCTCTTTCAATACAAATTCTCCCAATCCTCCATGTGCCCAGCACCATGATAGAACTGCAAATATAAATCAAGATAGTATGGTTTTTAAGAAATTAACAATCTAGTTGAGAATATGACATGCACAAACTACAAATCTATGTGGCATTGTAAAAATAAAAGTATTAGCATAGGGGCAAGGAGTTTCAAGGGTTTCCACAGAAAGGCAAAAAAAATTCTGCCAGAAGCAATTGGGGAAGGCACTCACACCATCTAAATGTTCCAGTCTCTTGAACCCTGGAAAATTCCATAATAGGGGTCAGAAACTACAAATCACTAAATCACAAAGGCCCAGAAAGCCACATAATGGGGGAAGAGATATTGAGTTTTATGAGGCTCTGCATAGCCTTGGTCCTCTGGGTTCACCAGGCAGAAGTTCCCCCAACACTCCTAATGGGCACCCAAGACCAGGATTATGGGAGTGACACAGATGGTGACATCCCAGGGTAGAGAAAGCTTCAGCTCTTGATTCGCTCATCAGTTATGAGGAGCAACCACACTACTCTATCCAGGAAGTCATGCTCCAGCATCACTTGCCCCTTGTAAGCATCAGGCAATCAAGGAAAAGGGCAGCATGGCTTTAGGAACATTTTCAGAACAAGTTCCTAGGCCTTATCAGGTCAGTTTCAATCAGCTTTTTGATCATACTACCTAACAGTGAATTGATGGTTATGACTAAAGCATATGGGAAGGGCAGAAAAGAAAATTATGTTCATTGCATATTGCTTCAAGGAATCAGAGAAGCACAATACCTTTTAGAAATGTTTCCACTAAAAAGCCACTTAAAAGTGTCAGTACCTAGGTTGGGGTTATAAATTCAGATGCCTTTGAAGCCCAGTTGAATCAGCTGTGTAAATCAGGAGGGGGCACCGTCATGCGGAGTGACGGGGATTTGTAGAAATTCTCAGGTACATCTGCAATCAGATATGTTTTTTTTTTCCTATCAATTTCTGCCCATGGCTTTAAAAGGTTAAGCTTGACTATTTCTAAGATGCAGGTATTTAAAATAATACATTCCTAAAAGACTTTAAAATTTGATGCTTAAAATTTGATGAATCTCTTAACTATGAAAGAGGAACTAGGATCAGATGCCAAGGTACCCCTTATATTTTTAACTTTTCCCTTCTGAGTAGAGCAGCAGGAACTATCAGAGGCAACTGCTTGACCCAATTGACACTATGATTTTGCAGGAAAAGGTAGTCCAAACTAGGAAGATGGATACATGCAGGATCCAGGGCTCCATATGGCCCCTCAGTCAGGGGTACCATTAGAGTACATCAAATGCATTCCCTTCTCTCAAAGAACTGGCTGGGGGCCTTCTCGTTCCATCTGACCACCTGTCCCCTTTTCCTTCTATGTCACAAAGACTCCTTCCTCCCCTCATACTAGACCAGGGCCTAAACTCTCAGCTTTTGACAGTAATTATGGAGGTGGAGGAGTCCAAAGACACCAGGAGCTGCCAGCTTGATCAAGACTTGGCACCCTTCAGCTCTCTTTAAAACTGGAGAGAAGTCGGCTGTCTCTCTGAGATACGGTTTAAGAGAGTTACTGGTTCTGAATCCAAAGGTCATTAAGGAGTTTCATTCTTCAAAGAGACATGAGGCTGCAACCAACATGGAAGATCCAGGCCCATAACTGTGTGAGCTGGGTTTTTGGATTCCCCAGACTCATTGGAATTGTTTGCCATGCAAGGCAGGGTGCCCTGTACTTGGCTTGTGTTCAGATGGAAATATTGTGCATTTGTTTGTAGACTGCTGTGTTTACAGGTAAAAGAAAATAACTCAGGAAGACAAAAAAAAAAAAAAAACTCTTTCTGGCTCTATCTAGAATCATGATGGCTTTTGGAACAGCTTTCTGCAGTGTTAACCTGAGTGTCCAAACTGAAGGCAGTCATGTTCTGCTTTTCTATCATGACTCCTCCCTCATTTCCATGCTTTATCTCTTCCCAGTGAAGTGCTCGGAATAAACCTATCACCCTTCAAACCAGCCTCCCCCTCAGCACAGTGGCAATGGCAGCCTCCATGTTCAGAGTCAGGGCAGAACTCTTCACCTGTGTGACACAGAAGGACACCCGTTTCTGACTGGGTTGAAAAGTGCAACTACCTTTGTTTCTGAGATAGGTCAGTATAAGAAGAAGACAAACTTAACCACATTATCGCCTTTAGACTTCTAAAAAAATCTACTTGCTTATAAAGATACTCAGCAGAGGCCTAGACTCACAGAGTAAGTGCTCAACAAATATTGTTGGTTAATTAATTGATCAAGTCTCCTCCTTCAGTCCATGTCCAGAAGGGCTCCCTGTGGTTCTCCTTAAAGGCTTTATTGCCGCCCGAGAATACCCTGCTGCAGAACCCCTGCTTGGAGGTGAAATCACGCAGAGAAGAAGAAACACCCACACAGCAAGGCGCCCACAGAAGGCAAGACTCCAAAATGTCTGGAGGCACTTGAAAGCCCAATTTCACTTTTATTCAGTAACTTCACTTTTTTATTTTTTTTTTTAAGATGAATCATTGATGTGAAAAGAGAACTTCAACTTAGCCCAGACTGACCAAAAGCCCTCCTCGCTGAGGAACTTGAGAGACCTCCCTGAAGACCCAGGAGTTTGGCTTTCACATTTCATGGTTTCCAATTTGCATTGCCAGCTCTACATTGTCACCAATGGAGGGTTGTGTTCAGTGACACTCTCAGTTCACCCTTCAGTCTTCCAGAGACTCATGGTCACTTTGGGGTGGTGTTATTTGTCTGTGTTGTGGTGGCAACAGGGAAAATAGAAAAGAAGTACCTGCTAATGAACATGATGAGAGCCAAAAACTTCTACTTTTAGAGATTGACATTTTCTTTCACCTAGAATCTTGGTCCTTCCCTAACTCCCAGGTACATTTCAAATTGCTGATGCAGAGTCTTTCTAGCTTGCCCCAGCAAGCAAGACTTCTCCTGGATTCTTCCTCAGATTGAATCCTGGCCCTGTATCCTCTTGGCTGCAGGACCCTGGAAAAGCCAATTTAAACTCCATGTGAACCAATTTACCATCTGTAAAGAGAATTGCACAATCTACCTCAAAGGGCATGAGAATTTAAAAAAAAATCAACCTATGAAAAGCACAGATATATGTAAACACTTAACTGAAGCTAAATGCAATTATTGGCTATTAACTATGAACTCTAATATAGAGTTTCATTTCTCAAAAAGCTCTTGCCTTACTTTATTATTTGTATGTGACCTTGCACTTCTACCTCTTCTCACTTTTCCTCCGGGTTTAGAGAATTGATTCATCTCTTCTAGCCAGGAGAGGTTCAGATGAGTTCAGGCTAAGCTGAAGCTCTCCACATTAGAACAGGATGCTTGGGAGCAAAACAATGTCTCTTCTGTTTGTGACTGAATCTTATACACACATGGTAAATAGAGAAATGAGCCACACAAGGTTTACCTAGTACCTCATATATGCTAAGCTCTGAGAATACACTTGTTGATTTTTTGTTGTTGTTGACAATTTTATACTAAGAGAAAAATCCAAGTGTCTATATCAAACTGTATCTCTCTATCAGTATGTAAAGTATGTATCTTTGAAAGCCTCCACACACAACAGAGAAACAAGACATAACACGAAGTCAAATTTTGCCTTCCAGTAATCTGCCAAGACTAAAAAAGTCTGACAGCACACAGAAACTTTTCCCAACATGCAGAGCTGTCATCGGCACTTCTCCACCTTCCCAGCAACACAGAAATGCTGCAGTGGATGCCAGAAACATCGACGACCAGAGCAAGGACAGTGCCCTGCCTGTAGTTAGCAGTTACTATATTTATTCTCACCCTGACCTGCTGTCAGCATCATTCCTTTCAGATCCATGGCTATATTGTGAAATATGATTGCAAGTCCTCATCATTTGGCTCGCAATATCCATTTTCAAAATGTCCTCTTGTGAATGCAAGGTAATTCTAACAGTTTTTTAATGCTCCTAGACTTTTTCTGCAGTCAGCAAAAACCTCTCCTACCTCTCTTTCTGCTTTTATCTTTTAAAATGTTTCCACTAAGAATCCCGTTAGTCAGTCTCTTCTTTCTGATGGTCCTGCATTTGTACAAATGGTACTTGTTCATTTTAAGCTGCCCTTAATGGTCTCTAAAGAAATCAATCTTCTGGGTTTCTCTAGATAAACATCCAAAGGGAAATTTGGATTGTGATTAGTGAGTGTCCCAGAGAAGTCCTCACATGGGACTCCGAAGCAATGAGGTGATAAAGAAGCATCCTTCTGTTTAGAAGGACTGTTTAGAGAGCCAGGTCACAGGATCCATCAAGAGCCATGGAGGTGTCCTGGACTAGCAACAATGAAGAACCATTGCCACCAGGGGCCTGAGAAAACGATGTTGCTGGAGCTTGGTGAGAGCTGGAGCCATCTGGCCAGCAGGAACTATAGTCGGAGAGGATGCAGCCTCTACCAGGTGGGAAGGAAGTGGGTATTGCAGACAAGGGTCCGCAGCCTGGAGCCCACTGAAGGGAAAGAAAGGGCAGAGAATAAACCTCAGAGGGAAGGTGGGGAAGAACTAGCACAATGTGTACATATGAAAGGACATGCCTCCAAACCCAGAAATGAAATTGCAACCCATCCTGAGGCATTCAGCAATTCATCCACACAACCTCCCAGAGAAGTCTAAGGAATTTCCTATCTGTTGCATTCCAACTCATCTTTATTAGTGTTTCTGGAAAAGAGAGGTCATTTTAATTTCTAAAGATGTAAAGTAGCATAACCTTATTTGTGAATATGATTCTCTCAGGATGCTCCCAAGATTCATGCTACATCACTCTCATGGTTACAGAATATATTAAGGAGAAATTTTTCTCTCTTTTCCAATTAATAATAGTTGGAAAAAAAACATCAATTAATGTGGTATCTGTAGATCATGCTTCTTTTTTTTAAGTGGGTGATTTTCTGTGTTCTAATTTCTAGATGTAAAGCAGTGGTCTCAACCCCAGCTACTTGTCAGCATCAACTTCAGAACTTGTATCCAGTATAGAAGCCTGTGACCTGCCCCAGAGAGTCTCAATTGAGAATCATTAATTTAAAATTATGGACATATGATTAGGAAGCTGTACATAGAGATTTTTATCCAAGCCTCTTTGATCTATCAATAAAGTTTAACATCATTCTGTGTCATGTTTTTAAAAGATCTCCCATGTTAGTCTCAAGATAATTTATTAGTTGGAGGTATGTACCCAAGGGAAATAGAAATTAACTTTCACATAATTTCATGCTCTTAAAAAGAAATGGATTTATTTCAAATTGAGGCTTTTCACAGACAGAATTAAAATAAGTTTGTGGCTAAAGGCTAGGGCTGTGGCATTTCTGAAAAATTAAAATGAGCGATCTAAAACTTACTTCTGTAGCCTTCCAAGTGCAGCTCAAATCCCTCCAGAAAATGACCAACGTGAGGCATGCAGAAGGCATAAATCTTTGTTCCTCAGTTTCTCCACTAAGAAGCCATTCTGCCATGAGCAAAGTATTCTTTTCACACCTCCTACTTTGTTTTTCTATGAATATTTGCTTGCTTATTAATTTAAGTTTTTACCTTCTGGATTTTTCCAACATCTGTGTGCATGTCATATATGAACATTTTGAGCTTAAGAATTGTCTTGTTTATTTTTGCATCATTACCCATTACACTTATCTGTTGTAGGTGTTTATTCAATGTTGAATCAAGACCTAACTTTTTAAAAAAATTACTTCTCTCAGATGGAGCCGAGTTTTTTAAAATGTGCCTATAAGGATGATGTTTTTTATTGACTTGTACTTTTCCCCATCATTCCACCCCACCCATTCTCAATTCTAGGACCAGACAAAAAATTAAAATCTAGATCCCAGATCCAACAATTTCATGCTCAATTTAACATTAAAGGTGCCATGCATTTAAGATCCAGAATTTCTTAGAATGTTCATTTACAGGCAAATGTTTAGATCTAGTTAGCGGGACTTCCATTATTTTGTATGACATTTTGATTTTCTACTGTTATTGAACCTCCCTGCAAGTCCTTCTGATGAATAATAAACATCCCCCACTTTTTTTTATTCTATGTCTTTTTTCTTTCTTTCTTTTGTGGTCCTGGGGATTGAACCCAGGGCCTTATGCATGTGAGGCAAACACTCTACCAACTGAACAATATCCCCAACCCATTCTATGTCATTTTTAATGAAATTTTAAAGCCATAAGCCACCTACAAGATGGAGAATATTGTTTAAAAAATTTTTAAAAACACTGCCCATTTTATTTGATAGCCAGGAATGTCAACAAAAGATGTGTCTGGAAACATCACCCTTGCAATCAAGCACATGACGAAAAAGGACCGGAACTGATGAATTTTAATACAACTAGGCAAAAACCCAAGGCCTGTCACACCAGCTGGTCATCCTTGCCTCAGCCATTAAAAGTAGCCTTTTTTATTTTTTTGTGGCTAACAACAGAAATGTCGGTCAATCAGACACAGCTGTAGGTCTGGGCTTGGAGCCCACACTCAACCTTGCCCCCTCCCTTTTTCCCCCCAGGCTAGGACAGAATGAAAGGGTCAGGATTGGCAGTGGGCACAGAGAAAGGGAAAACCAAGATGCTTAAATTCAGATGAAAGATTGATTGCTGCAGCATCTCAGGCCTTAGCCCATTAGGTAAAGTTTAACCCCTGCAAAGCAGGTCACTTGGCAAAAATGAAAGGAAAATACGAACTTCAGGTTGAAAGACGGTGCAGAGGCGAGGGGAGATGCTCTGCTGCATATGGTGTTCCATTAATAGGTATCACACTCCATAATGGGAACATTTTTATACAAATGTGTTCTTTGGAATTCAGCCAAGAGCAGGGCACCCTAGTGAAATCACAATGCACAGCTAATGAGCTATTTTTGGTGAATTTGGCACTAGAGACTAATAGAACCAATTTGTCCCCAAAATGTTAAATCATTTAGCGCTTCTTTGGAGGTGCTAAGTGCATCTAGAACTTTTCGGGGCTGTCAATAAAAATTAGAGACTACTCAAAGGCCTTCCGTCTTGGCTTGCGATCCTTTATCCTCAGATTAGCGAACTGCTGGGCACCTGAGGAGACTCTGAGCAAAGCCTACTAGCTGGGGGAGTGAGTGGAAGACTGAGACCAAAGGCACTCCCCTGATTGACTGCAGAGTGAGTGTTCTCTGTCAGCATGCTGTCAACTGCAGCTCCTCTGCGGTCGCTGGCATCACCTCACTCCTCCACATGCACACTGCCATCTAGTAATGCCCCCACCTGGCACCGACACTCGCCCAGGATCATAAGGGGAATATTGACTCCTGCCTTTCATTGACCATTTTCCTGCATCTTTCACTTGCCTTCAGCCCTGTACTCCTGGATTTTTTAAATTGTGAGTCAGAACTCCCTCTTACTAGCCTCTCTCACCACCAGCCATCCTGCATATTGGGGCAAGATGAATCTTCATTAACTAACACTCTCAAAAAGTTACCCTCCTACTTGGAAACTTTCAATGGCTCCCTGGTACCTGCCACATCAAGTCTGAGCTCAGCCATCTGACTGTCAAGGCCCTTTATAAGATGACCCCATTCAACCAAGATAGGCTTATTTTCCACCAGCTGTCTTATCCTGCTTGGCTCAGGAGAATCATTAACCATCACTGAATAAATAAATCCCTGCTACTGCTCACCCTGGAGCCCACTACAAAGAGTGAGTAAGTTACACGGAGCTACCAATGTGAGAAACAATAAAATCCAGAAGTAAAGCCTGCAATTTAAAGCATCTGCCCTTGTGAATTACAATTTAGAGCTCAGGTTAAAAAATGCTATTTGTTTTCTTGGTCTAAGGCCCGCCCACCTCAGCCCCACAGAAAAGCCTCCCTCCTCATAAATCCAAAATTGGTGCAAATCCACGAAACTATTGTTGATGTTGCAGTAACAAATAAAATCAATTTCATTTAGAGAGTTGATTGCCCCACACATGTCCTTCACTATCAGACTGTTCTGGTGTTCCAGGAACACCTGCATTCTCTCTCTCTCTCTCTCCCTCTCTCCCCCCCCCCCCTTGCATCTGAATTGCTCCTCTTCTTGGCATGCTCCCTCCTCTCTACTCCATCCTTCCAAATTCCACTGTGAAAGGCAAGTTCTTGCCCCACCCCCTCAGGTATGCCTGCCCTAAACAGCCTCAGGTCCAGGACTTTATTCTCCATACAGTATATACAGTACTTACACATTACTGAAGTTCATATTCTCTCCAGTACTAATAGCAGATCATTTCTTTTGCTTCGTCAAGGAGAAGGGTCATAATTTAAACTTCACATTTTCACACAGTGCTATGATCGTGAGAAGCATATAAATACCTTTTGACTGGTCCATCAAGTCATGCTTTAATTCTATTCCTATCGTGCCTAAAATGATGCTGAGCATACAGCAAGGGCTCCAAAAGCCTTGTTAATCAATAATCAGACACACTGTTACACAGTTGTTTTTTTTTTCTTGTTTTTATTTTGCTTTGCTTTGTTTGTAGTGCTGGGAATTGAACTCAGGATCTCACATGCTAGGCAAGTGCTCTATCATGGAGTTACATCACAAGCTCTTTTAATTATTTTTTTTTAATTTTGAAACATGATTAGAGTTGCTGAGGTTGGCCTCAAACTTATAATCCTCCTGCCTCAGCCTCCAGATGCTAGGACAGGTGTGTGCCACCATACCCAGGCCCCTCAAATGGAAGTTTTTAATGTACCCCAGATGTTAGATTGGAATATTCTCTATCATTGTGGCTAGTGTACAAGAGAAGACTAACCATCCTCCAGAATTGTGTGCTCCCTCTTACATTATATAGACTTGTCCCTGAGTAGCAGTTTTCTTACAAATGAGTGAAGCAACCAATGGAATGTGAGCCAAGGTTTCTTCTGAGCAAAGGCAGCTGAAAAACTGTGTAGCTTCTCCACCTTTCTTCTCCCTACTGGAAAGATACCACCAGGATGCAGATCTCTTGAGCTTTAGAGGATGGTAGAGCCAAAAGCTGGAAGGAATTGGTCACCTGAATTACCCTGTAGAAGAGTCTTCCTGCCAGTCAATTACCCTGTAGAAGAGTCTTCCTGCCAGGTCTTGCACTTTACATGTATGTGTTTCTGTGGTGAGCTACCAAAAATCTGAGGTGATCACTTACCTGTCTCTGAAAAAGTAAAATTGCCACTGAGAGGAAGAGCAGTTCAAAATGAGAAGCAATTAAACTCTCATACATTAATTCATACATGATGAATTACCAAGCAAAAGGCTAACTGGCTTCCAGAGTGAATCTATGTACATTTAATGAGGAATTCAAGCATGTTCCACCAGTTCTAAGAAAATGATTTTATTGTATGTCCTAACATATCCAAACCCACTGCTACAAGGATAATGTGAGGAGGTCTCAATTTTCCATCTCCAGTCCAACTACTTCCCAAACTAGAGAGCAATATAAATAATTGCCACTAGGTATTTCTGGCTTACTGTTCCCCAGGCCTCTCAAATGCAAGACCCTTTAGTGCCAATCTCATCTTCTCCCATTCATCTTCACCATATTATTCTTCCTCCTCAAAGTCCTCAGTTAGGGCACTAACACCTATTAGAAAATGAGTCTCGACTCCCACAAACTTGGCTTTCTCTCCTCTTCTCCTTCTGCATAGTTTGCCTATCTCTGCTATAGCAATCGTGTGCTGTAAGAATTTGTCTATGCACTTACCTTTTCACTAGACCATAAACTTCTTAAGGCATGTACCAACTCTTTTATCTGTGCAGTCACAACACCCAAATATTTGTTCAATGAAAGAACAAATGATTGTAGACTTGAAAAGAGCTCAACAATGCTATACAACTTTTCAGAAAACACATAGAAAATCTTCAGAACATCAGATTTGATAAAGAGTTCTTAAATATGGTAACAAAAGTGTGATCCATAAAAAAAGAAATTGATAAATTTTATAAATATTAAAAGCTTTTGGACTTTAAAAAGACACTATCGATAAAAGGAAAAGATAAGACACAGAGAAGGTGACAATATTTGCAAATTGTGTTTCTGATAGAAACTTTATACAAGATATATTTTGAAAGTTCCTACAGCTCAATAATAAAAGGTCAATTTAGAAACTGGCAAAAGATTTAAATACACATTGAATCAAAGAAGATGCGCAAATTTCCAGTAAGCACTTAAAAATATACTCAACTAGTTAAAAAAGTAAGCACTTAAAAATATACCAACTAGTTAAAAGAGAAATGAAAATAAGAACCTGAAATACCACGTCACTCTCTCTAAAAAATCTGTTTTAATAAATAAATAAATAAATAAATAAAAAGCATTGGCATGGATATAGGGAAACTGGATTCCTCAAAATATTGCTGGTGGGAATGTCAAATGTTGCATCTACTTTGGAACACAGTTCAGCAATTTCCTAAAAGTCAAACCCAAATTTACCATATGACCCAGTAACTGTAGTCCTAAGTATCTATTCAAGAAAAATAAAAACAATCTACACAGAAGGGGTTAAAATGTGTATCCCAAGAGTTGTCTAATAATATTCATAGCAGCATTACCCATACCTAAAAAGTCTGGATAATCAATCCAAGTGAGCAGCAACTGGTGAATGGACAACAATATTGGATTGTAGTGATGGTTGTACAACCTGTAAATCTGCAAGACATCATTGAATTGTACACTTTACAGGGGAAAATTAATAATATGCAAATTATATCTGAATGCAGTTTTTTAAATAAAAATAGCTTTACATCTGTACAGATGTGGCAAATACCATCATAATGACAACATGTATTTATGCACCCACCATGTGCCAGGCAATGATCCAAGCACCTTACACATATATACATGTAACCCTCACAATAATGCTATTAGGTAAGTGTTCCTATTTTCCTATTTTGCACATAAAATTGGTCAAGTGATTTATCTGGTACCACATTGCTGCAAAATGGTAGCTCTGCAGATACTGGGAAGGAATGAGATTTTCAAATAACTGTAATTACTAGATCAAAAAGATGTCTCATTTTATTCATATACTTCTGGAGGAAAAAAACAATGGTTGGGCAATCTAATTTTTCCCTTTAGAAACAAATTAAGAATAAAACATTTAATCTGAAATGATATAAATAGCTCACAAATATCATTCAATTATTCTTTCTAGTAATTTCCACCATGGCATTCCTGTTAACTCACTACATGGAAAAGGTAAGATTCTATGTAAGCATGTTATATACTAATAAATGCAAGCCTGTTAAGACTCATTCCCTCCAATTTGTGGATACAAGTCTTTTTGAAGATAGAAGGATTTAGAAGATACAATGCCTCAAAATTGGCCAAAGTAAAACTCCCACTTCCCTTCCACAATGACCAGCCTCACATACCTGTAGCTGCATCAGCAGCCGTCTCTCCAGAGTCTCTGTACTGTCATTTTGCTCTCAAATATGCCTCTTGTCCATGCCTTATCATAGGCTGTGTATGATGGTACCCAAAGTATCCATGGATGCCCAGGTTTATGTTTCATATAAGTAGTGAATATTGTATGAGGGTTAAAAAATCTGTTGGCATGGTTAAGCCCAACTGTACTATAAGTAATAATTTTTGTGTCCATTTTGTAAATAAACAAGAAAAAATTTTTAAAACCTTAGAAAACCCTATGTTTTAATCTGGATAGTAGTAAAAGTGTTGTCTCATGCTGAATAGCACACTGTCCACTCACTGAAGATTCAACCAAAGTTAAGTCACATGAGAAATGTAAATTTGGGTAGGAAAATAGGTCTTGCCTTTCAAAAAATGAGACAACCTTTTACTTCAGCTACAGCTGATTGAAATGTTTAAATTCTGACATAACTGATAGTAACTTGACGTGTGCAAGCATCCCCTGCAAAAATTAATTTCTTCCCCTCTTCTACCTTCTTTTTTCCCATCTTGTTCTCCAGATTAAGAATATTAGCTCCTTTTTGCTGAGACTGAATCAATAATCTCATTTCTTCATTACAAATCTGAAGACAATTGCAGCAAATGAAAAATGGAATTTGACCTGCTGATGCTTAATTATTGATGTGGTCTTTTAAAAACATATTTGGTTCTCTGAAATGGTTTCTCAGAACTGTGCACCATTCCTCATTGGTTCCCTATTCTGTTTGTTCTTGGCCTCTGCGTTCCTTTTCGATTTTCTGCAGGTTAGCAAGTGCTGTATCGTCTGCTTTTGAAATGTGTCTTTAGGCATGCTTTTGTTTGACAAGGAATGCCAAGGCTGAGCTGACAAAGTCTGTTTGAAAATCTTTTTCCAGGTATACAAGATCAGTGAGCCTGTTCAATGTATACTGTGATTAGAATTTTTCTTCAGATATTTATATCAACATCTCAGTTTTAGGGAGAGATGTTTTCTGAGCCTACCTGTCAGAAAGAAACTTATAAAAGGTAAGGAACTCTATCATTGATATATTCAAATGTAGAAATACATTTGTGGTAAAGAGTTGACATCCTCCCCTGAATGACTTGAAAGAAACGAGACAGCTTCCAAGTACAAAGTCACTACTCCTCCCAGGGGCGGGGACATCCATCTTCCTAGGAGTTTGGTCCTCAGATGAGGGATTTCAGGTTTAACTTGGAAAGATTTATGAGGTTTTAATTGTGAAAGTTCATCTCCTGCATGTTTTCCTTCTGAGGGTAGAAGAAATGGAGCGACTGTGAGAAAATAGAGCTACTAAAGGAAAATTTGTCTCTATAAAGCTGTATATTAAAAATAGAACATACAACCTGCCAATAAGAGCTTATACGTATTCAGACTTTTTTCATATAGAGCTTCATAGTTCAATTCAGTTCACCAAATATTCATTGTGTCTCCAGATGTATTTAAAGCGCAATACATTTTACCTAAGACCTTAAAAAAGAGAATATATTCTTTCAAAATAAAAAATCTATTTTAAAATATTGCTCACTTGTGGGAAGTGAAGCTTAGCATATTACAAGAAAAGGACACCACCCTGACCACCAGTCAGTGACTGGATCCCAGAAGTCAGGCTTGTACTAACTTGTTATACTAAGAGTTTATAAAGGATAAAAGATAAACTAGAGTTGAGAGTCCTATCAGCTAATGAGATAAAATAGTTCTTAAGTACTTTGATATGCCCTTGCAGAAAATTTACTTTCCAACTTGGTTTATCACATGATTCAATCTATTGATTTAAAAAAAATTCACAATTTATATACCTGAAAGCATTTTGTTAGCCTTTCCAGTTGGCCAATATATGCAAACGAAACATTCTGGTTTTGCTTCTATATTTCCATAATTTAGACTCTAGTTTAACTAATTTAGACTGAGCTTATCCCCAGTTATAGATGTTAAAGTTATATTGGACTGCCTTGGTCTCTGTTAAAGATTGTATTTTGTTAGTCAATCATTTCACTAATAAATATTCGCTTATAACTGCCAACAGCACAATTCTGAACTCAGAGTTATAGTCTGATGAAGGAAAAGAATAATCAGAAATGCTCTTGACAAGGTTAAAGACAACCAAAGAGCTTAAAGGTCCCAATGTGTAAAGAATAATATCAGTCCACTTAAATGCTTTGCAGAATAAGACTAAGTGAATAAAAAGTTAAATAAAGTTTGAGTTTACATGTAGCATTCCTTTAAGAAAGCATCTTAGACAACAATATTTTCATGTTATATAATCCTTTTCTTTTCTGGGGCAACATTGACATAACCATGTTCCTTTTTCAATATACTCTTCTATCAAAAACAAGAAGTTTTTACGCTGCCTGATTCCACCCCTAAAATGTATGAATGCGAGATGCTTTCCATTGAAAAGCACTGAGCATTGGTCACCCTTTCTTGTTCGTGTTTGCAAGTGCTGAACATTGATGACAATATACATCAATCTGACTTTCTACATCCAGCAGAGGAGAGTGAGGGGACAGTGAATGGAGGGATGTATAAAGAGCATCTTTATGAAGCATCATGCTTCACTGAGGGCTGAGGGCTGGAGCTCCACTCTGACATCTGTTCCAGAAAGTACTGGTTCTCTGTGCTAAGTTCACCTTAACCCCCGGGGATGCATTCTCCATACCTAAAATAGAAAGGGAAAGGAAAGATGTGCCTATTACATGGCTAAATAGCTCATTTTCACATCAAAACAGGTAAGTAATGAGTACCAACCCACTGGATAGCCGGTTTTAAAGTCCCATCCCCTACAGCCACTGAAGACCAAGCACAGAAGAGGTTGTGTTTCTTTGTCTCTTCATGGTTTGGTTCCCTTGGTGCCTGTGCATCAGTCTTTTATATACAGAAGGACTAAAGTCATTCCAGATACTTGGACTGTCGTTTTTTAAAAAGCTGCAAGATCATCCCTGTCATGAGGGCCAAAGAAGGTGTCAGAATCTGCACTCGGGAAGGAGACAGAAAAAAAGAAATGTCATTTTAAGATGGAGGAGATCTACAGCCTATCCATTTTGTTTTGTTTCTGCTAGCTTTAACTGGACGCATTATACAGAATCTCTTGTTTTTCTGCAGAAATTCCAGAGTTGTCTATGAATCCCCAAGATAAGAATATCTAATATACTTGGGGAGGTGTTACTATACTCACAAATTCAAATGATAAAAACAAATAGGGCTTTGCAAAACATGTATAATGCCAGCATACATGTTAATGCCTATGGTCTACCAGCTTAGGAGAGAGGGCCCCAGAGAAAACACTTCAGAATTCCATAACACACCTACTTCAGGGCTCGTTTCAGGAATGAAGAGTAGATAATCATTTGTTTCGGATGCACAGGAGGTGAGCAGGGAATTTGAAAGGTGAGGGAGGGAATGTTCTTATTGGGGATAAAATGGAAATTATTTACTCTAGCAATCCTCATTATCCTGTTGATTTCCATCCTACTGACACTAAGAGGTCCTCTTATCTCCCACACACTCCCCCTCTGCTCTTACAATTCTCTATTCCCTTTGATTTCATGACAAAAATTTGCAAGTCTGAAACTTATATTTCACCTGAAATGTTAATATTCAAGCTCTATGTATTAAAAAGGAGGAATGGGGAAGGCCCCCACTTTCAAATCCACAGCCAGCCCTTTAGGATGAGAGAAGTTTGACAAGCAGGATTGCAGGTCCGCTTGCCAATGCATCATCACCACCTACCACTGTTGCTTTCCTTGGCTTTTTTCTAGGGGAGTCATTGCATGCAAAATTCTAAATTCATGTCAAGACAGATTGAAAAAGAACATTTTTTAGAAGAGTGCCTGATGTGCAAAAAATAATGAAGCCTAATTGCTTTCTTTCTCTTTACTTTTCTTCTTTGTAAGCTAGAAATACATTTGCTTGTGGTCTTTTGTTGTGGTGAATAGAACTTCCTGAAAAGGAAGACCAGAAATATTCTCAGGGCATGGGGAAGAAAATCCATTAAAGAGTTTAATTCTGCTAAAATAAGATCCCTAGCTGCCCAGTGCCTGAGGCAACTCATATGACGGGTGCAATTTGAAAACTTGACTAAGTAAGTAGGCTTCGCTTCTCTCCTCAGTACAGTAGTGCCCTGCCCAGTGGCCATAACTCTCTAAAACCCTATCTCTAATGCAACTTCCAAGTCATCAATACCACACTTCAGAGGAAACTTGAAAGAGTCAGACCCATTAGAATCCCAGCTCAGCAAATGTATTACTCATGACATCATTAGTCTTGGTTTCTTTATTGATAAAATGAATTTTTAAAACTGATTTAATTTTTTTCTCACACAGTCGTCATTAAAAAAAAAAGACTCTGAAAAACACATAAATGCTATGCCAAACATATAGTAGTCACTCAATAATTATTATTTTTCTTTTTCCAAAAATGTATTCCTATCTAGGATTTACTCTCCCTTTAACATAATAAGGGGGAAAAAAACACAAAGTAAAAGAAAATCCTGCAAATAAGCAACTTATTATGAGCTTACAATCCCTCAGCCAAAACAAAATACAAACACCTTTTTTTTCCCAGATATGTGTGCTATACTAATTACATTCAAAGTACTTGCCTTCAATAATTTATCCCAAAGGGGGATTATACTTGTTGATACAGGCCCTGGATCTAAATCAACATGTCAACATGACTTTGATTAGTTTCTAATTTGTATAGTTTGGGAAAGAATCTAAAGAAGTCCCCAAGAAAATCCTTGAGGGAAATTACAGGGGACTTTTACTCTAGGACAAGGGATTCTTGCTCAGATGTCTATTAGACCACCACAAAGGGGACAATGTAACTAGGGTCTGATGGTTCCCAAGCTGCCTTTGTTGAGGTAAACATAACCAACAAGGTATGTATCACCACAGGATAAACTCCTTAGGAAATAGAGCTTATTTCCTGTCACAGAAGCTAACCATGTTCTTCCCCAACCTGGAAATAAAGTGAAAATCAAATTGTTCAGGCTATTAGTAAGACTCCAGAGAGCCTCCACAACTGCCTCCACTGTCTTCCTGAACACAGGACTCTCTCCAGGGTCAGACCACACTGGCCACAGACAGCTGAAAATAAACCAAAGCACAAGATTTCCCTAAAAAAAAAAAAAAAAAAAAAAGAAAAAGAAAAAAATTAAATTTACTCTGCAATATAGAATAAATACTCAAATCCCACTGAAAGCATACTCGCTCTCAACCCAATCAGATGTTTTCGGGGCCATAAATGGACCATAGTTTATGCTAAAGCCCTAAGACCTATTCTGAAGCTCATAGCCTACCAAAAGACAATATAAAAGAAAAGAAAAAAAAATCACCCGTCACATTCATATAACTTGAGTTGTGCTATCAAAATGGGAAGCTAATATGCTTTGACTCTATCAATTTCTAGTAAGATAAGAAAAAAATATATATTTTAGGTAGTTCTCACTTTCCCAGCCAAATAGAGTAAAAGTCCTGGTCTTATTTCAATCCCATTATCAAAGGACCATTCATCTAATATAAAAATAGAGCTCTTCATCAATTTATCATTAACAAGAACACTACTACCTAATGTAAGGGAACTGCTTTATCCCCAGGGATTCTATTAATGGTTGAAGCCAGATAACAGGCAGGTGGGCCACAGGAGGGAACTCAATAGACATGCTCAGTATTCCCTGGCAAAGGACATTGTACAATGGCCTTCAATGACTGATGGAGTTCCTGGCATGCTCAACAAGGACAGAGGCTGAGGTGCAAAAAGTTTAACTTTCCTGAGAGCACCGTCTTGGTTTTTATTATTATTTTTAGAAATCCATGCTTATTTTTAATACACATTCCCCAGTGGCTCTTGATTCCTGCCCAGCCTTCTCACCCTCTCTTTATGAATATCCAGACTTGAAGTTTTGGGAATGACGCATGCTGGAATAATAAAACAATGTAAATGAGCAAATTTTTCAAAGTCTATGATGCTGCTACTAGCTCCTTATTAGGTCACCTGGCAACAATACCTAATATGAAATATTTTTCTAAACTCTCTATTGCTATTAACTAATTTAATCCTCCTCAATAATTCTAATAAGCATGCTTATTATTTTTCCCATTCTACAGAAGTAAAAAGGAGGCACAAAGAGGTCTGATAACTTGCTCTAGATAACAGAGTTAATACATACATGATAGAGCCAAGATTTGAAACCAGGAATTCTGGCCTTGGAGTCCATAGTCTTAAGCAGTAGATTATAATGGCAGTCAATCCACTTATAATAAAAGAAGAGCAGGCAAATTCATACATGAATTGAAACTCACAAATAACCAATGCACTATCAAGCATTCAGGCTGGGAAATCTGGGTGCTGCAACTAAACTTTAAACATTGAAGTCAGGTTCGTCCTAGGCAGGCTTTACAGCATGTTAGTCAGTGTGATGGATTGAATGCTTTTGCCCCCTCCAAATTCACAGGTTGAAATTCTAACCCTGGAGGTGACAGCCTTGGTTGCTGTGATAATTACCATTATCAACATATTATATTATTATTCATTATACATGTGTGGGCTTTTCATTGCAGGTGAGTATTTGCAGGTAAACATTCTTCTTCACTCTCTCCAGGCACCCCACGGCTCTCAAAAGCCCACACATATGAGATGACTAATGGAGATTAGGGGTATCACTGCAGCTAAGGATCATAGCATAGCTAAGGCGCTCACAGGGACCAAACCCCTCAACCTTAGGCTTCATTATCAAGCTTCTCTAGCTGAACTAACCCAGCCCACACCAGTCAGGCATTCCCTTGCAAATACAAATCATTACCCAATAACCCACAAACACAGAAGACTGTCCACAGCAGAGGCAACTGTGGGTCAGAGCAGCCAAGCCCAGAGGCCTAGAAGAAAGGGAGAAAATGCAACGGCATTAATTATATAAACAGTTACTTGGAAAAAGCTTTAAGCAAGTGTTTTAGATTCTTCTTTAATTAGGATAAATAATTACTTCACTTTCATCTTTCTGTGAGCTCCCAAACTCTCCCATGTCTGTCTTCAAATACCAACTAGAAACACACAAAGGTCAGGGGAATAAACTAACTGTGTACACTTCTAAAGCCATTTTATCTTCCTGGATCCTGGCTTCACCATCTGTACAATGAGGAGATAGGACAAGGTAAGTCTCAAAGGCCCCTTTCAGCAGATTTTCCACAACTCTGTGAATGTATTGGGGCTGACATTGGCTACATGTTGTCACTCTTCTCATATGCTTTACTAAGGAGCAGCATAACATTCAAAAACACTAACTGAATTTGTTTATTGAAATTTAAAAACTGTTTTATAAATGCAAACATTAAGACACTCAACAATTCTCTAAGTATGCCAGTCTTCTACTATGAAAGAAAAAAAAAAGGGGGGGGTTAAAAATCATTTGGAGAGAAGCTCAAGGAATGCTTAGGCAAAGATGTTCTTGGAAGTGACCAAGTTATCTCTTTTCATTAGCCTTTCTGTGTAGCTCCTGAACTGGAATCAATGAATTGATATGTCAGGCAGAGAAATACTGTATAACTTTATAAGAAATAATTTTTCATCTGAGGTAATTATTCAAAATGGAAATAAATATAATATAGGATTACAAAGCATCACTGAAAGAAAGAGGAAGACTTCCGAACAAGGTTATTTGGAAGAATTTTCTTGGCTAGGGTGATAAGTGAGGGGCATGTGCTGAGCTCATATGACTTCTGAGAATTTTTTCTGAATCCCCCCATATAGGAATAGTTTCATCATTCATGACCCTGAAACACCATTTATATAGCTCAAGTAGAGCACTTCTGTGTAAAGAACATTTGTTGATTGGTGTCACCTTTAGCAAACTAAGAATGTCTTATTATACTTTGTATATTTCCTAATAGTCTCAAGCACATAGTCAATTTTTAGTAAATATTGGTTAAATAATAAAAAGAAAGTTAATGACCACGGAGTTTAAAACTGTCTTTGCCCTCAGAAAAGTTTGCAATCTAGTTGAAGAGCCAAAATTAACATCACTGAAATAAATTTTATATAATCATATATAACATCTTATACATAGTATTGTGTTTGGGAACCCAGTCCAATTGACAGCAATTAGTCCTAAAGTGGTGGTTTAGAACACCAATGATCAGGTAGGTCCCAACCTACCTGATCATTCCCTTTCTCCAAAATACCAACTGATTCCTTGAAGTCTCCAAAATTCACTCTTATCTTTGCCGTTTAGCTCAAGATTCTTCTGCTACCTAGACCATTCTCCCCCCACTTCTCTAGAACATCAAGATCCTCATAAATTACTAGAAATCTGTATTGCTCACTTCACACCAAGTAGTACATCTAATTGCCATCTATTCATTAAGCAAACAGTCTCAATAAGTGTATTGACTCTCAGTATGTGTAGGCTGAGCTAAACTTTGGGGATGCAAATGGAAGGGATGTTATTTCCTGCCCTCAAGACATTTAAAGTTCACTGGAAACCAAACATTGTCTACTAACATGACTTTTTTTGAACATCAAACTACTTTTTACTGGTTCATAATAGTTAACATGATCACTTTTAATGCAGAATGTCCTGAAGGAACCACGGACATGGGAACCTAACAGTCTGCAGACCAGGGAGGGTGGTAGTTAATAAGGGAGGGAGAGCTTCCTGGAGGAGATGAGAAAAGTGATTCAGGTAAAAGAGTGAAGACCTTTTTAAATGAAGTGGCATAACCCCAGGTTATAAGAGGAGAAAGTAGCTGGCAACTAAAAAGAAGTAATAGCTGAGCATGAGCTGAATAAAGAAAGTGCTCTGTTGGAAAAGCTACATTTCATCTTCCCACTAATGGAATCTTTTGAAAGATTGTGAGCAGGGAAATGACCTGATCATATTTTTCTTTAATAATGTTAATTGAAGCAGAGGTGGATTGAAAGGGAGACCAGACCCTAGGCAGAGAGGTATGTTAGGAAGCAATTTTAGTGAGCCATGTATGGAGGGCATAAGGTAGTCTCACTGGGTTATTAGGGGTTCAGAGTGATTAGGGAGTACAGGATGCCTCCTAGGAGTCTAAATGGAACAGCTAAGTGGCCAGGGATGACATTACCTGGGATAGAAACACAGTAGCAGGAGCAGGGACAAACAGCTCCATTAGGGATTGTGAGGAAGAAGGCTTCACTACCCATCTCCATCCTGCTTCCAAAAAGCAGAAGAGACCAAAATGTTCTCCACCCTGAGGCAGAGAGACTGAAATCATCCACTCGTCCCCAATAACCACTCCCCCGAGAGAAAGAAACAAAGATTTATGAATCCTAGTGGGTCAGGAGGAGACTGTCTGCTGGTGACTATCTCTAAATTTGAATGGTACCTTTTTTTCCTCTTTCTACTTGCAGATACTTTGAAAGGTGACATTTTCTATAAATCTGCTGACCATCACCAACCCTCATTGTGACTATACATTTCCTCCCTCTAATGTATTCTCTACTTTGTCTGAGGGAGGTGGAACAGCTAGCTTAAAAAGTAGGAATTCGTTTTTTTTAACTGATTAAGTTTCCACTTTTCTTTTCCCTGAAGGTTGTTTTAACCAAACCACTTTACTCTACTATTTCAATTTCAAAATAAAAGGAAATTTAAAGTGGAACAAAAGACAGAAAAGGAATGTTCCCTGGACCTGAAGTGCTGCAAGGAACATTCACTTTTCACCCTAAACAATTGTAAGCCCCTGAAGGCAAAGAGTCAGAGTGTGTGTGTATGCTGGTCCCACATAGCAACTGGCCAAGTGCCTTGCATAGAGAAACTGCCCAATATCTTTTTAGGGGACTAAGTACTCATGCAATCGTTCATTTATATGTATACTTTGTTAGCTCTTGAAGTCTGTTACATACTGTTTAGCACAATTAATTACTGTCCTATTCTTTGGTTATTTCATGGATGCTATCCTCAGAACTGCAAGTAGGCAGCAAGCTTCCTGAAAATAGGAATCGGACTCAGACCTTGCCCTGTGTTGTGTGCTGGCCTGACACAGAACTCAATAAAGCTTGTCATTCACCTGTGTTGTTCTGACTAAAAATGAATATATTCCGCCATGTTACACCTTATGAAAGCAAAATCACTATCTCAGATTTAGCAAGACTGAAATAAGTAGTCTGAAGCATACCCTGAACAATGCAAGTTCCTACATATAGCCTAGTTGAATAACTCATTGAGGAGTTTTCACTGAGTTGGCTTCAGCAAGCTGCACTTGGGGTTTCACTGTGATCTTCAGTTGGTCAAGTTCACATGCAGACTTATCAGCAGCATCAATGATGTGGTTTATTTCTTGTGAATTAAATCATCAAAGGCTTTCAGTGTAATGTGGAAAGTTGCACTCACTGAGCAGAAGGAGAGAGGAAGAGATAGAAGAAGGCAGAAGATAATAAGAATTATTCAAGGAGGAAGAGTAGTGGCTATGCTAGTGATAAGAAATCTACACCAGTGGGCTCAAGCTCAAACAGAGCAGAAGGGCACTGCATAGCCTCTATATGGCTTCACAAAGATCCTTCCATTCTGAAAGAATTGCAGCAAACCTTCCTAGAAAGTATCACAATAGAATAACCAGGTTTCTTTATATAATCCCACTTTGACTCAAGGCTGAAGAATGATCATATCTCCATCCTTCCTAAAGCCACCACAGGTTGTTGTGTTGCATTATCAAACACAGAGAGCTCTAAGTGTTCCCTTTCTAAGAGTCCAAAAATGCCACCCTGAAACCAGGCATCAAGAAATCTTAGCCCAGAGAGGTAAGCAAGAGGCCTCCAGAGATGCTCAGGAAGCAAGGGTCAATATCGAGGGAGGCCTGAGAGGAGCTGTGGCACACGCAGTCAGTCACATGCACACTCAGAGTGAATCTAGTCTGGGCCCCGGAAAACCATACTGTTAAATACTTACGAATGAACAAGAAGAAAATCCTTCACTCCCTCCTGTCTTTCTAGCTCCCTTCCTTGTGCTAGTGCAAAATGCCAATGCAACAACTGGACATTAAAAAATCTGGCTCAGCAGGAGAGCATGGAGTAAGCTCACAGGCAGGGAGTACACACCAGTAAAGTGGCCCTTTAATGTTGAAGTCAGTCTTTACCATTGATAAATAACTGCTGCCCCAAGTCCCCAAGTACCCCCAGATGTCCTGGTCTTTCTTCCTAGGATACATCAGCCCTCTCCACTAAAGGGTTAGTGGGTCTCAATCCTATACTACAGGGACCTCCCATCAGGACAATACAGTGATTTTATGAGCCTCTTCAGTACCTCGTCACCCTAGGAAAGAAAAGTCCAAGGATATGAAGGTTGTCAAGTAAGCATGGAATCAACCAAGCACCAGCCTGACTGGAAATGGGTGAAGATGGTATTGTCTGTGGAGGCAGAGGTTGGATTTGGTTTCTGGCTTCCTTTAAATGTTTATATCTTTGGCTAGTTATATCATAAACTTTAATGCATGTGAATGTGTTCTCCCTCCTCCAGCCTGTAAGGCCTATATCAGTCCCTCAGACTGCAGTGGCTCCCCTAATCCTAAGCCAGATAAATTAAAACAAATTCACACCTAGACACAATTGCAGCATAACTGTGTAATATCAAAGGTAAGGAGAAAAACCTTAAAATATATCAAAGAATAAAAGTCAGAACATTTACAAGGAAATGACAACTGGTTCTTCAGAAGGCTTGAGTAACAATGATGCCAGAGACATAAATAATATCTTCATAATGCTAAGGGAAAATTACTACTAATATAGAATGCTATCAGACTAGCTAATGTAGCTTTTGAGAGTAATTGACTATTTATAGCCCCTCTTTGAAATATACAACACCAAGCAGAAGAAACAGCATTGAGTAAAGAAACTGATGCATTTTTGGTAAACTTGAATAAGAATTGACTATAAATAAAAATAATAATGACTAAAACTTGGGGGATTAAGTTCATGGTGAAACTAAAATTGTAAACAATAATATGCAATATGCAAAAGGAAATTTCACATTAAAATCATTTTAAGGTCATAGTTTATTCATATAGTGGACTTTCATTGGGGGGTGGATTTTGCTACATTAAGTACACTTAATAACCATTTAAAGAATAACCAGTGAAAAATAGAACTAGAATGTATATCCAAACTACAGAATGGAAAAGAGGAGAAAAGTAAAAGTAATATGTTCCATGAGATAAAGATAAGAAAAGGATGATGAGGAAGCATGATAATTTTTTAAAACATGAAATAAGATAGTAAAAATTAGGCTGACACATCAGTAATCACCCAAAAAAGTAAATGGATTATGTAATAATATATATGTAAAGCTGGAAATTTTTAGATGGAATATGGTAAGCAAAACAAAACTAATTTCAATTACCATGTGGTGTTTACAAGAGACACTCATGAAATATAAATGATGCAAAAAAGTTGAAAGTTGTGACTAAGGGTTTGGATCAGTGGTAAAAGACCTGCCTAGCATGCATGAGGCTCTGGTTTCAATCCCCAACACACACACAAACACACACACACACACAAAAAAAAAAAAAGACAGAAAGAAAAGAAAAGAAAGAAAGTTAAAGAAATGGGAAAATATACTGAGCAAATATTAGCTAAAATAAATCCATTTTGGAAATATTGATCAGTCACAAAGTAAATTCAAGGAGTACTAAAGAGATAGAAAAACTATAAAAGTCACTAGAGGAGCAGAGTGTTCAGGGCTCATCTGTGAAAGCATAGGATAAGTGCAGGGTCTGGGCCAGGTGTTGGTAGTCAAGACCAATCAGGAAGGATCAATTGAACAATTATTAAACTTGTTCCAATCAGGCCTACAGAAAAACCCATAACCAACAAGTAGAGTCTGTGATATTTTCTAAGCATAAAATAGTTATGAAAACTGACCTTTCTTTACACCCTATGAATCAAGTGGTATTTTATTATCAGGTTACACATGGAAAACCTGGTGCACAGGAGCTAAGTAACTGTGCATAGTCAGGCAAATCAGAGAGGTGCAGAGCTGGGATGAGGATGGAGACACTCTGGTTCTAGAGTTCAACCTTTAACCATAAGGTTGACTAATACAGTCAGAGCAAAACAATGAATAAAATAGGAAATTGAGAAACAAGGGATGTTCAACAAATCAAAAGCTTTTTCTCTGAAAGGCCAAAATTATACACTGTTGGTGAGACCAATCCAAAAGTTAAAAATAAAGAAGTCATACATTAATCATGATAGAAACATAACTACAGAGTGAAGATTCTAAAATAAATAAAAAAACTCTATCAACAACTTGTGCCACTAAGTTTTAAAAGAGATGAAATGTACAGTTTTCTGAAAATATCTAACTTCCTAAAACTGACATAAAAAGTTAAAAACTAAGCCAGGAGCAATTAAAGAGATTAACCTGGCAAACTCCACTACTCCCGCTAAAAGTCCCCAGGTCTGTTTAATTTTACAGCTAACTTTCTCCAAACTCTTAAGAAACTATTATCTACTATTATTTGGGGGTTTTTTTTAGTTACATTTTTAACTGACACACAAAAATTGTACATATTAATGGAGTAGCATGATGTTTTGATAATAAACATTATGCAATGTATAATGTCTTAATCAGGTTAAACACATCTCTCTCTGCAAACATTCGTCACTTCTTTATGTTGAAAATGTTCACATGCCTTTTTTCTAAGCTTTTTCAAATGTATAGTACATTATCTATAGTCCATTATCCATATATTATGCTAGTGTTTCATAGAACGGGAAAAGAAGATGAACTTTATTAATAAGATCCAGGGGCTGGGGTTGTGGCTCAGTGGTAGAACACTTGCCTAGCATGTATGAGGCACTGGGTTCGATCCTCAGAACCACATAAAAATAAAATAAAATAAAGGTATTGTGTTAAAAAAAAAGATCCAAAGTAAACTTAAATACAGATGGTGGGATGGATGCAATATTACCCTTTATGTTTTATGTATTATTTAAATATTTCATATTAAAAAGAGGGTATAGGCAGTATATGGGCCTAACTCATCAAACAGGTCTAGATCATACCTTTGATTTCAGATTTTATATTCTTTGATTCACAATTTAGTCAGTCATTTCAGAATCAATGACTTCTAATTATGTTTTCTTTTTAGTCCAAGTACATGTTTTTTAGGGATGCCTCTACCACACCAGGCCAACCTCAACAATTTTGTCAGCATAGATGTGACCTTCTCCCACAGACCCCCTTCTTTCAGAGAGTGAATTGCTATTCTCTCCTGGATAGTTACTGAGCCTGTGACAATTTGAACATACTGCCATTTCAAGTTTCCAGTTAAAATTCATGAATTCCTACTTAAGAGTATTTTTAAAGACTCTGACATTACTCTTGCTTCTATAGAGGAATGATACTTAGCAATAGATCAGATTAATCTTTCCCCATAGGAGCATTCGTATTTAAATTTCTGAACCTAAAGAGACATCAACTTAGGGAAGAATTAACCAGTATAATGTTCTGTAGAGCATGGGAGCGAGTAGGCCTGGGTTTGGAAAGACCATGCCTTAGCTGAGAAGTTTCAGCAAAAATTACAATAGGAACACCACCTTCCCAGGAAGCACTTCACTGCCTTCTGTTCTATGAGGCTCCTAGAAGAATCTGGGAAAGTCGTAGCACAAATTTCACACCTTTTCATTAATTTGGAGAGAATAAAGTATTTCTCAAGAACTACACCAGAAAGTTTAACAAAAGTAAAATTTAACTGCAGTGAATAATATTAGAAAGATATCTAATTGAAGTCAAGTTATAAGGAATAAGAATTCAACATAAAAGCCCAGTTTTTATGCTTTTTTAAGCAAAAAAAAAAAAAGATGTTAATTTATACATTATAATGGCTTACACACTATCTCTGACTCAGCTGAGGCTAGGCACTCTCTTGGAGAAAAACTATGAATTTGTAGATGAATATTTTCAATTGTCACTCAGACTCTCACTCCTAATCTTGATAATGATTGATTTTATATTATCCTTCAGCAGTATTCTCCAAACCAAATGATACTGAAGAATAATAACTATTAGTTTTCTCTACTGCAGACCCACAAAGGGCAAGGAGAATTATATTTTAAATGTATCCACATTTTTATTTTGGATTCACTATTTAAAGGAAATATGATATGAATCCTTTGGGGAAAAGAACTTCTTTTTCAGAGTAAAGCCACTTTATAATTTATCTGTTTTTTATATAAAAGGACATGATTGCTTCATAATTATCCTTTCCTGTTCAAATTAGAATATGTGATGCCAACTGTATTGATTTTATGCCATATTTCACGTCACACTGATCTGTAGTATGTCATATATTATAAAATAAGTTACACTGTAATATTACCATTATCCTCTAGGATGGCAATCCATGTCCACTTTTCCATGTTAATTGTATTTGTTTCTTTTCCTATATTTTCCATAAGATGAAGTGATCACTGATCATTTTTCCTCAATCTGAATTGTCAGCCTTCTTCTTTATTGTGTGCTATTTTACTTTCTTCTCCACCAGTAATGTCTTAACAGCATTATACCAGAATTGCCTTGATGTTTGTCCACTGATTTTGTTGTTGTTTTGCTAGAGTATTACTGATTCTTTCAGTATTTGTATGTAAACTATGCTTATCCCACAACAAAACACTGGAGATTTTATACTTATTCATATTATCCTTCAGTAACTATTTGTTTTATGTCCATCATGCACTAGGTTCTGAAAATGCAAACCCTAAATAAAATACTTGAGGTATTTATTCTCTTGCTCATCCTCCAATTCTTCAACTGGCTAATTTTTACTCAACTTTCAATCTACTTAAATGGAGTAGATAGAACACACAAAAAAACTGAATTTGGCACTAGGAAGATCACTAGGGACTTTAACAAGAACATTTTCAGCGAAGTAGGAAGAGAGGGTCAGAACCTAGACCACAGGTGGAGTAAAGAAGCAGAGTCAATGGGGACAGCCTATACCAGAATAAAAGAAAAAGAAGAAGAAGAAGAAGAAGGAATCAGATATGGTGGCAACTGGAGAGAACAGATCATCAAATAGAAAGTTTGCTTTTAATTTGGGGAAAGTTGAATATGCTTATCAACTCAAAGGCAAAGAGTTATAAAGGAGGAATTGAAGATAAAAGAAAGAATGAAGATAATCTACATAGGTAAGTTCAGAGTGATATGTTCTGAGTTGTGAGCATAGCTAGAAGATTCTGCCTGGGCAGGAGGAATTTCTCTTTGCCTGGAATATTATGGGAGGTAGCAACAGAAGAACAATTAAAATTTGGAAATGGAGAGTAAGGAAGGAAGATAAAAGAAATGCCTCTTATTTTCACTCGGGGGGAAAAAATGGAATGGAATCTTTTCCTAAAAGAAAGTTAAAGCTGAGGTAAGGAGTTTGAGAAGAATGGTAACTATTCAGAAACACTGCCAGGAGGTGCATGTATACAAGACATGCAGTGTGTCTCCCTTTTATCTTTTCCACTTCATTCTATGACCCAGGAGCCTGAGAGTTACAGATTGCACCATCCAATTTCCCAACTCTGACTTTGGGTTGATTTAAATCAATGGAGAAGGAAGAGTTTGGGATGTGTATTCCCTTGGGCATCTTTCTGCCTTGCTGTGAATGGCTAGTAGCAGACTTCCTCTTCTGAGGTCCATAGCTCCAATTAGAGACCTCCCCTTAAAGCTACAGGTCCTAGTAGAGTCCCCATCCCCTGCAGGCTTGGAAGGAATGGCTTTCCCTCTCTAGCTAGCCCTGGGAGCTTCACTATGCCTTTTTGGTTTTCCTTAACTCTACCCACACCTGGGGGGTTAGGGAGAGTCCTTTCATTAAAATTCTCCTCTCCTCACACTGGAGTGTGCCATTTATGTCCTGCCTAGGATCTTATGGATAAAGAATGCAAGAAGAGGCTAAGTGGAAGAAAGTAAAAAAATTGTCTTGGACACAGATGAGATTAGGATCTATAAGACTGTCCCATTTGTTTGACCTGGTTATCTTACTGCCCACAAGCAGAAGCAGATGAAGAAGATGATGGGATTCATGGAAGTTTTTGACAAAAGAATACATGTGGCAAAAGATAAAGGAGGGGAATCAAGTATGCTGGTGAATGGGTCATAAAAATGACTATCTTAGCCTAAGACTTGTCCTTCCCATGTGCAGTCAAAGTTTAAGAAAAATGCTCTTTTCTGCTGGTTTCTCAAGTCTTTATAGCTGAATTATAATCTCTCTTGAATTGACCTATATATTCAATAAATTTTCAGAAAATAAGAGTACATACTGTTTTGGTTTGAATATGAAGTGTCCCCCAAAATTCCTGTGTTAATGCAAGAATGTTGAGAGGCCAAACACTCAGATTATGACAACGGTAACCTAATCAGTCCATCCTAGTTTGAATGGACTGAGTGGTTACTATAGGCAGGTGGAGCATAGCTTAAGGATGTGGATCAGTGACTGGGGGCGTGCCTTGAAGATTATATATTTTGTCCCTAGCTTCTCTCTCCTGCCCTTCTTCACTTCTTCCTGGCTACCACAAAGTGGGCAGTTTTCCTCTGCCGTGATACTCCTCTAGCCCAGAGCAATGGAGACAAGAAACTATGGACTAAAACCTCTGAAACCAGGAGTCAAAATAAAGTTTTTATCCTCCAAGTTATTCTTGTCAGATATTTTAGTCATAGCAACAACAACAACAAAAAAAAGACTAACACCCACACACATATAAACACTTTTTTTTAGAGAGAGAAAAATTTTTTTAAATATTTATTTTTCAGTTTTCGGCAGACACAACATCTTTATTTTATTTTTATTTTTATGTGGTGCTGAGGATCGAACCCAGCACCCCGCGCATGCCAGGAGAGCACATCACTGCTTGAACCACATCCCCAGCCCACACATATAAACACTTTGTGTTGTTCCAGATCTGAAAATACTTTGGACCATCTAAACCTTCTACTACTATAGAAAAGTAACCACATTATCTTTTAGGACATGCAATTATAGTTCATTCAACCCACTTGCTCAGCCCTTTATCCTCTTCTGCTATTATTTATACTTCAAGGTCTGGTTTCAATTTCTCTCTCCTGGGCAGCCTCCCCCGAACAGGAAAGCCATACCTTTCCTGAAGGAGTGGGTTCTTTCCTTAGAGATACTGTCTGGCTGGTCTTGAATTATCATTTGACTTTACTATTTTCTTCCCTAAGGCCAAAATCTTATATTTTTGTGAACTCACCCCAGCTCCTCACAGTGCCTCTACATAGCAAAAGCCTAGTAAATGTTGAATTGACTGATTATTTACCCATCATGGGAAGTGACAAAAGATTTTAATAATTAGAAGAAAACTGTTTAGTTTCATTTGTTCCTATACTTTTTAGTCACATTCAGAGAACATGAGAACACAGGGCAGGAAGACCTTAGTAGTGCCCTGTTTAATAGCATGAGCGTGGCTTCTGAACCTTCACTATAGACTCAGTCTTCAGTCAAGACCATGCATCCCTGAGCTGGAAGTCTTAGGAATGCTGAGGGGATCATCAGAACTGGTCTTAAGCCACCTAAGAACATTACCAGTTCATTCAGTGTTTCCCAAGGCAGGGTGCCCCAGGAATTCCTGGCAAATCAGATCAAGCAAATAATTAAGTCTCCTGTAATTCTGTCATTTTAGAGACCTAAGACAATGAGTTCCCAGCAGGGTATGTTCTGGTCTAAAAATATGTCTGAAGTAGTAGTTTTTGTACCTTGAAAGTAACAGCAGCTTCTCCAAAATGAACTTACATCATTTAACAGGCTTTCCATGACAAACACTATTAAAACAATTCTCTTTGAACTTTGCATTTCATTTTTAGAAAACTGGTAGAAGTCTTGAAAACTCCATCACCTTCAAAATAAGCCCATCACTCATTAATTGATTTCCAAACCCAGTTAGGGACTTTAGGTTAAGCACAGTGTTGCAGTGAGACTATCCTGGATTGAGCCAGAGCCCCTTCTTTATCATAATTGGGAAAGTCTCTGCTAGGGAAGCTGAGCAGAGACTGGTTCTACCTCTAATCTATCTTCCTAACATGAATACTTTATTCAGTCCCTACAGGACCAGGCCATCACAACCCTCAGAGATGGTCTCTACATGCAGATCACTTCTGATGGCTGGTCAAACAGTCCCTTCCCTAGCAGGAAGCTTTGGCTTCTTTGCCTGTGACAGCTCTTGTTCAAGGTCAGGGTGATGGCTACTGAATGTTAAATTAGATATTGTGAATTTGGTATTAGTAATTCCCAATTTGTCTTATTTAACTAAAGTCTGACTTGCCTCAATATTTAACTTTTAAAGGACTAAAATCCCCTTCCTGCTAATAGAGGACAATAATAGATGGACACTTTGAAAATACATATATCTTAAAGTTTATAGGCCTGAACATATCTGAAAATGGAAAGGAACTCCGAGTAGTAAAAAAAGGAAGGATAGAGGGGGGAAAGCAAGAGCAGAATATCAAGGAAGGCAGGGAGAGGAAAAGAAGAAATCTGATGTTACTCCTCTGCTTGAAACCTTCCCATGGTTCCCACGGCTATTAAGGCCCAATCCAAAGTCTTTCCCATGGCTCCTGCCAACCCTCCAGCCTAATTCCACTATCCTACCCTCTCTGTTTGCTGTACCCAAGCCACACTGGCATTTGAGGGCCCCTTGAACCAGCTCAGAGGCTTCCCACAGGCTCTTCCCTCTTGCCCCCTGCCTGCCCACCCCAAGGCTCCACCTGAGTCACCTGTGCTTTTTCCCTAGGCCTCAACTGCAAGATTGCTTTCACAGGTGGGTCTTTCTTGACCCACTCTCACCCTATTGTGTTCCTTCTTAATATAATCTATCTTAACCTGTATTATCTTTGCAGATCTCAACCTTAATCATAATTGAATAATTCTAGACTATAAGGTCCAAAAGTACAGAGACCCCATTTGACTTCTTCCTTCTGCATTCCCAGCACTTAGCATTAGTACTTGATGCACAATAGGGATGGAAGGAAGGAAGGAAGGAAGGAAGGAAGGAAGGAAGGAAGGAAGGAAGGAAGGAAGGAAGGAAGGAAAGAAGGAAGGAAGGAAGGAAGGAAGAAAGGAAGGAAAGAAGGGAGGGAGGGAGGGAGAGAGGGAGGGAGGGAAGGAAATGTGAATGGGGATCTGCATAGATGAGGCTACCTCAAAGTCCAGCTGGACAGCTCCCAGTTGTTGGCTTCTTTGGTGAGATTTTCTCCAAAGTGGAAGGACTGATTGTCTCACTGGAAGAAATAAATGGCAGTTAAGTTGAGGGTTTCTCCCCCAGCTCCCTGTTTCTAGGTTTTAAAGTCTCAAAAGTGGTCCACTGAGTTTCAGTATTTGGACCATATTTTGTTACAGTCTATCTATCTACAAACCTAAATTTTTAAACATCTTAAATAAGGGTCAGCACTGACAAAGCTGTATTTACCATTAGACAAAAAAAGCGGGGGAATTGAAAAAGTAAGGAAGCCAACATGACTAAAGACCATTAAGATGAAAGAGAGGTGGCAGGCAGGACGGAGGTGAGGGTGACCCCTGGAACTGGAACAGTTCTCATGAGGACATGTTACTGGGTAATGAGAGGTGGCTGTGAGAGGCACAGCAAGAGCATAATAAGGAAGAATTTAAGTGTAGGTGATTAATGAGACCTGGGGGGGTGGCTTAGGGTGACAGAGGAAAACAACAGTGAAATGAAGAAATCTAAGTGAGTCTTGCTGAGGTGAAAAACAGCAGTTTTTTAGTTTGAGGTTAAAAATTAAAGAATAAAAGAAAAAGTGGAAACAAACGAAGCACCTCCTTCACCCATCCCCCATCATTCATCTGTGTAGAGTAAAACAAGGTGTCTTCACTCCTCCTTCAAAGGAGGCACCTGTCATCAAATGCCACTCCCCTAAATTCATCTATCAAATGGGTTGGTGTGGGGGAACATGAGCCACTCCCACATCCCCAGGCTCCAAAGAGGAGGAATGAGCCCAGTGGCAGCCAGCTGCCTGCAAGAGCCACACACTCTGGGCCCCACTGGGGTCTCCTGGCAGCCTCAGGTCAAAGTTGGACAATCCTGGACCTAGTATTACATGTTTTGAAACTTCACACTATACCCCATGAATATGTATAATTATGATGTCTCCATTAAAAACAGCATTTAAAACAAAAGCCCTAAGTGATCTCTTTCCAGCTCATAGTGTTTTGAGAATTAAATGACACAATGTGGTTTCATCTTAGAAGATTAACTTCTAATGTTAATTCCTAAGGCTAACTTTGCCTTTGAAAGTCCATTAAACTCCCCCATAAAATACAATGATCTTGTTTTATGTTACAACCTGGTATAAAAATTCTTACTAACACCAAAATCTGAGAACTTAAAGGAAATTTACACACAAATGATTATTAATTAAAAGCAGTCTTCCCAGCCAGATTACCCTGGCTCAAGGCCCAGTTTTAAGCACTTCCTAGCCTCAGACAAGAGAAGGTAAGCTTCTCTATGCTTCATTTTTTTTCATCTGCACAATGGTGATCATAGTACCTATTTCATAGGTTTGTGGTGTGATTAGTTAATATATATAAAATCTCTCCGCTAGGAACAATGTAAATATTGCATTGATATCAAGAGTCAATATATCTGAGAAACCCCCGAATTGCAATCACAGCTTCCTTCAGTGAATATCTATTAAGCACCTACTGTATAACCCAGCACAATTCTAGGTTTGGGTATAAAGAAAGATCTTAGTTCCTGATACTTATGTTCTAGTGACTTCATCAAATACTCACTGTGATCTTGGACAAAGTTCCTCATATGTTGTCATATTTTTCATAAATGCACAGCATAATAATGGAAACAAACTATAGTTATCACTAATAGCTATCATCACAAAAAAACTAAGCTATTATTATAAAATACAAACACTAAGTTTGTGTTTTTTCTGAATTTCAACAAGAAGGTGCCATTCATGACTGTCCCTCCATTAGGTGGGACCATTTTTTACATCTGCACTGAGACACAGTTTCTTAATTCCAGGCTCCACATTAACCAAAAAAAGCTTTTTCTCCATATCCATCAGTTTGGTTTCCCAAAACAAGAGAAGGACAACTCCTCCTCTGAATTAATCTGATTGGAGAAGGAATTTGAAGCAATTTCTCTCCCCTACCACCTCTCTTCCCCCAACCTCTCCTTCTCCCCTTGGGAAGGACGGGGGCTTTACACAGAGAAAACAGATTATCAAGATATGAGTAAAATTAAAATTCTATAAACACTGCTTACCATTCCCCATAGAAAAGGAAGAAAGGGGAGTATCCTTAATCAAAGCAAGGAATAAAGGGCTTCTCATTATCCTAAGTACAGGACTTTAAGAAAAGAAATTGGAGCTATTCAATCCAGAACTGACATGTACAGGCATATAGTTTGTGAACTGAACAAAGGATTCTGGTTAAAGAGGTGAATGAGAGATTAAATCAAGCTTTGGCAGTATTGCAACTATTTGGATGAAGACGTGTCTCTGTAGTTACTCAAAGGTACCTTATGCTTATCACTTCATGTACTATCAGCTAGGTTGACCCAGAACTTTCCCTAATTTTCAGAAAAGGTATGACATTCCCACTGGTAGCTCTGGTTTCAACAAGTTGTATGGCCCAAGAAACCAAAGTTTATCCATAAAGGAGATGAGAGGAAGAGGTATCTTTCCATGGGCTTCAGGGAGAGCAACCGTAGCCATGTGGACAACATCTATGTGTATGGCCTGTGCTTCAGGCTGCCCAGAGCAATAACTGACCCCTCTATTTATCACATGTATTGAGTGTGATATTCATTCACTTAGAGAAGTCTATGTATTCAGGCCCATACGTGATCCACCAATCCTTTCAAGATCATGTCTGGAATTTAAACAAAATAATCTATTTGCTTTATCCAGCACTATATTAAGGCATACTTGAATCCATTTAGATAATCTGGTAACCCAAAAAAGAAAGTCTTATCATCATGCAACACTTACCTGGGGAGTCCAGACATCAAAAAGGGACTGCTCTGAATACCCAAGCATATCTCCCCCTCCTTACCTCTCAACAGTGGCTCTAAGTTCCTATTCTCCTGCCAGCTGATTGCCCTTCCATGGTGATTCTTTAAACTCAACCCCTTCCTTTTGTTCAAAGATCACTGCATTTTGTGTGGGTCTCCACAATGACAAGTCATCATGCTCTACCTCAAGTGTATTAGGATGCTTTTATTCTTTTACCCACCTTCCTTGGGCCTAAGTTTTCTCTTCCATCAAAGAGACTTAATATCCCCCATTCTACCTTTCCCACAGGAATGAAATTAGATCATCAATAAGACAAAGCCTCATCACTGGCAGATGAAGAAGAATCACTTTATATTTCCTTACAGGAGTATCTTCTTTTATACAACTGTGTTCCTTAGAGGTTTCTTATGAACAAGATCCAGATTTAAAGTCCTAGGGATGTTCACCATTTAAATAAATGTCATGGGGGGAAACTCTGTTAAATGAAGGCAAGTCTAACAGATGATCAACCCTCAATTCATCTGAGCTTCCACGCGGGACTAACTTAGATGGTGACCATAAAGATAACAATAAGTATCATGATGCAATTGTAATTCATTCAACAGTTTATGGGTTTTCAAGACACTTCCACACACCTCTCATCTGAGGCTCTTAGTGGTCAGGTATTATTATCCCCAATTACAGATGAAGAAGCTGAGGGACAGTGAGGTTAATGATTTGTCCAAGGTTACGCAGATAATGGACCTGTGCTGAAGGCTCAAACAGTCTCAAAGCTCTTACCCTTGACCTCTACAAAACAGCTCAAGGACCAAAAAAACTAGGAATCATCTGTGGTCTGCAGAAATGCAAATAATTTTCTCTAAGCATTCGTGGCCTCAAAACCTTGAAATTCTAAAGCCAACGTGTCCAACTCATAAAATTCTAAATGAATAGAAGAGACTGCAGACATCTTCAGAGCAAAACAAGCAATAAATGCAGTATCACCATGATAAAAAAAAGTGATTAAACACTAATTGTACCAACTGAGACACAATCATCAAATTTTGCTTTAACAGCTACAATTAAATAGTAGACTTATTATCTACATTATGCTTAGCTACATCCTGCCAGAATCTTGTATTTTTGCACTAAACATGAACAAAAAGACCTTAATTCAACTTTAAGAGGATGGAAAGCAGAAGAATAAAATGGTGTCGCCTGTATACCTGGTTGGGGGAGAAGCCTTCTGTGACCCTGGAGAAAACAGCCACAGCCTTAAGTTTTCAAATTTCAGTTTCAGGCATATTTTAGGCAGAGGTAAATTTCCTGATAATGAGATTCTAGATAAAACTCCTATGTGAGTTTAATTGCTCCCTGCCTCCCATCCACCACATAACACACCAAATATACACACACGTGCAGGTAGTTCAGGAAGTCTACTGCCAGGAAAAGAAAAATCCTAGTGTGAGTTGATCCAAGAGCCTAGATGCCTAGAACACATTTTTATTGATTGATAGGGCCACCTTTCAGTTCATACAAAATCAGCCTTGAATGGATGCTCCCTTCTTCCTTTGATTCTTCCTTCTTCTCCCTTTTCTGGTCTTCTATCTTTCCCTAGGGTTTTAGTGCAATCTTCATTCTGCATCCCTTAGTCTGGGTCTTTCCAACCAGGAATAATGAAAAGTGGTAGAAAGAAGGATATATAGGGGACAAGATAACACCTTTCTGAATATATCTAAAGGCAGTGTACTCTTCCAAAGCCATCTTTTAAATATATTTTTATCACCTGGTTAATATTTTCCAGTTCTACTCTCTTCCCATAATGGTCTCTCCCAGAGAAACAAATGATTAAACTATATATACCTTATTGTGTTCTTAGTCATAATCCTTAGCTGGGTCAATTTTTAATGGATGGCTGTTACTTGTAAACTCCTCATCAGTATCCATTTTATGTTTATTTACTAAATTTTGATAGCTGATATAAAGAGCCAGATGTGATGAGGGCCTTGGTGAAGTCTGTGGTTGAACTGGTTTGTAATTGCTGTGTTCTGAACTTTCCGTGCAATGAAAACTCACAGAAGAATCGGACACCTTCCAAACTATGACTTTGCAGAGTTACATAGCATATTTTTTTAAAAAAAACTTCCATTTTGTAATCCTTTGATATTGATTTGACCAATTACAATTCAAAGGATTTTTGCAAACATCCTCAAATATTGTACATATCTTCCAAAATCTGAAATGAAAAGGAAGCATAGTATGTATATGTGCCACAGTCAGGGGTTCTGAGTTCACACATTGTCAGCAAGAATGGACTCAATTTTTCATTTCATTCATCCAAACAAATTGTTGCATATATTGGATATTGAACATCATGCAAAGTTCTGGGAATACATCAGTGACCGGGATTAGACAGATTGAGTTCTTGCTCTTGAAATTCTCCTGCTTTAGTGGGAAGAGAGAAAAAAAAAAGTAAATGAACAGCCTAAAATAATTATAAATATTTTTAAGGTGTAAGAAAGAAAGAAATAGATGGCTGAGCAGAGAATTCAAGGAGCAGGATACAATCATTTTAGAAAAGAGAACTTCTCTAAACAAGTGCAAAGTAAGTTGAGCAGTGAAAAGTGAGACGTTTTCATCCATGCAGAACTGGGGATAGGGTATTTTCAGGAGACAGAACCAGTAGAGTGCTGAGGAGGAACAGCACACTGAAGAATGACAGTTCAGCATGTGCATGATATCAAAAGAAAACCAGTATACTGGAGTGTTCTCAAGAGAAAGGAAGCCAGAACTGTATTATGCAAGGCAGTGAAGGTCATAGTAAGAAATATTTATCTTATTCTGAGGGTAACTAGAAGCTGCTAGAGGTTTAAATGGAGAATGATATGTTGTGGAGGAGAGGGCAAGGGAGAAATCAAGGAAAATTCACAACCCTGACTTGGCAAACGGTGGTACCATACATTGAGATAATGAAAATTTCCCCCAGTTTCTTCTCTTCTAGTGAAAGACCCATGTGTAGTGATGTCCTTGTACCTATAAGGCCCTACAGAATTATTTTCTTTTCTTCCTAATAAACTAGCTGTAAAGAGGGGTTTTGTGCCCATTGGCATTGCTAGAGAGCCAAGAAAATAGATGAGTTGGTCCCACAGTCCTAGGGAAGGCAGAGAATTATCACTTGGTTCTCCCATCCCAGTCAAATGCAACAGCCAACAAACACCAACTTAAGTTTAATGATGTTCAAGAGAATTTTAAAACCACACAACATTAAGTCACATTTTTCCAGGGTGTTAGACCTTGGACACCAAACCTTGAGCTTGAGTTGCATTATCTGGTGAATTAAGCTGAATATATGCATTGTCCTCTGGCAGCAAATTCTTCAAAGAAAACCCAAAGCAGGGACAGCTGTCCAGTGGGGAGAGGAGACGACTCTCCTGGGAAAGGGCACAAACAGATGAACATAATGTCTGTCCCCTGGAAAACTGGCTTCTCTTCTAAAATGGGTTGTCAAAGACTCTTCCAGCCATTTAAACTCATTAAAACTTAAGGACAATGGTTCAGAGACAGACTCACCTCTGCAGAGCAGAGTGCTGCAGAGCAGAGTGCCATCTAAATGTCATCAGTTCATGGGAGACTGTGAGGCTTCAATTTAAAGGATTAAGATAGCTTGGGGACAGATGCCATCCATACTGTATTCCATAGTATGCAGACTCTGTCTTATTCTCCATGTAGCTCTATGAAAACTCAAACAACTTTGAGTCATTGGCCATATATTCTTCTCCAACTTGCATCACCAGTATGCTCATGCAGAAGAAAATCTGGTTATGAAAACTATTAAGGGAAACCTTGAATGGATAGACATTGCAAAAGACATACCTAAAAGAAAATTGAAAAGGGATGAAAGAATTGATTATATCTCCAGCATTGATCAAAATAATTTACTAATTTACAGAATACCATTGAGGCACAACTTCTGGGCAAAATGGAAAACATTTCAGTAAGAGGCACATAAAAGGGAGACCAGACTTTGTACTTCTTTATGAAAGAAATGTATTTTAGAATATTAATTGTAAGACAGTTCTACAAGGTATTCAAAATAATCAAGAGTAAAAACAGTAGAAATGTTAAAATTAAAAGTTAAAACTTAAAGACTTTGGAGGATGAACTTATTTTCTTATTAAACCCTGTGACCTATAATATGAATCATGTATTTTCCTAAAGATTAACAGAGTCAACATTATCATAGACAAACTATTGATTCTGAAAATACTTAAGTATTTAATGTTGATTAGAAATTGCAAAAAAAAAAAGATTCCATTTGTGGATTAGCATCTGCCCACTTCTATAAATATAGACATACAAAAGAGTATCAGGAAAGAATATCAAGTAGTTCACTAATAATTTTTCAAGTCTTAGAAAGTAGCATTTTTGAATGACCCCCAGAAGGATTAAAATATCATAAATATAGTTCAAAGTTAGGACTGGGGATATACCTCAGTGGTAGGCCACTTTTCTAGCATGCATGAGGCCCTGAGTTCAATACCTAGCACCCTGGCCCCCAAAAATCCTTTGTTTGAAAAAAAAAAGGCAGTTTTTCTTATTTTTTTTTCCCTTAGACTAGGGATTGTCCCAATTCCTTTCCTTTTCTCTGTCTTTGCTTCTCATATTCCACTGGCCATGAAGGAATGTGAAAAACTAGATTTCAGCCATCAAGTCATCTTCAATATAAAGAAACTCACAAATTAGGTCAGTTGAACTTGTCTGTACTCCTGAGGTTGTTGTTGGCGGTAGGAAATTTCCCTTTCTGCCATTCTTTTCCTACCTGCATGCCCACAGGATTCTATCTTTATTGATAAGACTCAACAAGTCTGCAGAATTTGTCTGGGAGCATGGCTTGATCGTGATGGGCTTTTTCTGGAATACAGTGTGGTCTTGCTCTCTTCCTGGTCAAGTCTTTATTTTCAGAAAAGTTTCCACTATTATCTATAAATCTTTCATGGTTTCATCGGTCACATTTTATTCCCCATAAACATTAATTGCATATATATTATATGTCCCTGTCATTCTTTTGCTCACCTTTTCTTCCTTTTCTTCTGTATTTTTATTGTGCCATAATACACATTAATTTACCATCTTAACCATTTATTTCAGTGGTTTTAAATACATCATAAAGTTAGGTGAACATCACCACCATTCATTTCTGTAATTCTTTTCATCTTGTACTAAAACAATCTCTATACCCATTTCCCCATTGCTTTCTAGAACTTGGAAACCACCACTCTACATTCTGTGTCTATAACTTTAACCACTCTATACCATGTAAGTACAATAATAAAATACCTGTCCTTTTTGTCTGACTTCTTTAACTTATAATATTCTAAGATTTGTCAAGTCTCATAGGGATGTAGGTAGAAAAACAAATGACAGGAAGAGAAAATCCCTGCCTCCAAGAACAATGTAAGGAGTGCAGACAAGTTCAATTGACCTAATTTGTGAGTTTCTGTTTATCGAAAATGCCTTGATGGTTGAATCTAGATTTTCACACCTCCTTAATGGCCCAAACATCCGAAAATTTCATCCTGCTTGCAGCATATGTCAGAATTTCTTTCCTTTTTATGACTTAATGATATTTCATTATATGTACACGCCACATTAACAGACACTTGGATTTCTTCTATTTTAGCTACTATGAATAAAGCTGCTATGAATGTATACACAAACATCTCTTCAAGACACTGCTCTTAAGTCTCTTAGTTTTATGCCCAGAATTGGAATTGGTGGATCAATGATAATTCTATTTTTTAGGAACTGCCATATTGCTTTTCCACAGCGGCTGTACCATTTTACATTTTCACTAATGGTCTACACATGTATTGATTTTTCTACATCCTCATCAACCCTCATTTTCTGAGGGTTTTTTTTTCATAGTTGCTATACTAATGGATATGAGGTGGTAACTCACTGCAGTGTTGATTTGTACTTCTCTAATGATTAGTGATGTTAGACATCTTTTCGTGTGCTACTGGCCATTTGTGTATCTTCTTTGGAGAAATGTCTATTCAAGTCCTTTGCCCATTTTCTTAACTGTTATATTTTGTTGTTGCATTTTAGAGTTCTCTAAATATTAAGAAAATAATAATATAAACTTTATCAGACATATGCTTTGAAAATATTTCTCATGTTTTTTATTCTATTGTTAGTGCCTTTTGATATATAAAAATTTTAAACTTTCATGACGTCCATTTTTTTATTTTCTTCTTTCCTTTTGTTACGTATGCCTTTAGTGTCTTAAGAAGTCATTGCCAATCCAATGTTATGAAGTTTTTACCCTGGGTTTTGAGATTTTTTTTTTTTTTTTTTTACTTTTACCATGTCTGTTCAACGTTGCACTAGAAGTCCTAGCCAGAGCAAGTAGGCAAGAAAAGAAAAGAGAAATGAAAGGAGAAAAAAGGTAGGGGGAGAAGAAAAGACATTCAAATTGGAAAGGAGGAAGTAAAATTATCCATTTGTTGATGATATTATCCTATATGATGTAAAACTCTAAGGATTCCACAGTTTTCATGAACAGTTCTCCCAGAATTTTTCCTTTTCTTTAAATTCTCTCCCTGGTCAACTCCATGCATTCTTAAGTCTTACACTATGCACTTAATGCTTTATAAACAAATGTTTTGCCTCTATTCTGATCCTTTCTTCTGAAATTTATACTCAATTTCCAAAGTTTGTTTGACACCTCCACCTGCATAGACCAGAGGCATCTCACTTCATATGCTTCTTCCTAGATTCTGGTGGTTACCAATAAAAACTTGGTGATGAGCTTGAAGCTGCATCATTCCAATCTCTGCCTCTGTCATAACATAACCTTCTCTCAGTATTAATCTCCCTCTCCTTTCTCTTATAAATACACCTTTAATTGGATATAGTGCTACCCTAATCCAGCATGACCTCATCTCAATTTGATTATATCTGCAAACACTCTATTTTCAAATAAGGTCACATTCACAGGTAAGTGGGGGTTGGAATTTGAATGTATCTTTTAGGAGAATACAACTAATCCACTACACTGTGATAAAATACATTTTGGAAATGTTGGTTAAAGCCAAACCAGACAGGTTTCATTACTATAGAACTTCTCAGAGCCTTTAATAAACTAGTTTGAATTGTACTTTGAATCTCCATTAGGAGTTATCATTTGGAGTTTTTCTGAACTTATATGACCACAAAACACTCTCCACGTGAAGCACTTCAAAAGATTTCTAACAACAGACTTTGAATGTTCTGCACCAGTGCTTCTGATTTTCATGTGCATATGGATCATCTGGGGATGGTATAAAAATTAGAATTCTCATTCAGTAAGTCTAGGATGGAGTTCTGAGATTCTTTATTTTTTATTTAAATTAAAATTAATTTTAAAAATTAGATGTAAGTTAACTTTTTAACAGGTGCATAAAAACTGTACCTATTTATGGAGTACCATGTTTCAAGAAAGTCTGTGTTTTCTCACAAAATTCCTGGAGCTGCTGATGCTGATGGTCTCAAATGCACTGAGAAATAATCCCCTAAAACAAAAATCTTTATTTCTACTAATTATAGTTCTTTTTCTAAACATTCTATCTTGTTTAATGACATCATCATTATCGACCCAGTAACTCATCTGGAAACTTTGGCCTCGAATTCCTTTTCCCTTACTCTTCCTCTCTCCTCCCCTCCAGTACAACTTATGACTGAGTCAAATTTGTCTTTTGAATCTAGTACAGTGTCTCCATTCCCATTATCTTAGCTAAGGATGTTAGTGTCTTTCTGTGAGCTGTCAGTAGCCTCCTAACTCATCTTCTTTCCTTGCAATTTTGTCCCTCGCAACTGTCGCCAGATGCAGATTTACTCAGGTCAACATTTCATGTTAAAATTTACATTGGAATGCCACTGCCCACCAAATAAAATCTCAACTTCTCAACACTGAGACAGTCCAACTTCAGTATATTTTTCTCCTTGCGCCCACTACCAATCCATGATATAGCATATGCTGTGGTCACATTAGGCTGCCCTGGAAATACCATGCATTGTTCTCACCTTTGAAGTTTGTCCAAATTCCACTCTACTATCAATATTTCTCCTCTACCCTTCCTGCATGGCATAAATTGTTCCCCAACTAGAAGTGATTTCTACTTTTTCTATGTTCCCATAGCATTTTGTTCACAACTTTGTTTACTACCTTTAATACTGTTCTATACTGTTAATATACCTATACTAATACTGTCCTATTTATACACTTCTTTTTTATGTATCTCCTTAAGAACAGCAATTATTCACAACACATAATATGTATTTACTTATCAAAAAAATCCAAACACATTTTTTATGAATAAGTAGGCAAATGAATGTATTGGACATAAGAGAGGCAAATGTCTCTGAATTCTTTCCAACGTATAGAGAACAACATGAATAAAAGCACAGACTACTAGAAGACAATCTCAGGCCAACCACTTCAGAGTTTTAAGGATGAGAGACCCCAGAATCTAATTTTTAGCAAAAAAAAAAAAAAAGGAGACATTTTTAGCAAGCTAAAATGTCAAAACCACTGCCTAAAATGTAAAAGTAAATAGCTCATTGGTACCTCCTTGTGTTACTGATGGGTTTTAAACATTTGAGATAGAAATTCTCCTGGTCAAAGTTGATGTGTTAGTTTTTCATTGCTGTGACCAAAAGCCCTAACAAAACATACACACACACAAAAAAAAACAACTTAGAAAACATTTATTTTGGTCTCAGAGTTTCAAAGATTCAGTCCATGTTTGTCTAACTCCATTGTTCCACGCTTGAGGTGAGGCAGAATATCATGGCAGAAGGTTATGGCAGAAGAAAGCTGCTCAGCTTATGGCAACTGGGAAGCAAAGAGAGAAGAGGAGAAACCAAGGACAAGATATAGTCCCCAAGGGCATGTCCCCAGCGGCCTATTTCCTTCAGGCACACCCCACTGCCTATGGTTACCATTCAGTAGTTCATTCAAATTATTTGCCCATTATTCTGATTAGTCCACCGATGAGGTTGCAGCTCTTATCATCCAATGTTATACCTGTGAACTACATTGCCTAACGCATGAGCTCTTTGGTAAACATTTTTTAGGTCTAAACCATAACAGTTAAAAACCTTATAAAGCAATGAAAAAGATTAACAAAGTGTATTTGACATCCATAAAGAACAAAAATAATATAAAGAAAGTTTGGTAAATCTTCTGAGCAAAAAACTTACTATTCAGCGTGTGATGATTCTTTTTAACATTTTTTGGCCAATGACAGTTTAAAGGATGCACATGCTAATTATTTCAGTAAAGCTAGGCTATTCTAGTTGTCACATTTATCTGAGATAGAAGGATTTTTTTTTTACATTCTATTTTTTTTTCTATGCAGTACTTAAAACCAACTGACTCCTAAATCACAGTTGAAATCACCTGCTCTATGCTACCGAGATCCATGCAAAACTGCAGGCTATCTTGATGAATATAAGAGCTAAATGGAAGTTAAATTTGTCACATTCTTTACCATGCTGCACACTTTCAGAGTTTCATAAATTTTTTTTAAAAACTCCACATAATTAGTTTAGCTTTACGAGAAAAAAAAATTGAATGACAAGGTCAGGCTCCTGACCTTTCAGTAAATTAGAGAAGATTGCCATAAATTGCACAATATAATGAAACACCAATTTGCATATTTGCTGCTATATTAAAAGGGATCAGTTTTAGCTCACAAAGCAGAACAAACAAAAACATGCATTTTAATAACTCAAATTACTCCCAGGAAGTGACCCTCAGCAGAAAGCCTGATTATCACTACTTAATTAGAAGCCTTGGAAATCTAAATCCTCCTTTAAATCCTATTCTGGGTACAGTGAAAGATGAAGCCATGAGTTTTGTCTAAGATTCAATATTTACTCTTTACTAATATGTTTGCTGGAGAGACTTCCCAAGCATTATAAAGACATGCGAGAAAAAATTTAATATTCAAAGAAAGAGTGCACAAAACCTGTGTTGGCTTGCAGGTGCAAAGCAATTAACAAGCTGGCATTTACAGTACTTTTAATTAATTAATTAAAAATGCAAAGCTGACTTTCATTTCTTTAAATGTTTGAACATTTTATCCATCAATAATAAAGCACTACATGCTGCTGGGTGACAACATCTGGTAAATGAAAGAAGTCAGTCCAGTGTGGAAGTTAGTGAAGAGGGACTTGGAATGTGCGACTGCATCACCTCCTCCTGTCTTCTCCTCCCCCACCGGTATATTACTAAACTTAGTGTCAAATGAGAGGGGAAACGGTCTGTTGCCTACTCTGGATCATAAACTCTAAGTGACAATATTTGATGTGACATGTTAACCTTGAATGGGAATGAAAACAACAAGGCTTATTACAATTACGCTCACCATTAAGGACTTGCTGTTCTGTTTCCTTAGGGGAGCAGGGTTGTTTGGAATTGAAGCTATGTACCTCCATCTTGCTTATAAAGGTTAAAAACATAATTAGCAGAGGGAATTTCAATAATTTGCAAAAGAAGTAGGTGATGGCTTCTAATGTAATGCTGCTGTGACTAATTTTACAGCTGGACGCTGCTCAAACAATGACTTCACTATTCCCCGCAAACACATTTTTGGTCAGTACGTATTTTAAAACAACACCATTAATGTACTTAATTAAAACATAAATACTACAGTGCTACCTCGGTAGGCATTCACTCAGCTGGAACTAACTGTATTTGCTTAATCTACAATTTTAAATGTATTAGCAAAAATAAATGTTGGTGAATGTAAGAGCCTGATTACATATCTTGGGTAAATTGGTGATAATGAGTCAAGAGACTTTGTGTTCATTCACATATATTAGAATAAGAATCATTATGAAATTAAAGCTAAGATTAATCCTGCTAATGACACCACAGAGCATCTGGGAATAAGATAACCCAGATGTCAGATTCACTGTGCTACTGTGCTGCTATTTGATAGAGTAACCCTTGAAGTGTTCTTCTAAGGCAGATAGCAGCTACCCCCCCCCCAGTCCCAGCACTTGAAATGCAAATGAGTGACAAGATAGTCTAATAATGAGAGCAGATTCTAGCAGTAAAGAAAATGAATAAATTAAAAAAAAAACCACTCTGCACCACTGATAAGAACAAGCAGCAGGCACCCTGATGTCCTCAATTAGGGTGGATGACATCTGCTGAGCATTTCTCTCTAATAAAGCCCTCACTCGGTATTCCAAAGCACACGATTCTAACACTGTTAACATTTTAATGTCCTGGGCGTGCGTGGTAACATTAATTACAAGATGATTTGGATGACTTCTGAATCTCTTTTATGTCTTAGGCAGAAGAGAACACAGCATTGCAGCTTTGATATCATAAATAAAATGGGGACGCCTGCCAAGCATGAAAGGTATCCTGAAGTCACTCGCATCTGCTAGGTTATCCTGAACCTCTGTAGCCAGGCAGAGAGAATCCTCTGGGCATTTACAGAGGGTCAGCAGCTATGCATTTTAGGGGGAAGCAATGTGGCTCTCAAGGAGCTTTTTTCTCTTATGCTAAAGGTGAAATTTTTGTTGCTGTTTTTAATTCCTAATGAGCTTAAAGTCCAATTAATATTTTTCTAAGCACAGTTTGCCTTCCTAATAGTTATTTTCATGAGCTTTGGCAAATGTCACCAGGGCTTTCTTGTTTGTTGGCTGGGAGACAAGGGCAGTTCCTCCCCTTAATCAACAGACTGATACAGTCTTGGCACTGTGGGGGACTCCACATGGAGAGTGGGGCAGTGGGGACATAAGACAAAAGAAATTTGGGGGGTCTCCTAGCACAGAACTGACAATCTGTAACCATCACCCACCCCCAAAAAAATTGTATTATGAAACTGGGGCACAGAGAAATTATATGACATGCTGGTGAGTTATTAAGCATCTAATAAGCCAAGGTAGGATTAGAACCTCTGTCTCACTGAACTCAAAATCCATGATCCTATCCTTCTCTATCACACCTGTGGCAGTCATGAGGACTTCTCATAGGTGATCTGGGTCTCCTCTTTTGAGGCATATGATAAGGTTTGGTTTCCTTGCCCTCTCTTAAGTGAGCACAAACATGTAAACTTGTTTGACCGGTAAAATGCAAACTGAAGCTTTAAAAGAAACTGTGGTTCCCTGGTCCCCTACATGGAATAATGGGTGTCATTCCCAGTCTGGACCTAAGGATGACTTAGAGCACAGCCCACGATTCTAATACTGGATCTGGAGAGTGAGAAAGAAATAAACCTTTGTTATTTACACCTCTGAGATTCTGAGGAGGTTGGTTAGTGCCGCATAACCTAGCCCATCCTGACGAATACAACACTATATAATGCCAACAGCCAAGTACAAACACGTAAAACCCCCAGCTGGCCTCAGGAATGGATGAAGAAGGATGGGAAAAATAAAAGCCAGGGAAGATATGACTCAAAAGGTGGTCCAAAAACTCTTAGACTCAGAAGAGAAGATTGCAATTTAATTAACCCTAGTGGGCACCACTGACATCATAACATGTGTGAATGGCTCCCCCTAGAGTCTTGCAGTGCCACTGCAAGATCATATGCAGTGGCCTTGTCATTTATAGCCCTTCTGGTCTGAGAATCTGGTTCCCTGCTTATTTTACAGATTAAGCCACATTCGCAGGCTGCGCTGGTTATAGAATTCATAGCAGCAGTCAATGAGCACACATACAACCAGCCCACAAAGAGCTCAGAACATCAGGAACATTTCATCAGCAAATTTATTAGGGCACTTGGCCATGAGTCAAAATTAATTCCAGATATGACAGATTATTGTTGCTAGATCCATGTGAAATGATGTTATATAGTCATTAAAAGGATGTCTTAAACAACTGTGAAAAGAACAAGACAAAAGGCCCTTTTGGCTTTTCATAATTAACTGACTGTGGTACTGACGTGCTGCACCAGAAAAAAGGAACAGTTAAAAGAAAAGAGAAAATGAGACACACCAATGAGGAAATATACAGTAACCTTTGGAGTCCATTCCCCTTTCTCTCTTGCAACTCTTTTCTAGCTCTGTTTGGACTCAGTGAAAAATTCCAATTCTCTAATGCTGACTCTCCCTATTCAAAGGAACACAGTTTGATAGAATTACAGCTGAACAGCAGGATCAAAGTCCCCAGCACTGATCAAAAGTCCCCTAGGATATCCCCCAAGTGTGCAGAACTAGAGATCTGGACAGCACCTACAGAATGAAAACAGTTAACAAAACTTCCTTGGACAGGTCCAGAAGGGCTCTCAAGCAGACCAACTACACATAGCTTCCGCATCCCCACCTCACTAACCCTCGGACATTTCCCAATGACTGGGCTCACCCAGGGAACATCAGAGAGGGTGCAAATCAGTCCACTATTTGGCAGCCCATTTCTGCCTACAAGAATGCTGATTCATAAGAGTGGGAACATCTAAGAAAGTTCAAACATTGATAAGGAAAGGGCAACTGCTCCAAAAGAAGGAGTGAAAAACAGTTTAGCAGCTTCCACAGCTGCAAAGTTAAGATACAATTAGATTCCTAGGCACTTCCAACCCAGTAACACCCCAATGAAAGGGACCAAATCATAAAGTTTATGCTCTGGAAAATGTCATACCTGATGCAAGCCATCTTGAGATTTCATTCCACTGTGACTTTGCATATCATCCTCCAAGACACAACTCAAGCCTGTGCATGAAGCCCCCTTGGCCCCACTCACCCAGAGGTGGGCTGCTCTCTTTTACTCTAGGCTTCTCTCACATTCACTCTAGGATTGTAACTTCACAACATCTGCCTCTTCAGCTAGACACATGACCCCTGAGGATACTGTTGGCTTCCCCAGCCCCTGGTAGGGTGGCAAGCACAAGGGAAGCTTTGTATCCTTCTTAGTGAAAGTGACTTGAATATTGATAGAGGACATAGATCCCAGAGGCTGTGCCATCTTGGAAGATAAATATCGCCCTGTGTTTTGTTTTCAGGTGCTTAAGACCTGGTTCAACTCTCTCTTCTGACAAACATATAATACTTTATCTCTCCCTTTCCTGAGGCTTCGGCATCACCACTATACTTTCCCAGATCCTTTTTTAGTTTCTTAATAAGGTGTCCTTAGATAAGCCTCATCCAATTAGCATTATTTTGTGCCTGGCTGTGACAAGATAACTGAAAAATCAATGAAAACAAAGGCTGAATGGCCTGAGTTCTCCTGACTGAGTGGGCTCCTAGGTGTCTTTTACACAGAGTAATTTATGGAAACATCCTTTAAATACAGACATTTCCATCTGTTTCACCTTCACTCTTGAGGGAACATGAACTAGAAGGATATTCAGTTTTCAGCCTAATATTTTTAACCTCTTCCTCTCAATATTTGGAACTCTTGGCCCCACATCTTTGAAAAATATCTCAAGGGCCAGAGATAATAACAACAACTACTCTATTGTTTGTCAACCTGGTGCTGGATTCTTTGCTCAGGATTTCAAAGGCTCAGTGAACTCTGTCTGGTGAGGAAGACATAAAAGTTATTTAAGAAATAAGTGCTGAGTAGAGATACAGTCACCACTGAGGCAGAAAGATGTGGGGGACCAATTGAGGGGTACTTGCACTTAGTTATAAGGGAAGGTGAGAGAAGGAAAACTAGGCAGACAATGGAGGAAAACTAAAGGCAAGAGAGCAAAGGGGTATTTTGAGAGATCTGACAAAGGAACAGTGAGAACAGAAGATATGGCAGGAAACAAGTGTGAAAGGGTATGAGGGGGCTATGCCTTGTGGAGATTGGGTACCATGCTGAAGAGTTTGACTTTACTGATAATGGGGAGCTCCGGATGTTTGGGGAAATAGATGACATAATTCCACCCAGGTTTTGAAAGAATATTTTCAAGGATATTGAGGAAGGAGGGACTACTAGAGGGATCATTTGGAATATTTTGCTGAAGGCCTAAGTCAATAAATCCATGAGATTTTATTTCTAATTAGAAGAAGAACAAATGGATTTTCTAGGTAATAAATTTTGAAATGTGAAAGAGAATTTTAGCCATTTAGCTTTAAAAAATGTTGTAAACACTGGGCTTCTCTTCTAGAACATGCTCAATGCTGACAGCAGATGGAGGCCCTGCAGTCAAGCAAGGAAGAGAGGAGAGAGGTTTAAAAAAAATTATCAAAATGCAGTGTGTATGCCATCACTGAGGTTTGTACATAAAATGTACTTGAGAAAAGGAAGGATGGATAGGAAGACCCAGATAGTTTCACAAAGGCAAACTGAGATGGGTTGTGAAGTATGAATAAGAGTTCATCAACCAAAGTGAAAAGAAAACCAAATTTTATTTAAGGAATTTTAAAAAAAGCTCAAATTATGGCAATGAGGGTCTACTTCAGAGAGATGAAGACAATCTTCCCAACACCATCCTGAGGTTTAAGAATACCTCTACAACAGCAATATTTCTTTTAATTAGCTTTCATGAACCTGATATTCATGAGTTTGTCTTTTACCTTTTTAAGAAGTTATCTCTTATTTTTACTCTCTAGAATTGGAAATTCGATATTTAAACTTCTCATTCAACTGAAATTTATTTTATTTCTAGTTCAAGGAATGGGCCAACTAGTCCTATTTTTCAGGATTCGTTGATGAGTTCATGTCAATTCTACTGCCTCAAAATTGGAGAATATTAACCTTTGTGTCTATATTAATTTTCTCACCCCTGCATCAGGATCACTTGGACCAATATATAGACTTATTCCATCCACCCTAGCCATCTAGAATCTTATCTAATGAAATATGAATATCTCTCCACACCAAACATGGCACCACAACTCTGCTACTCCAGGGCAGTCACTAGATATTGCTTGTTATAAGTCTAATGGTATATAAGGACATTTTAATCTGTATGTTAACTTGTGTTCCTGAAATGACATATCATATAGAGAATTCAATCCAAGAGTTCTAGAGAAAAGTGGCCCCAAAGGACCCTATTAAATGTGGCATCACAAACCTGAGCTGTTAATTACTTGACCTGTTCCCCTTGCGCCCAGTGTTATTTCCTGGTATTTCTCTAACTCTTCTTGGCAAACAACCTGTGCAGTAACTCTTATTTAACCACAGTTGGTTCTTTACTGTTTCTCTTCTTTCCTTCTTTGGGTAAGAGAGCTCCTTTAATAAAAGTGAATGTCTCAGAGGAAACCTCAATCCTTCTACCTCCCTCCGCTGCTGCACTTAATGCTGTGTGTTTAACACCACCTTGGGGATTACACTTAAATCCTGGGAAATCTTCACGCAGCAACACACTGGCAACAGGAAACGCTCCCTCCCTGGAGATCTCAGGGACAGGAGAAGAGCCAGAGCGTTGGGCTGCTTGAGAGAGGTAGACATGGAGCTGAGAAGCCAGCCCAGAGTGGTGTGGAGATGGCCCACCCCAGCACCCAGCACCCGGCACTGCTACTTCTCCAATGACCAGGTTTCCACAAAGAAATGAACAGACATGGTCTCAGAGAGATATAGGTGGTCTTCTTACCATTTATTTTCATCCCTGCCTGCAGTAAAGATCTGATTGATGCCAATCCAGAGAGGGAATTTTGGCGATTTTTTCTGATCCTTTCTGTACATGAGATTCATCATCAATCACTCAGTATAGGATTTAATAAATATTACTGGGGGCTTCTTCATTGTCTCTGACCAGATTCTGTCTTGCTAAAGCTAAAGCATAGTCCAGGTTTGCTCTCTCTTCATGGCAAAAGCAAAGAGGTGAAGTTTAGCTGGGGTTTAGGAAAGAATTTTGCACACACTGTTTTCTTTATATAAAATGTGCATATATCACTACCCTAAGTATATGTATGAAGAAGACCCAAATTGGTGTGAATATACTTTGTATACAAACAGATATGAAAAATTGTGCTCTATATATGTAATATGAATTGTAATGTATTTTAATTTGTTACATATGACAGCAGAATGCATTACAATTCATATTACATATATAGAGCACAATTTTTCATATCTCTGGTTGTATACAAAGTATTTTCACACCAATTCGTGTTTTCATACATGTACTTTGGATAATAATGTCCATCATATTTCACCATCGTCTCTAACCCCATACCCCTTCCCTTTCCCTCCCACCCCTCTGTCCTATCTAGAATTCATCTAAAAAATTTAATAAATAAATAAATAAAATGCGTATATATTTAAGAAAGCATTAATCCCAGAAGCAGCTGCAGAAAACATTGTTTAATGTTAATTACCACTTAGATCGAACCTCAAAGAATCAAAGCGCATTCTTTATTCTACAAAAATTTGCTTGGCATTGACTCTGCACCCAGTCAGTTCTGGATCTGGTGTTATTATCATTGCATGTCAGATGACACGTTCTTAATAAGGCTCTTTTAAAAATACAGTATCTATTTTTATTACAAATGGATCACTGACTATTGGCAAGGATTCTTTGGAGTACAAAACAAATATTTAAAAAGAAATAAAAAGAGAAGTTTTGTTTTATAGTTACACTCTTAATAAAAGGTCATGAACACTGGCTGCAATGGTTAATTATGTCAAATAGGAGAATTTTTATGATGCAGTGAAACAAAAGATTTGTTTGCTCTACTCTTCCAAATCAGAAATCCAGCTGATGGTTTGTATGTATTCTGACTCTGCTTTTGTAAGGAAGTTCAAGGACATAAACAAGTGATAAACCAAATAAACATTTTTTCCTTCAAAAATCCATTTCGAATTTTACCACCTGAAATACCAGGCTTAAGAAAAGACAGTTTTGATCTGAAAGAACAAAAGCAAAGCTATGCTGAAATATCTGTAATGGGTTCAGTCTGCTTAAGTATGGGGGGTGGCAAATATGCTGTTCCATGGCAACATCACTTATTGCCCCATGTGCAGAATGAAAGCAGTACTTCACACCACTTCATGACAGAGAGGTTACAATCTCCCAGACTTCCTGTACCGTGTCATAGTCTAAGGTTTCCTTCCAACCTCTCTATTGAAGTTGGGTCTACTTTGGTCTCCAACTCTTGTCAAATGCATGATAAGCTCTTCGTATAAGAGCAAACTACTTGGTTTACTTAGAAGTATAATAAAAAAAAAGAAAAGTTATCCTTAGGACAACTTAGGAATTCATAAAACTTAAGGAAAGTTGAAAAATCATGAACATTACATTTTCACATTAAAGAAGCTGATATGACAGAATTAAATATTGCAAATTTTTTGCTTTGGTTTGGACAATTTGGTATTTCCCCTCCCTTGGGAAAGCCATGAGTGTGGGAATGCATAACAATTGTGGCTAACCTAAGACATCATGTCCTGTTTGATCTCACACTTAGAACCTTGGTAGAATGTGATACAGAGCTAACCTAAGGCAAATTGATTGTTATCTGCATTAGCTTTTTTATTTTAAATGAGACTTTGGATTTTTAGGCTAACTTGCATATTTCTCATCACAGAGGCAATAGAGTCCACCTGTCCATTGGCAATTTCCTCATTGGTGCTGACAGCAAAGCTGGTGCAGTAACTCTTATTTAACCACAGTTGATTATTTACTGTCTCTCTTCTTTCCTTCTTCAGGTAAGAAAGCTTCTTTAATACAAATAAGCATCTTAGAGGAAACCTCAATCCGTGTGCCTCTCTCCACTGCTGTATTAATGGTGTGCATTTTACACCACCTGGGGGATTTTATGGGCGTGTCCTCATCTCCACCATCCATTCTCCCAAAGTTTATTGAACATCAGCTCTATGTCAATATTGTGATGAACACAAAGATAAATAATAAGTGTATGTCCTCAAGCCAAAGTCTAATACTAAACACCAAGGAAATGGAGCCACTTCCTAGGTTATAAATGTACAGCCATAACTTGGTGAACAGTGACTCAGTTTACTCAAAAGGAACATCACTCTTCCATCTTCTTGGTCCGTATGTCAGGTGATTCACACAGTGAATATTTCCAGGGCAGACCCGTCATTCACCATCACATAGCTACCTATTATTTAAACCCTGGAGAACCAAACACCTTAGAAAGATGCAACAAGGAGGCTGTGTAGGTTTTCCTGAGCTCAGGATTTCAGTGGACAATGGTCCTACCATAGTCCAAGCATGGCCATTCACCACTCATCCCCCTCCAGGATTACCATTCCAAATCATATTGTTTTTAAGACCAAAATCTACTCAAAACCAAATATAGACAACTCTGGAGAATAATTAGTTTATTATCCTTCTGAGGCCATCAAATGGTTCTGATCTTGGCTTTTTTCAAAAGACTATTTTTAGGGTCAGGGCTACAGATCAGTGGCAGAGCACTTGCCTGGCATGCTCAAGATCTTGGATTCAGTCCCTAATATAAAAAAATAATCTGTTATTGCAATAGCATACCATTGGCCCACTTTCCACTTTCCAATTTTTTGATAATCATTGAAAACTGTCCTTTTACAATAGCTGCTTTTCAGATGGGAAAAGAACAATATGGGGCACTTAAACCAAAGGAATGGAGACTTGCCCTGCTGCCACTAGCATCTCTGCCTGCTGGTATTTAGAGAAACAAAAGACAAGCAATGTTTTTAAACTTAGATGTTGCCTTAGATAATTGGTCCTGATTGTCAGAAAGGATATTCTAAATCTACAGCTATTAGATTTTGTAGTACAGACCCAGCTCTTAACTGATTCATAAATAATCATCGCAGCGACCAAGCAGCTACATTCATTTACCTTGGTTCACATATCATCACAGTTCACCTTGGAGGTTATGACACACCAGGACTCAGGATTTGCTAAAGCTGAACATGCTGCAGCTGTTGAAGGTTTTAAGTTTTGTTTTACGATGAAGTCAAGAATCTAGCTACATCTATTTTACCATTTTTGCAGATTAGCATTATTATATGGAGTACAACTTTGGACCCTTGATCACACATTTGTTTTGACATTAGAACAGATTAAAAACTCTTTTCTGAGTTGAAATCTTGACCTACCTACAGATACTCTCTTGGCTGCTCATCTAAAGCAGAGACAACCCTTCTCTCCAGGCAGCCTTCCTTGTTCAACTTCCACAGGGAATCTCAACCTTAGCCCTTGCTTAATTGTCTGTTAAAAGAGACATAACTATTTACGTGGCACCGTATACCAGCTGTGCTGAGATACTTTTCAGGGAGTACATCTCAGCAAATCCTCAGCTGAAAGGAATGACATTTGGAAGCCTTTCCTAGAGGAAAGAGTTGATCCATCTCTCCAGGATCTCTAAATTCTACTACTGGGTTAAGCCAGGTCACAGAGAACTGGGTACTTGGACAGCATTTGTTTCTTTTGACTACAGCAAAATGGTTTTACTGAAATTGCATTTTGGCAAGAAGCAACTGGGGTCTATTTTCAGGGAGTGAGTTTAGGCAGTATGAATGTCTTTGAGAACAAAGAATTGAGAAACATTTAGGTAATAAAATCTTTTGGAATTTGAATATGAAGAGAAAGAGAATAAAGACCAGATTTCCAATATCAATGATCCGATGGATGATGGTATATTTAATGTTAATGGATGGGCACCAACTGGGGGGGGGTACAGGATTCAAGGTGCATGTAAAATATTCAAGAATTACTGTCTGCATGCATTTGAATAAATGGATCAGAAGTCAGAAAATACATTAGTTCTAGAACAGTGGGCCAAGAAAAAATCTGAGCAACAGATTGTGTAAGTAGGACACTACTTACACAAGAAAATTGAATGATACATCAACCACATTAATATTTGTAAATAAGGAACCATTTACTATGAATGATATGAAATGGATAATGTGATCATTAGAACTAGAAATAAGAGAACTCAGCAATTTTATTAACACTCAACAATAACAGTTTCAATAACAATAAATAAATGATTTGAGTCTGGCAGTATTAACATCAAATATATGTATTTTATTGACATATACCTCAAGAATATTTCAATGATGAGGGAGAAAACTAGATTGTTTCATCAAAAGAAAACTATGATTTCAAAGTGGGCATCTACTACTCAAGGAAAAATATTTTCATGAATATACAGCAAATTATTAATACTAAATATCTTTTAGGCCCATGGGTAAGAAGGCACATCCTTTTTCTCGTACATTTTTATAGGAGTTGAGGTTTATCTAATGATAAAGCATTTTTAAACAGAAAAAAAATCGATGAAAATAAAATAAAGTGTACACCTACATATCTTTCTAATAATTACCCTTTCTCTGCTGCTATCCTAAATCTTCAGCTCCTGTTTAAAGGCAGATGTTTTTATTTTACCTATCTGTGTTAATTTGACCAGTAAATCAGAAGAATCTTGGTTTTGGGGGAAACAATGTGACACCCCACCACCACCACCAGGGTAAGAAACTAGAGCACAGCCTGTCCTTTGGCGGACTTCTGCTTCTCTACAGGGGATTACTCACCAGAAATGGGAAGCAGACTCCTGCTGAATCCACTTGCTGTCACCCACAAGCAGCCCGGGCCCTCAGTGCCCTCTAGCCAAGTAGAAGCGGAGCTTTTTGTCGATTTCAGCAGCCTCCTCCTCTCCTGCTCAGTCTCTCCTGAGGCCATTCCTTCCTGCAGAGCTCTAAACTTGCTGTTCTGCAGAGACAGTACCTGGGACTGAAAGGTCAGCTCCCTAGATCAAGAGGGCTTCTGCCCCTTGGCCCTGCAGGGCTGTTAGTTTCACATTTGCAGATAGAAACTTGCCCCCTGTTGCTCACACTGATGAACCTAATGGTTTCCTGGCATGCCAAGGTTCACAGCCATCTGCTCTGCTGGCAGTATGCCCACATCAGAGGTGGTGTGCCATGATCAAATGGGGGTTGGGGTGTATGGATAGCAACCAAGGAGAGTTTTCAAGAGTAAGCCCAGCAAATGCAATGATGCCTTATTTGCAAAAAGACCTCCTGGTAGCTAACAAAGCTGAATTAGGAACACACGGCTGCATTACAAGGCAACACATCTACTGGCGGTGGTTGGCACAGTATCTTTAAGCCCAGTTTTTATTCTGAATCCCTTTTCCTAATTGGTCACCAGATGTGGTATTTTGAGTGTAGAGGAGGTAAAGCCTAGTTGACAGGATTTTTTCTGGGTGACCATACATAGGACAGACGATAGCACCATTTATGGAAGAGCCCTCTCTGAAATATGTAGGTAGCAGTTTATTAAGCTGTCACCGGGGCTGTCCAAGCTTCATAGCTGAGAAATTTACCTTTCCATGGGCCTCCTAGATGTGGTTGCATATATGTAATTACATGAAACATAGTTGTACTGAAAAATAATGTGTTGCTTATCTGAAATTCTAATTTAATTGATAGGATCCTATGTTTTTATTTACTAAATCTGGTAATGCTACTCTTAGACCAAGCTGAAAATAAGAGATAAGGAAGTAAATTGAAGAGAGTTGGAATGAGAATAGGACAGTCAATAGAAGTAGACTCAGAGTGGTTGAAGAAATCACCCCTTATCTGAAAACACCCTCTTACCTGTGTATGAACTGCCTTGGATTGTTGGAGGACATTAATAGTTGAGTCTTGCTTTAAATGCCAGTAACACTTAAAGCCTTTTCTCAAGCTTTTTCTTCCATCATGCCTCTACACACATACACACACACACACACACACACACACACACACATACACCTCACCTCCAGCCTACTGGTAGCTGCAACCCCCTATGCAGCCCAATCTCCACAGCTACCTAGAATGGTTTTCTTCTTCACTTGTATTCATTCATGTGAGACAAGGACTGCAAGGGAAAAGAACAGTCACCTCACTTTCAGAGGCAGTTCAACCTCAGTTTGAATCCTGGTTTGCTACTTACTAACTGCAAATCCTTGGGCAATTCTCTCCATCATGTCTTAGATGGCAATTCCAAGTTTTCTTTTCTCATCTTCAAAGTCTGAATCATGATCCTACTATACAGAGTTATTGTAAGAATTAAAGTGATGATATACTAAAGCAAATTGCTTGGCACATGGTAGTTACTCAAAAGTAATGTTACTGATACTACTGTTGTTGATATCATCATTATTGTCATTCACCACCAGCTCACAAGCAATGGAATGCAGGAGTTGACTGCCCAATTTTGAATCCTGGGTCATTCTTTAGTAAGTTGTATGACCTTGGGCAAGTTATTCTGTTTAGCTGTGCCTCAATGATCTCAGATATAAAATAAGCATGCCTGCCAGATCTGGCAAATAGGAAGTGCCACATAAATATTAACCATTATTAATTGCCCCCCATGAAGTGTTCCCAGCCTACTCCATACCAGGATGTTGCAACTGCTCTCTGACTTTCTGTAACACATTACCAGCTTCATGCATAGTACATCTGGTTTTCCCAGCTCTGCCTAGCATCTAGTAGGAGCTCACTGAACAATGATGAAGATCATGAGAAGAAAGCAAGCACATGAGACACTGATCTAAGCAGATACCCAGATGAGTGCTCCTGACCACAAGCAGGGGCATAGGGGGACAGTCAGCCAGCAGCTTACCTCTGTTTACCCCACCCACTGCTCGTGGAAGCTGCCACACATATGCTCTTTCATTTAGTGTCCTAGCAACCTGAGAAACAACTTTTTGTTTTCTGCTTTACAGATAAGGAAACTCAAGCTTCAAGAGGTTCTGTTGCCCCCCTAGTTTGTGCAGACTGCAACATATTTCACGATAAATCATTGGGCAACCTGATGCTGTAGCCAGCACCCAAGGCTACCATGCTATTGTCTGTGGACAATGACTTATATAGCTGAGCCTTGGCTTCTTCAGATGGGAAGCAGAGAGGATAACAGTACTTCTTAGAATTACAGTGAGGATTAACAAGGGCAAGTGGTGTGCAGGGCCTTGCCCAGTACCTGGTATGCATTCACTGCATACTTGTCCAGTGTCAGGTGTTAATAATAGTATTGAATATCATAGACTCACTCCAAAGCTCTTAACTCCATCTCGGTGATGCCAATCAAACATAGGCTTGAAAAAAACACAAAGAAAACAAAAGCCTCTAACTCCAGAACTGGCTCAATAGCAAGGAACATTTAAAGTTTTCCATGGTCTTTCCTAAAGGAGGCTTTACCCTTGAACCACAGCTTCTGTAGCACATTTCTGACTAAGGGGCTTGGGAGTCCACACTCAAGGGCAGATTTTCTCTGAGATGAGGGCTCAGGTCTTCTGAGGTGAGGACCCCACAGAACCATGAGGAGCAAGAATCAGATTCAGAATCCTGGCATCTCCTTCACCACAGATGTGGGCTCCAGCTCTCCAAGGAGTTTGGCCAAATCCTGAGAGGCTCATGGTCAGGAGTGGGCCTCCCATGTGGACCATAGTGGCTGTGTTTGACATAACACTTACCTATTTTTTTCCACATAAAAGGGCCATGGCAGCATGGGCTCTGACCTGGTTTACCCTCATGTGCTCTTCAGCCATTTACCAATTCCTCTTCAACTTGAATTGTTTAAATCTATGACACAGGTGAATAATAGTTACTCACAAGAGCTAAAGACCAAATTGAAGTGACATTATGCAAAAGCCAGGTTCACAGTAAGCACTCAATATTTTATTTATAAGCATGTTCATTGATACACTAATAAGTGTGGGTTCTAATAGCTTTACAATCAAAAGTTCGTTTGATACTCGTAATAATCTTATGAAGGTGGGCATCATTTTTAGCCCCGTTTTACAGATAAGGATACTGGGTTATAGAGAAGCTAAACAACTTTCCAAGGTGATACAGACAGTATGTGATAGGTAAGATTTGAACTTAGGCAAATTTCATACTTTTAGTCACTACTTCAAGTATAAGTCCTCCCCTTCCCCAATGCTGACTTTTCTCTTAGAACTCTTAGGAAAAAATGTATGGTGTCAACAGTCTTTCCCCAAAGTAACATGTTGAGAGCCCAAATCACTACCCCTATGTGGTAATAACCAGGACAGTTGTAGAGGAGAAAAACAGAAGTTAAAGTCTTTAGCAAAGCACTTCATGATGCAGCTCCTGCCTAACTCTTCACCATCCACAATTCCACAAAATCCCTTTGCTCCAAACAAAGGTGACGGGTTTTTTTTCTCTTTCTTCTTTCTAATGTGACTGCTCCATATCCTCAAATCTCCGATCCTGTCTCCTGCTTCCATTGCATCACACATGCTTCTAGGTGTCTGAAAATTTCTTCTCTGCCCGCCTCATTGTCTCCCTCTTCCTTTTAACTCCTATCAGTTCTTTCGTGCATTCTTTTACTAAGCAGGTCTTCCCTGATCTTTAGAGATTAGATGACCATTCACCATCCTTCCCATAATATACAGGCAATTTTTGACACACTGGACCACAATAATTGATCGCTTTCTTTGTTACCTGTAATTAAATATGAGCAGGGATTGTCTCCTATTCATCACTGTATCATCAGTAGCTGGCACTGTGTCTGTCATGGAGCAGGACTCTATATATATTTATTCCATGAACAAACAAAGGTTTGGAAGGTCTCTGTCTGCCCTCCAACTTCTGTTTCTCTCACTTCATCCATAGAAATACAGTGTCTGTACAGAGAGGCAGAAAAAGCTGTTGGAAGGATCAAAAATAAACCTCAAATACTCAGGAAATGGTATGGAAATGGATCATTTTGGTTTACCAGTTCCTTAATTCTCTGAGATTGCCAAAAAAAATTTCATTAAAAGTATGTAAATATGAATGGAAAGTTAGCATTTGGCCCATTACCTACATCTAAGAGTTGTTATTCACCAAATCTAATTGGTTAGATTATTTCCAATTGATCTTTTGTAAAAGAGAGATAATGTTCTTTACTAGTTAGAGGATTGAATTCTAATTCTAAAAAAATATGTAAATATTAACCTCAAATATGTTCTGAATACCAAATAAAATGGGATTGGCCCTGGAGCAACTGGATAAACTGTTTAAATTATACATTTTTTTTGCAAAAGTATGCTAATTAGTCAAGCTCTTGGAAACACATAAAATGGAATGGAAGTAGTCTATTTCTCCTGAATTGATCTCCTAACATGAAGAAGAAATTGGGCAGGCTCTGGTAGTTATTATTGAATATGGGCAGGAAGGTTGAAAAACATAAAAATGAAAAAATTTATCTTGTGCACCTCATGCAGTAGCATTTCTGCTTTCAAATTTTTCTCTGACCTTTCTGAGAAAAATATTTGTTCCTAAATTGCCTTATCTAACAATCACAATGTTCAAGAAATTTAGTTCTGCTTACATAGTCGTTAGAAGCTCAGTTTAACACCTCAAGAGTCTTTTTAAGGCAATTTTTTGATAATTCATCTAAATAAAAAGTAGAATAGGAAAACTGCCTCTTTTCAATGCTGTAGGGAGCCAAATATGATTATCACTTACACCAAGAAAATATGTCACCACCAAAATAAGTTTATACCAAGACTCAAAGATACAAATCAATGGCACAATATATGCATAAATGAACATATACCTATGTATGTATGTTTGCAGATTCAAAATTCTGCTTAGACAATTTGAACAGTTTCTTTGAGCAATAAATCATAGTGAAAAGAAAGACTATTTAAATGGTTATTTAAGATATGCCTTTTTTTCTGACACTGGCTTCTGTAGCAATGTTTCTATTAACAAATGGTGGGATGTAGTTAGTAATTAGCTGTCATATACAGTTTCCATAAAGAATTGTATATCCCATATACTATCATTTGGCTTTTAAATGTCCCCCGAATGTTCATGCATTAAGACTTGGTCCCCATCTTGGTGCTCTCGAGAGGTAGACTTAAAAGATGGGAGATCTTCCAGTCATTGAAAGCATGCCCTTGAAAGGGATATCTGGACCCCAGCCCCTTTCTCTTTCTTCTTTTTTCACTTCCCAGCCATGAGGTGATTGGTTTTGCCCTGGTACATGCTCCCACCACAACGTGCTGATGGCCAAGTGGAGGCCTAAATGCAATATGTCCACCAGTCATGGACTGGAACCTCCAAAACCATGAGCCAAAATAAAATTTATCTTTTCACAAGTTTATTATCCCAAGTATTTTTAACAATAACATAAAGCTGATTAATACACCAGATAATTTCACTATACATTCAACTCTGTATTAGAAAATAAGAGAAAAGGTTTTATCCCCCCAACAACAACACCAAAATAATGATGAGTACCAAGAAATTACTCTCCTTGCCCCACAAAATCATGATGAGACTCTTTTGAGGTCCTACACCTCACTCCATGGGACAGCCTTTGAGCATGCTCTCCAGGGGGTGGAACATATTGTCATTCTCAAGGCCCAGATCAGCAAAAGAGCACCTTCTACAAGGGTGAACCTCTATCAGCTGCCTTTGCAGGCATCAGCAACACTTCTGCAGGCCATGTTGAAAAATCAGAATTCTAAGCAAAGCAACACAGAAAAGACTAACTGGGAAATAGATGCCATTGGAGAGGTTAAAAAAAACAGAGAGCTGCTAAAGCGGTAACACCACTTATGTTTTATTCTGTTACAATAATAAATAATTTAATATAATAATTTATGTGCATTTAAAAGCCTAGGTAATAGAAGGTCTAGGGTAAGCATGACTTTCACAAACTTGATATGAAACCCATCTAAAAAACAATTCATATTTATTAGTGGAATAAATCCCTAAAATTCTTTTCTAAAGGCTTATCAAACCAAATTGGGTCCCAGCCCAACAAATCGAATTAGAAATCCATGTAAGACTGCTAACTGAGTTATTAAAGTGATCTGCATGGATATTCCCAGTTTGCCTAGAAACCTATTTGGACATTTGGTCAAATGCTGCCCTCTAGTGAGAAAACTCTAAAAGGCTACTCAAGGCCCTGGGATTACAACGCTATTCATGGGCTTCGAAGAAAAGACAGACAGACACCTGGATATAATCAGGTAGAACCTGCAAGCAGAAACCACAGTTGTTTCATATTAAGATATTTATTTCATTTTTACCTTGTTGATAATGCCAACATTTTCTTTCTAAAATATTTTAGAAAGAAATATTTTAATATTTAATATTAATATCTCGATATTTTACTGTTCTAACAGGTAAAATATTATTGTGTAATATTTACTCATGGAACATTCAGATATTTTTAGATTTTTACATTTGATAATCTAACAATATTAGTTAATATTGAGGTTTGACGTCTTTATTCTTTAGGCTAGTGGTACAGCTAAATATACTTTTTCTAGCTACCTCCTATCTGCTTATAGTCACCACCCAGTACTTTAAAATTATTAGCCCATCAAATGGATTAACCTACTAATTAGGTTACAGCTTTCAGAGTCTAACCATTTCACCTCTAAACATTTCTGCATTGTCTCACACAAAAGTTTTTGGGCGACCCTCATAACTAAACCATTACAAGCAATGATGTGGATCCCCACTCTGTCAACTAAAAAAACATATGAAGTGACGGATATACCACAGAATGTTTGTGATAATAAGCAACAATTTACTTTCAGAGATTTATTTTGCTGTCAAAATCAAGAATGATAATATTCTTACTACAAGAGTATTAAAAAATAGAAATAGAAAATGGAACTAGTCACTTTTTAGCAAAGGTAAAAAGGGTAGTTCTGTCCTTTCGAATCTCTTCACAGAATTTTAATTAATTTTACTCATTTAACAGTGACAGGTATTTAGCATGTTTTAACTTGTATGCTAAATTTAGTAAATCCTAATGTACACATTTCTTCCCATTAGAACAATCTTCCCATTAGAACATTTATGCACATTTTACAACTTTTATGAATCCTAAAGACTGCCTACTCTAACCCCATACTCTGCTAGTCACATGGGATGTAATGGTGAAAAATATGGATCCAATTCCAAAATGTAAGTACCCTACAGCAGAGACTGCCAAGTGAGGAAGACAGACCATGCAATCAAGTAATTATGAAACACTGTCACAAATGGACAAACAAGGGGCTCTCTAAGAGAACATAGGAAGGACACCTAATCCAATACTGTGAAGGCAAGTACACTTGGCTCCCCAAGGGAGTTGAATTGGAGCTTCCCCAGGGCCCTACAGCCATTGAAACCCTCCAAAGCTGATACTAGCGAGAAAGACCAATTTCTTTCCACAGAAGTAATTCCACCAAGACTATGACATGGTGCATTCATCAATATATTATTTGCAATTAGATATTCAGTGATGGAGGTTCCAAACGCAGCACCAATCATACAGGTACTTGAGTTAAACTCCAAAAATATAGAGTAAAATATTCCTATTTTGATATATTTACTTAACAGAAACTTTTGTTCCTTTTTTAAATTTTAAACATATCTACAGAATATTATGCCCATCTTTTTCTGAGAAATAGAAGAAAGATAAAATTCCATTGTTTTGTAATTACATGGTCCTCATGTGCTCTGATGTAACTGCTAGCACCCTGTGTGATCTTGAGCAAGTCATGTATTTATGGTATAAGATCCTTTCAGCCAGAATGTTCTGTAAGTCTATAAGCAGCACCATATGTAAAATATGCCCTTCGTGCTAAAAAATTACATTCATTGGGAACTGTTCAACAACTTTCAACTTCTCAGCCTCTAATCACCTTCATAGTATGTAGGAGAAAAATTCCTGCTTGAGAAAGATTTAATCTTATCCTTTCTCATCAAAATTTTAGTCATTGAAAAAGGAAATAGATATTGAAGTTGCAGGGGGGGGATCTACTAAAGTCCCGGTTTTGTATAAAAATGTCAGCAATATTTCAAGAATATATTTCTATAAGAAAAATTAAGTTGGAAAAAATTGCTATGTGAAAGACTTTTTTGTTCCTTGTAACATTTTCACTAAACTTAAACATGCATGAGGAAAAAATTGTTGAGATTTTTGTTGTATTTTAAAACATCCATTTTATGAATAGTTATTTCTTGACAAATGTCTTGAAATCAATTTGAGTGCAAAAAAAGAATTTTAAAACAGAGTCACACAGAGGAAAATATGGGCTATTCCCAACCCAAACTGTGTAATTAGGCTCAGTTACAACTTTTAAATGTCACCCCAAGCTTTAAGGAGTGGAGAGTTGTGTAAAGTCACACCACGATGAATGTGTAAAGTCACACATGTGTAAAGTCACACATGAAGAATCAGGAAAACCTGGTTTGTATTTGAGAGCGTAACAAACCTTTGCTGAATCACTTAATGTCTCTGTGTTTGAATTCCCTCATTTTTTCTATCTCACATGTGTCCCTGAGTCTACACACTGATCCCATGAGCTAATTTTTATGAATGAGCATTGAAAACGACAGTAAATTGGCAACAACCTAAACATCCATCAATGGAGAAGAGGACATTATATTAGATCTGAGACTCTAATATAATGAAATACCACAAAAAAATAAAAAGAAGAGCCTGGAGATAGAAATATATATTTTATAATACATATGTACACATATATACATATATATATACACACATAGATAAATCTCAAAAAAACTGTAATGTAGAATTAAAAATACAAGATACAAGATGATGTTGTCATTGAACTACTTACAATTTTTAGAAGTGCCCAAAATAATACTAAATGTTGCTTAAGGATTATTTAAATGTGTGTATGTGTTATAATGTATGTTACATATTTATACCTATGAATTTTTTAAAAAATAGACAGTGGTTGTCCTTCAGTGGAGGAAAAGAAATGAAACTCAAGATTAAAGGGGATTTCACTAATTATGAATTGTTGTAAGACTGGAAGTGAGTATGACAAAGTTAACCATTCATTGTGAGTAATGGGAATGAGGGTGTACTCTCCTTTTTCATTGGGAATTTCTTTTTTAGAAAAACTATTAGGATTCATTTTTTAATATTTTAAATTAAAAAGATAGGGCTGGTGCATGACTAGCTCCTTCCAATCTTTGTTTTATGATCTTTACTTGCTGGTCAACATATGAGATCATCTGACTACAGGATCAGCCTATATTGAACAAGAGATGATGGCAAACTGGAGTGTAAATACAGAGATGCATCCTACTAAAAGAAAATTTTCTTAAGTGCCCAAATTTCAATTCCAGAAAACCTGAGCATTTTTTCGAACTTAACACTAAAGATTCTTTCCTGATCTGTCATAAAATCTCCAAATTATATCAGAACTTTTACAATTTTTTAAAGAGGAGGAGGTCAGCCAAACCCTATCATGTTCTTCATGTTGATATCGGCCCCAGATATTCCTCCCAGTATTCCTAATTAGAAATAGACAAATCTATAATTTCAAATTCCACATTCACAATCCTTTAAAATCAAGCAGGAAAATATGGGATTTGATTTATTCAATCGAAGTGGCTTAAAATATAAAAGCAAATGGTTCACAGAAACTGAAAAATAAATAGTTGTTAAATTTATCTTCAAATATTTAACTCACCCCAATTCATAATGGGAGAAATGAAGTTTAAAATTATGCTGAAGACAAAGGGGAATAAAGGAAAGGAAGGAGGGATGGGATAGGAAAAGACAGTGGAATGAATCTTACCTAATTTTCTTATGTACATATATGAATATACCACAGTGAATCCCACCATCATGTACATCCACAACACACTAATTAATATATATATATATGTGTGTGTATATATATATACATATATATATATATATGTAAATAGCAGAAAGATAAGTAGAGGGAAGAGAATGAGAGTGAGAGGGAGGAGGGAAGAGGGGAAAGAAAGGAGAAGAAGGGACTGAATTAGAACAAGTTATATTCCATGCTTTTATAATTATGTCTACATGAATCCTATTGTCATATAATTAAGAAGAAAAAATGATGAAAATTTAAAAAATTATACTAAAGTATCTTCTTTTCTAACCTATCAGATTAATTAATAAAGATAATTAAGTTTGAAAAGGCCACTTACTGGATGACCAGGCTGTAGGAAATCTAGCACCCTCATCCAATATTGAAGAAATTGGAAATTGATAACAAACCTTATGCAAGATAATTACAAGTGTAAGTTTCCTTTAATCAGTAATTACATTTCTAGGAATTTATCCTATGGATATTTTTGCATGTGACATGTATAAGGTTATGCTTGCTACAGGTTTTTAATTGCAAAATATTGGAAAGACCTTAAATTTCCATCAGTTGAAGCCTACCTAATTATAATAGAATTATAAAATGGAATATAGTGCTGCCCTTCCAAAAAAAGCATGAGTAAATTCTTGTGATTTGATATGGAAAATCTTCAAAGTCAATTATTAAGAGAAAGAACCAATGTGCAGAACAGTGTGAAAGAATGCTACAATTTATATGAAAGGAAAGGGCAAGATGGGCATCAGATATTTCTAAAAGGATAGACTAGAAATTATAGTTGCAGTGATTCTGAGGAAGACAGGGTAGGTATCTGGAGAATAGCATTAAAAGGTAGATTTTCTCCTGTATACTGTATTTTGAATTTTGAGACTGTGACTGTGCCACTTCCTTTTGAAAATTAAATTAAAATGTAACTGTCTACATAATTTTAGTTATAATGGTGGGAAACCTTTGAAAGACATCCTAAATTTTAACAGATTGTTTTAGTAAATGTAAAAAGAAACCACCCTGTTATCACTCCCCCTTCAAAAAAAATTTTTAATAAAATAAAAAGACATGGAAAGAGAAATTACATCCCAAGGAAGATAAAGGAGGAAAAAATTTCTCCAAGCACAGGATCATTTTGTCAATTCTAACAGTTTATCCCACCTGAATCCTCCATATCAAAATAAACGCAGATTTTCTTAAAACCAAGCCAAATTTAATATGCTCGGCCAACCTCTGCTGAATGAAACTCCCATTCAAATTTGTAACAAAGCTTTAAAATCTATTGGTTTCTTTCCTTACCTGATTCTCACTTTGTTAAATTCTGCAGGTATAACATAAAATGCAGAATTTATTTTCTCTTTTGACAGAGTAAAAATTCATCTTCTTAGCTCAAAAACATATCAACCTCTGTAATGTAGAATCAACAGCTAAATCTAAACAACATGAGCTGCACATCTCAAGTAGGTGAAATCCAGCATATTCAAAGCTTAAGCCTTATAACTGGGCGTCATGAAGCAACAGGGATTGAAATGTTATCATAAGAAGCCCTGAGGGAAGCTGCTCACCTTAGCAGATAGTTACCACTAATTTGCCTCTGAGTATTGGTTTATGCTTTATTTTAACCAATTAGCAGAAAGAGTACTATGAGGTTAAGAATTTTACAAGAAGACACCTTCAGCTGGAAACCTCAAAGTAAATGTTTCTGGCTTTCAGTGATATTTGACTATATTTTTAAAGAAAGAAATCAATAACTTTGAGATGTCTAAATATTCTGTCTTCTTTACTGTTGCTATTTTCAGTTTCTTCAGATACATTGCCACCCATTAATATATCATGGTCCACTACAGGAGGCCAATGATTATGAGTGCAGCTTCTTGGTTCCAGAGGGTCTCCCAGCCTCTCTGCACAGGGGCTGCTCAGCTATTTCTACTCTGGGAAGCCATTTGACAATCTCTTGCTGGGTTAGAGTAGTTGGGTTTTTCTTTTTCTCTGAAGAGCCAACAGTTTCCATTTCCCTTATGAGAAAATTTTCTTACTGAAATTCCAGGAAAAAAAAAAAAAAAAGAACTCTCCAAAGTGTCCCTGGGAAGTTTGATGCCGAAAAGGAATGCTCTATGGATTAATCACTTTGACCTAACAGAATGGACATTTACAAGAAAAGCAAAAAATGTTACCAAGTGGCCTCAGTGTCATAGAATTAAGTATATGTAAAAGAAAAAGAAGAGAGAAAAAAGGAAATGTCTCAATTTATAGTCAGTGAATATTTTTCTATAAACAAAAAGATATAAGATCCTGGAAATACAAGGACAGTTTCCCACACAGGCTTCCCTTTAAAAGATATGAAGAAAAACTTCTTTAAAACACCTGCCAAACAGACACCCACACATCTTGAGAGGTACCTATGGAGCTGGCTTTGCTGTAAGCTTTTAGTGCTTTTAGTAGGGATGAAAATGCTGCTTCATTTGGACTGTTTTCTCTCTCCTTCAGGACTTTAAGAATGAGTTTCACAACTAACCTTTGACAGGAACTCCCACCCTACATGTGAGCTTCCTCACATGTACCTCACCATTTCCCCCAACTGATGTATCTGGCAGCCTGGAGCTGCCTATGATAATAACTGTGACACTCGCTTTTCTTCTTCTGAAGTTGTGGATTCATTAAAAACAAAGCACTGCCTCTTGCTAGTGAGTGGGTTGATCCCACTCCCACACTGAATGTTTCTGTTACTTGTTACATTTACACACACACACACACACACACACACACACACACACACACCTACACGTCCTGCAAATTCTGTATATTTGCTGTCTATCCATGGTGGCAAACCAAACCAACACCCATTCATCAACTGCTACTCCAAGCAAGTGCTTTAAGAGTACAATCTGCACTTAAGGAAAAAAAAATCCCTTCATTATGTTTATTGGCTGCATTCGTAGCTTTCATTTTCCTTTTTAGAAAACTCCCCCCATCTCTCACTTATTGTTTTCTTTTCTGATCTTCATTTTTTGAAACAAACTGGAGCTCTGTGTACAAAATCGTATTCTAAACCTGTGCTCCTCCTTTGCTACATGTCTGGGTTAAAAATGGCCAAACTGACTTTTAATTTGGTTAAGCAAAAAATAAATAAATAAATAAACTGTCCCCAGGTTAAGACCCTGCATTCCAAGTTTCAGCCCAGAGTGAATTTGTATGGCCAAGTTATAAACCCCTGAAAATAGGAAACTAATGCCGCTAGGATTTAAAATAATAGAAAATGTTTCACATAATATAAATCCATAAGCAGTGTATTATATTTAAGTCTTAATATCTACATACTTGGATTATCTTATATCTTGACAATCACACAAAGTAATCTCACTATCTCTCCCCCTTCCTTTGACTCTGGCTTTCATTCCTATGTATTAACAATGCTCTGGGCCATAAAATACTGTATTAATATTAGTTTGTCACAGCAGACTAAATTTAGAACAACTCATTAATATGAGAGAGTTAAAGGCAGTCAGCCAAGAGTACCAGGGACTGTAAGCTCTTAAGGCTATAAGTTATGCAGATATGCCACTTGAACTAGAGAGCCAGCCATTCTTTTTGTTACTAATAAGAGATTCTATTAGTTCTAAGCTGATTCTAATTCTAATTAAGAAATGTGGGAAAAGGCAATTTTGCCATTGTAGGTATAGTTGATGTGCAACTGGAATAAGTCTTAGATCATCCTGCTCGGCTTCCTGGTCATATGAGATTAGCAGCAAATGCATGGAATGAATATTCCTCCAGCCATCTACATAAAATAAAAAAAAACTTTGCTGTGCATTTGTAGTGGTGTAATCATAATCGATGTTCCTAGAAGAAGTCTAGTAATCAGTGCTTTTTCAAAGTGAATCTTTTGTGGCTCAGAATCACCCCAGTTGTACAAAAAGTTTTGCCTTTTTACAAATAAAAAACCTTTCAAATGGATACTTCTGGACCTGTTATGCCTTTCTTTGGGCTTGTCAAATATTAATTTTTTTTAAATTTAGTCCCTTGCTAAGCTACAAATATTCATGTTTAACACCAAGTAGCAGTTCAGGGGCTGACGACTTGGTATGTACCTTTTGAATGATGCATAGAAAGCAGCAGTTAGCACAAAGAAAAAGCCACCAGATTGGTCTCAGGGAAACCCAGTGTCTGAATTTTTCATGATTCCTCTAGCACTTAAAGAATAAAAAAAAACTGGTTACTAGTGTGGGGAGACCAACGCCAGGAAGGTCAGAGCCTGGAAACGTGCAAGAGAATCCGGTCTTGCCTGGGGAAAGCGAAAGGGGATTTAAGCTGCTTAGGAGAATTAGAAGGGAAAAAAAATTGAAAGAAAAATTTTTGCTTTGTTTGGATATTTTATAAACACCAGAGTAGCAAAACAAAACTGGCTAAAAAACATCTAATCATAAACCTCTAGAGTTCTTTCTTTTTTGGCTTCTGAGGAAACCAAAAACTTACCTTCTCTTTTGAGTTAAGGGGCTTATTGTTAAACTTCCTCCAATCAGGCATTTTCTGGCATACTTGCTCACTCTTATGGGTTCTCCCTCCCCAGGAAACAGATGAAGAGAGGAAAGTAGTAACATTCAATATTTTGTTTCCCTGGATGTGTTTGCAAACATCTCCATGGAGGTACAGGGCAAGTGGGGCAGATGACATCTTAATTACATAGATGGCCAGTGACTCAAGACTGAAAGATGTTCCTTCTTTGATGAACTCTTCTATGTTTTATAATGATTTATAGAAAAATCTAAACTGAATCCAGCAAAACAAATGAGTAACGCCTATGGAAGGAAAAAAAAAATTACAGTGTTTAAGCAAACTGATGACTTCACCTGTCACCGTCTCATTAAGCTCTTAATGAGTTCTTTTCTATTCTTGGTCACATCTGATTTTTTTTTAATATAAGTCCCTTTGAACAGCTGGGAGTAAGAATTGCCTTTGATCACTGAATTCTTCTGAATTTTCAGTCAAAACGAGGCCATTTTCATTCTGACTTGGGGTATTTTTATGAGTTTATTTCCCCCAAGTACATTCCTGGGCATAGCTTTCCAGGCTAAGAAGAGCCTGAACAATTAATGTATACATTTTTACATAAATGTTTATAAATTTAACAAAGGGAGAGAGCTTTGCCACAAGAAGCCTCCGCTCTTTTGAAGGCGGTTTTCTAATGATGACCCTTGGCGTGTTGGACCACATGGGATTCCTCTGAGAAGAGTCGGATGAAAATTAGTCTATTCTCATTTCAAACAGAATTTTGCTGAAGTCCTGATCAGAGCATCAGCATGGAGTCCGGGGAGACAACACGCGCTACTTGATTCACTCCGCAGCCTCCCTCTCCTGGTAATTGTTGCAGGAACGCAGAGTGACAAGGCTCTGGGATGTGAGCGGTCTGGATGTACTCCGGCTGTTACGCTCTGTTTAAAGATTTAAACCATCAGGGTATGATAAGGCTTTTTGATGTTCATTGAACACGGAGCTTGGGTACAGAAGAAGGGGAAAGGGCTTCACCAGAAGGCAATCATCTTTCAGAGCCACAGTAAGACAGGGAGAGGTGGGGAAATCTCAGCCTCAGCGTAGACACGGAACAAAGGGAGATGAAAGGGGCAGGGTGAGGACGGGGCCAGCTCTGGCTGTGAGGCAGAACTCCGCAGCCTCAGAGTTCGATGCCTTCAAATGCAGCGAAAACATTTAGTGTTCCTCTTTCATTAAAACACACTCCGGATTGGGGGGGGGGGATTGGGAGGGATAACGCCAGGTGTAAATTTGGGTGGCTTCAGTTGACCTTGGATTTAAAAGAGCCTCCCATGGCTTATTTTGAAATGACTTAATGAGTATTTACTTGGGCACAGATGAATGTCATTTCCAGGGCTCACCACCACAAACCTGGAAGAAGACCTTCCTATAAAGTACATTTTTAAGATCTTCACGGTGTTTTCTTCCCCCAAAGGTGAAGGCTGAATATTTGTCTTGAAGAACGTTAATGATCAGGAATGAAAGGGAAAAAGGTGCCCCTACAGAACCCAACCCAATTTCTTCATTTGCAGCTTTTAACCCCATCCATAGCCATATCAGGCCATGTTACCAAGCCTGCACTTTGTATTAATTAAACAAGAAACAAGTCTTCATCTTTCTTTCCCCAGCCACAAGCACAGGGTTTGCAACATAAACCAAAGTCTTCACAAATGTTTGTTAAGTGAATGAATGACCCCAGGAAATGACAGGATGGATATCAATTTATTTTCAGTAGCTCCATCCAAAGTTTCGGAGATATGCTGCACAAAGAAAGCAAAAGGCTGTGTATACCCCCCACTTGCCTCCTGTTCTAGCAAGCAGTGTGGCCAGGCATAGTTGAAGAGAGCTGGTACTTTGGAATCAGACACTACTTAGCCACTAACCATAGGCCTCTGGGCAACTTATTTTCCTATCCTAAGCTTTATTTTCCCCATCTGCAGAATAGGTGTTAAAAAAAGAACTTCCTCTGGAGGGTAAGAAAAGTCCATGAAAAGTGTCTAGCACAGTGTTTGGCAAATAGTAAAACTTTCCAAAAAAATGACTCTTATTGTTAGCAATATTGCTATGACTAATATGACATGGAGTCATTAGAAGGGAATTTTAGAAATAGTGATTGATACAATTTGAAACTGAATCCCCAGAGTGATGTGAATGATGTAACCTTCTGGTCTCCTCTGGTCTGATAATATGCTGTTGTTCCCAGCACATATAATTGTTCTCTAATTAGAAGTAAGCCCTCCTTTTCTTCATTATTAGCAATGCAACTTGACCTGGATTTGGCAAACCAAGGTACAGCCAAAGTGGGGCCTGCCTATTTTAACCTGGTAAATGATAAGCCGGTTAAACAGATTTACAGTGCTGTGCCCATTTCCTCATAGATTTCAACTCAGTTCAGTACAGCATAAACACCACTCCTCCTGAGCAGGCAGAGGGGAGATGAGGCCCCAGACCCAAGCCCATCCCACAGAGGCCACAGCCCTCCTCTGCCAAGGGTCCATCTCCAGGAGGCTCCATCCCAGGAGAAGCTACCAAACACCAGCTGCTAAAATTTAACCATACCTACTAGAAACCAGGCCCTCTCATGTACTTCTCAAAATGACTATAATTTACAGGTTAAAAAATTGAGACATAAAATAAGGAAAATGAAATTTACTGCCAGTTAGTAACCTATTGGACTCAACAAGGACACTCAGGGTCTCTGAGGCTCTGTATCCCTCAACTTCTCCAGGTCTCAAATTTCTCATCCCTTGGTGGGGGTAGTAGATGTGCTGTTCCACTCTGGCAATATGGTCTATGATCCATGTCAAGAGGTCTGAGCTGTCCGTCTCCATCCCTCTGCTGACACTGGGTTCTCTGTGAAAACTGCAAACCTTAGAGAATATTCTTCCTCTCCAATTTCTCCCAGCCTTCCCACCTCCAGCACTGGCAATGGGAGCATGTCAGCCATTACCATTACTGAAAGAGTCCATTTTAGCACAACTCAAATTCAGGGAACACAATGGCCAAATAACTTGCCCCTCAATTGAGACGTAAGGGAATTACTGTTTCCTTTTCTCTAACCTGCTAACACAGAGAAAGCCAAACCTCTAAAAACAAATTGATTGATGATATAATTTAATATCTTCATAAGATTTCTAGTGGCAGAATCAATCTGCTGCTAACACCACTGTCCAAGGCAGAGAAAAAGAAAAATTGCACCAGTTGCTTTTCTTTTATTGCACTTCCGGGTGCTCTAAGAAAAAAACTCTCTCCAGAAAATCAATAAGGCAGATTGTGCCCAGCAGTCCCCCATTACAGAATTAAATCCATATGCCAACACAAAACAATGAAGAGACCCAACTAGCAAGGGATCCATTTGCTTTGTTTGACTTTGGCTGCCAGGGAATGAGACCACAAGACTGGATGTAATTTAATGCAAACCTTGGCCTATCCTGGTCATGCATATGACTGACCCTCAGGGCACGACCATCAATTTTCTATTAAAGATCAGAGATTTGACATATCAAAGTCAACATCTAGCTGAATAACTGCAGTAACTTGATAATAATTCTTTTGTGGATTTCACAGTGGCTTTTCAGTAAAGTATCAGAAAGGTAGCCGATTTCAATCCTGACCCGGCAAGATCTGAATATGAAATAAAGGATTTCAGCTTGATCTCCCCATGATGTGAGGATGAATGTTCTGGTAAATGTTAACTTAGTGCTCTGAATAGCTCAGTAATAGATGGGTTTAGGCAGTAATAGGTTTAAAATGTCAACTTATTGAATAATAATTTCATGTTGTACAAATACTATGTGTAAGAAGGGATTTGTTTTGCAAATTTTGAAATAAATGAATGGATTTATAGTGTCCTTGACTGTTTCATTGTTCTGGTCAGAATCTTACAGATGAATCAAAATTAGTTTGTGCTTCCTCTGGTCTTGTTGTTTTCCTGCATTGTCTCTATGTATTTTTCATAATTACTGGGCCTCTCTGAATTCCGGTCCTTAATTGAGCTCTTCGCTACTTTGGTCCCCAAAGCCAGGCTGATAGCATTATTTTCTAGTAAAAATAAAAACTCAATTATCCTTTCCTATAAAATGTTTCATGACACCAGTAGCATAAAAACCTTTCACCAACCCAGCTGTAAAATGCTCAACTGTTCAAAAAATAAGAACGAGAAAAAAAAATTCTCTTTCCATAACTGAACTCAGCCCTTCAGTCCAATTATAAGCTGACAGCTCTATAAATCCTGGTGGAACACAAGTGTGGGTAAAACCGAATTGTGATTGGGACACTGAGGGCCTGGGACAAACACCTCCACGACAGGCTGTGGAAAAGATCCCCAGATTGTGCAACCAAACCCCTCCCCCACACAGCACACTTCCAACCATCCTGTGTGGAGTAAATACATTTGCTTAGGGAAATGGGAGATGCCAACAAGCCCTGCAGATGAGCTCTCTGAAGTCTTCAGTCTAGTTATTCAGTCCCTGAGCTCTCCTCTGCTTTCCAAAAGACATAGGAGAAATCAAAAGAGCCCACACTTGATCATCAGCATGGCAGTCTGAGTAGTTTTGGGTTTAATGAATGAAGGATGTCATATCCACAAACCAAAACTCCTTTCGTTGATTTATAGATGCTCATACCTGGGTAATATCTTCACAAAATTGTCCTGGCCAGATCTGCTCAACCATTGAGTTCCATAATTGAGTACATCTCTCTCTGCACTGTAACAATAGTGAGGCCATATCCTGGTCTGGGTTCCTGCAGAAGCAGACCTAAAACAAGCATGTGGTACTAGTAGTATATTTGGAAGAAGAAGAAAACATCAATAAGAGAGTAACACAGAGGGGGAAAAAAAAAAGGCATCCAGTAAAGGTGCATTTATCAAGCTAATTATCACCTCTGGTATGTGGAACTTAATCCCACTGGATACCCAGATCCAGAATAGAACACAAACTTTAAGACTGCCCCCTTAAGGAGTAAGGGAGTTGAAGTATGCACACACTCTCCTAATGGTCATTGATTGAGACTGGTCCTGAGGGACATTAATTCCTTGACATTTCCAGCCTATTGTATGGGTAGGCAGAGGGCTTCAGGAGCCACAGAAAGTCCTCAGAAAAAAATGTGATGCTGGAAGTTGGAAGCCAGGCATCATACACTGAAGTGGGAAAGGAGAGATAGGAAGAGACTCACAGCCTCTGCCATAGACCTTAGGTTTCTATTAATTTTGAAACATTATAGCTAGGTTTTAAGTTATACAAGGAAAACGACTCATGTATACTGTTTACAACAAATGTAAACAGTATAGAAAAGCACAAATATTTTTTACTCAGAGCTAATCACTTTTTAGTTTCTTGTGACTCTCTATATAAAACCTGGGCATAAAAACATACATACACACACACACACACACACACACACACACACACACCTTGGTTGAACATCCTTTTACTGCCACACAAATGAAGTCATACTTGACATAATTTTCTAATGCTTTCTTGTTTTGCATAATATATCATGGACATCTGTGCATATCAATACTTCTACATATGCCTCAAACTTTTTAAAGGATACTAGTTGGAACAGATCATAATTCCTTTGGCCTATTACCACGTGTAACATTTAAGTATTTTTCCAACCTTTATGCTGTGCCAGACAATGCGGCAACATCATCTACAACACAGATATAGAACCTGCAGACAACGATGAACATTACATATATGTAAATATAGGAAGTACACACCTAATTCTACAAGTAGAAATATTCAAAGAATATGCACATTTTAAAATTTGATTAATCATGCCAAAAGTAATCTCTAAACTACACCACTCTAATTTACATTTCTACCAACAGTGCACAAGTGCACACACTTATTTTCCTGGAAATAATCACTCCTTAATTTTAGGCAAATTAATAGGTTAAAATGGTATATCATTGTTTTGTATGAGTGTGTGTGTGTGTGTGTGTGTGTATGTTATTAAGAATGAGGTTATTCAACCATATTTCTTTGTGTCTTCACATTCAACTTTCTAATCCACTGTATATTAGAAATATTTTATTATGTTTCAAATGCACTCTTTATAAGCAAATGCTTTCTCAATTTGTGTAAGAAATATTTTATTATACTTTGAATGCACTCTTTATAAGCAAATTCTTTCTCAATTTGTGTATTGTATTATATTGTTGTTTATAATTTTTTCTCTGCTCTGTAAAAGTATTCAACATCTAGGGGCTGAAGCTATAGCTCAGGGGTAGAGCACTTGCCTTGCACATGTGAAGCACTGGGTTCGATCCTCAGCACCACATAACATTAATAAATAAATAAAGATATTGTGTCCATCTACAACTAAAAAATAGTTTTTAAAAAAAGTATTCAACATTTATGTTGTAAAAATTACCAATTTTTAATGATTTCTGGAATGCTCATCCTTAGAATGCTCTCTATTCAAAAACATTAAAACCAAATTATTTTTATAGAACATTTATAATGTGATTTTTATTTTAGGTCTTCAAGTTATCTAGTCTTTAGTATAAGATATGAAGTAGAAATTTGGTTAGAATATTTTTTTTCCAAATGGTTACTCACTTGCTTCCAACCAAGTCTTTAAATAAGTATTCAATTTTTCCAATATTATTTGGAATATCTTTTTATCAATAATCAATTCCCATATGGATTTAATTCTGTCTCTGAATTACCTATTCGGTTTCAAATGTTATAGATTTGTAATACAGTTTATAATCTAGCCAGGCTTGTCTTCTCTCTTTAATCTCTTGAATTTTTCATGTTTATTCTTCCAAAAAAATTATAGTAATAATTTTTGTCCTCTCTCTTTAATCTCTTGAATTTTTCATGTTTATTCTTCCAAAAAAATGATAGTAATACTCTGGCAAGATTAAATAAAGAGCCAGATGTGGTAGCACATGCTATAATCCCAGCAATTTGGAATTCAAAGCCAGCCTCAGTAACTTAGTGAGGTCTTAAGCAACTCAGCAAGACCCTGTCTCTAAATAAAATATAAAAAAAGGGCTGGGGATGTAGCTTAGTAGTTAAGTGCTCCTAGGGTAAATTCCTGTTACTACCCCCACACACACACAAAAAAAAAAAGATTAAAATGAAGTTGGTATTTTTTTTTTAGAATTACTTGAATATTCGGGTTAATTTAGGGAGAACTGGCATGCTTACCATATTCATTTCTCCCTATTCAAGATCAATATATTTTGCCATTTATTAGTTTTGTTTTGTGTCCCTCACCAAAGTTTATTTGGTGAAATTGTAGTTTTGTACTTCAGAGGTTAAGAGTTAAGAAGAGTAATTCTCAGTTATTACAAACTAGGATCATGTTCTCCCTCAAGGAAGCTTACCTGAAGTTCTCTTCATATTTGTTTTGCATCTTACTTGTTGAATTTATTTCTAAGTAATCACATCTATATCTTAGGCAAATGGAATGTCTTATCCCATCATATTTTCTAACTTGTTGTATTTCTGTGATAGCCATTATTGATTTTTTTTAATTAATTACATACGAGCTATTTACTGGATTCTCTTGTCTCTACAGGGTATTTTCCCCCTAGTTGCTTTTCTTGGATTTTCCTGATATATAATGATATCAAGAAGAAATAATTATTTTTCCTATTACATTTGTATATTAATTCTTTTTCTTTTCTTATTGCATGGGCTAATATTTTTTAAACAATGTTAAGCAATAATAGTGATTATTGGCAACCTGTTCCTGACTTTAATAAAAATTTTTAGCATTTAGTTAATGGAAATAATGCTGGATTTTAAATTTAAACATTTTTTTATCATGTTAAGGAAGGATCCATGTATTTTTACCACAAAAAGAGTTTAATTCAGGCATAGAAGCTTAGATTTTCAAATTTTCTTTCACTATTTGCTGAGACTCCTTTCTCCTTTGACTTATTTATATGACAAATTATGTCAATAGATCACCTTATAAAAAACTAGCATTCTTAAAATGAACTCATTTAAATGTATTCTATTGTTGCTTTGGATTCCATTTGCCAAGTTCTACTTAGGAAAGTGTTTTTAATCCATTAGAAAAGTTTATGCATATTTTTATGCTAACAGATATTAGAATTACTGTTATGCTTGCAGTCTTTTCTAAAAATTAGCAAAAGGGATAATTCTTGTTTTAAAAGTCAATCTCAAACCAGTGAAGGATTTTCTGAGGCCACATGATTTCCCTTGGCATGACACCAAGAATGGATACGGGCTGAGTTTATTTTTCACATATGTATTAAACATCAACATATATGGTAAAATCATAGACTCGGAAATTTGGCTCTTAAAATCACTGTGCAAGGCAAAAAAAAAAAATCCAAATGTTATTGGATCAAATGTTGAAAGGGACTTTCTGGTCATCTTTAAATTTAAACTATGGTCCAAAGAGGAACATAATTGATAACAGATATTCATACAGCCAATGCAAAAGCAATGTACATCCTGGAAAGACCACAGGATGGAAAACTGGTACCATGACTACTCCAAGTTTATAAGAAAACACATACTATTTTAAAGGAAGATTCAGAGACTTATTGAAGTTTAAAAGCTGTTGACAGAGTCAGCAGTACTCATCACTTCCTTAATGTTCCTCTTAAGCCAAGTGAGGAAAGGCAACAAGAAAGTCCCTTTTAGAGAATGGAAATTGTCTTCCAGAATAGACAGCTGGTACATGAGATTTCAGCCAAGATGCTGAACCGCAAAGACTCTCTAGTGCCCCTGAGTCAGAGCTGTGTCTGGGACAATTCTTTGGGGATGTTGGCAAGGCCCTAAGGTGCTGGCATTATGTGTAAACATGAAGGCTTGTGTAGACAAAAGTGACAAGAGTAGTTTTGATTTGCATTTCTCTAATAGCTAGAGATGTTGAACATTTTCTCATATATTTGTTGATTGATTGTATATCACCTTCTGAGAATTATTTGTTCAGTTTCTTGGCCCAGTTATGGATTGGGGTATTTGTTTTTATGGTGTTTAGCTTTTTAAGTTCTTTATATACCCTAGAGATTAGTGCCCTATCTGTTGTGAAAGTGGTAAAAATTTGCTCCCAAGATGTAGGTTCTCTATTCACTTCATTGATTGTTTCTTTTGCTGAGAAGAAGCTTTTTAGTTTGAATCCATGCCATTTATTAATTCTTGATTTTAATTCTTGCACTATAGGAGTCTCATTAAGGAAGTAGGGACCTAATTCGATATGATGAAGATTTGGGCCTACTTTTTCTTCTACTAGATTCAGGGTCTCTGGTTTAATTCCTAGGTCCTTGATCTAGTTTGAGTTCAGTTTTGTTCATGGTGAAAGATAGGGGTTTAATTTCATTTTTGCTGTATATGGATTTCCAGTTTTCCCAGCACAATTTGTTGAAGAGGCTATGTTGTAGGAAAAATACATATCTTTAACAGGAGAATCACAGCCAGAACATCAATATGCTCACAACACAAGAGGCTCAGGGAAACTGGGTCTGGGTGAGAGGAGGGAGGATAGATAACGGTCTCCCTGCTGATTCAGGACAAGGAGCCCATTAAATGCATTGGTGACTGGCATCATTTCCTTGCCCTTGTCAAATCTTTCTTTCTCCTCTTTCCCTCTATTTCTTCTTGTGACTCCACCCAACTACATACATCTAGATAGGTATGACTTCACTATGTGAAGACCCAAAGATTAGTAAGACATATTTCTTAAGGAGAAGAACACATATGTAACAGGTCCCTTAGCAAAAAGTAAGATCTTGTGGAGGCATAAGAGATGTAGTTGTCTTCACACTGAAGATGATAGGAGACTTCCCAAGAAAAGTGAAATGGCCTAACCCAGGCCCACCATCCTAAACAGGTAATGCCAGCATCTCAGAGAAACATCTCTTCCAAGTTGCACTTGGAAACACTTCTTAAAATTGACAACAGCAAAAATAATATATTTGATTTACAAATACTTGACAGCAGTTTCTTAAGCTCATTCAAGGATTCAGATGAGAAAATTTTTTAAAAAGATTGAGTCTTTACAAAAATATTCAAGTTGACAATTTTGGAACCTAGACTAGACCCATGTAGTCTGATATCTGTTATGATATTCCACACTTTATACCCTCTGAAACAAATAGCCATTGGTAAAACTTTGAAAACTCATTGCTCCTAGAATATTGTATGGGCACTAAAACAGGTATGACATACTATCAATAGGTTTCTGAAAAGATATGCAAAATATCAAGTATCGTAGGGGCCAGGGACGTAAGCCAGTGGTGGAGCACTTGCTTGGTATGTGTGAGGCCCTGAGTTTGATTCCCAGCACCACAAAAACAAACTAACAACAAAAGAAATTTAATCCCATAAATGGATAGTAACAGAAGCATAAGACTGCAGTCTATGGAAATTATGGATTTTTATTTATATCTTCATTTTGACCACTATGAACCAAGATGAGATGTATATCATAATTCCTTTGTTCTCATGGGCAGATGTTCCTCCAATCACCCCCGGTCTGACTTTAATCTAAACTAGATCAGCCTGAGAGCAGAATTTCAGCACAAGCCTAGTTAGTAGCCCCTTGGATATAATGTAGAGGGTAGTGAAGACAGACAACCTTTTGCTTCCCAGCTGGTCACCAGTACAAAAAGGATCAAAAAACAGATCTTCGTATTCTCCATCCATTTTTCTACTCATTATACCTAAGTTCAAACTCCTCGGTAAGAATCCCCATTGATTGACCTCAATTGTCTTTTCTGACTGACAAATTAATAATAAGTTGTAATGTTTGGCTTTCATACCATGTGTCATTCTCTTCTAACTACCTATATTTTTTCCTCCTTATTGTATATAACTGTCTGATATAACTAGCTGATCTTTAAAACTCAATTCAAATGACAGCTTTGCGGGGGAGGCTGGGGTACCAGGGATTGAACCCAGGGGCACTTAACCACTGAGTCCCATCCCCAGACCTTTTTATGTTTTATTTTGAAACAGGGTCTAAGTTGCTGAGCATGGCTTTGAATTTGTGATCCTCCTGCCTTAGCTTCCTGAGTTGTTGGAATTATAGGAGTGCACCACTGAACCTAGCTCAGTTTTTTAACGAATCTTTTTCAGTAGATTCTAGGAGGTGCCTTTTTTCTACTATACTCTGGCATTTTTTACTTCTTTCAAAGGTTCTACCACATTTTGCCTTTGTGTCATAATTGAGTGTCAGGAGATTGTAAACTCCTTGAAGTCCTTGTCTTTACCCCAGTACTGGGGACAAAGCCTTCCACAAACAGTTTTAGTCTCAGGAATACATTGCAACAGAATAGAGTAGGCTATTTTGAAATTAAAAAGAAAAAGAAACTCATTTATTTTAACCAACAAAAGTTCATCAGAATCTCACACTAAATGTCCAGTGGAGGTTAGGAGAAATAGGGGGAACCACCATAATCTCTCAGGAACCAGACCAATAGAGTTTCTATCTTAATACGAGCTTCTGTGATCCCTCCAGCAAAGGATAGGAATATGGAGATTGAACACTGCTTTCCACCCAGAGGTAACCATGACACTTCCTGTCATATATCATTGTCCAAACAAGTCATGTAGCCATGCTTACTTTTAGAGCAGAATAAAAAAGTGTGATCCTACAGTGCAGTTGAAAGAAGGAAAATGAGAATGATGAACATCTTAATTTGTGTTCATCACCATATACGCCATGCCATATCCCACCATGGACATTGATCCATTTGTCACCTCTGCTCAGGACATCCTGCCCACATTATTTCTTCATTTGAATAGCTTCCTCTCAGTTGGAGCTCCTCTTTCCCACTTACAGCTCCTCTAAAGCTAGGTCTACTGTAGCCTATAGTCACCACCACCAGCAAATCTGCATAAAGTTCTCCTCAATATGTCCCACTTAATCTCCTAGCCATAAGAGATCATGGTCACACTGAAATGCAGTTTGGCTTTTTACTTGACTCTTTCCCAGTGGACCAGGGATTGGAAAACTATAGCTCATGTGCTAAATCCAGACTGATACCAAGTTTTGGTAAATAAAAGTTTTCTTGGAATATAGATATGATCATTCACTTACACATTGTTACTGGTTCTTTTAAGGTACAACAGAATCCATTAATTGTAACAGAGGCTCTCTGGACCCCAAAGGGGTCCATATTTACTACTAATCCTTTAAGAAAAAGTTTGTTAACCCCATAAACTCCTTGAGAATGAGAGTTATATTCTTGGTATCTTCTGTACCTCAGCACATAGCAGAGTAATTGGTTCATATTTGGCATTCAATAAATGTATGTTAAATAAACGAAAACACATGAGTGTTTATCAGATTAAAATTATCTTCAAGAAAAATTGGGGAAAAAAACAGAGAACAGAGAACATTCGAACTTCTAACTTTGGCAAGACAAACTCTTTCAGATTTCGTGTTCCGGCTACAGATACTGTCACTTTCATAAAAATGAGTAAACACTGGAAATCAACATTAATCTCCTAAATGTCACAGCAACAAGAATTTTCCATAGCCTAGTTAGAACAAACTAAGCAGCTGTGACACTTATGCAATGTTTAAAAACTACAAAATTACTAAATCCACATCCATTTACTCTGTAGAATATTTCATTCTCTTTGATTAACAAATCTGACTTAAATGAGGTGCGGACCCTTTGACACAGTATTGTACAACCTTCATAAGTACCACAACTGGTACAGACTGGTTACAAACTGCCCCCAAGCTGGGTATACACACTCAGAACTTCCAGAAGAAAAATACACAAGATCAAGGCCCTGGTGATTTTACAGCATCGGGAAAAAAATAGTCCTAAAATACAGGCAAACCTGGGAAGTACAGCATCCCAACTTGTTTATAACAGCAATTTCTGCTAGCACAGATCCACAATTTATTTGCAAACAGATTAATTAATGTTTCAGCAGCTGTTTGCAGCCAGTCTGTGATCTCATGGAGCACAGATGACACTTTTTCTTCTTCTATTCCATAGGGGCAGTTTCAGCAATGCTCAGATTAGGTTTTTATTCTATTAGCCCACATGATAAAATAAGTCGAGTCCTGAAGCAGCCAAGATGGCTTTACAAGATCCCCAGGCCACCAATTCTCTGGTGATTCCCCCATGCCACCTTTCTTGGGCTTCCTTTTAATTATGGCCCCAAAATGCCAGTTTACAAACAGATCTGCAAGATGAAAACCTGACGTTTTAAAAATTGTTTTTCCCTTCTACTTTTAGGTCCCTCCGGGTTGGTATTCAGCAATGTGTACCACTGGGTGCAATAAAAGCAAATGCTTGAATATTTTTCAGTAACCTGACAGAGAATAAACAAATGGAAGAACAAATGCTAAAGAGCCTGCAAGTAATGCACCGAATAAGCTGGGTAGATCGCTCCTGACAAAGCGAGGCAGCTCTTCTGATTGTATTTCTCTCCTTGAAGGAAAAAGAAACAGAAGACAAGACAAAATCCCCAAAGCCTCACTAGGCTAAATTTCCTTACTCTTCTTTGAACAGACTACACAGATTTTGTTGACTAATTGAGATCAATCCCAGTTGTAAATCGCCTAGCTATCCTACAGCTTTAATTAAGCTACCAGAGGGAGCTGTTTATCAATTAACACTTGTTACAAATTATTAGTAATTATATGGACTTTGTGTATATTCTATAGCCTACAAGACCAAAACTGCATTTCCCAGTTGTTAGGGAAGCAAATTGAATAGTTAATGGGCTATTTGGATGAAGGCTCCAGTCATCACCGTAATTACAGAATTCCTTCTTTGGCAGCAAGATTTAAGGTAGGTTCCAGCACTAGCAGCAGTCATAGAATAAACATCATAAACAATAAGAGCTGCTTTCACCAGTGCTTAGCCAGACCATATTAACTGGTGGGCTTTCTAATATGGACTTCAGGTCTGTATTTACTTTTTGTGTAATAAACATAATGAAAATGGGAATATTAGGGGCAAGTTGATAATGTATTCAAGCATTAAAGCTACCTCTTGCGGTATGCACTACGTTCTGTGATAATTTTAATTGGCTTAATTGAGATGCACAAACCTGATTAATGTTTAATTCCTTTATATTAAAAAAAAGAGTCAAGTAGTTCGACATTTCTTCAATTATGTTAGATCTTTCTAGACTTCAAAGGAATGTTACATTAGACAGCTAGATACGGGGCGAGCTGATTAAAGAATAAAGACTGCTCATTATAATCTAAGAGTACAAAATTGGTTTGTGTAGCCTTTGAAAGTCAAAATTATGAGCTAAAACTTGAGCTACAGTAATTAACCCAATTTATAGTCATTTTTGCTTATCTATTTGCTTATGATTAGTAATTTAAAACGATCCATGGGATTGATTTACAGATCTAAAGCCCATTCTGGGACCCAAAATGTTTTGTCCGTGATTTTTTTTAAATACTGGGGGAATGTATTTAGTAGTATTAGTAAAAATCTGTCAATCAGTGAAAAACGTGAGTATAAAAATGATTTGATAGTCAATTACATTTTCTAAACACACTGAATACTAAAATATCTGTATAATGTAATCTATTTGGGAAAAAAATTAGCTTAACTTAAATTTTCTGTGGGTTTGTAGAAAAATGAAATTGATGAAAAGTAAAATCTTGAAGTGATCAATTTATTACCCGGAATAAATAAGATTTTATTAAAAGGTATACAGATGGAGGGGCTGGGGTTGTGGCTCAGTGGTAGAGCGCTTGCCTGGTACTTATGAGGCACTGGGTTTGATCCTCAGCACCACATGAAAACAAATACACAAAATAAAGGTATTATGTCCATCTATAATTTAAAAATCTAAAAATATTTTTAAAAAAGGAATACAGGTGGGAATGTAAGATGTAGAGGAAGCATTTAACATTTACTTATGTGGGAGTCACCCCTCTCACTTATACTCACATGCCAAAGTGTTCAAAATTCACTTCGGGGGCAGGATCATGGCAGACTTTGGTGGAGGATGGGTCAGGAACCAGGAGGGAATGAGGGCACACTAGAGATATAACTACCAGGAATAAATACTCAAACTAATTAGCACATCTGATAATTTTTAAACATCTCCAAGATCTCATTGATAGAGGAATATGAAAATCATACATTTGATGAGGGACACATAAAAAGCTGAACAGACAAAATAGGGCAGAGAGATGGGCTTGGGTTATGGCTCAGAGGTAGAGCACTTGCCTCGTACATGTGAGGCACTGGGTTTGATCCTCAGCACCACATGAAAATAAACAAAATAAAGATAATGTATCCATGTATAACTAAAAAAATATTTAAAAAAAAAAAAACAGGACAGAGAGAAAGCTCCGTTAGGACCTCATCCAGCAGAGTCTAGGGCTCAGAGCTAATCATGTTTTCTGGGGCCTTTATAATAGTATGACTCTAGGCCATTTATCATATGAGTGAATGTATGTGTAACAGCATTTCTCAGAGTAAATTTAATGGAACATAAAGTCATCTAGATGCTCCATAAAAATGGGATTCCATGGATAAGAAACTTTGGGAAACTTTATACCATATGCTCTTTTTGAAGAGTCATAAAAACCATTAGCATATTAAATATTCTACATATTTCATTTAAAAATAATCCTTTCATTGAATACCAACATATTAGCCAACAATCTCAGACTATACTAGTATAATAATATAAATATAAATACAACACTGGTTCTTGTTTTTCCTAGAGCATTGTTGATTACATTGGTCCAAATAAATGAACTTTTCCAATTTTACCTGACTCATTGGAGGAATAAGTTCGCATGCCCTAGCAGAGACATGGACTTAGCTTCATAATTTTCTGCAGGTAGCATTGAAATGCAGTAAGGCTTTCCTTCTATTGTTTCTGCCCACTTGCATTGGTCTATATTTGGTGGTTGTTGTTGTTGTTGTTTTTTGGGGGGGGTTGTTTGTTTGGTTGGTTGGTTGGTTTTGTTTTGTGCATGTATAGCACATGTGTTAGAGTTTTCAATTTTAAAGAGATGAAGGAAATATGTGCCAAAATTGGGGAGAAAACAATGATCCATTTTAAAATTGATGAGAATATGAGACATAGAATTTTTTAAACTACTACCCAAACACAAAGTAAAAAATTATATCCCATTGCCTTAATTATGTATAGATATGTACATATGAATGTATGCAGGTGTTTATGTGTTCTTTAGCTGCATTTGCTAAGAAAGATATCTTGTTACTGATGAGCACACCTAACATTCAGATATTGACTTCTAAATGCCATTCTTCAACAGAGGGAATTATGATTCCAAGATGAAAAGACTGGTTCCAGGGCTGTGGTGGGATACATACAAGATGATTCTAGAACATCTTACTATACCAGAGAAGAAGGAAGTATTCAAAGACTGATGGGAACATGTCAGACATAAACCAATTTCAAAGAACTCCCCACTAGAAAAATCTGGGTCATTCTGAGTATGAATTATAGTAACAAATTACAACTCATAGAACATGATAAAATTCTGTGAACCATACAGTTAGAAAGAAAAGGAAAGAAAGAAGAGAGGAGGGAAGGAGGGAGGGAGGGAAGAAAAAAGGGAGAGAGGAAGGAAATCTAGCTTTTCCTTAAAGTAAAATGCCAGCTGATAAATCAAAAGCAATCATGAAATTCAAAATCACCATTTGACAATCACCACAGTAATTACTGTTTAAGACAAAAATCATTATGGATATATACCTTGGTGAGAAATAAGATATTTGCATTTGTCTCCAAATATCTGACCATGAAATATGTATTAATTACCAAAGGTGACTTTCTAGTGGAGAAATATACCATGCACCATGTTGCCCAAGTGATCAAAGCCAACATGACCATTAAGGAGACATATTGACATCATATGCCTCCTGATGTGAGGAACTGAGTGGGACACAACATCACTTCTGTGATTTCTCTGCCAAAATGTACAGTCTGAATCTAATCAAGAGGAAATATTAGACAAATGCAAACTGAGGGACTTTCTAAAAAATGACTAGCCTCTATTCTTCAAAGATATCAAGGTCATGACAGACAAAGAAAAACTAAGGGACTGTCCCAGATTAAAGAAGACTAAAAGACATAACAACTAAATGTAACAATTAAATGTAATCCAGAGACATCATAGATTGTATCTTAAACAGGAAATTCTTTTCCTTTTGTGCTAAAGAACATTCAGAATAATTGGAAAAATTCAAGTAAGGTTTATAACTAATAATTAACACAGGGGCTGGGATTGTGACTCAGGGGTAGAGTGCTTGTCTAGCATGTGTGAGGCCCTGGGTTCAATTCTCAGCACCACAGATAAATAAATAAAATAAAGGTTTATTGAACCTTTATTTAAAAATTTTTTAATTTAAAAAAAATTTTAATTTAAATTTTTTTAAAAATTAACACAGTATCCAATCTGGGGATGTAGCTCAGTAGAGGGTTCACCTAGCATAGACAAGGCTCTGGGTTCAATCCATTCAGGCACACACACACCAAAAAAAATAAAAAACAAAAAACACTGTATCCATATTAATTTCCTGATTATGATAGTTACACTTACTGTAGTTATGGAAGACAGAGTCATTGTTTTTAGGAAATATACACTGAATACAGGGATAAAGTTGTGTGCCTGTGACTTATTATTAAATGACTCAGAAGAAATACATTTTTATATGTGCATATATGTATGTGGAAAGAGAATATTAAGGCATATATAGTAAAAAGTTAACATTTGAAGAATCTAGAGGAAAGGCATAAGGATGTACTATTTTTACAATTTTCTGTAAATCTGAAATTACTTAAAAATTAAAAAGAAAAGAGAGGTGCTGGGGTCATAGTGTCATGGTGAGCCACCTCAGAAAACACGCTATGTCCAAATTCAAACAAAAGAGAGCTTTATTTACTTGGCCAGAGATTGTCACCCACCCATAGAGATTGATGCTCTGTGAGATAACAGCAATTTCCTGGCCTGTGTCTTGGGAATTTAAGGATGAAAAACACAACTCAGTGGCTTGTTTAGTGTCATGTAAGCTAGCCAATCACAGAAGTTAAAATAGTAATTAGCAGGACCGAAACAGAACTGGAATTTTCCAGTTAGCAAGCAAGCAAGTTACAGAAGCTAAAAAAAGCAGTTAGCTTAACCATATCTCAGGTCCTAACGAGTGTTAGACAACTGTATCCTGAGTTTCAGCTGAGTGGGGGCGATAATCTAGACCCATAAATGTACTCAAACCCAGGGTGTAGCTGACCATGACCACCACCATATGCTGAGTTGGGTACATTCTGTGCAGAACAAAGTACAGAAAAACAATTTTTTTTTTAAAGAAGACAGCTTTTGTTTCTGTTTCTCAGAAATGGGTCATGTAGTTCCCTCTTTAAAAGAATAGACTTTTTGAGGCATTAATCCTTGATATGTACTCTCAAGATTTAAGACTTATTGTATATTTTTCCTGCATATGAAATCAATCTTTGTCTCTCTCTGAGAGAGGAGCAGTAACAGAAAAACTAAGATGAAGTCTAGAACAGCTAAGATGGCGTCCCTATGGCCACACTTTTTGTTCTTATAGCCACAGTGACTCCATTACCACTACCCCAGTACTAGCAACTTATCTGATGCTTGTAGTTATCTCACTTACTCATCATTTTACTACTGATATCTATAAGCCTTATGTCTACATGATCAAGCTAATACAATTGTTCACAACTATATTGACTTAACCTTGTGTATACCTATAAAAAGCTATCAACTTATATTTATCTGTAACTATACTGGCATACTGACTTATCACTTTTTACTGTTCCATATCTTTTTCCTATGGCTTAAATCCTATGTCTTATAGTTACATGATTTTATTACTATTACTTACGCTTACTCCTGATGAACTTATCTATAAACTTATGTCTTACTGTTGCTTATCTATGTTATCTTATCTTATTCCCATAATCTATAACTTATATCTATGACTTATTGATTACATTGATCAGTTCACACCAAACAATAGCACAGGGGTGGAGCACTTGCCTAGCATGTGTAAGGCACTGGGTTCAATTCTCAACACCACATATAAATAAAGATTCATTGACAGCTAAAAATAAATATTTTTTAAAAAAAGACAGATAAAGTGTATGGGCTGGGAAGAAAATACACTGGGAAGAAGCCCTGAGATGTGTGTGCTTACTTAGCAAAACACAGACAGGGCTTTTCAGTTACATTCTCCTGTTATGTGTTGCTAACTATTTACTTGAAGGCAGTCAAACTGCATGGTTTCTCAAGCCATATTCCTCTTGATCCTCCCACATATGCTCCTGCCAAAGCCCAGGTCTGAGAGCTGCTCACAAGACCTGAACCCTAGAAACAACTCCATACCTTCTTCAAAGAGGAGTTGCTTAGAGGTCTGTACAGTACACCATGTGACAGCAGCAGCACATTGCAAACCCCAGGTGCTACCACTGGGAGACAGTAAATAGAGTTATTCAAAATTGCAAGTAATCATAGATCAAAGATTTCAGTATCACTGCTAGAGAGAAGAAGGGGAAAAGTCTTTGAGTCTTTTAGTCTTTTAGAACAAAACACTCTCCCTTACAAAAACCCATCATATTTTATAATGTGCCCTATCACAGCAATCACAGGTTGGGGCAGGAAAATGGCCACAAAGAAAACAAGATGGCAGCTATATGGACTGACTAAGAAAATGAATGAAAAAAAGAAAGAAAGAGAGAGAGAAAAAAAGTTTTGACACTGGGATCCCTGAAACAAGCACTACAGAACAAATTATAAAGAGAGAGTACAGACTTTGGGAATTGAACAATCCTCAGCCCCTCCTTTTCCATCTGTGTCTTCAGACACATATATAAATAAAACATATATAAAAATAAAAATTATTTATATATATATAAATAATTTTATTTTACATGTAATTTATAAAAAGAGATGCATTTCATCTAATTTTGTTTTATTTTGAAATAATTTCAGATTTAAAGAAAAATTGCAAAAATAGCATTCAGATAGAGTATATATGTGTATGTTATACACACATAGATATGTTCACTGAGAATAAAGACTTTTTGAGGCATTAATCCTTGATATGTACTCTCAAGATTTAAGACTTATTGTATATTTTTCTGCATATGAAATCAATCTCTCTCTCTCTGAAAATTTTACTAAACAAAGGGCAAGGTGTTGCTTATGAAAAAAAGTAGATATTCCCTGAATTGAAAAAATAATTTAATAAAATAATTTAAAAAATAATGATTTTGTGGGTTTTTGGTTTGGTTTGGGTTTGGTTTGGATTTCTTAAAAGGCCTCAAGGAAAATGCAACAGAGATTAAAAGGCGGAAAGTCCAGGTCAAATTAGATTTCCTTAGGTGGCATGGATGGGCCTAGAGCCCATCTGAAAGAAGAAAGTCATTCCTAAAACGTGGTTCCTCACTCTGTTCTGCTGCTAGGCTATTGTAAGACCTTGATCAAGTCTGGGCTTCAATTTCTCTGCCTGCTAAGTGGAGAGAGCTGTGTATAAAGGGCAAAGAGAGAGAAAGGGAGATCAGTTTGAGGTCTAAAGCGATAACCCGGGCTATGACTAATAGCTTGAGTCAGGATGGTGACCCAATGTCAAATGAGGGAGTTGAAATAAACAGTCCACTGAGAGCCTATGAATTCATCTGAAGGACCTTCTAACCAACTCAAGCTGAGAGGAAAAATCAAGAATGTGCCCTTGTCACTTAAGGCTGTTATTTTCAATCTGACTCCTCCACCCAACATCAGACAATAATATTTATTGAATACATGCCTAACCCTAACCCTAACCCTAACCCTAACCCATGCTCAGTGCTCAGACCTGAACAGTTATATAAGAAGCTGTATCACTGCACTCAGAAGCTCATGGCCTTGTGGAATGTAGAGACAAGCAAATCAGCAATTGCAGCACAGTGCAGCCAGAGTGGGGAGTTCAGGAGCTAATGGATCACAAATAAGGTTCAGGTTATTCAATCATAGCAGGATCAGAGAACTTGTGGGAAGAAGTGACATTTAAGCTGAGATCCAAAGAACAAAAATGATTACTCAGTTAAAAAAAAAAAAAAACAGGCAGTGGGGAGAAGGTGAGCAGAGAGAATAGCAGGTATGGAGGCTGAGAAACAAGAGATGGTAACTGGAGGAGCTGATGCTGGTCTAGAGTAGAGCAGAGTAAGCAAGGAATGGTAGGTAGTCAGGGGCCTTATAGCCCCTGTTAAGAACTTTGGTCTATAGCCTAAAGGCAAAAGGAGAACCTGAAAAGTTTTAGCAGAAGAGTAACAGCTATTCATCCATTTAAACAAATAATTACTGAGCATTTACTACATGCCAAGGACTGTTCTAAATGCTGGAGAAATAACAACTAACTATGATGAGATACACACACCCACACACTCACATACATATATATGCACAGTTGGTCTGGCTACTGGTCTACTGAGTGGAGAACTGGATATAGAGATGCAAGAAGGGAGACGAGACCAGTGCAGAATGTATTGCTGTAATCCAGGTAAGGACTTGACCTTGGAGATGAAGGAAATATAGACGTGGTAGGCATTGGCCCCCCTAGTCAGGAGTTTCACTGCTGTGCCTGAAATAAGAAAAAAAAAATTGGTGATGAGTAGCATTTAGCATGCTACTCACTTCTTCTTTGAGGAGGCCAGACTCTTGAAAGACTTCTAGTAAAGCATTAAATTATTGCTTTGACATCAAGTATTTCATCAAGTACTTATATTTTATACTTGATTTGCCCATACTTATCTAGACAAAGCATTATTAAAAGTACATGAAATTAGAAAGAAAATCACTCTGCCAGCTGACCCTGCTCCATCCATGAACAAAAGTAAATATGACTCAGAAAATATGTGCTAAACATAACCTTTTTCTAAGTCACCAGAAATATTGTTGGCAGCTGCTGGTGACAACTTATTTCATTACATCCTAATGATGTAAACGGCTCCCTCAGGATGATTTAGCTTGCTGCAGACAAAATGCTTATTGCTTCTTTACTCATGTAGAACACAAATGATTGCTGTGAAACTCAAACCTGATATGCAGGATTGTAAGCTAACCTCACAGACCAGCAGCCTCTATGAAAATAAAGTTGGTTTAACAGAAACACACATCACTGCCCAAATTGCTGCCATGTTGTATTCTACATGTGCAGCCCATAAATCCAGGTTTCATTATAAAGCCTGGAATTCAGGAGCCAAGGGAATTTCTTGGCATAGTTCCAACCTTTCTCCAGCCAGAGCTTAGTCATCAATAGACTCCAGCTAAAGCCACCATGACTAACTAGTGGGAGGCAAGCCTGCATGAAAACCACATTCCACCTCCAGCTGGGGTCAGTGGCTTTAAAGTAGTGGTTTTTATATCTGCCAGGTACCAGGTATTTCTGAATTTTCTGGGGTGGTCATCAGAGATATGACAAAAATTAATTACTCAGTTAAAAGAAATCAGGCAGTGGGGAGAAGATATTGATGGACCTCCTAAGACCCAAATATGCACCTCCGGGAGGGCGACCAGGGAATCTGTCAATTTAACAATCCCTCAGGGGAACGCCAAGTTTGCCAACTTCTTTCAGGGGTAACCTGAGTGGGAAAAGGCACAAAAAGTTCATCACACAACTCACAGAAACAAATGCAGCTTGCTGGTGGGCACTGACCAGAGCACCATGCTCACATACACTTATCACCTCCAGGTGCAATGCTGGCCCTGCTCTCCTGATGTCCTCTTCTTTTGGTTTCATCTGCAAGACCTTGGGTAAGTTACTTAGCCTTTCTGAGTCTTGATTTCCTGCCGCAGCCCGGCTGGTTGGGCAAAATAACCCGGCGGGGGGGGGGGGGGGGGGGGGACGAGCAACTTGTGTACATTGATACAGCAGGAGTGAGAGCCGTTTATTGTAGGACTGGAGGGGTATATATACATTCCACACAGCTTATCTTAATTAACATAAACTAGATACAGCAGTCAACCAATAAGGAATCTCCACACTTTATGGCTCACTGGTGTTACTTCACAAACCACTCCCTCTGCAAAATGCCAGGCACCATCTTGACTTGTTAACAGACTCTAACAGTTTCCTCAACTGAAGAATAGGGATAGTATCACAATTGACTAGGTTGTAATAAGAATTAAATAAGTTATAGATTTAAGTACAAGATGTATACCATGCAATCAATAACAATTATAACAATCAATAACAGTTACCTTTCTAAAATTTTTTCTGGCTATACTCAGGTCTAACTCCTCTTTTCCCTTGGGAAACTCTACCTTTGTTTTTCTCTCTAAACAAATATATATTTCCTTCTGACCCTTCCCCAAGTGTACGTATTCAGGTTCTGGGCTGTACTTCCAACTGGCAGGCTCCAATCCTACCCAGTCTGGCCTCCCTAGAGCTGCCCCAGGGTTATGTGAGTCTGGATTCCTCCTCAGAATGCCATTCTGCATAAGAGAACCTGAGTGGTCTGGAACTCAAGATCAGTCTGCACATGTTAACCAAACTGCCATGGGCTGGGGGCAAGTGACATTCTTTACTTGTCCCCAGGAAACAGGAACTCCTGAGTCTGTCACCTTGCCTGCACGACACAACTGTGTTTGTGATAATAACAAGTACCACTGACTTATCCCCAAAATTGGGTTAAGCTCTCTGTTAAGGCTTTCTTCAAGAGACCTAGGAGATAGTTTTTACTTTTCCCATTTTACCTTTAAGAATACTGAGCCTGGGAGAAGTTGCAGCACTTGCCCTGTACCACAAGAGGTAGCATCCAGGGTTCCCAAACATGCAGCATGATTCCAGCATCCCTCTATTTACCATCACACTAGGAACTTGGAATCATGAAGTACCAGCAGGAGTAAAATCAGAAAGTGTCTAGCAGTCCACATGGAGAACCTGCAGCCTCAAGTCAGTGTTGATCCAAATCAGACCTCCTGACCTTCAAGAGACAATGTCCTGTGAGAGCAAATCAAAAACTACCACTTAGGGGTGAGAGATCTTGGGTAAAGTTACCCAAACTCGCTAAGCCTCATTTCTCTTCACTGGTAAAATGGGGAAAATAACACTTACCTCTCATGCTTGTATATGAATATTAAATAATATAACAAATTGTACAAATGCCTTAAAGTGGTATACAAATATTAGTAATCATAAATATTCATTCATTCCACTGATACATATTCAACACTCACTGTGTTCAAGGCACTGGACATGCAAATGGGAAATAGACAATGTCCCTGCCTATCAGCATAGAGTTTAGAGTCTAGTAAAAAGGTAATTACAGAATAAGTGGTAAGTGCTAAACAGAGGGTACATTATACAATGAAGACATGTGGGGAAAACACCTAGCCCTAACTTGTGGAGCCTACAGAGGAAGGCCTCTGGGTGAAGAGGAAAACTGAGTCAAGCATTGGAATTAACCAAGGAAAGAAAGTGGGAGGAGACAACAAGAAGATAAAGGAAAGTCAAAGGTGCCCACTAGGATTTTGGTTGAATAGTAGTTCATTTTCCTGGCATAAGAAACATTGAAAAGAACACATGTTTGAAAGAAGCAATAATAAATTCTGTTTTGAATGTGATAAGCCTAAGGTGCCTGGGGATAGCCAGGCAGAGCTGTCCAATAGGCAGCTGGATAAAAGGACCTGGAGCTCAAGAGACTGATTTTGCATAAAGCTACAGATTTGGAAGTCATTATCATGTAGATAATACTTGAAAGCATAAAAGGGTTATATAGAGTAAAAAGAAAAGAGTCTAGCACAGGAAGAAAAAGATGAGGCTGCAAAAAGCTTTGGATTCTGTTCTTTCCTGCTTTCACGTGGACCTTATTCCATCTAATATCCTACCTTCTCTTACTTGCTTCTTTAACCTCTGTTTTTTCTACTTATTCTTTTCCAGAGGCATTGTAATAAACTAAGGCTCTATCATCAAAAAACTAAGTAGCTTTCGTATACTCCATAATTCTCCGCAGCTATAGTCTTGTTTACCTCCTCCCCTTCAGAGCTGAAAATGCTAACAGTCTATATTTGGAATCTCCATTTCCTCTTCACCTGCTCCTATCTTTCCCCTGAAGCACTCTCACCACAGTCCTTAGTAGACTATTTTTGCTGAGTCCAAAAGATATATCTCAGCTTTCATCTCGCCTAACTTCTCCAGGTTTTACAGATTGGAAATGTCAACTCTCCCTCTTGCTTGAAATGCACTCTTCTTTTGTCACCCTTAACTTCACACGTTCTTTATTTTACCTCCCCCCCCCCTCTATTGCTATTCCTCAGAATTCTTTTTTAGGCCATTTTGTACAAATATATCCACTCTCCTTCTTCCACCTGGTATTTTTAATCCATACCCAAGTTATTAGCCTAAGATAGACAGAACTTCAATTCTTTCATTTTGGCAGGATAGAATAATTGGATGACTATGACTGTCAGAGTTAAAAGAGTACCAGGCCCATATGATGGCACATGACTGTAAGTCAAGTGACTCAGGAGGCTGAAGCAGGAAGATCTCAAGTTTGAGGACAGCATTGGCAACTTACTGAGACCCTGTCTCAAAATTAAAGATATAAAGGGCTAGGAGTGCATCTCAGTGATAAACTGCCCCTGGATTCAATCCTTGGTATGGGGGTGAGGGGAGAACACCAGTCTGATGGCTTATTTTTCCTCTAAAAAAAATGAACTGTTTTTTTTTTCTGCTGAACTTGTGGTAGAAGATGGTAGAGTTCAAGAATATTAGGAAAGACAAAAAGGTTTTAAGTAGTCATCACAAAGGATTAGAAAGAGCATTAAGTAGAGAACAATAAAAAGAATCCTGGGAAATGTTGAGGTCCTAGATAAAGTTGGGAATGATGATTTTTAGATGTCCCCAATTTGCCTGCAATTACCTCCAGCAGTATAAATGTAAACCTGAAAGGCCACAAATGATTCAATCCACGACAGGATTTTCCAAATAAACTCTCAAAAGGACAATAAAGGAGTAAAAGAATAAAGAGTAACAACAGAGACAGGCCAGAGTGTTGATTCATGGAGGTCTACACTGAGAAAAGACAAGTTTGAAGAGGAGGCATCTGAGAGGGAAAGTCTCAGTAAGTTTGCAGGAACTGCTGTAGCGACCATAACTTAATAAATAAACTGAGGAGAGGTGGGTTTGGTCAGAGTGAGGTCATGGACTTCATCATATCACAGTCAGTACAGTCTGGATAACATCAAAGGCCATTATATGGCCATGGTAGGAAGCTGAATACAGGTGACTGTCACTGGAAATAAAAGGTTAGTTTGTATAGCAGAGGGGTCCAATTAAAATGTGACTTTTGTGAATTGATGATCTGTCATCTCAGAAGTACTACAGACTTCTTCTGTATTCCTTCTCAAGACCACTACTTTCATTGCCCTTATTTCACTGTATTCTATTTATCTTGGTCTCTGTTTATCTTTACTTGACCGTGAGCTCTTCAGGGATAAGTATCAGTTTACTCTCCTTACCCGTTACAGCACACACAGGTCAGTCACACACAACGTTAAGTGAATAAATGCTTCATAGTAACTGTTCTAATGTGAGTTCATATCACAAGCCTTTTTCTTCAGTTCCTAGAGTATTTCACTGCTGTTATTTGTCCACAAACAAAGCAGAAGTATGCATTGTATTTCTTGTCTATACATAATTCTCTTTTTCTTTCTTTCTTTTTTTCTAAAGAAATTATTTTCTAAAGCTTTAGATATGGATCCATGATCATTGTTTTTCCCCTCAGATAGCATTTTTTACTTTTCCTTACATCAGAACCACACCAAGTGTTTGGTCACTGTAGAAATTAAATCTTCAAATAGATCCTTCCTTGATATAGAATTATTATTTCATTCCATGAATGATTTATTAGTTGCTGTCCATATGTCAGGCAGTCCTGTAACAAGACTCTGGGGAGGGAATGATGAACAAGACAATTGCTTCCTTCAGTCAGACCTACAGCCAGGTGAGAAAGCAAGACAAAGGCTCAGCAACAACTGTATCAGTCAGGGTACATTGTAGTAACCAACAACTCTGTTGGTTAAACAGCAACAAAGGTGTACATATCACACAGGCAAAGCCTGTTGCACAGTTTGGTAACTCTGCATGGCAGCTGCCCCCACATGATGATTTATGGTTGCACCTCTGTGCCCACACACACTTTCAGAGTTACCAAGGCAGACGAAGAGAGAGAGTGGTTTGAGCACAGAAATAATGTACATCAATTCTGCTCACAGTCATCAGCTAAATCAAACCATATGGCCACTCCTACATTTAGGAAGGTAAGAAGGCACAGTCCTCTTGTATTCTCAGAAGCAGAGAAACAGAACCACCTAAACAGTAACAATATCCAGCACAGTAACAGTGCAGAAAAACAGACAAAATGGCATGTGACAGAGTATTATCCAAGCACATAAGAGGAAAGTCAAGGAGGGCTCTGGGTCTAATCTGAGACCCTAAAGATGAGTAGAATTCAATAAATTAAATAGATGCTGAAAGGCAAGGATCCTCATTAAAGGGAAAGTTTAAGAAAGCAGGAGGAATTTACCCTACCTGGTTCCCATTGGTGCTATGGAGGTCACAACAAACAACACTGGTGTAAAGGGTGAAGCAAATACCCCAAAATATGAACAATCATTATGTGTCAAACAAAAGTGAAATAAAACTAAAATAGTAAATAAATAGTAAAATAAAGCATCAGAGCTCTAAGAATCGGTAATAAGTCTATATACATTATACAAACATGCAAACATACACATATATGTGTATGCAAATATATATTTACATATATCAGGGGCTGGAGATGTAGCTCAATGGTAGAGTACTTTCTAACAAGCCAAAGTCCCAGGGTTCAATACCTAGCACTGCAAAAAAAAACCCCAAAATTTATATATATATATATAAATACACACACATATACACACATTTATATACATGTATGCATATACATACATACACATATCCATATATACAAAAAATGGAGAGGTACAAATAGATATCCCTGAAGTTTAATGGTAGTGCCTGCCTGAACTACTCTCTAGGGAAAAGAACACCATGATATGCTGAAGAATTCCAAAGATTCAGGATCAAGTTCTTTGGAATCCATTTACAGGAACAAAGTTATTTTTCCAGCAACTTAATCCAAGAGAGAAAATTGACAGGTTGATTATGTATCCTTCCCTATTCTCCTAAAATTCCCGCACTCAAAGACTTCTCTCTATTATACTGTGAGTATCACATTTGAAGCTTTTAGCACTGTTGTTTAGCACACACTAAGATCTTGATTACGTTCACTTACCACTCTTCAGCCCAAATTTATCATTCTTCAGCCGAAATTGAATTAAACATTCTTCTTAAACCTTATAGTTTCAAATTTCCCTAGTTAGTAAAAACTATCATCCCCATTTTATAGATCAGAAAACTTAATGATGGCATAATATCCCCAAGGATACACAGGTAATAGTAGTGGGAACAGCAATATAAACCTAGGACTATTAATTTAAATCCTGATTAAACTGTGTTTAACTAAATTACTGCCACATTCATTTCGAAAGAAAATGATATGGTATTTGACTGAAATTTTCTTCATGCAAGTACCTACATATTAAGCAAGTACAAACCACTAGTCCATCATAAAGCCTAATCAGCACCATTTGTAGTGATGGTGACCCTCTGGCATAGACATCAAAAAAGCATGGCTAAAGTCTTCCAGTTTCATTTTCAAGTTTCTTTCTCATACTTCATGACCCCTCCAAATTTTCTTAAGTTGGCTGGAAGCAACACAACTCTCAGAATCACATATCTCTTTCACTCATCTTGAACATACTTGTTAGTGCAAATTAGAACTTGTTAAAGATTAATTCTTAAAGCATCCTCAAGCTTTCTTTTCCAACAAAGGAAACATCAATTATAGGCTCACACATAAACTTTGCCCCTTTCTTGAATACTTGCTGCCCTTTATAAATCTTAGATTTCTTCCCCTTGAGTATTCGTTCAAAGGAGAGATTTTATTGCCTCCAGGGGTTGTTAAACTGATTGCAATACTGCCTATTTAGAGCAGTTCAGTGGGAATTAAGCTGGTTCAATGCTGTCAGACCTAGAATATAGCTGTCAAATAGCATTACAAGTAAAACACCCTTGATAAGAAATAATGACCAAATGTCAATCTGTTTTTCACTACCCTTACTACAGACTTCTCCTGCCACACACAAAAAAAAGCAATGTTTTACACTTTATAGTAATAGGACATTTCTGATATTTCTGTCAAAATTCTAGCTGTGTTTTCAATTATATATATATATATATATATATATATATATATATATATATATATATATATATATAGTTTTAAATGTAATCTGAGCTCAAAAATTGATGAGAGCAGTTTTATTTTTCCTCTTAATTATTTGGCAATCCATTTCAAAACTAACAAATTTTACTAATGCCTGTTCAGGATTGTCTTGAAAATATTTTTAAGTTTTATCATTCATTCATTCAATTAACATTGTTGAGTCCTATGAGTTTGGTATTGTGCTAAACATCAGAGTACAAATGTATGGTGTCTCATGAGCTATTTTAAGGAAGAAAAAGTTCTTAATGAAAAGGTTTGGTAATGGGCTGGGGTTCTGGCTCATTGGTAGAGTGCTCGCCTAGCATGCATGAGGCACTGGGTTCGATCCTCAGCATCACATAGAAATAAAATACGTGTCCACCTAAAACTAAAAAACAAATATTAAAAAAAGGTTTGGTGAAACAGCAACAAAGATATTCTTTGTCAAATACCAAAAACATATACTGAAATGTATAAAGTATAATGAAACTAATTTTCTCAAGTAGGGGGAAAAACTGGCTGAGGGGAATGCTGTTATTCATGAGACAAATTAGAAAGGCAAGTAGTATTCAGATTTCAGAGATACATGCAATGGAGGAATCCATTAAAAGTAGTGGAAAGAGTAGTGGAATGATGTGTATAGAAAAAAATGGATATAGGGAAAGGGAATAATACTTGAGAAATTAAATCAAATGTTTTTCTTAGCATTCAGACATTATGATTTTCTTCTAAGGAACTGATAAAACAACCTTTTTCAGTAAAATGATTTAATTTGATATGATTTACTAGTAAGCTGATGTTCTATTCTTCTTGGCTAAAAAAAATTTTGTCACCATATATCCATGGATCTGTATACATTGTTTCTTTTTTCTATTTGTTCCTATCGGAGGTGTACCTTATGGTTTACTATAAAACAGCTTCCTCCATGTTCCTTCTTTGTTATTCTGTTTCCAGAAAAGGTGAGTCTTCGTGGTAATTTGTTCTATGTAAACTCTTTTGAAGATTTCTCCAGTTTCTGAGGGGAAAAAATTCTATTAGAACTTTCTTTGGAATTGCATAGACTGTACAAACAATGAGGGGAAGAATTTGATATTTTTATTCGTAAGCATATCATGGTTTTTGTTACTATTGAATAATATCTTTGTTTCCATCATTTTATAGCTCATTATCATTGATTTTTGAAACTTGATTGTGTATCACTTGTATTGTTGAACTTTCATATCAACTCTAATTGCTGAAATCCCTGCAAGATTTTTTGGGTTGATAATTATATCATGTACAAATGATGGGGGTTATGTCTCTTCCCTTCCAGTTTGTATATCTCTTTTCTTTTTTTCTTGTTATATTGACTAGATCTCCAAAACAATAGTTAGTCAGTATTAAAACAGTAATAAAGGGCATTCTTGTATGTTCCCGAATTTCAAAAGGAATATTATATCTTGGTTACTGGTGAAACAGCAAAAAGATTGTTGAAATATGCTCTTTGCTGTGTAATACCCTTTCTGTTGTCAATATTTGGAGGGAGGCTAGGTTAAACATGTATTAAGCTGCATCAAATTTTTTTCTGCAAGGAAGTTATCATGTGATTTTTCTCCTTTAGTCTTTTATTTATTTTTTTTTAGTTGTCAATGAACCTTTATTTTTATTTATTTATATCCCATGCTGAGAATCAAACCCAGTGCCTCACACATGCTAGGCAAGGACTCTGCCACCGAGCCACAACCCCAACCCTCTTTTAGTCTCTTAATGTAGTAATTTATTCTGATAAATTTTTACATACTAAATATTTGCATTTCAAAGATAATCTCTACTTGGTTTTAATGTATCATTTCATAGTCTGTCAGGTTTTTGTTAACTCATTTTCAGTTAGAATTTTCTTCATAGTTTTAAATCATGTTCATAAGTTAAAAGGATTTATAATTTTCTTCCTTTACAATTACAATTTTGGATTTATCCATTTTTCTCCATGTGTGTGTCAATTTTTAAATTTTTATATCTTCTTGATTTATAGGTCAGTATGCAATACCCTCTTCAATTCTGTTTACATTTTTCACCTTAAATTTAATTACTTAAATAGTGCTTTCACTAAGTTCTCTTTAATATTTCAGCTTAGTATGTCTCCTGTCCCCTGTGGGGATGCTCATACAGAAATATCTTCACCAATCTTCCATATCTCTTAACATTTTTTTATACCTTCTCTTTATCCTTCTTCATGCCTTCCAAAAGAATTTCTTGTACTAATCATAAAATTCACTAATTCATTCTTTGGTTATTTTCATTCTACTCAATGTCTTAACTTTTATTTGGCAATTATAATTTTATACCCAGTGTTTGCAATATGTTCTTCTTACTGCTTCATGGCTCCAATATAATCCTATCTATTAAGGGTACTTATTATGTGTATTTTAAGTTCTTATTCTGTTAGTTTCATTATTCTGCTTTACCCAGCATATGCTTTTCAGTTTATTTTCTATCACAGTGTTATCTTTCTGTTCTCTGGTATTTTCTTCATATTCCCATAGGAAACCAACCTTCTAGAGAACACTGGCCAGTATTGTATACCTGAAAGAGAAAACCTACAGTCCAGTCCTAACTTACTCCTTGTTTTATGAATTTAGAGAGTATATGAGGGGGAAATTGCCTTCGAGTGGTGTCTGGTATTGGAATCTAGATTTGACTATGTGCCACTGGCATTTCATGCACCAAAAAACTATGCCTCTCAGAGGACTGCCACCCTTGTCTTCCTTATTATTTACCCTTTGTGGTGTGAGTAGGGATAGGTAGAGCAGTGTGAATACTTCTGGGTTTTATCTGCTTACGGCCCCCTCACCTGACTCAGTACAACTCTCATGTTACTCTCCTTCTCCCACCAGTTGTGGGCTAGTCTACAATTTTTCTGATAACAGACAGTGCAGGTCATGGCCTATTTAGGACAATATGAAGATGGGGGTGAAAAATGACACACATAATTTTCCTTGTCTATTCCCTGTACTTGACATACAGTCTACTTCTGCTCTGGACCTCCATCGTTTTCCTATAAAGGGGCTCATCAACCTTCTCTGTCTTTAGGGATTTGTCACTATTTTTATGTCCTCACAGATTTAATAACTTTCATATTTTCCCTTTTTTCGTTTTTGTTTGTTTATTGTTCCTTTTGATTCTGGGAATCCAACCTTGCATGTGCTAAGCAGGTGCTCTACAACTGCTCTGCACCACTGGCCCCCTTCATGCTTCTGTCACAGCTTCTTTATTTTTTTTTTTTTATATTGACCACAATCTTTTTTTTTTTTTTTTTTTGGAGAGAGAATTTTTAATGCTTATTTTTTAGTTCTCGGCAGACACAACATCTTTGTTGGTATGTGGTGCTGAGGATCGAACCTGGGCCACACGCATGCCAGACGAGCGCGCTACCGCTTGAGCCACATCCCCAGCCCCACAGCTTCTTTAAAAGATGATGTTATGTTTCCTTCCTGGAGCTGGCTTTGAACTCCTGCACTCAAGTGATAACCCTGCCTCAGCCTCCCAAGTACCTGGGACCGAAGGTGCATACTACAATACCCACTCTTAGTGAGTTTGGTGCTAGGGATGGAATCCAGGGCCTCACACATGCTGGACAAGTGATTTACCACTGGGATACATCCTCAGCCCTGTTGTAGGGTTGTTGCAAGAATGAAATGAATTAATAAATGTGAAGAAAAATTCCAACACCTATTGAGTGCTTATTATATTCCAGATGTTATTAATAATTCCTCACAGACATGCACAATTATAACAGAAACAATTCTATACTTCAAAGCATGCAGGGATCAAGGAGGATTTATGACATGGTTTTAAATAGGATAAAACAGTCACCCTGTCCAACTCTCAAATAAAGCCTTCTTCCTTTGGCTAGAGCATTCAATCCTATTAAAATGCAACTGCAACTGAGAGGGACAGAAGTCATTTATGCTTTAGTGTGAATGAGTTTAGTCAGTTTTTTCTCCTAAACAAGGGAAAGAATCATGAGGACAGACTGTCCCCTTGGAGAGAAAAGGCAAGCTAAGGAGATAACTATAAAGTCTTCACATTCGCACTTCATTTAAATAATATTTAATTAACTTATGTAATTATAAGAAAGTAGATTTAAGAACAAGTACAGTGACCCAACAGAAGCATACCTCACAAAGGAGCAGAAACACATGGGAATGAGGGAGAACAGCCACCTAACAGGAACAGTCAGTCAGCAAGGGCATCACGTTAGTCAAGAGCACTGTGGGAAAGTACATGTATGAAGACACGAATTGGTGTGAATATACTTTGTGTACGACCAGAAATATGAAAAATTGTGCTCTATATGTGTAATAAGAATTGTAATGCATTCTGCTGTCATATATAAATAAAAAAATAAAATTAAAAACAAAAGAGGACTGTGGGAGAGATACGTCTGAGTTGCTCGAAAGCTTCAGTTGTTCTTCACAATTTGGATTAGGGTTGTTTGTAACTGTGTACCACTACCAAAATCTACCTCTGCTAATTCAGAAACACAAAATAAAACAAAATTCAAAAAAATATATAACATCATATTTTTGAGCTATACACCAACTACATTTAATATGTTAATTTCCAGGTACTATCAGGTGCTTTATGTTTATTATCTTACTTGGTCCTCACCATAATGCTGATATAAGTATTATTATTCCATTTTACAAATGAGGAAACTCAGGTACAGACAGGTTAAATAATTTCCTTAAGAAGAATAGCTATGAAGAGGTGGGCCCAGAGCTCAACGCCACCCACACTCCAAAACCTAAGCTGCTTGTTGCTGTATTTCCTGAATTTTGCATGTGTTACTAAGAAATATTACCAACCATACTATGTACTAGTCACTAATTAAAATTTTGTTGAGACTAAATGCCAGGCCCTATGGTGCCTTAGGGAATATGAACATAAATTCTTGAAGAAAGGTGAATCCAGTAAAGAGTAAAGGATAAGAAGATTACCTGAGTTCAGATGCTAATTCTACTTCTAATAGTGTGTAAACCTCAGAAAACTGATTCAATGTCTTTCACTTCAGTTTCTTAAATGTAAAGTCGAATGGGAGTTCCTCCCTAATACAGTTGTTTCACAGAAAAATGGCAAATGCATTAACAGCATAGTGCTAGGAAAAGTATTCAAGTCACTTTAAGCCATAAAAACTATCTTAATTCAAAAATCAGAAAGTCCAGTTCACATAAGAAGTTTAACTTCTAATCTGATTTAATGTTAAATCATCTCTGGGGAAGATTGTGCCCAAGGCTGACAGCATTTAGTGGAGAAGAGTCTCATCCTCTCCCCATCCCACATTCTCTCTCCAGCCCTGGGCCTGTCTGCTCTCCCAGCAGTTGCTGACCAGGTTAATGACCCTGCCAGAGGCAAACAAAGTTGGATGGAGGAGGGGCAAAGGGGGACAGAAAATTCTTCTTTTGACTGATTCACTTCTGGGCCAGCTTCTTGCTTTGGGGGACTAATGGGTATTTAAAGATGAATAATAATTTTATGAGTTCTTTAGAGTCCCCTCCAAAAACTTAGGAATATTCTACTCTTCTTCGCCTGACAGAAAGTAATGCATCCTACTCTGGCTGGCCCCCGTCTTTTCCGGTGGTTTCCTATCTCCCCTTCTTTTTTTTAATTATTAGTTGTTCAAAACATTACAAAGCTCTTGACATATCATATTTCATACATTTGATTCAAGCAGATTATGAACTCCCATTTTTACCCCGTATACATATTGCAGATTCACATCGGTTACACATCCACTTTTTTACATACTGCCATACTAGTGTCTGTTGTATTCTGCTGCCCTTCCTATTCTCTACTATCCCCCTCCCTTCCCCTCCCATTTTCTCTCTCTACCCCATCTACTGTAATTCATTTCTCTTGTTTTTTTCCCCTTTCCCCTCACTTCCTCTTATATGTAATTTTGTATAACAATGAGGGTCTCCTTCCTTTACCATGCAATTTCCCTTCTCTCTCTCTTTCCCTCCCCCTTCTCGTCCCTGTTTAATGGTGATCTTCTTCTCACGCTCTTCCTCCCTATTCTGTTCTTAGTTGCTCTCCTTATATCAAAGATGACATTTGGCATTTGTTTTTTTAGGGATTGGATAGCTTCACTTAGCATAATCTGCTCTGTGCCATCCATTTCCCTGCAAATTCCATGATTTTGTCATTTTTTAGTGCAGAGTAATACTCCATTGTGTATAAATGCCACTTTTTTTTATCCATTCATCTATTGAAGGGCATCTGGGTTGGTTCCACAGTCTAGCTATTGTGAATTGTGCTTCTATGAACATTGTTGTAGTAGTATCCCTATAGTACGCTCTTTTAAGGTCTTTAGGGAATAGTCCAAGGGGAATAGCTGGATCTAATGGTGGTTCCATTCCCAGCTTTCCAAGGAATCTCCATACTGCTTTCCAAATTGGCCGCACCAATTTGTAGCCCCACCAGCAATGTACAAGTGTACCCTTTTCCCCACATCCTTGCCAGCACTTGTTGTTTGACTTCATAATGGCTGCCAATCTTACTGGAGTGAGATGGTATCTTAGGGTGGTTTTGATTTGCATTTCTCTGACTGCTAGAGATGCTGAGCATTTTTTCATGTACTTGTTGATTGATTGTATGTCCTCCTTTGAGAAGTGTCTGTTCAGGTCCTTGGCCCATTTGTTGATTGGGTTATTTGTTATCCTATTGTTTAATTTTTTGAGTTCTTTGTATACTCTGGATATTAGGGCTCTATCTGAAGTGTGAGAGTAAAAATTTGTTCCCAGGATGTAGGCTCCCTATTTACCTCTCTTATTGTTTCTCTTGCTGAGAAAAAACTTTTTAGTTTAAGTAAGTCCCATTTGTTGATTCTTGTTATTAACTCTTGTGCTATGGGTGTTCTATTAAGGAATTTGGAGCCCGACCCCACAATATGTAGATGGGAGCCAACTTTTTCTTCTATCAGATACAGAGTCTCTGATTTGATATCAAGCTCCTTGATCCATTTTGAGTTAACTGTTGTGCATGGCGAGAGAAGGGGATTCAGTTTCATTTTGTTGCATATGGATTTCCAGTTTTCCCAGCACCATTTGTTGAAGATGCTATCCTTCCTCCATTGCATGCTTTTATCTCCCCTTCTGACAGCAATCTTGGGAAGGATTTTAAATGACTCCAGACTGGGTGAGTCTCCCAAGTGGTTCATACTCACTCCAAGAAAATTCTCATCAGCTAACTGTGGGAGTGGCCCCTGGCTTCTACCACTAGAGAACTGACCAATCTGTCCCTTTGCCTTTTACAAATTCTAGGCAAGATTCAGGAAGCAGCTGTGCCTCCCAACAGCCAGGGTCCCTTAGAAACCTCTCTTGAATTGAAGGTAAAAGCACTCTCCACACTCCCTCTCATGGGGGCAGCACCCAGCCCAGCATTCCCAAGAAAAATCCTCATCCCATCTCTCATCTCCCTGCCCCTCACCCTTTTCTTTTTGTTACTGGTGTTTGAACCCAGGGGCACTTAACCACTAAGCCGAATTCCTGGCCCTTTGTCATATTTTATTAGAGACAGGGTCTTACTAATTGCTAAAGGGCCTCACTAAATTGCTGAGGCTCACTTTAAACTCTCGATACTCCTGGTTCAGCCTCCTGAGTCACTTCATCTCCTCTTTCTTGACCTCTAAATATCCACCATGTGGTTGGAGTTTTTTAAGAGTCAAGAAGTTCATGAAAATGGGCATCAATAGACAGCATCTCACTTTGGAATTCCATATTTATTACAATTTAGTGTTTAGTCAAAACTACCAATTTAATGTTATGTTTTATTATTTATCATTTGTATGAACTATGAAGCAGCTCTCAAACAGTGGAATAAGCACTATAATGCAAATTTAAACAAATTGATATGGTAAAATACAAGAAAAATAAACAAATTTTATCCAGAATTGGGAATAGAAGCAGAACGGAAGTCTTCACTGAGGTGATGACATTTGAGTTGAGCTTTCAAGGATCCACTTGTTCACTTAAACATTGTTAAAAACATTTATTAAGTACCTGTTGGGGTCTCAGCAGTATTCTAGGCATTGGATATATCCAGTGAACAAAACAAAAATCCCTGATCTTGTGGGGTTCTAGGAGGAAGAAGGAAGACTACCAAGCAAACATATAACTTATTAGAAAATTACAAATGATATGGGGGAAAAAGAAAAATAGGGCAGGAAAGAGAAATTCATGAAACAGAAAAGATGAAGAACATTTGAATGGAAAAAAATAGTATGAACAGAGGCTGCCAAGTTTAAGGGGAATGCATAATCAAAGAACCTGTGATATTGTGGGGTGACCAGAGGAAAGAGCACTGTTATGGATGTAAAGATAGGAGTGGAGATATAGCTCGTTGCAGACTACTTGCCCAGTGTACATGAGGCTCTGGGTTTGATCCCCAACACTACACACAAAAATTAAAATTCCATAAGACACTGTGCTAAAAATGCTTTGATACCAATTCACTAACACTCAAAAAATAAAAATTATCAAACCCTATTGCAAAGGAGGCTTACAGATATGATAACATATATGATAGATAGGCTGTTCTTCATTAACAAAGCAAACCAGAAAAGGGAAAAGGCAGTCCTTCATCCCTGCATGGGGCCCAGCATGGCTCTGGCACACTGAAGGACAACATTAAGACCTACCACTCGGGTCAGCAATGACATCACATCACCTGACACAGCGAGCAAAGCACTAGAAACAAGAGACCTCATGCCACTGGCTCTGTGGGCAATCTAGACAGTAGGGAAGACAGGTAAAATGACAGATTGCAAAGAATGGAAGTCCTGCAGTAGTAAGTTAGGTTAGAAGTCTAGCTTATTGTGGCTTAATTTCATACCCTATCCCAGGTCAACCTGATTTCAAGAAACTCCGCCAATAGCAGCAACAAGGACAATAGACTATAGTCAACATGGATTGTATAATAACAAACATATCTTTAAAGTCTAACAGCAATGATAGGGTTTATTTTTGGTTTTTGTTTGTTTGTTTGTTTTTTTCAGTATTGGGGATCAATCCTGTGTGCTGCCTTATGTGTTGTAGGGTACAGCCTCATCCCCATAATTTTTGTTCTTTAAATACAAACCTGAGTCTTCAGGATGGAATTAGCGCTCAGGCTAAAAATTCCCAATTGCAGTTCACACTTCTACCTTCTCCAGTGAAACAGCATCAACCATCACCAGTAAACAAATTCTTAACTCCTTTCTTTAAAAGAGATCACCAAAATCAGATTAGAGACACAGGCCCCCTAAGTAAAGATTCAATCCATACACTGTGCCCAAAGACAGCAACTTAGGAAAGAAATTATTTTCTTTAACTTTAAAAGGGGAATATAACTTCCTTAACAACAACCAAAAAAAAAGATACACAGAAAGGCAGAGGGTGGTCTTTCTGCTGAAATTTCAGTTTGATCCTTTGAAAAGTGGGGCTCTGCTGCCCCCTGCTGTCCATTACAAAAATTGCACTTGGTAGAAATGGAAATCACTAAATCATTACAGTAAAATGCACCCCCAGTTCTGCCCTCAGACAGACACACACACACACCAAAGCAAAGCCCACTGATGTTACTCTAGCTTAGAGGTTCCAAAATATCCTCTACTATCTGAACCCCATTATTATCTATCACTAGGGCCCAGCAAGGCTTCATTCAGCACATGGAATGAAGGCACTATGGATCTATTTCCCAGAGTCTGCTCCTACCAATGCTCTTCCAGGAATACATCTGTGACTTCAGCCATCTCTTCCACACGGACAAGGTATCTCCAACCCTCATCACCCAAGCTTTGCTCATACCTAGATACTCAACAAAGTCTTCAAACTCAAATTACCAAAATCAAACTCAGAGTTTTCCTCATTAACCAGCCAACATGACCACTGCCTTCAGGAAACTTGACTTTTTTTAGTGATATTTCTAATAATCACTCAAGTTAAAAAAGTTTATTTGTGAGCTTTTATTTTTCCTTTCTCTGGCTTTCTGCATCACATAAATTTCAGGCACCATCTTATTCTATGAATATCTTCCAAACCTATTGCCTCCTCTCCATTATGACCCAGGTATAACTCTTCACCAGTCCCTTGCTATTTCTTTCTGGAATGTTACACTAGCCTTCAAACTGCAATTGGTTCTTCATACAGCTTGTATTTACTTCAGTGCATTTGATAATTGTTGGTAGGTTTATCTTTTTTTAAGTATATCTCTGCACATGTCAGTCTTCCTCTTGCCTAAAAATAAAATCTAAACCTCTTAATCTGGCACCAATTCTACTACTGTGTTTAAGTGACCCAAACTGCAACCTCATGAAGCACATGCTCTTCCCTAGATTAGTCGATTATTTTCTTCTGTGCCTTGTTCCTGCTGATACTTCTTCCTTGAAGTCTTTTCCTTCACGGCTCCCACTATCCTGTTCTTTTTATCCAAATCACATTATTTTTTAAGTTGTAGGTCAAATACCATTTCTTCAATAAAATCTTCCCTAATTCCTTCAATTGGAATAAATCTTTCTCTAACACCTAATCACACATTTGTTCCTGTCTTTATTTCAAATGAGTAAACATATGTTGAATTCCTATGGTATATATGAATATACCAGGTCTGAACACAATGGACAAAAAATAAAATAAATAAATAAAAACAGACAAGATACCTATCTTTGTGTATTTAACAATCTAATATGAATCATTTTCCAACTTGTACAGTCTCCCATATCCATGCATTCTGCATTCACATATTCAACCTACCATGAATCAAAAATATTTGGAAAAAAACTTAAATGTGTACAGAACATGTACTAACCTTTTTCCTTGTCATTATTCCCTAAAAAAAATAGTATAACAGCTATTTACTTGTATTAGATATTATAGAGATGATTTAATATATATGAAAAAATGTGAATATATGCAAGTACTATGCCATTTTAATTCTCAGATTTTGATGTTCTCTGGAACCAATCCCCCATGGACACCAAGGGGGATTCTTTATGCATAAATCATACTTTTCCTTCTAATTATTTGTTTTTATATTTTGGCACTGGAGATCAAATCCAAGGATGCCTCGTACAACAAAGTATCAATAGTCTGTCAAGCCAAAGAATTCCTAATCCAGAATGAAAGTATTATGAAGTACCATACAAATATAAACACAAATACATTGTTTAGGAAAGAATTTCTGTAATGAAATTAACATGATCACAGTAATTGTTTAATACTGAGCTACATCATCAGTCCTTTTTATTTTTTTCGACAGGACCTTGCTAATTACTGAGACTGGCCTCGAACTTTTGATCCTCCTGCCTCAGCCTCCCAAATTGCTGGTATTACAGGTAATACATCACTGCACCCAAAATACACTTTTCCTTATAGACTAAAAATTTTATTTCAAAATTTCATAAATGCACTATGAAATTTTGTACTTTTATACACTTAATTCATTTTTGTGCTCCATAATTCATTAAGGATCCAGTGCTAAATTAAAAGGTAAATAAACCAGCCAGACACAGTGGTGCATGCCTGTAATCTCAGCAACTCAGGAGGCTGGGGCAGGAAGATTGCAAGTTTAATGCCAGCCTCAGCAATGTATCAACTCTTGCCAATTTAGTGAGAACCTGTCTCAAAATTTTAAAACAAAATTATGGGGGATGCAGCTCAGTGGTAAAACACCCCTGGGTTCAATCCCTAGTAACAAAAAGCAAAAGAAAAAAAAAAAAAGCATGGGGCTGGCATTCTAGTGAAGGATACAGATGGTAAACAAAGAAATAAAATTTCAAACAGTGGTACATGGTAACATAGTAATGAGACAGAGCATGATTGTGAGATGTCCTCTCTGAGGAAGTTGCAGTTTAACCTTGGTGAATGATAAAAAGAGAACCAGTCGTGCAAAGGTTAAGAACGTTCTGGGCAGAGAAAACAATAAACACAAAGGCTATGAGGCAGAAGCAAATGTGATGTATCAGAGAAACAGAATGAAAGCCAATCCTCTTGAGGCATGAGTAAGGCGAAGCACAGCAGGAGGTGAAGTTAGAAAGGCAGTGGTAGGATCACATTTGATATTGCTGGCATGATACCAAATCTAAACTCACCAGAAGTTTTTAGAGATGTCATGCAGTGGGGGACCTGTCAGTGATCACCTGAATTGTGAGCAAATATTGATGAGCATATGTAGGACACTTCCTGGTGTATGTGGAAAGCAGGTGTGTGTGGAGTGCTGTTTCAAGAAACTGGAGAGTAAATCAGTGAGCAGCCAGAGATAAGAATGAGAATTTGACCTATTTTTGTTACTATATCCACGGACAATACTTAGAGACAGCTAGCAAATTATAATGAAATTTAGAGGTACATTTCTAATTGAAGGAGTAAGGAGGAAGCCTTTCAACATTTCTTTTTTCTCACAATCATCTGCTTTCCTAGAATGTTGTTTCTCTAGATTGCTGGAAGTTATCTTGATAGGGAAAAAAACTAAAAACAGAGCATCTCCTCCTCCTTCTTCTTAATGATTACACCAGCATCACTGCTGAAGCAGTGGGGGTCTCTGAAGCAGAGGGCAACCTATGAAGACTACAGGGCATTTTTCCTTAATGTTATGTATCTAGAGGCAGGATGGTTTGGACACCAGTGTTAACCTGACAAATCTGGGTATGTAGGTCATTTCTAAAATTGTAATTGCCTCTTAATTTTCTTTAAGATTACAAAGGACAAGGATTTACAAAGCAAAAGACAATAGCTACACATTGTTTAAGGTCTGTAAATTTATATCTAAGAAAAAAATAATTATAATACTTATTCATCCAACAAATTCATTGTGCAAGAAGCACATGGTATACACAATTCAAATCTGTTAAATCATCCATATTCCTAACATTACACATCAAACCCAGGGTCTCAGGAAAACATTGCTTGATTGGAATTCCAAATTTAAAAAAAGAATAAGATACTGATCTTTCTGGGAAGCAGAGAAATACTGTAGAGTACAGAAGTTTCTACAGCATTTTTGTGCATGCTCTGATAAATTGGGTTGTCAGGTCTTGGGAAGTTATTGGTGCATGGTGGGAAAGAAGATCAACAAAACCCAGGAATGCTTCCTAGTACAGCCTAATCTAAGCAATTTTTTAGTTTTGTTTTGTTACAGGTAAACCCTAATACCTTTAGAAATGAAATTTCACACCTAATTTCTACTAAGAGTGATTTTACCTCCCAGGGAATATTTGGCAATGTCTAGAAATATTTTTGATTGTCACAACTGCTACATGCTACTGACTCTATGCAGTAGGGGCTGGGGATGTTGCTAAACATCCTATAATGCACAGTACAGCCTCCTTCAACAAAGTATCAATAGTCTGTCAAGCCAAAGAATTCCTCATCCAGAATGAAAGTATTATGAAGTATCATATAAATATAAACACAAATACATTGTTTAGGAAAGAATTTCTGTAATGACATTAACATGATCACAGTAATTGTTTAATTAGCTGCTTCAACTATAAGTCAATTTAAGTACCAATAAAATAATCAATTAAAATTTTGTGATGACTATGAAAAACACGTAAGTTTCATGGCATGTACAATTCAAATACATTAATCAGTCATATTTATAACTTTACATATAAAACCCAGTGTCTCAGGAAAACATTGCTTCATTAGAATTCCAAACTGAAAAATATCATACTTAAATAGAAATTGTGAGGTTTTTTTTTTATATAGCTTTCAGCTTGTAGTATAGAAAAGGCTTAGACCATTCTTTTTGAGTTTAAAATTACATTACATAGTCATATGGTCAGCATCCTGTAGCTGGATACATTCGTTCCCTATAGGAAGTTTATAACTTGTAAAAGGAGTTTTATGCAGAATACAAATTGGGAGTATTACATGACTACCTCTTGAGGACACTGAGTTGTGCAAACAACATCACTTTATCTGACGTAGTGGCTTTCCATTGGTCTATCTGTTCACCCCAGGGCTGTCTGGAATTATAGATCAGGGACATCACTGTCGTACCCCAGCTGCTGCAGAAAGCTACTGGAAGAAAGGGAGATTTATGAGTATTTTGGTTATACTGAACCAAGGATACAAGAGCTATACAACAGGGAGCCTGGTGGCTTTAAATTGTAGGCATTATGCAAAAAGAAAATGCAGAGTAGGGTGTCAAGGGAGTCCTCCAGAAGCAATAGGACATCTTTTGTAAAGTCTCTGAAGAATAAATTTAACAGTTATTAAAGAATACCACCCTGTTGTTTCAGACACTGAACTTTATTTCAGCAGAAGGGATACAAGGGATTTGCAGGAAAACATCTGTCATTTAACAGTGACCTCAGCACTGACAACAATTCAAATCCCAGTTGAGTAGAGTGACTTAACCCTTTGGGGGTGACTAATTTGGGAGCTCTAAGATTAGCAGTTTATTGATATATTCTTGTCAATTGAGGACCTTTGATGCCAAAGGGGAAAAAAATCGTTAATGATGAATTCTCTTATGTGAGACATTTGTGAATTATTTCCCTTCAACTATATTAAATCATTGGGTCTAAATTTTGCTAATTTTGACCAAACCCTATGTAAACCTTAAAGAGAAATGAGTTGATGGTAATCTTCAAAATAAGTCATGAAAACCAAAACTGAGTCAAAATGAACATTTAAAAATTTTAAAATTTTTTTATATTTTCCTGTAGCTTTACATAATGACTTACCAAGCCAATATTTTTTTATCTCTAATTAAAAAAAAAAAAGGTCTGATTTTTAGGTAACAGTAGGAAAACAAAAAATTAAATGTTGAAAGCCAGCTAAGCACGTCAGACAATACTACCTGCTTACTTATATTTGTTTAATCTTTATAACAACTTTAGAAAGAAAGTAACTATTTTAATTTATAGATGACAAAAATGAGGCTTTTCTTTATTTAAATGTTTTTCTTAAGGTGGACAAAATTTAAAAAATGGTACGGCTGGAGAATAGCAAGAAAGGAACATCTACTAAATCCCAAGGCTAATAAATTATTTTATACTATATTGCCATTAAAAATTACATTTTTTATGTCAGTCACAAAAATACTAAAATTCATCACTTGTAAGAGAAAGCATTAATACTATAAGTTGATCATGAGCTCCCTCCCTCCAATTAATATACTCATACATCCAATTGTTTATTGATAATACCATTTAAGTGTCCCTCAGACAGCACCAACTTATGCCCCAAAATCAAATTATCATCTTCGTCACCTAAACTTGGCTCTTCTTCTCATTGTTCTTTCCTGAAGAAATAGGGTCAACATTGCATAGACTAAGGAAATATACAAAAGATAAGGAAACAAAAAATGTTAGCATTATTATCTGGATGATTGGATTCTAATTTTTATTTTATTCTTTAAATTTCTCTGTATTTCCAAGACTTTTTAAAACATTTGCACTATAATATGACCCATACTAAATAATCTTATTGTGTTGAAAATAAAAATAAAAAACAACAACCCATACCTTTCAATGAGACTTCTCTCTTCATGGGTAAACACTATTTGTATATCTGCTCAGTTTTTTGTATTTTTTTTTTGTCAACATATTTTTACATATTGCTGTACAAATAGATAGCTTGGAATTTGTATATTTACATATATATAGCTTTTCCTAAGTGGAATTCAAATATATGCATTATATTGTAACTTGCTTTTTCCTCTTTAACAACATATATTGGAGATTTTTCCAAGCCAAAACATACAGGTTTCTCATCATTACTAACAATATTCAATTGTGAAACCTATACCATAATTTAATTATTCCCTTTACTGCTGAATATTTAGGATATTTTCAATTTTTCATTACTACAAATAATGGTGCAAAGACCATTCTTATATACTCGGTTTTATTAATTCTTAGACAAAAAGTAAATCCCCTACATTTTGTTATTTCTGATGCTTGGATGCATCTTATCATGCTGATGGCAAGTTACCATTACTGTCAGCCAGGTCAGCCAGATGGATTTGCTGTCTAAGTTTTTGTTTATTTTTACATTTTCCTGGAAGAATAAAAAAAAAAAAAAACCCTAACCTCAATACCTTTTAGATTAGCTAGGTATCTTCCATTTATATATACTTCCAGGCATTTACAATTTCAGGCAAATACATGGCTATTTATAGGTAAGATTGATGGACTTTTATGTACATTTTAAATTTTGCTAGATGTACCCAATTTGCCCTCAAAATAGGGAAGCAATTATACAGCCATCAATCTTGGAAAGGGCTTATTTTCATCTTAAAATAGTTATTATAAATTTCCAAATATTTATCAACATAAGAGTTGCTAAATTGAAGAAACCAACTTTATTCTTTAGTCTCTTATATATTATAAATATTTTCTCTCCTTATTACTTTTGTTCATGGTGTCATTCACCCTGCAGTATTTTATTTACCAAATTCATCATACTTTTTCCTTAGGACTTTTGCAGTTTACATCTTGCTTAGAAACACCTCTATTACAAAATAAATGATTTTTTCCTGTCTATTACTTCAGCATAACATAGTACTTGAATACTTGTGGAATTTTAACCTTTCTTTAATCCACTTATTTTCGTGTAGTGTGGTATAGGTAATATCTGTCCTCTTCCAGTGTGGCTATTCTGTCTCTAAATCATCCATAGGCTTTCTTACCCTTGTTTTTAGCATATACACATTCAGATGCTAATCCTACCAAAAAAAAAAAAAAAGTCTGAGGGATTAGTATTGAGGATAAAGATTTTATTCAGTGGCCAAGTAATGGAGAAAATGTAGCTCTGCTCACAATCAGCTTCTCTAATCCAAGTGATTAAGAGACTACAGATTTAGGGTAAGAATGATGAGGGAGGCGGACTAATAAAGGCAAGCAATAATAATAAATTTTCTGAATTTCTGAGAATCAGTGGAGATCTCCAAAGAACTCAGGTGCTGCTGGTTATCATTCCATTCGTGGTTTGGTGTTTACTCATGGTAGCTATTAGGTGTCTTTAGCCTTGGGGTGGGAAGAGTTGAGGCAGATCTAATTCAAGTTGACCCTATAATTTTGGACAAATTATTTCTCAAATGTTCAACAGGTCTATGTGTAAACAGAGCTGAACAGAATCTGACCCAAAGGTTAAGGCAACAAAAGAGCGACACAATATGAAAGTAAGAAGTGGGAGCCTTTCATTCCATTCTAGTCATCCACAGGCCCAAAGGAAGAGTTCAACATGTTTTCAGCAAAAACTACCTTCAGGTCCCTGAAGAATAACACAGGTAACCATTATCTTCATAACCTATACATCAGAGGTATAATCTACAGTAAAGCTAGTAGGAGACTATTAACATATTGCCCAGCTCTGTGACCTCCAAATTAGTGACTTTTTAACCCAATTAAAAGCAAGTGAAGCTAAAGGGTTCTTAGATTTCCTTAGTACCAACAATGTATATCTATATATTACATGTGTCTTTTTTTTTTTTTTCCTTTTCGTACCAGGGATTGAACTCTAGGACTCTCAATCACTGAGCCACATCCCCAGCCCTATTTTTATTTAGAGACAGGGTCTCACTGAGTTGTTTAATACTTCACCTGGCTGAGGCTGACTTTGAACTGATTCTCCCGTCTCAGCCTCCCAAATTGCTGGGGATTAACTGCACTCAGCTACATGTGTCTATTTCTTTAATGTTTTTTGATCTATTTATCTTCATAACTTACCTTTGTAGTTTTGTTATACATTTACAGCAAGAGATGTAAATCAAATTTTCCTCATTGTTCTTTTTTTTTTTTTGGCATGGGAAGTTCTTTTATTATTATTTTTTACTCTAATTTGTTGTTATATGACAGCAAAATGCATTACAATTCATATTACACACAGAGCACAATTTTTTATATCTTTGGATGTATACAAAGTATATTCATACCAATTCGTGTCTTCATACATCTACTTTGGATAATAATGTCCATCACATTCCTCCATCATTTCTAACCCCATGCCCCCTCCCTTCTCCTCCCACTCCTCTGCCCTATCTAGAGTTCACCTATTCCTCCCATGCTCCCCCCCTCCCTCCCCTACTATGAATCAGCCTCCTTATATCAGAGAAAACATTCCACATTTGTTTTTTGGGGATTGGTTAAGTTCACTTAGCATTATATTCTCCCACTCCATCCATTTACCTGCAAATGCCATGATTTTATTCTCTTTCATTGGCACAGGAAGTTCTGAATCAGCTTAAGTAGCATAATGCTACTAGTAGTATCCTAATATCTATTCTCACCTTTTCCTATATTAGAACTTCTACTTTTACAGCTGGAAACATGATCTTAGAGAATAATTTCTAGCTTTCCTCGAAGCCAGGTGTGTTGATGTAACTATTTTAGGTAATAGTATTAATGTAGATAAACAGGCAGAATTTCTGGGAACAGTTCTTAAAGTGAAGGTGCATCTTTCTTTTCGCCCTCTCACTCTACAATATGGACTGAACTGGAGAGGTTTTTAAGATGGCAGGCCAAGACCAAAAGGGCTTCAGTCTCTGACACTTTGAAGGGTCCCACTGGGCCTCCATTGTCTACCTGAACTTTTATGAGAATCTCAATCTTCCTTAAGCCATTGATTTTTAATTTTCACAGCCCTAATGAATCCTAAACAGCTAGAATGATAAATTAACTGAATCACCTGAAGACAACTGACATCTAAGTAATATTTTTATAGACAGGAATATAGACAGCTCTATCTACACATAAACCTGTTCTCTAATATTCAGGCATTTTACATCCTTCATTAAAATGTAGTTTCCTCATATGGATACTGCCTTTCTCCTTTTTTATTCCTAGCTCATACATAGTTCAGGATTTTATTTTTTTTTGGAAATGAGATATTTTAAATTATACTTCCAACGGTCAATGCTAGTCTATAAAAAGCAACAAGAGTTTTATTTGTTGAACTATCACACAAAACTACCTTTTGTTATTCTATACTTTTTCAACTGATTCCCTTGGATGTTCTGTCTCCAGTCATGCGCCTGAAACAGTGACTTGATGTCTCTTCCTAATGTTTCTTAGGGTTAAACAATCTTCATATTGCTAACAGCCTTCACTGTTTTGATCCTGCCATGAACTTGAATGTTTGCTGAAGCTTTCTGATAGACCTACTTATCCATATTAAAAAGGTTTAAAGGAAACCTATCCTGGAAAAAAAACTAATCAAAATTTAAGTGTTAAATGTGTTTTTTCATCATCCATCAAAATAGTTATTATTTTTCCCTACTTAATGTTTTTTAAATTATAGTATTGTTTTCTAAAGGACTGTCATGTTATGTTGCTTTCTTTGCCTTGGCACAATTCTTTTTTTTTTTTAAAGAGAGTGAGAGAGGAGAGAGAGAATTTTTAATATTTATTTTTTAGTTCTCAGAGGACACAACATCTTTGTTGGTATGTGGTGCTGAGGATCGAACCTGGGCCGCACGCATGCCAGGCGAGTGCACTACCGCTTGAGCCACATCCCCAGCCCTTGACACAATTCTTTAATTGGTAACGTTTTCCAATGATTCTATCTGTTCCTAAGAAAGACTGGTACGTGTATAGTTTCTTTAATGAATATTATCCTAGAATAAGAACATGTTAGTTTCTGAGACTAAACTGAGTTGTTTCAAGATCTTGTATAATAGACTTAAATTTTTAAAAATCTTTCTAAGTTTTTATTTCCTTTTAAATGTGAGCACTGCAAGGACACTTTTATGACTGACTGGATTTGATAATCAGTTAATTGCTACCCACTTGTCAATCATTTTATTGCACTGTAATGACAGGATGAAACCTGATTTTACCTAACAAAAATTCTTTTTGTGGCCCACTTTCATGATCATTTTTTCAAGGTGTTTGAAAAGAAATATATAGTCTATAATTACTAAAATTCACATTCAAAATTCTGTTTCCTCAATTTTGAACTGACAACTTCTGAGAGCTATGTTCAACTATTTAGCTATGATGGCAAATGTCAGTATCTCCTTGTTTATCCAAAATTTTCTTTATATAATTTGATGTTATTTAGCAAATAGGTTTTGACAGTTATTTCTGGAATTCTCGCACATTCTACAACTGCTAAAATGTCCTTCTTGTGTCTTCATTCTCGGTTGGTAGTTTGACCTAAGGTTGAATTCTAAATTTAAAATAATTTTCCTTTGTAACCTTAAAAATAGCAGTATCCTTCAGCATCCCAACACACAGAAGTCTGAGAATGAAAAAATGTTTCTCTTCAGACACTGAGATTTTTCTCTTTATCCTGAGATTACAGAAATTTTAACAGGATTTATCCTATATGACTCCATTTTCATTGTTTTTGCTTACCTTCAGCTTTTTCTTTTCTTTCACCAAAAATTTTTCCTTTTTTTTCACCATTTGAAACTCCTATCTAAACATACACACATCCATTTGTCCAAAAATACTTACTGTACACTTACCATGTGCCTGGCACTGTGATATAATCAAGATCTTCAATGCTAAATTCCATGTTCCTAATTTCTGAAAGTTTAATTTTAAGTGGATGGTGTTTTCCAGCATCTTCCCTATCTTTTCTCATAATTTTCATTTATTTAATCTTTTCTTGGAAGATTCCTTTAGTTCAAAATTATAATTAGTACTAATTACTTCATATAATACTAATTATACTTTTTTCCCCTGCATTGTTTCCCCAAGAATTCACTCTGCTTATATATGTCACCTATCTTTCATGTTGCTCCTTCCTAAGTGTTGTTTCCTGGTTGTGTGTCTCTATTTGCAAGACACTTTACTGATCAGTAAATCTTTACTGTAAAGATTAGGCTTTGAGATCCACATACAGTATGATTCACACGTTCTTTGTTTTGGTTTTATCCAGCCCTTTCCGGATACAAAAATCTATACAAATACAGGCAGTTAAAGGCCTGCAAATGGTAATTTTCTAACCACTATATTTTTTTCAGCATTACCTAATTTTTCCCAGCTTGAGTGAAAAAATTCCCCGGCAGGTTTTTATTGCAAGAAATCTAGCATTTTAATTTTGCAAGGAAGTAAGAATTGTCAGTAGAAAAATTGGAAAACAGACAGCTAGCAGGTTGGTTGGTTGTGGAAATATGAGGAATCAAAGCCCTCTAGTATTCACAAAACACCAGGGGAACTGGCATATTCTGATATACACACACACATACCCACTCACTCTCTCCATATATGCTCTGTGTCTCAGTTTATTTGGTAAACAGCAAGAAATGTTATGGCTTTACCATGGAGGGATTCTGTAGACTAGCAGCTCTGAGCCAGTAACTAGAGTAATTAACTAGTCGTTTAAAAATCTGGTTACAACACTATAACCACTCCCTCTCATTCAAATGTTTTAAAATATACTAATATTGCCTTTGTAGTTCTTTTTTCTGTCATGTATACAAGAGAGATCTTGTTACATGGAAAAAAACTACTAGTCCTACTACTGACTTTACAATATGATGGATTAAATTTAAAGGGGGGATAGGGTTCTGACTCCTACAGGTCTGTTACAGATCATTCCAAAGCTTCCGTAAGCTATTATGAAGAATCCCCAAACCCATGCAGGACCAAAGCTCCTGCTTTGATATGAGAGTCATAGGTACCAGAAATTTACTTGAGGGCCCTATTAATATTCTAAAATTGCAATCACTTGCCACTACCTTCAGAATCGCATGGAATACTTATTAAAAATACATAGCTTCCAGCTGGGTGCTGTGGTGCACACCTATAATCTCAGCAGCTCAGGTGGCTGAGGTAGGAGGATTGTGACATCAAAGCCAGTCTCAGCAATGGGAAGGCATTCAGCAACTCTATCAGACCCTGTCTCTAAATAAAATAAAAAATACAGAATAGGGCTGGGGATGTGGCTCAGGGGTTGAGTGCCCCTGAGTTCAATCCCTGGTACTCCCCCTGCAAAAAAAAAAAAAAAAAAAAACATTACTTCCAAAGAAAATACTCTTTAGTCATTTTGGGGTGGCACTCCAAATCCTTAACTCTACAAAAATTTTAAGAACTACTGCCCCTTTCTAACATTTTAGGTGATGGTAAGAAGGAAGAGTCAGCCAAAGAGAGCTGTCAGGTAAAGGCTACAAAAAAATGTAAAAGGTCTCTGAAGAGAAGAGCTTCATCAAAAAGAAACAGAAGGCCATCATGGCTGGTGAAAAGAATGGCATAATATGAAGCTAGAAACCTAGGCCAGGACTGGTCACCATAAGGAGTTGGGATTGCACAGGTCCAAACAGAAGAGACTAGCACTACCTGAATTATGTCTTTTTTTTTTTTTTAAAAGAGAGTGGGAGAGAGAGAGAGAATGTTTTAATATTTATTTTTTAGTTCTCAGCGGACACAACATCTTTGTATGTGGTGCTGAGGATCGAACCCGGGCCGCACGCATGCCAGGCGAGCACGCTACCACTTGAGCCACATCCCTAGCCCCCTGAATTATGTTTTTAAAAGATTATACTTTGTGTGGCTGGGCATGGTGGCACACACTTGTAATCCCAGTGGCTGTTCAAAGTCAACCTTAGTAATTTAGCAAGGTGCTAAAGGGCTTGGGGTGTGGCTCAGTGCTTAAGTGCCCCTGGGTTCAATCCCCTCTACAAAAAATAATTAAAATAAAAAATTATACTTTTAATCTGTGTAGAAAACTAAGTCTAGCAGAGTTAAGAGTGAAAACAAGATTAGTTATAAGCTATTTTGGCTATCCAGCAAAGACGATGATGATTTCAATTGGGTAATAGCAGCAGATTTTTAAAAAAGCATGCAGATAAATTCTGGAAGTAGAATAGACAAGACTACCTGATAGATCAGATGTAGAAAACAATAAAAAAAGAAGACTACAGGATGGTCCCTAGCAACATAATTCATACAATTATATGGAACATAATTTCTTTGGTTATTAGAACTAAACTACATTTTTTTTAGTTGTTGACTGACCTTTATTTACTTACTTATATGTGGTGCTGAGAATCGAACCCAGTATCCCACACATGCTAGGCAAGCATTCTACCACTGAGCCACAATTCCAGCCCACTTCTTTCTTTTTTAATCAAGAAAACAAGTAATGCGGGGGCTAGGGATGTGGCTCAATCGGTAGCGCATTCACCTGGCATTCGTGCAGCCCGGGTTCGATCCTCAGCACCACATACAAACAAAGATGTTGTGTCCGCAGAAAACTAAAAAATAAATATAAAAAAAAAAAATCTCTCTCTCTCTCTCTCTTTAAAAAAAAAAAAAAACAAGTAATGCTTAGAAATCAGAAGTTGAAAGACTGTTAAAGTTCTTACACAAATTCTTTTTATAAAAGCAATGAAGATATAAACACTAAGGGGATCACAAAAATTAATCTGCCTGCAAACTAAAAATCTACAAATTATCCACTGGAAAATACATGAACTTGAATTTCTAAATTAAGTATAATAACAAGATATATTTTATTACTACTTTGTAAATAAGCTATTCTGTATAAAGCCTTAAGCCTTCCATAAAAATTACTACTTATCTCCTGCCTCCTCTCACTCTAAAACATTAACCTGAAAGTTGTTACACTGAATTCTTATTATAGAGGACTCTTCTAAAAGAGTTTCATATCTTAATCTGATTAGAGACATGATATTTTAAAATCCCAAGTTAGTGTCAAAAAAACTAAATACTAATAATAACCCAGAGAAATCTATTATTCTTTTACCTTAGCCTTTACACAATTATTTTGAAATAAAGAATTAAGAAGGTTGATCAAGTCCTACTATGTTAAAATATGAACTCCTGAGCAAAACAGGTTTTCCACTAAATATGAATTACCTTCTCTTGATTGGCTCCAAATATTTAATATCTAATACTGAATTTTTCCAACTTAAAGGTAAGCAAAACTAGTTCACCATTTTAAAAAAATCACAATGGTCCAGGAAAATCTAGTTTTAAAAGCCTTGTTTTATACAAAGAGATATTATCTGTGAAATTCTACAAATGCCCATACATTCATCTACTTAATGCCTTATTATCTAATACATGGTACATTTATACAATTGCCTCAAATTTTTGAAAAGCTAATTTCACTAAAATTGAACCCAGAATAAAGATTTAAAGATGCTGCTCTTTCAATTCATGTTCACAAAAGATTCATATAAGATTTGTAAGAGCACTGATTTTCAGTGAGACATACACACTGTCATTTGAAAATAAATGACTGAAGAGTAGATATCTACCAGTTTTATGTTCTCTTGTAGAATATATAGGTATACAAAACATAAGTTAAAAAGAGAATATATGAAAGAGAAAGAATTAAAAAAAAATAGTTTGCTTCTTGGTTCTTTAGGCAAAAACAGCCACGATAAAAGAACTAAAACTGGGGCTGGGGCTGTAGCTCAGTGGTGGAGCACTTGCCTAGAACGGCTGAGGCACTGGGTTCGATCCTCAGCACCACATAAAAAAATAAATAAAGTTTTTAAAAAAAAACTAAAACTGGCACACTTAACTTGCATTCAAATGTATCTTCAAGAAGATTTCAAAATTTGACACAGGCAGAAACAAAAGGAAAAAACTAAAACAAGTATAAACAAAGTCAGTCACACACTGACCTCTCTTTGAAATATGCTTAAAAATATATTTTAGTCACACTTTTTAAAAATATGACTGAGAAATATTTTTCTTTAATTCAAGTCTTCTCAATCATCTTGAAATCCTTGCAAGCTAAACTCATACATTAGAGCAAATACTGATTTTTAGATACTAATTTCAATGATAAACCAATTCATTTAAATTGCTAATCCAAGGATAAAGATTTTGTAAAAAAAAAACCAAAAAAAAACCATTTTATTACTACAAAGGGAAACATGTACACAAAAAGCTTTTAAGCTATCTTAACGCAAATTACTAGTCAATGTCCAATACAGTAAAAAAATACACAGAGCACAAAATTCTTGCCCAATTTATCTCTTCTAGGGTAAGTATTCAAAAAAATCAATGCACATTTGAAAATTCACTCAAGAGCAGCTTTTAAGTTCAAATGATTAGAATAGATATACTAATAATACACATCTATTATCCTTAACACCAATAATAAAGTAATAAAAATTAAGCTTAAAAATTATACATTTATCAGATCTAAGTTTGATAGCTATAAAAACTAAATTAGTCTTACCTTCATTTTATTAAACAAATACCAAACATGTACAAATTATATAAAACAAATTTTAATGGGTGGAATGCATGCAACATGTATGTTAATTCATATTTTAAGCTATTAAAATTCTTACCCTTTTCCACATTAGGACAAAAATTTAAAGCTTCTTTTAAATCTACTACCTTATATTTAATTTTCTTCAGGTTGCTCAACAGGGAAGTCAACAGGTTCTTCCTTTGCCTCTTCCTCCACTTCATCTGCTTCTGCAGCTCCCTCTACTTCCCCTACTGCCCCATCTTCCCCCACTGTCCCTATTTCCTCCCCTCCCTCTACATCCCCCTCTCCCTCTATTCCTCCAACTTCTCCCACATCCTCTACTTCTTCCACTTCCTCTGCTTCCCCCACTTCTTCTGCTTCTTCTTCCTCCTCTTCATCCTCCTCTTCTTCAATGGGTTCATCAATCTTTTCTTCATCCTCTTCATCTCCTTCTATTTGCTGATCCTGAGAATGATCTTGAATTTCAAAAGGATTCTCACCCTAAAAACATGAGTAATGCCTTTTAAAATCAGCACATTTGTTTTTTCCATCAGTGAAATTTTTATTTGCTGTATCATGAAAAATACTATCTGTAGTTTTTTTCACTTATGAAAAGTCCATTAAATCTATGTTCATATCTATTTCAGAACTCCATACTTAAGTCACTATTTTGCACTCCACAAACTAGAATATTTAAAAGTCATATTTTCTTCTTTTTTTAAATATTTTTTTTTTTAGTTGTAGATGGACACATACCTTTATTTTATTTTTATGTGGTGCTGAGGATTGAACCCAGTGCCTCACATTTAGGGAGCGAATGCTCTACCACTGAGCTACAAACCCAGCCCCAAAATCATATTTTCTTCTTAACTGAATTTCTAAAATTATATGTGAAAGACAAAGGCAAATATGCAGGTTTTGGTAGAAACAGAGAATACACAGTTGTGCATCTTAAATAACTAATCACCTACTATTATTGTAGGGTCTTTTTAAATCTGAAATGAAAACTGAGTACCTTGTTTTACCTACCAGATACCATGATTTCTTTCTACTTTAAAAAATAGACACCCACTATTGTGTATAGTTACAATGCACCAATGAAAAATTAACTCAAATAAATGAACAAAAGCAAAAATGAGCATAGGTCATTAAAAATAATAATAATAAATTAAAAATAGACAAGTCTTTAATTCAGTAAACATTCATAGGAATAATTTTAGCAATTATATACCTGACTCAAACTTCATATAAGTTGGACCATATCACAAGACCATATATTAATGTAGTAAGAAATAGAGAGGCAGTAAAAGTTATTAAACAGGAAAATATTAGGACTGATATCCAGAAAGGAACAGAAGAAATACTCAGACTGTGAGTGTAGCTCAGTAGTACAGCATGTGCTTAGGAGGCCCTATGTTCAATACCCACTGTCAAAAAAGGAGAATAAAAGAAAAGTGAAAAAGAAATACTAATGAGGGGGCTACACTAATAATCCAGAAAAGGACAACATAAAAGATGTGACAACATAAAAAAATAGGTAAATTAGAGCAGGGAGAGGAGAATTGGGTGCAAGCAGTTGTGAACTTGCAACTCAAAATTTGAGAGAGAACGTATGAAAATGCCTATATGTGAGGGTACAAGTCAGAAGAGAGGAACTGTTCAGTACAGAAGAACCCATGATAGTAAAATATTGTCTGCCAAAAGAGTTTCAAGAAAAATTGTGATTAATCAGCAGTGTCAAAAAAGAACACAAATAAAAGTAACAAAAGGACTAAAAAATTTCATGAAAGCCAATCACTTATTAAAGCTGAATAATGGTTCCCAACTGTTTACTTTTCCATTTTAAATAAACCATAGTATGTTAATTTTTTAAAGGCCAATGGATTTAATAATTGGGTCACTGGTAATCTTAGGAGAAGCAGTTTCAAAAGTGTAACACAGGGCTGGGATGTGGCTCAGTGTGGCTCACTACCTAGCATGCAAAAGGCCCCAGGTTCAATCCCCAGCACTACCGAAACAAAAGGAAAAAAAAATACACAAAACATACACACACTCACACACGGGAGTTTGAATAGTAAGTTTTCAAAGACTCCATCTTCATAATTCCCAGTGAAATTCACAAAATCCAGAGGCCTTGGTCCACACTCAATATTTTAATTGACAAGTATTAGAAATCTTACTAAAAACACTAATTTCTGAATCAGTTTCAGACCTCCTGAATCAAAATTTCCAGGGTAGAAGGTAACCTGTATATTTGAGCAGCATTTCATAAAATGTTAATATGAAAAGTTTGAGGAAACCTTAATTCAGAAGATCTGAAAAAAAAGGCCTTGAAACTTTTTACTTGATCATACCCTCATAGGTGATTCTGATTTCATTCCTCCTGGTGAGAACTACTCAGTTAAAGAGTGAATTATAAGAAGTAAATAGCACAACACAAAACAATATTTTCAAGTACAGTCAGATGAGAAGAAACACTAATATGGGGAGGGCTAAAATTCAGGAAAATAAAGTCATTTTTAGTTTGGAGAACTCATAAGGATGTCTGCTTATAAAAACAGAAAATAAATAAGCAAAGTAAAAATCAGATGCAAGCAACGTAAAACAAGAGATAAGGGGTAAAATAAGAAATAATGGGTAAAATGAGAAAAGATAATGGTAAAAGAAGAACATAGATGAAGGTCAAAAAAGAATATTTTCCTCACTGATAACAAAAAAGATAAAAAGAAAAGGTACAAAAATCGAAGGCATAAACTCATTTCTAATAATCTTAATCTCCCTAACAAAAGAGAAAAGAACATGGAAGTAAGGAAAATAAAGATGAAATATAGAACATATGAAGAATGAAAAAGAGTTTAGAATGTCCACTACAGAAGATACAATACTGATAATTAATAAGTAAAATTACTGAGTGAAAAACTGGCAAACAGGATTGACACAATAGCATGGGTTTTTTTCTTTTCTCTTCATTTTTTAGGCAGAAACTTGTTGTATTGCCCAGGATGGCCTTGTACACCTGGGTTCAAATGATCCTCCAGCCTCAACTTCCTGAGTAGCTGGGAGTACAGATCCCATGCAACTGTACCCAGCTCCATGATACATAGTTTAGCTAACTAGAGGTAGCTAAATGCTGGGAACTGGTAAGCAGTTGAAGAACAAATAAGCAATTGTAGAGCACTATTGCTTGTTGAAATGGTTGACCATGAATGTCCAAGGAAGGAAGTAAAGGTAGAACATAATGATATAACTGGAAAATAAACTGATGAACTGATTGTCTTGATGGGGTCAAAGATTTAAAAAAGGTATTTTTCTCAGGGTGAAAGCAACTGAAGGTAAAAGAGGTTTAAGCCATGACAAAAGCTATTAAGAGCAGAGGATGTTCTCAGGAATGACAAGGAACATCACAGACAGAAATGCTGAACAAAGGCAAATCAATGAGGAATGTGATTCTAGTGCTTCTTGAATTTTAGCATGCATATGAATCAAATGGGTTCATGCTAAATGAAGATTCTTACTCCTTACTCTGTAGGCATAATAAGATTTAAAATTCTGAATTTCTAATGAGCTCCAAGGTGATGTCTAGAATGCTGATCTAGAGATCATATTTGAAGTTCTAGAGATCTCTTCAGTTCAGGTGTTTTCTCCACAATATGCACATAAGCAAAACACTTCCACCAGTGATGTCTCCCATTCCGTGAAGTGACTCAATTGGATAGCCTGAAAACCCTATGTAGAAACTCCTAATTTATATTTTCTTCATTAGAAATTCATTCAACAACAGAAATCACTAACTTCTTGAAACTTTGTGATAAAGCAAGGATAAAAATCTAATTTTTCCTCATTTAGCTATTATCCTTTTAAGCTTCTGTCTTTTTGATGCCATACCTCCCCCAAAAAATTAACATTTCAATTCACAGCTGCCTTTTTTTTTTAATAGTGTCAAGAAAGTAGTGAACAGCAACAAGCACAATTAATTAGAATTAGAAAATGGGGCTGGGGATGTGGCTCAAGCGGTAGCGCGCTCGCCTGGCATGCGTGCGGCCCGGGTTCGATCCTCAGCACCACATACCAACAAAGATGTTGTGTCCGCCAAGAACTAAAAAAAAATAAATATTAAAAATTCTCTCTCTCTCTCTCTCTCTCTCTCTCTCTCTCTCTCTCTCTCTCTCTCTCTCTCTCTCTCTCCTCTCTCACTCTTTCTTAAAAAAAAAAAAAAAAAGAAAATGGCCCTTGAGGAATAAATCAAAAGAACTGAGATTATTCAGCTTGGAAGTCGCTTGATAATAGTTAATAGCCATTAAATATATCAAGCTTTTCACAAGAGTAGTGAGCTGTGAATCACCACAAAAGCCAAAATAAACTTCTTTATTCTATAAAGATTTACTAAATGCAAATAACAGACTTTTGTAAATCTTCAATATAACAGGTCTCATTAGTGCAGAATGATTTTAAATATTCTGTAAATACTCAAAAACTAACCTGTAAAATTTGTTTATTAATTTCCTGAAAAACAGTATGTGTGAGTTCATGTTTGTACAAAAACTATTTGAAGAAATTCTGTGTAAAGAAGGAGTCAAGCAGTAACATATGACGAAAACCCTGAGTAGTAAAGTGGGTCAGGGTACCCAATTTGTACTGTATTTAAATATCACAAAAAGTTACTATGGTGTCACTTTTAATTACTACTATACTACAGTATTTCCTAAAAAACTTTTGCCCCTAAATCTTACCTTAACAAATCGTTCGTATCGTGCCTTCACTATTGGATTATTTAAAATGCTTGTGGCAGTCAAGACACTCTCTCTTTTTATTTGTTCCTTATAAGCCTATGGAAAACAGAATACATTTGAAGGTTAGAATGTCATGCCATAAAAAGTGCTTGTATAACTAAAAACATTCATGCTCAAATCCTTAAATTTAAATGATTTCTCTTATGGCAAATAAAACTATAGAGCAATAGCTATTGGGATCATAATCTAAATTAAATAATAAAGATTAATATGGACTAAACATTAACTGATTTAATGGATTATGAACTTAAAACAATGAAGATTCATAAGCCAATTAGTTTCAATAAAAACAATAAATCCCTAAACACTATAAATCTAGATGTACTAGACAGTTGCTCTCTCCTCTCTAAGTCATCTTTCAGCCCAAATACTAATTTTCATGCTATCTCAATGAATATAATTTTTTATTAATGAATATACTTTTTAATTCTGTGTTTGTTCTTTTTAGTTATACATGACAGTAGAATGTATTCTGACATATCATACACAAATGGAGTATAACTTCCCATTATTGTGGTTGAACATAATGTGGAGTTATACTGATTGTATATTCATGTATGAACATAGGAAAGTTATGTCCAATTCATTAACTATCTCACTATCTCTCCCATTCCCATCCCCCTCACATTCCCCAAACCTCCTTGTCCAATCCAGTGAACCTCCAACTCCTCCCTCCCCGCCCTCACCTCTTGTGAAAGAATATTTTTCATACCACAAGAGTAACTAATTAGTCTTCCTCTAGGCTACAGGTATCACAATAATGTATTAAGCAGAGAAGAAAAGGTAATAATATAAAATGTTTGGCTACAAAAAGCATCAAAGAATTATCAGGGGCAGGGGAAAGGGCAAAGATTAAGAAAACACTATTATGTGTTCAAACTGCATATAGAAGTCTGAAGTTCACTTCAATACAAAATATGAATTTAAGAGACAGGTATCCTCTATTTAAAACTTAAGAGCTTTAATATATGAATCTTTAAACCTAGTTCTCAAATGAGTTAATTTCCTACTACATTAACATTTGTGTTGTTTGAAGTAAATCTGACCCCCAAAACAACAGCCAATATGCAGAAGAAATAAGCTAAAAATTTTCCAGGATATTCTTCTCAAAAAATAAAAACAGTAGACAGTAACTGATCATCTTAATTTTTAAATTTATTTTTCATAACCACCAGAAAATGTATCAGTTATAATCTTTACTCATTTTTATTCTAAAACACATGCCTATTCTCACAAAAACATTTTGCATCAACTATAAAAAAAAAGTTCAACAATTGATTTTCTCAATGCTTACTGTAACTAGACACCATTTTAATTACCTTAGATGTTTTAATTTATTTAATCCTTAAATAATCTTATTAGAGAGAATCATTATCCCTCCTATTTCCTTATATATAAGGAAACATAGAAAGATTAATTTACTTGTTACATACTGATTGAGGATTTAAACCCTGAAAGTCTTGTTCCAGAGCCCATAGTCTTAACCAATATACAATGCTGCTTCTATGAGTATACTTTTAATTATTCTCATTTGAGATTAATAGTATTATATGTAGAAAGATAGTTACAAAACAATGGCCAAAAGATAATAAAGGACTGAGAAATTTCAAGGATTTTAAGATAGATCAAAACTTACCTGTTTCCCTTTGATATGATCAGGAGATTTTAAGTGTTGCTGAACTGAACTGTGTAAAGCAGGAATGTACACACTGCAAGCACTGCAGTGAACAGTCTCTACTTTCATCATGTGGTCATCTGCGGTAACACCTACAAAACAAATCCTATCATTAAAAAACTAATATATTCTTTTTTCTGGCAAATCAACTCTACTGCTTAGTTTTCATAACCATTTGCACCCCTTTTACCACAAGAAGGATAAGAGTATATAGGTTTATGTTGAGATTTTTAACACATCTCATAAATCTACAGATTTTTTAGATATGTAGATAACTGGTTAAAATTACAAGGTGCAATTACATTGTACTTCCTAATCATGTTATACACTCATACTCTGAGGCCTATAAATCTATCTTCCCCAAAATATAAACGAAAACAAAGTTGATTTTGTAATAAAATAAGAATTTTTCATGATTATAAATATGGGTGGGTAGGGAGAGGAAAAAGGATGTCAACATTTGATTCTTAAGGGGAAAATATATTTTTTTAGATCTTGAAAATGATTAGAATTTATTTCAAGGAAAGGTATAAATATATGCAAGGGATATTTTGTGTGTATGCTCAAGATACATTTTTAATTATTTTTACTAAAATTTTAAAACTTACTACTTTAATAACAACATTATGTAAATACTATTTGCCTTATTGGCCCCACCATCAAATCTGATTTTGTCAGGGATTACAAACAAGTAGAAAAGAGAACATAAGTCATAAACAAAATCACAAGCAGGGTCTGAGCACTGGGGTCTCTGCTAACCATAGGGAAAATAGCACAGATTTTCTAAGAATTGCAAGCAATTTAGTATGACTAGGGCACAGACTATAATTAAGGGACAAAAGATGAGAACAGAAAAACTAAAAAGGGCCTAGGTTTAAAAGATATTTGTGTGCCATGTCTAGGAATTTGAACTTTAAAGTGTAGAGAATGGAGAACCACTGCAATTTTCTGAAATAATAAGATTACACAGAATTAGAAATATTAAAGACTGGAAGTAAGAAAACTAGTTAGGAAAATACTACAACTATCAAGAGAACAGGTACGGATTTCAATAAAAGCAAAATCTAAAGGAGAGGTTAAGGAACAGACTTAGTAAATATTCAAGATAGAACCTATAAGAAATAGTGCTACAAACACAGAAGGGAAAAGGTATCTTAAATTAACTCCATACTTCTGGTTTTGGTAGACAGTAGGACTACTTTTCAAGATAAATGAAGGATATTAGTGGGTTTTTGTTTTGTTTTCTCTGCAGGGGGCATATGCTGAAATAAATGAGAAAATTGTTTTGGATATATTGATTTTGTCTAACTAATGAAGAGATGTCTGTAGGCAGTTGGACAAATAAGACTGGAGTTCAGAAGGAATTACAGGAAAAGATGAATTTTCTTATAAACTCAAATGAAGGAGGCAATAGTAGGTAATAATAAATTTGTAAGCACTGAAACAGGAAATCAAAATTCACTTCTGTTAACCCACAAAGGCAAGCAAATATTTAATTATGTGCTATATCATTTTGTAAGGGAGAACAAGAAAGCTATCATTTATGATAAAAAAGTTATGTTAAATATACATGTAAATTTCCTAAAACAATTTGCCTACTTACCTTCCATAACATCTTTTTCAATTATTTTGACAACCTCTGTTTGATTATTTGTCTGTTGTTTACGAATAGATGTTTTCTTAAATTTATTCACCATGCATTCCTAGAAAATAAAAAAGAATCCAAACAGTTCTCAATAAGCACTTCAGTATATGCTTAGCACCATGCTCATCTTATTGAAGACACAATACCTGCTCTATAAGAATTAATATCTGTTCATAAGCAGCTTACAATTTAGGTGAGTAGGCTATCATAAAATACTAAAAAATTACAAAAAGTATTGACTTTTCAAAATGTATTTTACACATAGAGAAAAAAATCAAAGACAGCTGAAATAGTGAAGAGGGCTTCTTAGGTAAATGCATATTTAAGTCGTAAGTGACAGATAGCAACCCACTGAGGAAAGAAATTACATAAAGATTTTTGTTGTTGTTGTTTGTTTATGGTGCTTGGGTTTGAACCCAGGGCCTTGTGCATGTGAGGCAAGCACTCTACCAAATGAGTTATACCCCCAGCCCCTCAGAAAGAAATTGTAATTAAGGGACACAATTCTGCAAGGTCTGAATGATCACTGTATTTCTAATCCTCTAATAATTTTTATCACTCCTGTCTAAATCTGTTTTCTGTACAATTACCAGTTCAGCTCAAGCCTCTTCTGTCTGCATTCCTGGTCCCAACAACTTTTCTCTTGCCCAAGCCCTTACTGTACTTCTGAACTATTGCCATTTATTCTTAAATGTATCATCTATTTATCTGTCAATATGTTCTATTATTGTTGCATTAAGAGTGGTATCTCTAGTCTTCAGTGAGTGACAGCATCTTCCATAGAAATTAAAAAACAAACAAACAAAAAAAATGCATGACTACATACTGATAATATAAAGGATGATGGTTTGGATATGAGTTGTCCCCCAAAAGCTCATATGTGAGACAATGCAAGGAAGTTCAGAGGAAATAATTGGGTTATGAGAGTCTTGACCTAATCAGATTAGAGTATTGATTCCCTGATAGGGATTAACTGGGTGGTAACTGTAGGTAGGTAAAGTTTGGCTGGAGGAGATAGGTCACTGGGGACATGCCTTTGAGGTAATATATTTTGTCCTTGCTGAGTGGAGCTCTCTTTCTCTACTTCCCAGTGTCCTGAGCTGCTTTCCTCTGCCACGCTTTTTGCTGCCACAATGTTCTGCCTCACATGGAGCCTCAAAGAATGGAGCCAGCTGTCTATGGATTGAGACCTCTGAAACTGGGAACCCCAAAATAAACTTTTCCTCCTCTAATTGTTCTTGTCAGGACTTCTGGTCATAGCAGTAAAAAAGCTGACTAAAACAACTAGGTTCTTTGCCTCTGACAGGATCTTTAGCTGCTCTGAGCATGATCTTCCAATTATGATAAAAATGAGTTGCTATAAGGTTCAACTGAAATAATGAATTAAAGTGGCAACCACATGTATACACAGTGGATGATAGCTGAAACTACATGAACAAACAGTGTAAAGCAATTACTTTTCTGACACTTCTGCCATTTCTGTGAGAAATGTAAAATGGTTTTCCAAATACCAAATCCAAACTCTATTACAGAAGAATTCACATCTAATTCTGGGTTAATTTTAATACCTTTCTCTCAATAAAGTTAATTATTAAATTTTCAGAAACATAGAAAAGGTGGGAAACTATAAAAAAAGAAATAAGATAATTCAGATCAGATAAAAGTGCTTATCGCCTCAAAAACAGCTACTTACATGCAAAAACTCCATAACAACTTTGTCAAATTTGGTTTGTTTCTGAATATGATCTAATGTTTCTTGGTGTGAAGAACTTTCCAGATGCAGTTCGATATCTTTTTCTTCAAAGGTTCGAAATTTGCAAAATGAGCATGTGAATGCCATTCTATGAAGAAAAAAAGTTTTTCTTTAAATATTACCATTTCCTCTTAGAGAATACACCAATGAAACTAATTTTACCACATAAATCATTTCCTATTTTTCCATTTTATGACTTATTTGAATTTAACTTAAGTCAGAAAAATATAGTCTTTCTTTTACCTATTTGGACAGCACTGTTATTATACCATTTTTCATTTCTGGCCCACCTTGGAATTAATACAATTAAAAGGCCAAAGCAAACAGAGGACTATTAAATTCCAAAGTTCTACAACTTATTTTACATTTGTATCATCAACAAAGCCAGGTAGCAAGCCAAACAATGTAACTCTTGGATGATCAAAAGTTCTACTCACTATACAACATTTCAGGGAAAATAATAGGCCTGGCCTAGACAAATGCATATATTTGTAAGCTAAAGAGCCATATCAGAATGAATTTCCCCATTGTTTCTACTTTATCATAATATATCATTTCTTTTTCCTTGAATTATGTCAATAGTCTCCAAAATGGTTTCTGACCACAATCTTCATTTTCCAATTAATTCCCCACACTGCTATTAGATTTATTTTCCTGGTTCATACTATGGGCTCTAGAGTCAAATGCTGGGTTTATATCCTGGCTCCCTTATGTGAGATTGAGCAAATGATTTAACTCTGGCTCAGTTTTCTTATCTTTATGAAATGAGATTTCTCATAGAGATGCCATAAGGATTAAAAAAAGAAAAATTATTACATATAAAGTCCTTAAAACAGCAATTGTTCAATTAATTATTATTATTTCCTAATCTGGATAATACCACAATTACTGCTCAAATACTTGAATGGCTCCTTGTCGATCAAAAAACAAAGTCAAAATGCTTTCAGCTGCCTGCCTAATCTTTCCTCTTTTTGACTTTATACACCAATACCTTTAATGGAATCTAGGACACAGTATATCTTTATTAAATGTTTAAATTACATTATACCTTTTGCCCTACTGTACTCACTTTAATCTATATAGCTTTTCATTTTCTGAATATAAAAAAAAAAAAACCCACACATTTCTTTGCTTTTATCTCAAGCCAAGCACTCCACCTACACTGCCTCTCACAGCTCCTGCAATCCTACCATTTCTAGATTAGTACAAATACCACTTCCATGATTTACCTGCACTCTTATTTACAAGTTCTTGCTCATAAAACTACCTTGTACATCTTCTTGCACTCTTCACCATATACTATTATTTGTATACATCTCACACATCTATCCCTTTCTTCCTGGTTTCCCTTAAGCACATATACATAGTTACATTTCCATCTTCTTTATATTAAGAACATTCAAGTAATCAAAGGAACATATCACAAGAATAGTAGTCATTTACAGTCAATCTCTAATACTTCTAACTCAGAGAAAAACTGCTCTGGTAAATTAAAATAATTTGGGGTTATTTTAAACGGTTCTTATCCTAATATGACAACTTAATTGAACTGACATTCTATTGGTTATATCATCAGGTTTTTATTTATAGTTATGAAGAAAACAGTTAAATGAAAGTTGAGTTCTTTGATTTTCTCCAAATCACAACATTTATTATATTAACATGAATGTCATATTCAAATCTATAATTTAATGAAGAAAATACTCCTAGGTTAATTAAACATAAAAATTAATCTTAAAATGCTAAATCATCTTTTGACTCCTAAACATCTGATACAAAGTATTGACTTTAATTCATTTCCATATTAAAATAACTATGCCCATTACCTCTGTAGCAAGAAGGAATTATAAGAAATGAGGAGTGGAAAAGATATTCATAAATACCAAAAACAGCAGTCCTCTTAAAACTAAAACTTCTTTTTATGGATCAATTCTTAATAAGGTTAATCTTATTATTACTCAAATTCCAATAACAAATCCCAGGAACAACAAATCAAAAAAGAATAGATTATTAAAGCTAGATACAAATATTACACAAGTATAATTAACAGACTAAAATAAAAAACAGACAAATACAAAATAATCTGGGTCTTCAGATATAACTGAATTTTCATTTCCACATTTTACATAAATAAAACTAATACCTATATAATTACCAAAGATTAACAAAAAGTTACCTATTTAATATAGAAGAAACCCACTCTTTAAAAAAGGATCTCTTAATATTAAAAGTTTCTCAAATTCTAAATTCTTTTAGAGGAAATTTTGGTTACTTACAAAATTATGTGAAACACTTCTTTCTCTTCTTGCTACACCAATAAGTTAACATTTAAAGAACAAATATATATTCTAAATGGGAAATTTACTGAATTTCCATTGTAAAATTTATATCCTAGCATAAGTAGAACCTTATGAGAAGACTGCAAAGAAAATGATGGAAAAAAGATCAATGATAGTCTTTTTGAAAAAAATTCTAGGCCCCATTTTCTCTCTTGGAGGTGGCCCACTCCATGCACCCTCAGTGTTATTCCACGTCATTAAATAAGTCCTTTATACTTGGTAAAAAAAATAAAAATAAAAATAAAAACTTCTACTAGTCCTTTTCTCCAATGCATAATTTGCATTTTATTTATGTATTTTTCTATTTTGCCTGCATTTTTCTCCATGCTATCATAAATTTTATCATCTTCATTTTTAACAACCTAAAAACCCATAAAGGAATGTGTCAAAACTTGCTCACTTTCTATAGTTGGTTTTATTTCCTGTTTAGAGCTATTACAAAAAAGTGTTGCAATGGGCATATGTTTAGACTACACTCTCTATGTTTTTATATTATTTTCTTGGAAAGGTTAATGGGTACAGAGAAATTTACGACGAAAGAAACAAAGAAAAATGGAAGGGAGGGGAGGGGAGGGGAAGAGAGAAAGGGGAAGGAAAGAAAGGAGAGAAGGAGGAAGGAAGGAAGGAAACTGCTAATTGCTTTCCAATGGTAACAACATTATACAGATTTTTTTTTCAATACTTGGTAATGAACCCAGAATCTTGTGCATGCTAGGCAAGCATTCTGTCACTGAACTACCTCCTGCCCTTTTTATTTTACTTTGAGACAGGATTTCACTAAGTTGCTGAAACTAACCTCAAATTTGTGATCTCTCTGCCTCAGTAGCTGGGATTATAGTGCTGTGCCAATACACCTGGTGGCAGCAGAATTTTAAGTGTCTTTCGACTGTACCTTAGTTCACAAATAAATATGTTCTCTTCACTAATAAAATAGCATATTATTATTTGCATTTTTTGGTTCCTTAAATTACTGTCTCAACATTTCTCCACAAGTTATTAACTACTGTTGTTCCTTGACCACATTAAGTACTGGACATCTTAGTTCTCAAACTTTTTTAAAAAAAGTTTGAACTCAGCTACTTGAGAGGCTGAAGTGGGAGGATCAACTTGAGCCCAAGATTTTAAGACCAGCCTGGACAACACAGGATGACATCTTTACCAAAGAAAAATCGGATGATTTTTATCTAATTTAGACATAGGACATTTCCCATGATAATATTTTCAAGATTGTCTGCTTGTTTTGCAAGTCTGTATTTAGCCAAATTTGTTCATTATCTCATTTATTAACTTATTCAGCAACAAACTTATTAGGGGAAAAAATTTATACCTGAAGAGATTAAAGTACTCCAATTATTTTCCTGTAATTTCCCATTATTTTTAGTAATCTATTTGGATTTATTCCAAATGGTAAACGAGAATCTAAACTGATTTTTTTCCTTATTATTTTGTTACTTAACCAAATCCTTTTGTTTTTATTACAAGTTTACATTCCTACATATAAGGGAATCTGTTTACAAGCTACTAATTATTATATTGATTAGCCTATTACCACTTGTGTGTGTGTATGTGTGTGTGTGTGGCGCCAGAGATTGAATCCAGAGCCTCACATATGCTAGGGAAGCACTCCAGCACTGGGCTACATTCCCAGCCTTACCATATATTTTAAACTACTACAGACTTTTAATAGTCTCAATATCTAAAAAAGCCAATATCTACTCATTTATTCTTCTTTTTCAGAATCTGTTTTGGGATCTAGATAGAAAAAACTTATATAATTTGGGTTCATTTTGTTGTGGGGGTGGTGGTACTGGAACTTGAACTCAGGTGCCTTTTATATCCCAGGTCCTCTTCATTTTTGAGAAGGTCTCACTAAGTTGTCTCGGCTGATCTCAAACTTGTGATCCTCCTGCGTCACATTCCTGAGTCACTGGGATTACAGGCTATGCCACCACACCCAGCTAAGAACAGGATCAGCTCTCTGATCCAAAAATATCAGTAATAATCAGATTTTCTATCCAAAAATATCATTATGTCTCCGTATAGCCAAAATTCAAAACTTCATAGTTTTCTTCTGTAACAAGTATTTATTAAATAATTCTATAACAAGTATTTCTTTTTAAAAATACTGTTATTTCTATATATTTTATATTTTTGGATTACCATTATGAATTGGATCTTTTTCCTTATACTAATAGGTGATTACATATAAATATTAAAAAGCAAAAAATTCTATATATCTTTGATCAAACTTTTTCACTTGACTTTTAAGAATTTTTTCATATTCCAATTCATAAACTTGCCTTAACCAGGAAACTATTTTTCAGTAAGCCCATTTTTTATTTTTGTAACTTTACTTAAAACAAACCTACAGGCCTGAAATCCCAGCGCCTGGGGAGGCTGAGATAGGAGGATCGATAGTTCAAAGCCAGCCTCAGCAATGGTGAGGCGCTAAGCAACTCAGTGAAACCCTGTCTCTAAGTATAATACAAAATAGGTCTGGGAATGTGGCTCAGTGGTCAAGTGCCCCTGAGTTCAATCCCCGCTACCAAAACAAAACAAAACAAAAAACAAACCTGTATCCATCTCCATATTTCTCACTGTTTTTTTCTCTTCTGCGCCTTTGTTTCTCTCGCCGAGCCTCAATCCGTCTCTTTTCTTCTTCTTCACTTTTAGGATCAGTTTTTGCTAGGATATCAAAGAGTCAGAACTAAAAATCATTTTTTCATTTTCCCTTTTCAAGTACCAGATTATAATAAAGTATAGACATGACAAAGATTCCTTAGTGATCACAATCTAAACTGAATCCATCAGAAAAATTTAAGAGTTGAGACTACCCAGAATTTCAGAAACTGCACTGAATAAATTTCATTTGCTTTAAGGATCATAATCTTGCAATATTTGCTTTTCGTCTAGTAAATCTGTTCATTTTTTTCTTATCCTTACTCTAAGCAATAATATACTTGTTACCTTAAATTATCTTGCATATCACATATATTTAACACTGAAGAAATTGACCCAGAATGAAAATAGAAGTACAATGAACACCAGAAAGTCCTAGATGTAAGAATTCATATTCTTATTGTAAGAGCATGCCCAAAGTTACAAAATATGTTTATAATTTTGTGATAATATGTACAAAACATAAAATTTAGCATTTAACCATCATTTTGAAGTGTCCAATCCAGTAGCTTTAAGTACATTCACATGTTATACAACCATCACAACTGTCTAGTTCCAGAACTTTATCATCAGTCTGAATAAACCTTAGTAGCTATTAAGCAGTTATTCCCTATTTCAACCCTAACTCTAAAGTTCTAGCATCTACTAATCTACTTTCTGTTTTCTGGTTATTTCACTTAAATAGAAACAGCATTGTCTTGCCTTTTTCTATTTAGCTTCTCTTATTTAACATGTTTTCAAAGGTTATCCATGCTATACTATGTTATAATATATACTGTTTTTTTAAATCTATTCACCTGCTTGATGAACTTTTAGATTATTTCCACCTTTCTGCTACTGAACTATACTGCTACAAATATTATTATACAAATCTTTGTTTGAACATCTCTTTTTAATTTCTTAGGATATATACCCCTACAAGTGGAATTATGGGGTCTATTCAGTTTGAGGAACCACTCACCTGTTTCCCAGAGTGGCTATACCACTTTACATTTCTACCAGTAGTGTATGAGCATTCCAGTTTCTCCATATCCTTGCCAATATTTGTTACTTTTATTTTAAATTATGACCACCATAGTGGGTATGGAGTAGTATCTCATTGTAAGCTGACTCTCTTAAAATACATTAAACCTAACAGCTAAAAAAATCCTAACCCATTTGCCCTTACACTTTTCCTTTCAGCTTAATAAATACATTTTAAACACTTGCTAAGTACACAATGGGATGTTTTAAAATTATACAAAATCAATCTCTTAAAATTTAATATCTAATTTTTCATTATTTATAAGAGCTTAAATGTATATTTTTAACCATTTTTCAATACCCTCATGATTCACAGATTTCCCTCAAACCCTCAACGTAAAGTTCATTTACATATTACTTCAAACAAGAATTAAATTTCCCTTCCTATGCTAAAAATATTGATTTTTTTAACCTCCAGGCAAATTAAAGAATATGGTTCCTTTCTTATTAATTTTCTATCAAACATACAGTCTATACTACTGTAACATAGGAAGAACTCATATACTGGAAAATTCAGTACATATCTTTTTAAGTTATCCATTTCATGCCTGAAAAGAGAAGGCATACCTGAAGAGAAGGTTTGATTTAACTAAAGAATTCTGGCTTTACTCTTAGCTACCCCTGTACTACTCTCAAGTTTTATTAAGAAGAAAAAAAGGATAAGAGGAAAAGGACATATATCTGCCTTAATGGTAAGTCAGTTTCTATAACAAACTTTGCAATATTTACATAACTGTAATTGTAATTGTAAAATGCATCTTTCAAATCTGTTCCAAGAAGACCAATTAGCTGAATTATCCTATTCTACTAATACCAGGTAAAATTTCTTACATGGTAAATAAATATCTATCAATGAACACACTATAAAAGGTACCCCCCAGCTGGGCATGATGGTGCACACCTGTAATCCTGGTGACTTGGGAGGCTGAGGCAGAAGGATACCAAGTTCAAAGCCAGCCTCAGCTACTTAGCAGGACCCTAAGCAACTCAGCAAGACTCTGTCTCAAAAAAATAAAAAGGGCTGGGGTTATGGCTCAATGGTAAAGCACCTCTGGGTTCAACCTCTGGTATAAAAAAAGGTACTCCACTAACTTGGTATCAGATTGTCAAAATATATTTCTGGCAGTGCTGGAGATTAAACCAGGTCTCATGCATGTTAGGCTAGTGCTCTACCACAGAGCTACATCTCTAGTCCCAGAATGTTATTTCTCATTAAATAATGTAGGTATCATAACAGGAAAGTAGATGTAAGTATAGTATTTAATCCTTATCCTAAGTTTTACATTATAGTTCATATATTTTGAGGAAAGAATCTAATATTGTAACTTCAATTTTAAAAATATAAAATCAAAATGTCTATAATGTCATAATTAGGGAAAAAAGTTGTTTAAAAATAAAAAGAGGGCTGGAGTGTCCAATCCAGTAGCATTAAGTATTACTTAATGTGCCTCAGTGGTAGAGTGCTCACCTACCATGCATGAGACACTGGGTTTGATCCTCAGCAACACATTAAAAATAAAAAATAAAGATATTGTTTCTACCTAAAACTAAAATATAAATATAAAAATAAATAAATAAAAGGAAAAAATAATATAAATTTCCGTTATAAACATTTGGAAGGTTAAGAGCAGGGTTTCTGTGAACCAAAACTTGCCCTGAAACAAATCCTGGATTTTAGCCATTTACTGATTATCTGACCTAAGTGGCAAATTATTTATCTGTTCTATTCCTGCTGCGTCAGCTGTAGAGAGGTTTGATACCCACACCCATACCTGAGCAAGTTCACGTGAGAATTATAAAAGTAATATACACTATGCTCTCTAACAGTGTCTAAAGTCCAATAAGCATTCAATTAGTGCCAGCTTACTATTATTAGCAATTACTAAAATCCCATTTTTAATAAAGATATTTATCAATCCTTAAGCAACTTAAATGGAGACAAAATTTAAAAAACAAACATACTGTATTTCAAAAATATATAATATAAACACAAGTTTTTAAAAAATCAGGACTTACTTAGGTCTTCATGCTTTACTCCCTCTTCCCTTTTTGGGGAAATTACTTAAAGGCTATCCACCACTTTCTTAGCAATTCTGACAGCAAAAAACACACTCTAAGACATTCACTGTAATCCTCACTACATCTTGTTTTTAAAACTAAGTGTAAAAACATCAAAAACTTTCACCAGAACTTGAAAAGATTCATTTATTACAATTATCTAAACCTTCTTCAGCTCCAAATGAGTTATGTAATTAATTATTAATCCTGAAGAGAGTAATTTTTGCACCTTTGTAATACCACCTACTTAAGACTTAAATACTTTAGTAATAATCAAGGCAAAAATTTGAAAAATAAAAGTAATTCAATGCACAGGCAAAACATTTACTGTATACAATTTTACTATTATGTTTTCACAGAATGCTGATAAATATATTTCCTTAGCTTTTTTATTTATATCCTTGGCTTACTATAATTTGTTCAGATATACTTGCCCCCGTTTAGAGATACGTCACAATGAAAAACAACAAAAGTAACAAAGAAACATAAATAAAAGTAATGAGAAAAAAAGAGTAATTTGGTTCTGTGCTTTTATTAAAAAAAAAAAAGAGCTTTATGGATTATAATTCCCCCTTCTAAATTATACGATCCAATAGTTTTCAATGTATTCACCGATACATGCAACCATTATCACAATCAATTTTAGAACATTTTTATCAACTCAAAAAAGAAACTGGATATTCTTCAGGTACTACCCAACTCCTCACCCTACTGCCCAAAATAATCATTTTCTATTTTCTATCTCTAAAGGATTTCCCTATTTTAAATGTCCGTATGAATAAATCATATAATATATGGACTTTTATGACTGGCTTCATTTACTTATCATAATCCTTTCAAGGTTCATTCAAGTTATAGCAGGATCAGTACTTCATTCCATTTTATAACCAAATAGCACTCTGCTATATGGACAGACCCTATTTTGTTTATCCATTCATCTCATAATATCTGGATTTTTATCCAGTTACCTACTATAAATAATGCTGCATATACAATCATAAGTTGCTAAACAACCATTAGTCTATTTTGTTATGTGAACATCACAGAGTATATTTACACAAACTTAGATGGTATAGTGTACTACACATCTAAAATATATGATATATATCATTCTATATGTACTTATCATTGACCAAAACATCTTTATGAAGTATTTGACTATATGTTTATGTGTGAACTAATATTTTCATTTATGTTTGATATAAACATAGAAGTGGAATTGCTGGGTCATTTGATGATTCTGTTTATTCATTTGAAGAATTGCCAGACTATGTTCCAAAGTGGCTTCCCCATTTTACATTCCCACTAAACGTGTACAAAGGTTCTAATTTTTCCAGATCCTTGTTAAAACTTAGTATCTTTTTTATTCTAACCATCCAAATGGATGTGAAGTAGTATGTGATTGCAGTCTTGATTTGCATTATCTGATACCTAATTATTGAGTACCTTTTTATATGCTTATTTGCCATTTATATATATATTTTTTTAAACAAATGTCTGTTCGGATTCTTTGCCCACTTTTGAGTTGTCGTTTTGTTACTGAGTTCTAACAATTCTTTATACATTCTGGATTCAAGTGCTTTCCAGATGCACGACATACAGAAATAATTTTCTCCTATTATATAAGTTGTTTTTTCATTTTCTATTGATGGTGTTCTTTGAAGCACAAAGTTTTAATTTTGATAAAGACAATTTACCTATTTTTTGTTGTTCATCTTGTCTTACAAATTCCTTGCCAAATCCAAAATCATGAAAATTTATCCCTGTATTTTCTTCTAAGAGTTTTATAGTTTTAGATCTTCCAAGTAGGTCTTGCATTTTAGCTTTGGCATGTGGCTAGCCAGTTGTCAAAAATACTATTTTCACCTCTACAATGAAAACTACAGAACACTGAAATTAAAGAATACCTTGGAAGATGAAAAGATCTCCCTATCTCCCTTGTTATTTTTTTTTTTTTTTACATATTTATTTTTTTGGTTGTAGTTGGACACAACACCTTTATTTCACTTGTTTATTTTTGTATGTGGTGCTGAGGATGGAACCCAGGGTCTCGCTCGTGCGAGGCGAGCACTCTATCGCTGAGCCACAACCCCAGCCCTTCCTTGTTCTTAGATAGGCAGAATTTATATTGTCAAAATGACCATACTACCAAAAGCATTATACAGATTTAGTGCAATTCCAATCAAAAGCTCAATGACATTCCTCATAGAAATAGAAAAAGCAGTCATGAAATTCATCTGTAAAAATAAGACACCCAGAATAGCTAAAGCAATCCTTTGCAAAAAGAGAGAAGCACCAAAAACATACATTGGAGAAGAGATAGCCTCCTCAACAAATGGTTCTGGAAAAACTGGAAATCCATATGCAACAAAATGAAATTAAACCCTTATCTCTCACCATGCACAAAACTCAACTCAAAGTGGACCAAGAATCTAGGAATTAAACCAGAGACCCTGTATCTAATACAAGAAAAAGTAGGCCCAAATCTTCATCATGTTGGATTAGGCCCCTACTTCCTTAATAAGATTCCTATAGTGCAAGAATTAAAATCAAGAATTAATAAATGGGATGTATTCAAACTAAAAAGCTTCTTCTCAGCAAAAGAAACAATCAGTGAGGTGAATAGAGAGCCTGCATCTTGGGAGCAAATTTTTACCACTTGCACAACAGATAGGGCACTAATCTCTAGGGTATATAAAGAACTCAAAATGCTAAACATGAAAAAAACAAATAACCCAATCAATAAATGGGCCAAGAACTGAATTGACACTTCTCAGAAGAGGATATACAATAAATCAACAAATACATGAAAAAGATGTTCAACATCTCTAGCATTAGAAAAATGCAAATCAAAACTCACTCTAAGATTTCATCTCATTCCAATCAGAATGGCGCTATTAAAAACACAAACAACAATAAGTGTTGGTGAGAATGTGGGGGGAAAAGTACACTCATACACTGCAGGTGGGACTGCAAATTAGTGCAACCAGTATGGAAAGCAGTATGGAGAATCCTTGGAAAACTGGGAATGGAACCATCTTTTGACCCAGTTATCCTACTCCTCAGTCTATACCCAGAGGACTTAAAAACAGCACAATACAGGGATACAGCCACATCAATATTTACAGGAGCACAATTCACAATAGCTAAACTGTGGAACCAACCTAGATGCCCTTCAGTAGATGAATGGATAAATCAAATGTGGTATATATACACAATGGAATATTACTCAGCAATAAAAGAGAATAAAATCTTGGCATTTGCAGGTAAATGAATGGAGTTGGAGAATATAATGCTAAGTGAAGCAAGCCAATCGCAAAAATCCAAATGCCAAATGTTTCCTCTGACGAAAGGAGGCTGATTCATAGTGGGGTTGGGAGGGGGAGCAAAGGAGGATCAGATGAACTCTAGATAGAGCAAAGGGGTAAGAGGGCAAGGGGGAATGGGGGTAGGAAAGATGGTGGAATGAGATGAACATCATTACCTAAGTACATGCATGAAGACACTAGTAGTGTGAATATACTTTGTATACAACCAGAAATATTAAAAATTGTGCTCTATATATGTAATATGAACTGTAATGCATTCTAAAAAACTATTCTCTCTCCACTGAAAAATCTTGATGCCCTTGTTATAAACCAGTTCTCCACAGATGTCCGGGTTTATTTCTAGACTTTCAACTTTATTCCACTGATCTAAATACACTGTCTTGATTACCATCACTTTGTTTTGAAATCATGAGGTTTAAGTACTTACACAACAGGAATTTTGATAAAGATTGTGATGAATCTATAGATCAGTTTAGAAAGTAATGTCATTTTGACAATTTTGTCTTCTAACCTAGTTTAGTTTTTCCATTTGTTTAGATTGAATATCTTACAACATTGTATAATTTTCAAAATTTAGTTTTGCTTTTTTTAAAAATGTATTCCCAAGTAATGTATTATTTTTGATGCTTTTTTTTTTTTTTTTTTTTGAGATAAGGTCTCACTATGTTACCAAGGCTTTTCTCAAACTCCTAGGTTTAAGTGATGCTATGACTACAGCCTCCCAAGTAGCTGGAACTACAGATCACATCCCCCTGCCTGGCTTGATGCTATTATGAGTAAAACTTTAATTCCATTTTCAGTTTGGCTCAAAATTTTGCACTGGTCAATGAAATTATGGCATTTGTAGGTAAATGGATGGAGCTGAAGAATATCATGCTAAGCACAAAATAAGTCAAACCCAAGAAAACCAAAGGCTGAACGTTATCTCTGATAAGCAGATGCTAATCCATAATGGGGTGGGAGTGGGGGAGGAAGGAACTTTGGATTGTGTAGAGGGGAGTGAGGGGAGAGGAGAGGACGTTGGGGATGGGACAGACAGTGGAATGAGACAAATATTATTACCCTAGATACATGTAGAATTGCACTATCTGTGTGACTCTACACCATGTTCAGAGAGAGAAGGAGAAGCTGTGCTCCATTTGTGTATAATGTGTCAAGATGCACTCTACTGTCATGTGTAACTAATTAGGACAAATTCAAAATTTAGAAAAAAATTTGCACTCATCAATATATAAATAGAAGTATCTCTAAGAGTCATCATGTCCAGAAGATTAAAAGCAAATGAGTTTTCTAGAACAGTTTTCCCTATTGCCAAAGGACCAGGAAAACTTTCTTTGTCCTCACAAAGAGATTCTATCTGACATAACAAACCACTCTTCATTAACAATGCCTTCAACAAAAACTATAACAGCCAATTAAGGGGTGTGAATCAAAATTATGTGTATTACCTTTTTACAAATACAGATGTTCGGGCCCCACCTCACACGACTCAGAAAAAAGATCTAGACAAGGGTGTGTAAATTTAAAAAGTATTTCTGGGCAGTCATGACTAATTAATAACTATACTAGGGATTCACAGATCTAATGTGCATAGTTATAATTATTATGAAGCTTTTCTACATAAACACTGAAAAATTACCTTAAAGCAATAAATTTCAAAAAATAAAGAGTATCCTAAACCATAGCAATTATGTTTTCTTACTTACTAGGCGATTTGCTGAGGCTCATCTTCTCCATAGGTTTTGCTAGCTTAGGTTTCTTGATAAAGGTTCCACCGGGCTTATTAAATGGCTGCATCATTTTTCTCTTTATTCCTCTTGCAGCAGCAACTGTCACATTGGTGGGTTTGTTTTGATAGTCAACAACAATTCCAGGTCTATGAATGCTTCCAAAATCACCCATATGCTGTAAATTTGTGAAATCAAAAAATATCAGCATATTGTCCAACGATAAAATATAAATTCATATAAAATTTTCACTTTATCTATTTACTAGTTTTCACCTGAAAATTCCCTGAAATGTGACTAAATTTTACATGTCCACTTGGAAAAAACACATTAAAAAGCTTTGTAAAGTATTACATGAACTTGAATCCAGTGAATTAGTGTTTTTACTTCCAGTAGAACAAATGTGAATATTTCCTACTTGTTAATTTTTACAATTCAAAATTATCTGAGATCATGAACAACATATGTGCCTGTCAGAAGGTTACCACTTGTACAACTCTCTGACAACTCCTCTTCAGAGTTCCTAATTGGTGTTTTTCCATGAAAAGACCTTAAAAGAAATCTTTATTTTACTAAAACCTGGCTAAAAGCTAAGATACACAAAGAAGATCATATTTGTAGTTTGAAGTAAAAAAGATCCAGAAATCATTTAGGATTTCTCCCTGTTGAAAAAGGGAATGAGAAGGCGAGATGGAACATTAGTATGAAATAGGAGAGTTAAAGCATAACCATGCATCAACTTCCAAAACACACTTCAGATAAAGAATTGCATCTGACGTTCCATTCACATTCTTACCTAGAGAAACATTCTGACCCAGAAGCCCAAGAAGCAAAAGTTTACAGACGAAGAGTCATGCCACCAAACGACTCTTTATATCCCTTCCTCTTCTCTTACCATTAGCAAACTCCACTACACCAAGAAGTCACATGTACACAGAAATTTATTCTGCTAATCTTACTTTTAGAAGGTAAAGATTGAGGAGTAATCTGAAGAGAAGGACCCAATGGGAATTGTACAAGTGAAGATTAAAAATGAAGATCCTACTTGGCTCATCTACTTGGTTAACAGGAGGAAAGAAAGAGAAGTCCATTCAGACTAGAATGTATGTAAATACAAAGTACAGAAATACTTGATTTACTATCATGAAAACAAAATTGACATGTGAGGTTCTTATTAGGAAAAAAAATCCTTCACCTAACATATTAACAATGTTAAGTGTTTTCCAAATTCCAAACTAGAATGAATTTTCAATTTCAAAACCCAAAGCAAGTCTATTACCACTCTGACTACTTTCAATTAACCTACAATCATCAAATATGGTGGAAGAGCAACACGGTTGCTTACACTTGTATATTATGGTTTAGGTATACCTAACTAACCTAGTAGTTTCATATTAATCTTTTTTGGTAATCTATGTAGTCACATCAGAAAAATCTTTGTTAACTATCCATTAAAGGTGCAATGCATTTTACATAAGTAAAGAGTAACTGTTAAAACTGCAAAATTTCTACACAAGTATGACAAACTATACTGTCGTACCAAGGGCTAATGAACAGTTGAAAATATGTGCTCTACTACATTTTTTATTTCAGGTACTTTCCTCTGCAAAGAGAATATTAAGAGCAATTGCCTTCCAAAGAAATTCTTACATTATAGCAAAAATACAGTAGTCTTTAATACGATCAAACTAAATAATCCCAAAATCTACATACACTTACTAGGTAAAATTTTATATCAATCACATAACCTAAAAACATAAAATATAATCTCTATATTTCCTGAAATTAAACACCTGAGGACTAATATATATACTCATTTAAGTAATAATTTACAAAATATTATGGTCTAGGAAGGAGCCATAAACATGTCTTACATTTTATAGGTAGAAAATTATTTCTCAATAGTAAAGCTAGAGACACAAGGGGAAATAAAGCAACCACCAACAGGACATACTGTAAGACAATAAGTTATCAAAATTATACTGACCACAAATCATTCTACAATCTATTATACACATCGACTTCACCATGCTCTCCTGATTTATCACCAACTTTTAGTCTCTTGTGTTTAAGGTGAAACATAGAGCTCTAAAGAAATTCTAACTGCTAGGGTTTAGTAACAAAGCATAAACATTTTATCATACATTGCACCTTTAACCTACTCAAAAGCTCAAAAAGGGTTCAGTTACCTTTTACAATAATCCAAGAACTGTCCCACCAGCAAAACTGCTAGTGTTTACAAGGAAAAATGCAACTCCTTTTAACCCCTTTTAGACCAAACCTAACATCCTCACCTTTTTAATAAAGGGAGATATGGCATAATTTTATGAACATTCATCTCAAACTGCCACCTATTTTCTGAGGTGCTAGAAAAACTTTTATAGTCAACCTAAAACTTATGTTTATGACTCAGCTTTTGCTTAAAATACACTGGGATGAACAGTGTTTATTCTAGTTGAAAACCATGGTCTTGAAAGGGTTTAAAAGAGTTGACTAGTGAAAAGAATCTGAAAAGATTCTGTTGTACTTACTCCTCGGCCTCGGCCTCTGCCTGTTGATGGTCCTCCAAAAGCATCATAGTTTCTGCTTCCAAACGTACTTTCAGGATAAGCAGGCGTTCCTCTCCCCCGAGAGCCTACAGGTGCAGGCTTCATATGGGGTGAAGAAAAACTGCTGTAGGAAGAGTAATTCTCTCTTCCTCTGTCCTCCATAAACCCAGGCCTCAATTTTGAACGGGAGTAAGGTGCTTCCCAGCTAGACCCGCCCTGGTTTCTACCTCCGAAAGAGTCAAGGCTATTCCGGTAGGAGCTCTCAAATCGACCACCATAACTACCTCCGAAGCGGCTTTGTTCGGGTTCATTAAAACCATAGCCAGATCTGTACAGATCTCGCCCACCCAGAGAAGACCTGGAGTCGTAAGACTCATAAGGTCCAAACCTGGAAAAGTTGCACAGTAAGGGAAAAAACAAAAGTAAGCTTACTAATGTTAGACAATTCAAAAGACAAATTATCAGATGACATTTATCAACTAAAATTCATTTATACCATACTGATTTGCACAGTTCTACTTTTGTTCACACTTGATTAGGGCTGGGCAGTTCAACATGACACCAGATAGAAAGCTATCTGAGTCAGTTTCTAAATATGAATTGATAATAGTAAACCTTAGCTTAAATATCTGCTTTTTAGCAGCATTTCAATTTGATGAAGAAAAGATTAGTCTGTGATTATTTAAGCCCAGCCCTAGTCTTAGAAAAGGTCATTTGCTAAAGTTCACAAACTATTCAAACTTTCTTTGACACCATCCCTAAATTGAAAATCACAAAGCATTTACAATATTTTGGCTTTCCATTGGGACACAAATTGAAGACTAAATAGATGTAGGCTATTTGTGACAGAGAGCGATCCTTTCGCACCCCCAATAATCTATTATCACAAAGCTGCCTCCTTGTGTCTGTAATAATCAAAATTTAAGGAATTATCTCAGGTTATAAAATTTTGACAATCTGCCAAACTTAGGCCAAGGTGAATAATCAATCCCTAATCACTTTTTACTTGTAGACTAGTAAACCTAACAAATCTAGAAGGATAAACACATAAACTAAAACATAAAAAGTAAAAGATCACCAACATATACCCTCTGCATATGAATTTTCAAGGCAGATGAGAAAGAACACATTTTAAAATGTCTTCAATTATTTGAAAAACTATTTCCTATCAGAAAATTATCACATTAAACTACTCTAAAAAAGGAGAGCACACAGTCTCCATGTTTTAAATCAACAGAAAAAAAAAGTCATCTTACTTCTCACAAAACTAAAACATGGATTACAAAAATTACTTGTTATCTTACAACACAGTTTTATAAAGGCCCACAATTACATGAGATAAACGATAACATCTACAGAAACAGTTTATGCACATTACATTTACAACATAATAGGGCAATAACTGACATTTCCAAGCATTTAAATGTGTTACATTACTTCAATTAATTACAGATCACTAAATAGAAGATACTATTCATTTCTAAATACTAGTAGTCATATAAAAATTATTCCTCTTCTCAACTACGTATTTCAAAACTTCTTCCACATAAGAAAAAAGTTAACTGTTCATTTTCTTGATTTTTCTCTACTATAAATCATAGTGGCACACTTGAAGCAGAAAGAAGAAAAGTAAGCATCATTCGGTCCATCATTAAGGAATCCGGATCCTTCAATTTATGAAGAAGGAACGATGATTTCAAATGTCTCCTAACTTAGTTTTACTTAATATTCAGCAGGAAGCTTTGTGCCTCAAAAAGTAAACCCCCCTTTCCTGAAATTCAGTCAATCCTAAAGTCTGTAAATAAACTTAAGTTTTACAAAGTATCAACCATGATATATAGATACAATCTAGACTGTAATCGAAGGTACAGTATATGAGGCTTTAATACAATGCTCCTAACCTGGAGAACAAGTGTTTTGTAAACAGTTAACTGCCAATAAATAACCTGGATATGATTTAAAGAACACTCTTATTATCACAATATGCTCTTACAACTTACTTTAGAATTTAAAAAAAAAAACTTTCTGAAATGTTTCTTATAGAAATTGAATGTTGCTAAACTGATTCACTTAAACCCATTCTCCGGCTTTACATAACACCCCACATTTGAAAAGATATTTTTTCTTTAATTGTTAAGCTTCACAAGTAATATTTTTAGAAACAAATTTTCGTATCAGTTGTTCAGACATTTTGACAGGTAAGGAGTTAAAAGTAAAAGTTAAAAAAAAATTCACTGCTGAAGATAGAATATCTTACTCTATTATATTGAAATGATAATAGTTAGCTGAGATTTCTGTAAAATAATGTCTGGCAGTGCTCCTGAGATAATTTTTATGAGCATTAACACCTTTAAATATTTAAGGTGATTATTCAATTCTAAACAACAAAGTTCAAGAATTATAACATGCCTAAAGAATACTTAAAATAATATATCCAGAATCTTATAGTTGTCTAATTATTTGGCCAAGTGATTAAGCAATTTACCTGCTACCCCCACCACCACCACTGTGATTGTCCATGCCATATGACTGGTTTAGGTAGGAATCCATGGATCTTTGACCCCCATAGGATCCATGGCCATAGTCACGATCCATCCCTATAAGAGTTTAAAAAGAAAAAAATTAAATGATGCTCACCTTTACTGGCACTCAAAAGAAGAATTTTTAGATAAATATCCTTGAATGTCAGACCTCCATAAGATCCAGGGCCATAATCGCGATCCATTCCTAAAAGAGAGTCAATGAGGAAACTTTAATAATACATCATTTTCTTCAGAAAACTTGGTATAAAACAAGATATTCACATCAATCACCTGAGATGATAATTTTGTCATTAATTAAGCTAAACTCATATATGAGACATTGAAAGAGAACACATCAAAACGACTACTTGCTAACAAAGCTTTGTATTTCAGAGAAAAGCATATTATCAACTACAAAATTCTATATTAGAATTATTTTTAATTTAACCAATACTTACTTGACTAAAAAAACTATGTTTGCTATAAGGTCTTGTATTTGATATTACAGCATATATAATTAATAATACATGATTCCTATTCTCAAGATAAGTCAGCATTTAATAAAGTGAAAAGAGATGATTTTTTTTTGTCCTAAGCATGCTGTGACATAAACCTACTGTACTTAATCTTCTGCATTTAATTCTCCTCAAATGTCTAAAAACTCAGAAACAGCTACATTTTTTACTAGCTCCATTCACATTAACTGAAACAGATATTTTAAAAAAGTAAAATCACAGACTGGGATCAATCACTGGCACCATGTCTATAAATAATGACTCAACAAACAACAAACACTCAAATTCTCTTGAATAAAGGACATGATTATGAATTCTAGCAATACAAACACTAAAAAAAGTTGTGACACAACAAGGGTATTAGGTATATTTTAATACACTGCAATTCTACCTATATCCTAACCTCTGATATGAAAAATAAATACAATGAGGTAATAAAATTAATTTACATTGACTATAAAAATTTAAAATTAAAACTACTATTTAAAATGTTTCCTATAAAGTCCCTTAAAATGCCTCATTACTACCCTCCCCATATTTTATGTACAACAGTGAATACAAATACTTGAATTTATATTTTTAAAACATTACTTATAATAATTTAATATTTCTAATAATGAGAAGAACTGAAAAAATTGAGTTTTGTCATTTTAAACCTGGAAGCAACCTAAACTATCCAATTTAATCTTCTCATTTTATAGATTTGAGAAATGTGAAATGATTTCCCCCAAATCTCGTAGACATACTCCTGTCTAGCTTCAAACTGTTGTTTATATATGAAACATTTTCTTCTACCACTCAAACACCTGCTTAGTGAAACCTTCTAATTTTTAAAGTCTACTTGAAATAACCTATCAATAAAACGTTTACTGATATTGTCTCTCTACTATTTACAAAAGCCTGTATATCTTATGTGGTGCTACCATTTTAAGTCTTATATTCTGTTGTTCATGCCTTATCTTAAATACCAGTTTTGTGCTAAGGATCTGATTTTTTAAGAATCTTATGTTTCAGAGAAACAGGCATGAGTTTATTAGTAGAGACAGAAAAAGGGAAAAAGGAAACATTCTCAAGGGAAACGGGCAGGTCCTCTAAGAGAAGAGAGAGACCACTAATTTTTTTATATATCTTATAGGAATAGTTCTCATGAAATGGTCTGCTGATCCCTGGGATTTGCTAAGACCATTTTTCTAGGGATTCACAAGGTCAAAAATATTTTAATAAATAATAATAAGGCATTATTTGCCTTTTTCAGGGTGTTGACATTGAAGGTACAAAGTACTGATGGGTAAAACTGCTGGCATTTCAGCCACAAATTAAGGCAGTAGCTGGCACCAGACTTAATATAACACACCCACAATGAAAAAAATAAATAAAAATATTAGTTTCACTTAAATATGTCCTTGATGAAGCAATAATTATTTTTATTACATTATGATCTTTGATGTAACCATATCTTTTTCTACATTCTATGTAATGAAAGAGGAAGTATACATGAACCATTTCTGCAGCCTACCAAAGCATCCCAGATCCTTCCAAGAAAAGCCATCCTCAAGTGTTTCATTTATGAATTAAATTAGCCACTTTTTACTAGGAAAATGCTCTTTTCTAGAAAGACTGAAAGTCAAAAACTGGTTTTCAGACTTGAGCATGTAGCAAACATTTTCTCAAAAATGAACGAAGTAAACTGGTGCTTCAAGGAAAACAACTAAAGCTAAATGTTACTTGTTGCCAATGATAAAAATCATACCTTTAAGTGAAATTAGAATTAAAAAATTTTTATCAGTTTGACAGCGTGTCAATACTTCAATGTTTTTCTTATAAGACTGTTGTTAATATTAACTGGTTTTTAAAATATCATACAATAAAACCTGTCTGCATAATGCAGCAAATGAATATTTTATAAATAACTAACATTACAGAATCATACATGGTAAAAAGGTCCATTCAAAGTACAAGACATACCAATGGATTTTAATGTAACAGAGTACAAAACATTTAGCAATATAAAAAAGTACTAATGAGATTTGTACAACGTTTGTTCATACTAAGGCTTCAAATACAGTACGTAATTTATTCATGGAACCTCTCATTTCAGACTACCCATATTTCAAGTGTTCAATAGTTTCCTATGATAATGGCTACCACAGTATGAGCAACACATTTCTACATTAATAAAATAGTCAACTATTTGTCTTAAATGTTTTAAGATGTAGTATAATACACAACTGTTTTTCTCCTAGAGATAACAATTTTGAGATAAAGTTTAACATAAAAAATGTTTTCCTCTAAGGACTCACATTAAAATATAATCTTAAGGACTGGGGTTGTAGCTCAGTGACAGAGTACTTGCCTAGCACATATGAGGCACTGGGTTCTATCATCAGCACCACATTAAAATAATAAATAAATTAAACTGAATACACACAGGTATTGTGTCCATAAAAAATTTTTTTTAAACATATATAATCTAGGTTTAGTCAAACACAGAAAGCAAAAAAATCTTGTTGTTTTTGCCCTTTCTGAGTTAGCAGTGGCTGCCTCTGGGTACTAAATCCTTTAGTTATTTCCTTTTTCTTTAATTCTGTTTATTTTACTATGCTATCATAGAAAAACTAACATTTACTGAACACTTTTATGTCAAGCACTATAGAGTACACAAAAAATAACACTTCTTTTATCTCTTTACTATTAGTGTTAGATAAGAGAGCAATTTACTCAGGACTTAATAAAACGGACCTATTAATTTGAATGAAATCCATGCTATTGCTTGGATCACAATCATAGATTCCTAACTGGTTTTCCCACTTCTACTTTTACTAGCTTTTTGTTTATTCTGAAGACAAAAGCCAGAAAAATTCTGGCAAATTTAAGTTATATCATGTTCAATGCTCAATATCCTCCAACAGCTTCCATCTTATTCCAAGTAAAAGTCAAACCCCTAAAAAAAAAAAAAAAAAAAAACCCCAAAGGTCATATATCAGTGGTTCTTAATCAGGGGCAATTTGGGGCTCACAGAGACACTGGCACTGTCTGAAAGCATTTTTGATTATTACAACTGGGGCCAGAGAACAAGGATGCTACTAAACAAGTGTAGGGTATAACTTGAACAAACATACTTTGAAATAGCTCCCCAGAGGACTCTAATAATTACCCTCTGATGAGAACCACCACTGGAACTAAAATTAAGAAAAAAGAAGTCAGCATTAAATCTCTTTTGTAACACTGTACATTCATAAGGAAAAAAATGCCTGGCCCTGAATGGTTTTGCATTTCACCTCCTTCTTTAGACTTGTAAATCCAATTCTTCAGGTCTTCTGTCTTTCCAAATCTCTCTTTGGTAAAAGCACAAGACCTACTCACTTCAGTTTAAAATCCTGAGTTCACTTTTCAACTAACAAGACATTGCCCCACAACAAAAAATTATCTAATTCAAAATGTCAACAGTGTCAAAGTTGAGGAAATTTACTCTATATGATCTGCCCCATTACCTCTTCTCTTCCAACATCTCTTGTGCATTCCAGATACACTATGCTCCTTGCAGTTTCTAGAACAGGTGTATGCTAGTTTATGCACTTTGCAGCTTGCCAGGCCAGGAATACTCTTCCCCTATTGGCACTATTCACTACTTACCTCTTTCTGGTCTTTTCTATAGCTTCTCATATATATGTAAATTACTTTTGATTTTCAATGCCTTCTGGCTACACCTCACCTCTCTGGCCTTAGTCTTCAGATTGCTCAGCAAAAATAATCTATTCTAGTCAAACCAGTTAAGTCTCTGAGAAGCACAGCATACTCACCCCTAGCTTTGTTCATGCATTTCCCTCTACCTGGAAAGTTCTTCCTTTTTCTATGGGCTATTTATATAAAAAGAGTTATTATGAACAAAACGAAAAGCATGGAAACGCTGGAAATATAACTTCCTTTCAAAAAATAGTATGGAGGAAATCATATCTTGACATTTTCTCTGATGCCTTATACTTCATTTCAGTAGAAAGCTAGAAAATATGGTGCTAACAATGAAGTATATTGTTGGTTTCATTGGGTACCTACATATCTTTTATTTCCTGAAGTTCTTTCTCTAGATAGCCCTCAAGGTTTGCGTCTGAACTTAAATGTCACCTGTTTTGTGAGTCCTTCCCCAAATTCTTTAAAATCACAACTTACACATATACACCTGTCCCCCTTTCCTACCTTATTTTTCTCCCTAGCATTTTTTACCTAGCAATTTTAACATACAACATTTGTTACTTTTTTAATCTTGTTTTCTATGTCATCCCATTTGACTGAAGTGCCACACAGGAAGGAATATTTATCCTTTTTTTTTTCCACTGCTGCAGTCCTAGCTCCTAGAAAAATATCTGATACACAGGAGTCACTAAATAAATATTTGTCCAATGAAGTCAAATCAAATTCCTAAAGTTAGTCACTGTGATATGTAATTAACTAAGACCTCAAGTATTTTCAATTAGTGGTCTTTAACCAGAGGTGAAAGCCAAAATAATTCATTCAGAGTACTTTTGCAACACATATATAGTCAGGGATAGCTTGCCCTAAAACTAAGTTTATGAAGTGTAGGGTATAACTTGAACAAACATACTTTGAAATAGCTCCCCAGAGGACTCTAATAATCACCCTCTGATGAGAACCACTACTGGAACTAAAATTAAAGAGACAAAAATTCAGCATTAAATCTCTTTTGTAACACTGTACATTCATAAAAATGTCTGGTGCTGAATGATTTTGCATTTCACCTCCTTTCTTTAGATTGTAAATCCAATTCTTCAGGTCTTCTGTCTTTCCAAATCTCTCTTTGGTTAAAGCACAAGACCTACTCACTTCAGTTTAAAATCCTGAGTTCATTTTTACTCAACCCTATCAAATTTTTACCCATTATTAGTCAGCTTACAAGTTCTATTAATTTTCTTAACATCATCATCTTTAAAATCTAAGGTCTTCTGGCTAGGACTGTGGCTCAGCAGTAGAGCGCTCGTCGAGCACATGCAAGGCCCTGGGTTCGATCCTCAGCATCATATAAAAATAAATAAACAAAATCAAGGTATTGTGTCCAACTACTTCTAAAAAATAAATATTAAAAATAAAATAAAGTCTAAGGTCTTGGGGCTGGGACTCAGTAGTAGAACGCTCACCTAGTACGTTCGATCCTCAGCAGCACATAAAAATAAACGTATTGTGTCCAAATACAACTAAAAAATAAATATTAAAAAAAAGGTCTAAGGTCTTAAATTCCCTACATCTGAATTTGTAAAGTTTTCTAATTTTCCAGTTCCCAATCTAACCTATGCGTGGCTCTGTTGAAGTAAACTAAATTTCCTTTGGTAACTGTACATCACTTTTCCTCTCAAAAACATATTCTTAAGCATTCATTTAATATATATTGACTATTTCCTACATGTTGAGCCTTTTTTATACATCAAATCCAAAGTTTCTCTTAATCGTTAAGAGATAATAAATTAAAACTGCATGGTAATTATTTCTATAAAATGGCAGTCTTCTTAGTAGTTCATCTACTTACGCTTTATTTTGTGAGCACATTATATTCTCTACCATAGCTGGATTTTGCCTTTCTCTGGCAGACAGGATATCACTCCTTCAAGTATTTCATATAATGCTTTTTTAACCTTTTTAAATTGTTCTATGCTCTTTTTTGTGTTATTATCCTCTCTGGCAGGGACTTAACTCTAATAACTATCAAAATAACATTCAATTCTATTCTACATCTCTCTTGTGATTTTATCTAGCTAGCACCTAACATCATGCTTATGTCAATAAACAATCAGTCTTTTCATGTACTTCTCCAGGCAGCTGTTATATACCAACACATTTGAACACACTGAGAAAGAAATGGCCTCAAAAACAAGATGCAGCTGCACACACCGGTAATCCCAGCAGATGGGGAGGCTGAGACAGGAGGGAGGCTGAAACAGGAGGATCCTGAGTTCAAAGCTAGCCTCAGCAATTCAGCCAGGCGCTAAACAACTCAGTGAGACCCTGTCTCTGAATAAAATACAAAAAATGGCTGAGGATGTAGCACAGTAGTTGAGCACTCCTCAGTTCAATCCCTGGTACCCTCCCCCAGCCATCAAAAACAAGATACATTGCTGTAAAGATATACAGAACCAAGCCACTAATCCACTAAATCTACATTACAAAACATCAAAAAAAAGACCTCCACAAGGATGGTGGAATGTGATAGATATCATTATCCAAAGTACATGTATGAAGACACAAATTGGGTGTCAAAATATTTTATATATACAGAAATATGAAAAACTGTGATATATGCAATATATTGTAATTTAATGTGTAATGCATATATATGTGTAATATAATGAATTGTAATGCATTCCGCTGTCATTCATTCACTTATTTATGTTTAAACCAATTTTAAAAAAAGACCCCCACTATACTGAGAATGTAGTCAGTCTTTGAAATAAGTTAAAATAATCATAATATAAATATAAAGACAAAAATTCAAACCAATTTGAGTAACCTTTTCTGATCCTAAATGATAGTATAACAACACTGAAATCTAATAAATCACAAGCCAAAACAATGTTTGAAATAAGGTGGGACTGGCTTTTTCCATTGCCTCTTTACTTTTATGGATATGAAAGAAAAAAACAAAATGCATTCCCTCAACAATTTTAATAGCAAATGAAAGAGAATACTTACCATTAAAGCCCTGATAAGTATTCCTGCAAGCAGAGTGTGTATAATCTATGAAGACATATTTAACAAAAAGGAATTAGTGCAGTATTTACAAAAACCCAAAATTATAAATCCATCTATTAACACGATTTTTAAATGCCACTGACTCAATTATCTGAACATCTGGGGCACAAATAATTACCAATATTCATTTGGGAAAACATGTATTCATGTTCTTCACTACCTAGCCAAATGACAGGTTCATCATCCAAGTTATGCCAATGTAAAAATTAGTTTGTAACACTTGATATTATAATAACAGTCAAAAGAGGCGATTTAGTATTGATTTATATTAAGTAACAAAAGGGCAGACATATTATGTATCAAAAATGTAAAAATCAGATACATCTGAGAATTGATTCTATGTTAACAAATTGTTTTCAAAGTTAATATTTCTTTTATCATTTAATTTGATTTCAAGATCTTATCAGAGAAATGCATATTTGAGTTTGTGCTACCCAAGATGTACCATCACAAAAAACCATATTGCCAATTTCTTTGTCAAAAACTAATTTCACAAAGTTAAATTCTTTACTTAAGTTTACAAGTGATGAAAAGAATAAAATTCAATTCAATGGTCATTTGGATACAAAAGAACACTACAACAGTACACAGGATTATATTCAGATAAACCCTTTAAGTCAAATTCCATCTTGTAAATACAGCAAGGTGGCTGAGGATGAGCAGTGATGGGCAATTACAAACACTTTATAGCTGTAGGCATATGGTGAAAAGAAAGAAACAATAACAAAAGAGTTATTCTATCACTTTTCCCATACTTAGATTTGGCAGTTTTAACTATCTGTCGTATGAAAACAAAAGATCAAAAGTTCATTCAATGTTAAAGATCATTTTTTGGTGGGACTGAATGCATACAATTCCTAGTGATTTGGTTTTATTTAGAAGTGCCCGGTTACTCAAGATTAATTCCGTGTAATACTCTTTCCCATGTCTCCTTAATGATGTCACTACATACCATTTTATCTTGATGCTAAGTCCTATAAAAGTTGGACAAGATTTGAGGACAACTAAAATAATTCTACTATATGACCCTGTGAACTGGTGTCAGAGATGATTGAAAGGTCTTGTAAAAATCCCGTTTATTTAATCAGTAAATCCAACACAGGCTGCTGTGTACTGATGTGAAGGGCGTCTGATGCTTGCTGTGCCAAAATTCTGATTGACTTAACACAAGCTTAAAAAAAAAAAAGTGCTTTGGTTCACAAATTTACTGCCTATTAGGTATTTAAGTCTAGGTAATTTAGGGGGATGAAATATCCCAGTTTGCTAACCAGGAAATAGACTGCTTCTCGTTCGGTATAAATATCTACCTAAATATGACGCCCTTCAAACTCATCTTGAACTAAGTCAACCAGGAACAACACCGCGTACAAGCTTCTGGAAACTGTATTTAGCAAGAAGTCACCCAGGTTGAGGATTAACTAAACGGGCAATCACGGTCACCGCCCCTTGGGGCCAAAGCAAGCCACGCTGGGGCGGCCCGCTCGCCCCGCTGCCCGAGGCCGGGAAGTTGGAGGAGTGGAGGCAATCTGCACGCCCAGGGGGGCAGGGCGATTCCGGGGCCCGAACCCCGAGGCCCTCGCGCTCTGTGCTCTTCCTTCTCCGCACCGAGATCCGCGCGGACCGCTCAGATCCCCTTTAGCAGTGGACACCCAGGCGGGCCGAATAGCGGCGCGCGGGTAGGCGAGGAGGCCAAGTTCCGGCGCTGGGCCCGCGGAGGGCGGGTGGCCTCCGGGCCGGCAGAACAAAGCCCACACGGCCATCTTGAGACGGTAAACAGACCCCCAGCACAGGCCACCCCGCCTCCCGCATGCCGCGACCACCAGCCCGAGGCGGTGCTTACCGTCCTCGAAGTCCATGGCGGAGGCTCCGGGCTGACGACCACAGCGGGAATAGTTGAGCTTGAGCTGCAGCCCGCGGCAAGAGCTCGCGACCTACCGTCCCACTAGACCAGTTCACGCGACCAAAAGCGGCGCTACCGGCCGGGGAAGCCGCAGGCCACAGCGAGGCTGGGGGCGGGGCGGGCCGGCGCTGCCTGCCGCAGCAGCGCGGTCTGCGATTGGTTGGCGCGGGGTGATGGGCGGGCCTCTGCGTGGGGGCGTGAAGCAGGGTCGCTGTCACGCTCTAAACACCCTGAGCTATCGAGTGTGACGGAAGGTGAAAAAGGAGCGCCAAAGACTGGAGGGGATTGCTGGAAAGTGAGCTGAGTGTTCTGGAAGGGCTGGCTGTGGCCCGCCATGTTTGAACCTGGCAAAAGCGAAAGGATCTGGTGGGAACATCTTCCTCCTGCCCGAACTAATAAAAACCACGTGCCAACCTTCTGCTTTTTATTGGCTAGTGATGACCGATCAGAAAATTTTTTAAGTACTTCTCAAGTTTCTGCCTTGGAGACACAGAAGTCTGGAACGTGCGCAGACGAACAGATTACTGAACAGAAAACAATTATGGAAATGATCCAAAGGATTCTGAATTTTAAGGTGCAGTTAAAAGAACTGTAAAAGTTTTCAGGGTTAGATTTGTGGTACGAGTAATTCAGAACTTGAATGGCCCTCACAAACACACACACACATATTGGTATTGTATTATTGCCACTTTGGAAACAGTATTAGGGACATAAGCAAAGTTACCCATGGGGCAATATGGGGGGGGGGGGCAGCTGTTTTGGTGATTCTGACCCTGGAATGTCTTGAACCTCACGTTAGAAACTTTTTTTCCCCCACAGAGCAAATGGTGGCAACAATGAATTCATCACCACATAGGAAACCACCAATGAGACTTTGCTTTAGTCAAAAGGGGCAGCCTCCTTTGAACTGGAAGTGAATTGGAAGGAAAATTAGCAGGTATGTATTATTACTGTAGCTCCATATCTGAACAAAGCATTGTTTCCTTCTCATCATTTTCCTTCTCCACCTTGATTTGACTCATCCTGTTCTCCACCCATTATTTGTTTTCTTCTTTTTACCCCTCCTGTACATGTTTTCTGTTCACCTGAGCTGAGCATGTTTAATACTGAACTCATAATTTCCCTTCTCAAACCTGCTCATCCTCCTTTATTCTTTCATCTACTAGTGCCATCATGAGCAACCACCCACTAATACCCGCCAGAAGGCTGCGAGTCATCCAGTTAACACTCAGTCTTCTCCCAGCCTCCCATCTGCAATACATACTGAAGTCTTTCATCTATCTATTCATTACCTCCTAAAGTTTTTTTAAAACTGTCCCCTCCTCTTCATCCCCACTACCATTACTTGAGTTAAAACTCTCATTATCTCTGTATGCATCTATTGCCTTAGCTTCCTAATTAATTTCTCTATCCTTCAGCCTCTCCTGTTTTCAGCCTCCTCAGCCTGCAGTGATCTAAAAGCAAACTTGAACGTGTCATTACACATCTCTAGCATGGCTTAAGTCTAGTCAAAGCTCCTTAACCTAGAACATGTGCAGCAAGATCTGGCCACAGCCTGACCTCTACTATCTCCCTTTATTTTCCCCCTTCTCTCTCCCACACTATTCCTTTTAATTAGCAGTTTCAGACTACTGGCTTCCAAAACATCCCTTTTTTATGCTTTTTTATGCTACTGCACATTGTTGCCTCTTCTTGGAACATCACCTGGTTAAATCAAGGCATCCTCAAAACACAGCTCAGGATTTGCCTTTTCTAGGAAACATTTCCAGACATCATCCCTGCCCTCTTGGTCAGCACCTTTCAAGTATTACTATGCAAGTTATTCACCTACGGACTTGTTAAGACAAATTCACATTCAGTCAGTCTGAGATGAGGTCAGAGAGTATGCATTCCTAACAAACCTATAAGGGTGGCTGCTGCTGGTGGCTTTGTTCTCTGTTACAGCACTGTCTCCCATGCATCAAGTACTCTGGTGTTACATCTTTTCACAATCAAAGCTCTTTATTTATAGAATAGTCTTCTGGGGCTGGAGATGTAGCTCAGGGTAAAACACTGGATGAACACATATGAGACCCTCAGTTCAATCCCTAGTACCCCCCTAAAAGTCTTCTTGTATCCTTAGTACCAAGCACATGTTTGCCAAGTAAAATTGAGCTCTCCACTCCCTGTTTTTAAATCTTTTGCTTGTTTTCATTTTTACCCACAGCTTCCTCTGGTAAAGGAATGGTCTTATAACCTAAAATCTTCAGATCTTACCATGACTAGAAGGAAATAAACATTGGGTCACTGTATTTTGTGTAACACACACACACACACACACCCTTCTACCTTGAAAAAGAAAACTGCCAGACAAGGAATTCTTAACTCCAGAGGAAGCCTGGCCATAATCACATGGACAGCCAGGATACATATAGCTCTTCGCCCCTTTCTTCCTCTTTCCCAAATAGGAAATGTTCTTTCACAGATGGTCATACCCCAAAGATACCTTGCAATTAATGCACAAGAAGCCATCAAGTTTTTCCTTGACTCACTTATTCAACAAATACTAATTGAGCACCACCTATATGCCAAGCATCATTTTCTCACTTCATTGTCATTGTTCACCCCTACCACCCCTATTTCGGAGAGTCTAAATGGGACTACCTGATTCCCACTTTGCTAGACTCACACACTTTTACCCCAAGATCTCAATCTTTTGTACAAAGTCATATGGCATTTTGTTTTTCATATATTTTACAACAGGTGGAAGCTGGGGTGTGGCTCAGTTGTAGAGCACTTGAATAGCATGCACAAGGCCCTGGAATCAATTCCCAGCCCAAGACATAAACATACAAAATTACAATGAGTAACAGGTTCATAAATCCCAGAGCAACAAAGTCTAATGGGAAAAATAAAAGAGGGTTTTTGTTTTGTTTTGTTTTTTACTTTGCAGAGTAGCAAAAGATATGGGGGCTGAAATCAAAAACAAACTTCAGGGACAAGGAGGAAATAGAGGTCACACGTAGGACCTGTTCCTAAGGGAGTTGTCAGAGAAGCTCCACCCCCGAACCTGGAAAGAACTCACTGAATGGAGTCCTTGAGGACACAGAGAACTTTGTTCCTCAACTCTTAACCCTTCTGCCTATATAACTTTTGTTTCAACAACCAGCACCATCAGCTGTTCCCTGAACAACTCTGTATTTTCACATTTCTGTGCCTTTGCTCAAATTATACCTTGCTGCTATTGCTGAGGTGACTTGCTGCTTCCTTCTGTGTTTTAGGTTCACTATAAATATGGCCTCTTTTTAAACCTCTCCCCAATCAGAGTCTCATTCACTTTATGTAACCTTATTAGCAGTTTCACAGTCGGATTCTTATAGTGAGTAAGCTAGTTATATCTTTCTGTAGCTCCTTGCTTATCCTTTCTGAATGTGAAAACCCTTCTCTGTGCCCTTTAGGTGGCTTATACATAGCACACTGACACTACATATGTTGAGGGAGAGGAGCACTCGCTAAATCACTATTGAGAAAAAGACTTGACTGAAATTAGATGCCCAGAGATTCATCTGCACAAAACTACATTGGAGCTGGGGATATAGCTTAGTTGGTAGAGTGCCTGTGTCACATGTTCAATCCCCAGCACCACCAAAAAGAAAAAGAAAGGAAAAAGAAACTACTACATTATATAATTATTTTGGAGAGTAACAGTAGAATTGAGACCAGTTTTCACAATGCTTTCCTATTTTGCCTCCAAGTAATTATTATTCCCATGTTCTTTATGGAATCCAGAAACAGTAAAGGAATAAACTCAAGACCTAAGAATTACTGTCTTACAGCAAAGCAGTCAAACTTAAAAGCAATTCCCACTGAGGACTCGAAGGACTTATCAAAGGAGAGTTGGCTACAGGGCCATACAATGGAAAACTGAAATCAACTAGTACGATGGTGTGCGACGGAATGTGTTTTATACATATGACAAGGTGTTTCTCCCAGGTTTTAATATAGAACTTCAAAAAGCTGTGGGAATCTCTGCCAGTTGAAAGGAATAGCAATAAAAATAATTAACCATTATTAAGCCCTATAATATAAATATGCTTTTAAAGGTACTTTACATATATTAACTCATTTTAGCCACCTGAAAAACCCTATGATGCAGTGGCTAATAACATCCCCAACTCAGTGAGGAAACTGAGACCAAAAGATGTAAAGCTACTTGCCCAACATCACACAGCTGATAAAGGGTAGAGCAAAGATTCCAGCCCAGCCAGGCTGGTTCCAGAATCCAAACTTATACGTATATCTATCATTTTGAAGTACTTACTATGCTATACTAAATAGCTAATTGTGTTCCAGAAATTTTGATGAACACCCTGTTATGTGCCTTATTTCTGATCGTTACAATCAGGTAGGCTGTACCCTTTTCCAAAGGAGGAAAACTGAAGAGAAGTCAAATAATCTACCCAACAGTACACAACAAGTAGTTGCACGCTCCGTATTTATGATAAATATTATACAGTCAGGCATAGGTATATTGGTAGACCCAATATCATCATCAGAGTCCTAGGTTTAAAAAAGAAATGACCAATGGTTTCACATCATTCTGCATAATGTGGACAAAAAGAACTACTTAGGAAAAGAAGTGATCATGAATGCTTTGCCCTATGCTCCAGGCCTTCCTCAAATTAGAAAAACCAAACAGCTTTGTATGAATTTCCTTCCCAAAAAAGCAGGATGAAGTTCCAAATGCACAGGTGCTTTCAGAATATAACAGTTACTTTCCTGTTTCAGCTACATATTATATAAAGTATGCTCTTTTTGGAAAATGAGGTTAATTTTCTTTTAGGGATTTTCTGCCATTTCTTTTATACTACTAATGTGTTTTAGTCTGCCACAAATTTTAATTGTCCAAGTAAATTGAAAGCAAGCTGGTTGTGACATCTGTCGACTGTACTGGGGTCTACAAGGAATCAAGTTCTTCCGTTTGGATGTCCCAGTCTTGTTGAACAGGTCAACCCTCTTGGCCCTGTTTTTCCCAGCAAATAATGATCCCCACGAAAGCAAAGATTTCATCTTCATGTCACCAAACCCCTAGAAGCATATCTGGCACATAGTAGGTTGTTGATGTGTGTTGAATAAATAAAAAATAAAAAGACCTACAGCCAGATCCTGTATTTATATAGTTCCATTATACATTAAGGCAACATCTGGAAATAAAAATACAGACATATAACATTTAAACACAAAGGTATGCAATCTAAACCACTTGTAGAGTCCTTCCGGACGATATAGTTTACAACAGAAAAGGGCACAGTCCTAGAATAGCCAGTAGAGGGCACCATACACCAAATGTAAACAGAATTTGGGCACAAGTTCTAGTTTCTGGTGATCTGAAGGTTCTCAAATGAACACCATGGTAGAGAATACTCACGTGGGCCTATGTTCTGCAGGTACCTGTATTTCTATTACGGTGTAATCATAAATATAAATGTTCCCATTTGCCTTCATTACCTTTCATTTTTAGAGATGACTTTGAAAGCATGAAACAATGCAAAATGCTTATTTATTAGAATTATAAATTTTGAAAAGGAAAATACAGAATTGCATATGGAATTGGATCATTGCTATGTTAAAAATTTTTTAAAAGATAGAGTATAGAAATAAAATAGAAAAAAAATCCAAAACATGAATAGTGATTCTATTTGTAATGACCTTTTCTATACACAGGCATGTTTTATTCTTCTACATTCTCCAAATTTCTTGAGCACTTTGATAATAGAAAATATGTATTTGACATAAAATAAGATGCTGTATTTATTAATGACTAGTATCTATTAAAAGTTGTCTTTAGTCAAATACTGTACTTACTATTGTGGAGACATAGTTAAGGTGGGGGATGGGGTGTTCCAGTGGCCATTTGAGTCACTCTGGAATCCAGGGCATTTTTAGTAAGCACCAATACTCAAGCATCACTTCAAGGATTCTGAACATTTCAAGGATTCTAAACACAGTCATCAGTGTTTAATTATTTTCAAGACATTCTAAGAGATGCTATTTGAAATAAATTATTTTGTGTTTTAGTAACTTGCACTTGAGAAAATGTCAAGTCTGTTAAAAGAACTTTAGAGATTGAATAACCACACATTCCCTGATTGATCTATGTTGAGAAATGGGAAAACAACTGCACCCTGAGTCAGGGCTGGTACAGACACGTGTACATCCTGCAGCTCTAAAAGCTGGCTTGATTCCCTGTAACTACCCTGCAGCCCTTGGGAGATAATTAGCTAATGACAGTAAAGGGCTTTTAAACTTGAAACATGTTGTATAAATGCTAAACACAGGAAATACACAAAGGATTTCCCCTGATTGCCAATACTTTTCAACCAGAGACAATTTGATGAATCTTTTGGTCAATTTCTCTTCTACACCTAAAATCCTTCTAATCTGTCATCTAAGGGAAACAAAAGGAGTTATTTTTCAAATGACTTTCCTACAAATCAAAGACCTAAGAAGATTACATCTTTCACTCTCTTAGAAGTGAGATGCCTGCCTTAACAAAACACCACATTATAAAGTGGTTTGTGTGGATGTAGTTTAGGCAGTGGGCTGGTTTGCTTGTATAACTGAAGAAACACCCTAGACATCATCTTTTGGGGCTGTTTGTTGTTGTTTTGTGTTTTTGTTTGCTTGTTTTTTAAGATAAGGGATTCACTAGGTTCCCCAGGATGAGCTCAAGTGATCCTCCTGTCTCAGCCTCTTGAGTAGCAGGACTTGAGTCACACACTACTATACCTAGTTCATCTTTTGTTTAAAAGCAAATAATTGTGTGCATTCGGTAGAAAATCACATAGAATGAAAGAGCTCCAGTGAAAAGTAGCTGGTTTTCCCCCACCTGGTCCAGTTTTAGCTTATCTGCAAAGGAAACCTCTTTTTTATCTGGTGTGAGATCAATAATATTTACTTCCGGGCTGGGGATGTGGCTCAAGCAGTCGCGCGCTCGCCTGGCATGCGTGCGGCCTGGGTTGGATCCTCAGCACCACATAAAAACAAAGATGTTGTGTCCGCCGAAAACTAAAAAATAAATATTAAAAAATTCTCTCTATCTTAAAATAATAATAATAATAATAATATTTACTTCCACCGTACTCTATATCTCTTCTTCTTGGTTTACCAATGTAGTTGGCATTAGTAGATTCCACAGTATGAAAATGGACATGCATCACATCCTACCTTCCTCCTCTCTGCTTTCAATGCAACAATAGTATTTTATTTCCCCATAGGAACTAAACTTTTATATATATAAATATATATATATATAGTATTTTATTTCCCCATAGGAACTAAACTTTTATATGTATAAATATATATAAAATATGACATAAAATATATAATATGTATACATAATATATATCATGTACGTATAATATGTGCATACATTTTATGTTATATATTATATAATTGTCTGTATTCATATATTATATAATTATATATAATATGTATATATATCTCTATTATATGTACATATATGTTTATATATGTTTATTTATATATATTTTGGGGGGGTGAACAGGGAATTGAACTCAGGGGCACTCGACCACTGAGCCACATCCCCAGCCCTATTTTGGGCTGAGTTGTTTAGCACCTCACTAAATTGCTGAGCCTGGCTTTAAACTCATGATCCTTCTGCCTCAGCTCCCCTATGCCAGACGTTGGGATTACAGGCATGTGCCACTGCACTTAGCCTAAACTTTTATATTTTTAAATAAATATTCAAATTTCTACTTCTTTTAATATAGTACTTGTGGATTTCTGTTTTATAGAATAAAAGTAGTGGTTCCTCTTCCCATTCTTCCACTCTTCCTCTGCTTTTCATTTTTTTCCAGCTACACTTTGCCACTAACAAAATTGTTAACATTTGCATTTTATGCTGTAGCCATTAAAAAAAGAAAATCATTCTCTGCTTTATCTTTAGGTTGACTTTAGAAGTTAAAAACTTATCTATTTCCTTCCAAGGTAAACTATGCCAAGGGAGGAGAAGGAAGTGATTTTATATCAGAGATGCCTGGCAAACACAAGGTGATCAAGGTCAACGTCAACAATGATAAGTTGGGTATAGTATATACTCTTGGTCGAATGTGACGAAAATGGCACTTTACCTTTGTGGTCCTCACTAGAGAACCAATAACCACATCCAAATTGTAAGAAAATATGTCAGATAAACCTCGAGAAAGAGATATTTTTATGCCTGGTCATAGTTTGCTCCATGTACAGTTTGTGACTTAATTGCTCACTCAAACTTTTTTCTCAAGTTTCTAATTGTCATTCTATTTTGTGTACTCCAGCTTGTAGTATTTTCTGCTCACTTTTTTTTTTTTTTTTTTAAATCAGGGATTGAACCCAGGGTTGCTTAACCACAGAACCACATCCCCAGCTCTTTTTTGTATTTTATTGGAGACAAGGTCTCACCAAGTTGTTTGGGGTCTCACTAAGTTTCTGAGGCTGGACTTGAACTTGCATTTCTTCTGCCTCAGCCTCCCAAGTCACTGGGATTACAGGCGTGCACCACACCCAGCTGGCTGCCCATTCTATTTTAATAGGAAAAAGAACACAGGAAATTTATTACATGCCTAAGACTCAGGAGTATTAGATTCCTTCCTGTCCATTTTAACCATTCACTTTCCACTTTCACTTTCTTTTAGAAATTGGTTGAAATTATCAGCCTGCTGGTTTCTATTTGTATATCTCTCCAATACATACTAATTTTTTAAAATTTATTTTTGTTGTTGATAAACCTTTATTTTATTTACTTATATGTGGTGCTGAGAATCGAACCCAGTGCCTCACACATGCCAGGCAAATGTGCTACCATTAAGCCACAACCCCAGCCCCATACTTACTGATTTTTTTTTTTTTCTGTACATGTCTACTTGTATTTCAGTGGAGCCTCAGTTGAAGATAACTGCCTTTAGGTCTCCTCTTCTCTCTTGACAGGGAAACTTACTTCACCTTTCCTATGGTTTTATCATCATTCCTTACAGTGGGTATATTAGTAGCTTTAAAAATGGAAAAGTAAAGCCAGGCACACAACCTGTAGTCCCAGCTACTTAGGAGACTCAGGTGGGAAGACCACCTGAGCCCAGGTGTTAAAGGCCAATCTGGACAACATAGCAAAACCCTGCGGGGTGGGGGGTAGGGAGGGAGCATCTGGAGCCTTATGGTTTTGAACTTACATTGGCTCCTTTAGGAGAAGGAAACAATTCTTTTGATCTATCAGTGGCTTCCTGCTACCAAATATTTCTAAAAGTAGATTGCTCAGATTGATACAATTCTCTTCCTTGTTTTAAAAGAACTGCATGATTATAGGAAAATGATTAAATTTAACAGAAACTTCCCTTGATCATTTTTAACAGATCCCTGCCTAAAGCACATGTTGTGCTTTCAGCATTGTCTTGAATGAGGCAGGCAGAACTAAAAGAATCACAGAGGGGAGGTGAAGTTGTCAAGTCTTGACATGTATTTGGGGATCATTTGCCTTTATTCCCAACTTTTCAGCTGAGGACAAGAAGACCTGGTAAACTGAAGGTACTTGTCCAAGATTACTCAGCAAATAAGTGAAAGCATTAGTGTAAGAAAACAAGTCATTTTATTGTGTATATTTCAGCCTGTGGCATTTTCTGCCCATTACACTTTATTTTAACAGGAAAAAGAACACAAAATTTATTACATGCCTAAGGCATGGGAGTATGCAGCTCCTTCCTACTCATTGTAACCATTCATTCTCCTCTTTCACTCTTTCAGTAATTTGTGGAACTCTCTGGTCTGTTGGTTTCTACCCCTCACCAACGCAGACAGGTTACTCCCAGTAGCCTTCTGACACATACCCCACCCTAAGTCTTGAGAAGCTGTTTTCCTTTTGCTTCACTCCAATCACCTTCCTCCAACCACATCCTTTTCAGGAATTATAAAAAGAAAAACTAGAGAGGAGGGCAGGCTGGGAAGAAGAGGACTGACGCTGCAGTGGAATCAGACCTGCTTTTTCCAGGGGTCTACCTGCTAAGGCTGGAATCAGTGAACAAAACTTGTACTTTGGGAATTACCCTTTTCTCCTCTCTCCCCACCCTTACCCCAAGGCTGCCTGAGAGAGAGTTGATACAGATGGCAGCTGGCCCTAGAAATGAGAGATCTCTTTTACAAAAGGAGTTAGTAGATGTTCCTGTTTACATAATACGCTGTTCTCCCCAGAGCCTTCTTATGTCCTGTCATATTGGTATGAACTACCAGGGGAGAAAGGTCATAATTTTATGATGTTTAGACCACTAATGAGGCAAAAGAAATGTTTTCTCTATTGTTTAATTTGTTTATTGCTGTTTGCTTCAGGAAATCAGAAAGGAAAATGTTAAGAGTATACTTGACTATTCATGTAATTTTAAAAATGCAAAGTAATGAGGAAGAAGTCCTCTTCCACGTCCTATAATGGCCGTCTCTAACAGCTCTGACAAATAAACTCTCATGTGTATCTCTGCCTGGTCTCATCTTTCATTTCTCGCTTACCCGCCTCTCTTCCTCGCTTTCCCTTTATAGGCAACCTTCAAAACCTTGGCACTAATGTATTATAACTGTAACTGTCTCTGAGTCCCATCTGACAATGTAACCAGCTTTGTGAGGCACTGAGGGCTCACTTCTGCATGCCTCCATTGAGTATTTTTAGCTGTGACTCAACAAAGTTTCTTGTTTAGGAGGGACAGCCCTAATTTCCCTTAGCAATTTCTGTCCATCTTTTCAGATTCTTGTCTTGTAAGCAGTACCTTCTATAAGGTCAGGCACCAGTGATCAAAAGGAGGCAGGTTAAAAGCTGCTGAACAAGGCTTTATTGAGATTTGCTCTGCGAGAGACCCTCCAGTCCAACAGAGCAGGTACTAGGGAATCACACCCAGGCTCAGCTGGATTGGAATTTTATTGAGTTTGGAGCAGGAAGGGAGGACTTGGGACAGGAAAGGGAGGTTTTTAGAGTCCCTTGTCCTCCTGGGGTTGGTCGGGGGATCTTGCTGAGATCCATGTCCTTCCAGGATTCATCAGGAGACCCCACTGGTTGACAAGTGGTTGAGACACCATCACTGCTTGTTTGTGGGCACCTGATTGGTTGTTCTTTCGTCTTCGAGCAGGTTGCACAGTGCTTTGTTCCCTTAGCCACCTCAAATCGACCTAATACCTTATCAGTTAGAAAGTTCAATACTAGGATCTTCTTTTTTTTTTTTTCTTTTCTTAAGAATAATGGCAAGGGCTGGGGATGTGGCTCAAGCGGTAGCGCGCTCGCCTGGCATGCGTGCGGCCCGGGTTCGATTTCAGCACCACATACCAACAAAGATGTTGTGTCTGTCGAGAACTAAAAAATAAATATTAAAAATTCTCTATCTCTCTCTCCCTCCTCTCTCACTCTCTCTTTAAAAAAAAAAAAAAGAATAATGGCAAATGTAAGCTTTAAAATTAAATTCCAAATTGTAAAAATTCTTCTTGAGGCTGAAATGAAATATTCAAAAATCTCAAAATGGGACTGGGGACATAGCTCCATGGTAGAATGTGTACTTGGCTTGCATAGACAAGGACCTTTATTCCATCCCAGCAAACACACACACCCTGTACCGTCCAATGCACACACATAAAAACAACAGCAACGAAACAAATCTCAAAATAGTTTATACTCACAACAAATGAATGCCTAATAAGAATAATGAGATAGTCATAGAAAAGATATTTAAAGATAAAGAATAAGGTTGGGGTTGTAGCTCAGTAGTAGAACACTTGCCTAGTATGCACAAGTACCTGGGTTCTGCCCTCAAATTGGAAAGTGAGACAAAGAAAGAGAGAGAGAGAATAGATGGTTAGTATAGATCTATTAATAGCGTAGAAGCATTGGTATAACAAAAATATTGATGGACAAGCTGAGAAATCAGAATATTGATTTGACTATTAAATGATCTTGATGTACAACAATTTAGTTTACAAATTTCTAGATTAATTTTGTCATTGATATACAATATTTCTCAATGTACCAATGGAAACTCACAAAACATGTGAGTAGTGGATGGACACTACAGCACATGAACACAAGCACATCCAGGGTTTGGATCCCATCTCTGCCAAAGTGAACTTTTACAAGTTTTATTCTGAGATAGTTTATCTATAAAGGGGGATAATAATGGTATGTTTCATAGACCATTGTCGTGAGGATTAAATGAAATAATCCATTTAGCATAGTGCCTGACATATAGTTAGCACTCAGTGCTTTCATCATCATTCTGACTTTAGACAACCTCCTTTCCCTTCTTTAGGAGTCTCACCGTCACGGTTACAAAGGGTCTTGCAGGTGTGTGTGCAATGTGCCTGCACATGAGAGTGTGATCTTTCTGAAAGAACTGTGCTTTCATTCTTTTTTTAAAAAAATATTTTTTAGGGGGCTGGGGATGTGGCTCAAGCGGTAGCACGCTCGCCTGGCATGCGTGCGGCCCGGGTTGGATCCTCAGCACCACATACCAACAAAGATGTTGTGTCCGCCGAGAACTAAAAAATAAATATTAAAAAATATATATATTTTTTAGATGTTGATGGATCTTTATTTTATTCATTTATTTATATGTGGTGCTGAGAATTGAACCCAGTGCCTCACACATGCCAAGCAAGCACTGTACCACTGAGCCATAATCCCAGCCCTGTGTTTTCATTCTTGTAGATTACTCATTTTGGTAAATGATATTCTAATATGAATGGTCAGTAAAGTTCTAATATATTTCTTTTTCTCTACATTTCCCACTTAAGTCACATTTTAAAACAAAGGTTTAAGATGGCATTTAAATTTCAGAGTCATGAGGACACATAAATACAGCAAATTCTGTTATCTAAGGCAATTTTTTCAAGGTGTCTTTTTAAACTCTCACTCATAGTTGACAATTTTCAAGGTAACTGAAATTTTGTCTGCACTCATCAGTAAAACTATACTGACCACTGTTTACACACTCTCTCTCTTTCTCCCTCCCCATCTTTATCTCTGTTTTAAAAAATATTTAAAATAAAATAAAATGTTTAAAATAAAAAATTAATGGACTTTATTTAAATTAACTGCTTTTTCACATTGTTAAAAAAAATAAAACACAAGTTTTGGAAGAAATATTTGGAATGCATATATCTGACAAAGACTTGTATCTAAAATACAAAAGAATAAGGATACAACAACCTAATTTTTTTTTTTTTACAGAGAGAGAGAGAGAATTTTTTAATATTTATTTTTTAGTTTTCGGCAGACACAACATATTTATTTGTATGTGGTGCTGAGGATCAAATCCAGGCCACACGTACGCCAGGTGAGCACACTACTGCTTGAGCCACATCCCCAGTCCCAACAACCGAATTTTTTAAATGGGCAACATATTTGAACAGATGCATAATAAAGCATATCAATGGTCAAATGCTTGTGATAGATGTTCAACATCCTTAGTCATGGAAATGCAAGTTGAAGTCATAATGATATATTACTATGCATCCAATATAGAATAATTAAAATTAGATATATAGACTAGCTGGACCTCTAATACTGATAATAGGAAAATAAAATGGCATGACCTCTGAAAAACAGTTTGAAAGTTTTTTTGTGAAGTTTATATGTAAGAAAAATTAAAACTATGTCTATACAGAGACTTTTCCACAAATGTTCATAGTAAGTTTATTCATAGTAGCAAAAATTGGAAGCACTCCATATATCCATCAACAAGCAAATGAATAAATAATTGTAGTGCATCCACACAGTGAAATTCTACTAAGTAATAAAAAGAAATGAACTACTGATAAAGGCAACAGCAAGCATAACAGCATGATTTGTTTGTTTGTTTGTTGTTTGTGCTGGGGATTGAACCCAGGGCCTTGTGCATGCAAGGCAAGCACTCTACCAACTGAGCCATATACCCAGCCCCAGCATAGATAAATCTTAAAAACATTATGCTAGGGCTGGAGATGTAGCTCAGTGGTATAGAGCTTGCTTAGCATGCACAAGGCCCTGGATTTGATCTCCAGCATCACAAAAACAGAAAAGAGAAGAATATTATGCTAAATGAAAGAAGCCAGATCAAAAAATGTACATTCTCCATATATAAAACTCTAGAATATATAAACTAGCCTATAGTAATAGAAAGCAGAGCAATGTTACCTGGTGCCAGGAATAGAGATGGATTTTGACTACAAAGGGGCATGAGGGCACTTTTTGAGGTAATGGAAACTTCCCATAGCTCTATGTGGTAGTTGCATGGTGGATACATTTGTCAAAACTTATCAAATTGTATACTTCTAAAGATTTAAATTTATTGTACATAAGCTATGTATTCAATAATTTAAAATAATATAATTTACCATTTTAAAAAATAAGAGCACTGTGAAGATGTCACTGGAGAATTGAATATAATAGCAAAGAATAGGAAGTAGCCTAATAATAATTAATGAATGCTTAGAGAAATTATTTATGATGAATCAATACTATAGAACAAAATGTAACCATTACAAAGTTTGTTTGAAATGGAACTTTATGACAAAGTAAAAAGGTAACAGTATGAATAATATGATCTCATTTGTATAAACATATTTTGCATCATATTTTCCAGGGAATCTATACTGATCTATAAATTTGATAATTGGGAGCTTAACTATGAGGTGAGCCATTTGCAAAGGGATTTTTAACTTTTCCATTTTTCAGTGTTGAATTTTTACAATAAGGTAGTTAGTTTTACACACATAATCAACAGAAACAAATGATACTTTCATTTGGGAAAATTAAAAGATAATTAGGGATAGCTTTGCACACTCCAGGCATCATTATGAACATCTATCATTTTGTCATCTCCAAGTGGAGAGATATTGATTAACAGGGATTCCTATTTGATTAAAAACCAATAGACGGGGTTTCACTCGATGTTGCATAAGAAAATATTCTGCTCAATTCTTCCAGCAACCAGCTGAAGAAACATGAAATGGAATTGTGGAAGGGAAAAATATAATGACTAGACTTGGCAAGGTAGGGGACTTCCATGCCTAATCACTTTTCCTTATTTTTTCTAAAAAATAGTTAATATCTTTTAGTCTAAAAACTGAGAGCATCTGTCTCTACATCCTTTTCAATGATACTTCCTGAGGGCAAAACTGACAAAGACCAGGGCATTGAAACACAGTTCTCTCTCCAGTCTTTAGAATCTTCTTGAAGAAATAAGATTTTATGTGGCAGTGATGGGGGAGAGGGTTAGGGATTGAACTCTCGGGGCCTATAGCAAGCATCCTAGCACTGAGCAACACCTCCAGCAGAAATGAGAATTTTGACAATTCCAAGTGTTCAGACAAAACACAAAGATGCCCCTTTGCATAAGAGACGGTGTCAAGACAATCCTGAGAAACTCAGCTCAGTACAGCATTATTCTCTGGAGGGACTTTCAAAATCCTGTCATCTTCATGTGTCTTCTCAACTCTGCAATTAAATATTCTCTTATTGCCTTCAGTAGTTTCCCAAGTCTAGACACTGTAATTATCATGACAATCCTTCTAATGTCCTAATTAACAGAGAATGAAAAGCCCTAGAAGAAGAAAGTCAGGATCCCAGCAGTCACATCAGCCAATGCCAATGAGCAAATTAGCCAAATATAGAGGAGAATGATTCATCTGCTTCTCCACTTTCCTATCTCTCATTGCTTGGCTTTTCTGTATCCTTCTCAAAGGAACATATCAAAAGTTTGCTTCTATTTTTTTTACCTCCTTTTTAATCTTCGCATTCCACATGGCTCTGCATAGGCCCTTCCTGACCATCAGAATTTAGCAGATGGTCTGTACTGGACCAAGACATTCCAGTTTGCAGTATGTTTTTGAAAACTACTTTCTAGGGCTGGGGATGTGGCTCAAGCGGTAGTGCGCTGGCCTGGCATGCGTGCGGCCCGGGTTCGATCCTCAGCACCACATACAAACAAAGATGTTGTGTCCGCTGATAACTAAAAAATAAATATTAAAATTCTCTCTCTCCCTCTCTCTAAAAAAAAAAAAGAAAGAAAACTACTTTCTATGGATTAAACTACAAAGTTCTGCAGCACACTTTAATTAATTCATTTTTTAAAATTTGGATGGCTTGTACAACCTTTTTAAAAAATGTTTAATTTGTTATATATGACAGCAGAATGCATTACAATTCGTATTACACATATAGAGTACAATTTTTCATATCTCTGGTTGTACACTAATTAATTCATTTTTATATGACAAACTGAATATGGGCAACCTGAGCCTATTCAGACAGGACCCTAATTTTGGCTTTGGGACAGGAGGCTTTAAAGTATTAGTTCAGGGCTGGGGATGTGGCTCAAGTGGTAGCGAGCTCACCTGGCATGCGTTCGGCCCGGGTTCGATCCTCAGCACCACATACAAACAAAGATGTTATGTCCGCCAAAAACTAAAAAATAAAATATCAAAAATTCTCTCTCTCTCTCTTTAAAAAAAAAAAAGAATCTTTAAAAAAAAATAATAAAGTATTAGTTCAGCCAAGCTTTCCCCTCTCTGCCTTATTAAATAAAGGGACCTGGTAAACCCAACAACGAAGCTGCTATATACCCTTGTCAGTGCCTTCACCCTCACTGGCTACCTCTGTAGTGAGTCAGAAGATCCAGGGGTTGCCAGATGCAGTTTTGCTCAAGGTCAGGGCCACTTTTCATACAAAGGGCTTGATATTTACCGGCAGCTGCAGGATGTTAGGAGCCAAAATTCCCCAGGAGTTTAATTCTGTGGGCTGAACTGCCCAGCCCTTCTGGGAACTCACACCCAATATCTTATTACTTCTGCCTATTCACTGTCACTTCTCTCTTTTCGGCTCTCATTTCCTTACTTCCTGTGTGCTTTTCTCTTTGTCTTTAAAAAATTTTGAAGATGTAGTGAAGGAGGTGGCACTCATTGGGGAGAAGAGGCTCTGAATAAATAGAAAAAGGTTCCTCGATTCTGTCACTTGTTTTACACACACACACACACCAAATACTCAGAGCTTTTTGAGAGCCTAGCAACCAGGACTCCTGGTTAGCCACCTAGCCACCTCTGGAAGTCCCTTAATGCAGGATAACAGGAGATTCCAGCTCACCTCACTCCCCCACCCATTGTATCCTGTCCTTGTTCTCTTTCTAGATGAATGGATGCCCTTTCCAAGAAGCTGAACTGTTCAGAATGACTCAAGAGGTTATTCCTTTTGATAACAATATCATTAGTATAATATTAAACAGTTTACAGAGCACTTTTACCTCTGCACTTATCCTCCTAAAGCCTCACCACAATTCTATGAGATAACTTTAATTGTGATTTTTGTGTATAGATAAGGGAATTTGATTGTCAACTGGTCAAGGAAATCAGGCACATGATTTGATGGTGCTAGGACTCAGCTTAAATGAACATTCCAGGGACTGTGTTATAAGATAATCACTTTTAGTATGAATTGCTACATCCATAACATCCAGGATCAGGGAGGTCATTTTGGTTGGGCTAGTATCTGTGCAAAAGCAATTGCTGAGTGGACCAGAGGTAGATATCTGGCCCAAAGCGGTCTGTTCATCTTTTGGCTCATGCTTATGACTATGTCTTGGGGCAGAGAGTTCTACTCAAAAGGCAATGCCAATGAGCAAAGTCCTTTACACTACCTGTCTCTGGCACTTGAACTGAAGAATCAGTAGTCCTATTGATTTAAAAAAAAAAAAAATGGAACGGGGGTGGGGGTAGGGATTGGGGGTGGGGGAGTAGGTGGGGAGTGGAACATTACAAGAGAAAACAGAGAGATGACAAGAGGGAGAGTTTACTGGCCATGAGAGAAACAAAAGGAACAGCCAGTCCCTGGAACTGCCTCAACACTGATCAGCTTTCTGGCTGCCATTTGTACATCTAGATAACCTTTTCTCTCCTAGAAGCCTTCAGCCTCTCTCTTCTCCTGGAGACCAAGGAACCCTTTCCACTCTTTCTCAAGCAGTGATTTTTTTTACTGACTTAACCCAAAGCATTAGCCCATGTCAGGTACCCACCAGAAATATATGTGAATGACTATGAGAAGTGGCTGTTCTGATTTTCCTCTCTGCCCACAGAGAGGTTCTGTCCAAGCCAATAAACCCAAGTCATTGCAATCTGTCTGATTGAACTGGTTAGGCAGGGTACATGCAGGACAAGCTACTGAGTCCAGGTGTCTACTAATCTGGCTCTTTGAGGATCAGTTTTACAAAGATCAAAAATTCTGGCGCAGGGAATATACTCCGTAATAAGGTAAACATTTAGTTTTATTTTACAAACTCTAAGATTGTGTCCCAAGGGGAACGATTCTTACAAGTAAAAGGGCTTTTTCAGTAAGAGAATGCTTTTGAAATTCTGCTGCTGAGTCAAATCTGTTTTATAAACCCCTCTCGAGGCCATCTGTTGGGAAGGAGGGAGTCACACAGGACAGGGGGACCTTCTATCTCAGGGAAGCTCTTCCTCAGGAGGCTCTGTTTTCCACTCACTTATATCTGACAAAGGAAGTACAATCTGACAACACCTGAAACCAGTTTGTGTACTTTTGCCATCCCCCCCCCCGCCCTCCACTTTACATTTTCCTTTTCTATTTCCCTTTAGCTGTAAGTTTTTAAATTAATCTGAGTCATTTTTTATTGTGTTCAGACTTGGGAGAGTAGCTACTCTTCTGAATACATTTTACCTGTTTCAACAAGAAGCATGGACAGGAGAGCCCCCAGGTGTTTAAATCACGGCACTTCAAAAGTTAGCTGGTTCTGCAATCCTGAACATAAGTCCATATAAATATGATTCAGCTCGAGTTTATAGCCATGCCTAGAGCTTTCTAACCAAGAACATCCTGACATGAAACAGAATATAGAAAGTATCTGCACTCCTTCAAAGCTAACATGCAATCATTCAATCCCCAGTTTTTTTGTTACCAGGGAGGTAGGGCAATGAATGAACCACACAGGAATATGTGTAGTTACAAATAAACAACAGAGGGAAGGGAGCAGGTGAAGGTGAGCCATTTAGTAACCCCTCGTAACATTTAAGACAGGACACATATTTTGGTAAACAGTTTCTGTAGCAGAGGGAAATAAGGAAAAAGACTTTAGAAGCCATCCCCCAGTGTTTGCCATGGACAGAATTGTAAGGGAGAAGAGACACCTTAAAGTCCCCCACTGAAGTGGGAAGCTCCTAGGATTATCCCCTAAGAGAAAAGTCATGTCCCGTCATTACCCTAGGTACATGTATGACTGCACACATGGTATGACACTACGTCATGTACAACCAGAGAAATAAAAAGTTGTGCTGCAATTGTGTACAAAGAATCAAAATGCATTCTGTTGTCATATATACCTAATTAAAATAAATAATTTTTTTTAAAAAAAAGTTATGTCCCATTCCAGACAATTCAATGTTGAAATGGCTCTCTGTTTAGAGCCCAGTGACATGTTTATGGTCAGGCAAAGAAAAGATGCCTTCAGAGAGAGCCACATGGAGGAGGTACTGTCTGAACTGGAGATGGCCTGACTGGAGAAGACCTCTGCCTACTCACAGCTGCCTGCTTTTCCAGGTCTCAGGATGCATGGTGATTCCTCTAGATGCTCTAACTTGACTCCTGATGCTAAATTATTAGCCATTGCTAAATTCTCTCACCTAATCTTGAAGCTGGTTCTTATAACATAGCTCTATCGTTGGGAAATCTTGTTGGATGTTTTCTTTTCTCATTAGACATGGAAATTCTCTGAGAATAGATTCCATATCTGTCATATTCACTGACATTTCTCAATCACTTAGCATAACAATTGGCATATAATGTACTCTCAGTAAATTTTTTTGAATGAAACTAAACTGATTTGGCTTTTCTACTAGTACATTGTGCTCCTTTAAAAGTTATTACACTTGCAATTATTTATCATAATTATATTATTTGTAATTATTTAACATCTGTTTTCCCCACTAAACTCTTAGGTCTATGAAATCAAGAGCTAAGTCAGTTCGATACATTGAAGTTTCTGCAGCACCTATCACAGTGCCTGGCATACAAATAATTGGCATAGATGTTTAAAAAAACACTTGTTGAATGAGTGATTGCTTTAGTTAAGATATGTAACCTCTATGACCTTCAGCTTCCTAATCTGTAATGATAATCACCCATAAATTATAATGATGATTAGATTCCATGCATGGGTAGATGCTCAATTCATTCCATAAGTTACAATGGGCTCACAATGGTGAGTAAACTAAAGTTTTGGGAATTGCCATAAGTATGAAAAAGCAGAACAAGGAATTCAGGAAAGTTATTTGGAATTTGGTCCGAGAAGCTCAAAGCTTAAATCTACAAAGGATCCATAACAAGGGTAAAGGAGAATGTTAATTTTCTAGGGCTTCCATAACAAAGTACCACAGCCTGTTGGCTTACACAAAAGAAATTCTTTTTCTCACTGTTGCAGAGGCTAGAAATCCTAGATCAAGTTGTCAGCAATGTTGGTTCTTTCAAGGCCTCAATCCTGGGCTCAGAGATGGCTTTTTCTCTGTCTTCACACAATCTTCCTTCTGTGCATGTGGGTATTCTAATCTCTTCTTATAAGGACACTAGTT